>NC_133812.1:9620941-10220941 GCF_043250625.1 Sebastes fasciatus
TGATCAAATCCAGTGGTGCAGGTCTGTTTCTCCATCCATAACAGAGAGAGAGAGAGAGAGAGAGAGAGAGAGAGAGAGAGAGTGATGACCGTTGACAGGCTTAAATAGAGGCTTCCATGCCAGGGATCAAACGCCATCCCTCTTCTCCACTCTCTCATTAAGACGGAAAACCCGAGCGCCGCCATCCGATCTGTCTCCATTTTTCCTCAAAGGAGTCTAACTTGAAAGATCTGCGCCTGTCGGATTTACAATGGTGGGCGAGTGGTGTTTACTGAGACGCGGCGTTGCCAGAAACAACAGTCAAAGAAAATAAATGGAGCCTGCCTAGTGTTTCCACAGGAGTAAGGAAATATGGAGCGAGACTTGTGCCTTGCTGTTTGGTAATTAGTACCTAAACATCCCTGTCCTTGGATCCCATCGCTCACATCCAACATTTTCTGCAAGCTGGATAATATACAGTGGAGCATTAACGTCAAACACGTCTGGTCACGGGGCCTGGCACGCCACATTAATCTGTTTTTACACTCCCAGTGGATCTACCAGTCGCTGGCCTTGGCTTGGCCACCATAGCGCGGGGAGTCCATATAGGCTGACAGGGACTCACACACGGTGCACTTTTACAGCCAGGTTTAGTAAACCTTTGCAGCTCTGCAGGCATAAATTGTCTAAATTGAGCCTTGCTTTGAGACCTGAGCTGATTAAAACAAACTGGTGTGTTTGACGTGTGAGGACCCACCAGAAACAGACCCGTGATCCAATTAAAGGCCAGACCCATAGTTTAAGAAATACTGCATACATAGCCTATGGACCTCAGCGCTCCTTTAGCTGCTGCTTACCATAGATATTGTACCCAGGAGACAGACACATATGTTTCAGCCGGAGGTGAAGTCTGGTTTTACCTCATACTGTCCCGCTATTTTAGCAGAAACCCTGTATTATCCATGTCCTTTAACTGCAAGAGCAGCTTCATTTGTTGTGTAATGTCATATAATATCCTGTTCTGCACTTTCAGTATGATCACACATCAGACCACCAGACATAACCCCGGCTTGTGCCTCATGTATTATCATTACATTCGCTAACCATCTGTTTTTCTGCATAAATACCTTGTTTAACAACACGTAATGCTGTACTTTAAGGATTTCCAGAATCCTCAAAGACTCTTTTAATCATCTGGATGAAAAAGTATTCTGTGCATAGCACAAACAACATTTTTTTTTTTTACTTGTTTCCCAAGTTATGGTTAGATGGTTAAGGTTATGTGTTGACCTCCAATAGTTAAGGTTAGACATTGACCTCGAATAGTTAGGTTAGTCATTGACCTCCAATGGTTAAGGTTAGACATTGACCTCCAATGGCTAAGGTTAGACATTGACCTCCAATGGTTAAGGTTATGCATTGACCTCCAACGGTTAAGGTTAGACATTGACCTCGAATAGTTAGGTTAGTCATTGACCTCCAATGGTAAAGGTTAGGCATTGACCTCCAATGGTTAAGGTTAGACATTGACCTCCAATGGTTAAGGTTAGGCATTGACCTCCAATGGTTAGGGTTAGACATTGACCTCCAATGGTTAAGGTTAGGCATTGACCTCCAATGATTAGGGTTAGACATTGACCTCCAATGGTTAAGGTTAGGCATTGACCTTGAATGGTTAAGGTTAGTCATTGGCCTCCAATGATTAAGGTTAGTCATTGACCTCCAATGGTTAAGGTTAGGCATTGACCTCGAATAGTTAATGTTAGGATAGGACATTGGGCAGTGAGTCTCATGAGAGTTTTTGCACGTTTTCGCAATTTGCGGGTTACTTTCTAGACATGACCAAAGATGGTTGCAGGAAATGACATATCATTGCTCAATTTCTACGACGTGAACCAAAATTAAATTATTTTTTCATTAGCTATAAATCTCTATATTGACCTTACTTTCTATTATTTTATATTTTCTTATACAAATTAAATATTTTTCTTGTGTCGTACAATTCCGGCTACCTGAACGTAATGTTAATAAATGAGAGGCAGATTGGCCACTGGAATACGCCCTCCAATCACTAACTCCCGGCGTCGGGTAATGACTGACATGTGACATCAGCATCAACCTACTGAGAAGGTGGCGGCTGAGGTCCCGCAGGCCTGAGAGGGGAAGTGTCTAATCAGAGGTCGGCCGGCAACGACAGGAACCATGTCATAACAGGAGATCATGTTTAAAAGGGCAGACAGACAGGGCTGCGGAAGACGAGTCCTCATCTCTTCCACTCGGAGACAGAGAGCATCTAAGAGAGTATCAAATTCTCCAGCAGGTCCCCCAACCCTCCTCCGCTTGCCTGCCCTTGGAGGTTTGAGTGACTTGTGGTGAAGCATGATGGGGATTATTGATCTGCCTGGCGCGCGCCTGCGGTTTCGGCGTAAGACTGACGACCTCACCAGAGAGAGTTCTTGGCGCACGCCGGCCCCTGTCTTAGATCAGCGGTAGAGCCGAGTGGAGGCTGGGAGGACAGGCCTGTCGTGGCCTGAAGTGTGGACCGTTTGAGCTCGGAGCCAGGTGATCAAGACATTTTTCTGTGTATTTAAATAATCAGGAACCAAATTTAGGCAGAAGATAACAATAAACATTGGCTTTTTGGAGAGGAGTAGTTGAAATGAGTAACCATGTCTGCAGACAGCAGAGCCCGGGGGTATTTACGCTCTCGGTTAGATTTACTGGTTAAGGTTTCAGTTCCAGTTGCGGACCACATGAAATAATCCATGGTCACTGGAGAAGGATGTGGACACCGTGCTAATTATGTGAGATGATGATGTCAGGTATTGATACCTATTAGTGAGCCAGAACTTTTCCCCCTCCATGCCGCGTTCCAATGTATATAACCGCACTGTGGCGACCACACTCGCTATACGACCACACTCACATCCACATGTCGGACATGTCTGGATCCTCGGCAGCCCTCACACATCCGCACTGTCAGCCGGGCGCTCACTTTATCATTCATAGTTGTAAATCATCGCTTCGCCTGCAGGAAACACGCAGCATTTTATTTTCCAGTCATAAACCATAAAACCTGCCTCTAACACGAGTTATGATCCTTGGAGACCGGGAGGATGAATGTCTAAAGCAGAACCAGACACGATGGCGGGCATCCTTCATCCATCCCCCTTTTCGCCTGGCATCCCCACATAGCTATACGGCCGTGTGGTAGATTTTCCAAAAAAAGCCCCAACATGATCTAAATGTCACCAGAGTTGTATGTCATTCAGCAGTGAACTGGATCGCAATGCTCTGAATTACCAGTCCATTAGTTCTCAATTAACACTCGCCTGATAAAATTTTAACAGCCCTTCATCTGACAGGAAGAACACACAGGGCTCCTTCATGCTTGACTTTCAGGCGAAGATGGGGCCCCTGCCCAAATTTTTGAAATTTTATTGCCTGGCTGAAACCTATGGAAAAGGGCTGTTTTGCATGAATATTTGGCACCGGGCGGACGTTTATCCTGTCTTATGTTCTGTACACTCAGTCGTGCTGCAACAGTTTGCCATTTTTTGACAGTTGAGATGGTGTATAATTTGAAACACTGACATGAAGCGGAGGCCCTCGGACAAAGAGGCCTTTTGTTTGTGTGTTTGGTCGCTGTCCATGGTCCTGACACTCGCATTTTCACAGTAATTCCTTTCTTTTTTCAGGCAGTGTGGCCCTGTATCAGATTGCATAATATGAACTGGCAGAACCCATTAAATGTAGGCTTTTTATGTTTCATAAGTGCACTTTTCTCCGAGTTGCGTTTCACTTAGCGGCAGCAAATGGTTTCATGGAATCAAATGTTTCCAAGGCAGGCTAAAGACATGCACGCTTTAATCTAGTGATGAATGGATCCTGGTGCTGGATGTCAGGACGCCTCGCAACCCTACCATGTCTGCGAGGTTCTGGGCGGCTGCCCGGATGCAGCTCGCCTGCCAATTGATCATTTCTTTTATTACAGGTCAAAAGACAAGTCGTCGTTTACATCCCCCCCTCTCTGTGAGGGTGAAGAACTTTTCAGATCTTACACTCATTTATGGAGCAAAAAAGCCTCTGAAGTCCACAGAGACAAAACGTAGGGTGTTGGAACTCTAGCAGGAGTACCACCGCTAACATAATAAGCGCTAGTTTGGCCACATCCAGCCTGCCTTTTGGCTGTATGGAACACCATATGGGTGGGCCCCTCGCCCCGGTCCCTAAGGTTAAATAAAAAAAGCCACTAGAGTGCGCCAAAGTACACAGTTATTGTTGACTCAGTTTGAAATTCTCCTGGAGCTGGAGGAGGGGGGGTTGCTCAATTACAATCAGATCAAATTAAGATCAATTTTGTGTGTGTTATGGTGGGCATGGCCTCAGCTCAAAGATGGTCTTCCTCTGAGATATTAAGGTGGCCCGTCGCCATTTGTTACGATCAGATGACAACAGATTAGAAAGGTTCAGGGAGGTCAGCTCTCCTCACACTGGAGAGCTCACTGACCTGGGTTTATCTCAGGACTAAATGAGAAATCAAGATGCATGGATTCCTGCAGAAAACACACACACATACACACACACACACACACACACACACACACACACACACACACACACACACACACACACACACACACACAGCCCTGTTAGTGCGGACGGAAACATAGACAGAGATATACAGCTCTGTGAGTGGTATGGGACCCTTGAGGATCACTTCCCGCCTGAGCTGCTCCTCTGAAACCTTTGTAGGGGTCAAGTAAACAGTTTGTATGGGCTGTCAGCTGTGTGTTTGTGTGCACAGTCATCTGAACTGGAGTGAGTTTGCCTCATAAACTCCTATCTGTTGATTGCATAACGTAAGGAAGAGAGTGCAGTCTATTTCGTGCTGCTGCTGCTGCAAGACTACTTATGACCTGGTATAAAAATCAAGCGCACATCATCGCTGGCATCACTCTCCAACTCAAAAAGTCCATACCCAGCCCTCTCTTAAACGAGTCTGCCTCGGCCCTGCTGTCTCTCCCGTGCATGCAGGACATTATGCTAATTTCTCTGGGTGTCTGGGTCCCGTTGCTCCTCCGGAGTTCATTATTATAATTGCTAGACATGGCTGAGAACGCGGCGAATGTGAACCTGAAACCAAGCAGAAGCTTTTTTTCCATGCAATCTATATTCAGGGAAATCCCGAGAATGTTCCCAATCTGAAACCTTAAAAAAACACATGGGATGGTGTAGCTCTCCCTTCTCTTCTTCTCTCTCTCTATTTCAGCATGTGTGTGTGTGTGCGCACACTTAGATTGGCTCTATTATGTCTTGGAATAATGTAAAACAGCTTCCCTGGGTCTCCCTGTCTCTGTTCCTGTCTCCATCTCTCTGGTTTCCCAGTGTACCTTTGAAATGAAGCCATGGCAGTGGCAGTGGCAGTAGTAGCTAGTCTGGCTGAGCGAGCCGGGGGCCCCAGCCCGCCTTAGTTCCCGTCCAAAGACAATGTTGGTGCAGACGGAACGGCAGACCAGAGATGACACCGCTAAATGTGCTTCCTACGCTGCAACACAGACTCGGAGATCTGCTTGTTAACCGTTTCAGAAAAGATTAAAGGGGACATGTCATGCTCGTTTTCAGGTTCACACTTGTATTTTAGGTTTATACTAGAACAGGTTTGCATGCTTTAATGTGCAAAAAAACACTTTATTTTTTCTCATACTGTCTGACGGAATATACCTGTATTCACCCTCTGTCTGAAATGCTCCGTTTTAGCGCCTGTCTCTTTAAAACCCTCTCCAAAAAAAGTGCGGTCTGCTTTGATTGGCTTGCGAGAAAAATTTGGAACATCTTTGCAAAGGCAGTTCTCAAGCTGTGGGCGATATATTCTATTGAGCCAAATGTGACACAGGAAGGGGAGCAAAATGTGAATGGCTTGTTGAATCACATGCTTTCTGATATAGGCAGCTCAGAAAAAAACTGACTGGTTGTCCTATTTCACAGTTTGTGGGTTGGTAGGCACTCCAGATATCCAATGCATGTGCACAAGCACTGAAAAAGTGAGTTTTTCCTTTAAACAAGTGCTAAATGTTCTTGGAGAATTAAGAGTGTGATCAGTGGTGGCCCTTTATATTTAAAGGTACAGGATTTGGAGACATCCAGTGGTATGGTTGCAGATTGCAACCAATTTGGTACCCATCCGTTCACTCCTCCCTTTTCAAGCCTGCGGTAACGTGAGCCGCTGAGTTCGCCTCGCTCGGAGGCCCTCCTTACCATAATAACACTACTATAGGAGCAACAGAAGTCAGACGACGGCTGGCGGTACCACGGTTTTGCACGCTGCGGCTCACGTTACCACAATTTCACAAGCATATCAGAGAACTACGGTGGCCTTCAGGTAACGTAAAAATGTGAAAGGCTCTGTAGATATGACGAGCTCATTCTAAGCTAACGAAAACACAACGATTCTTAGTTTCAGGTGATTAGACACCAATGAAAACATAGTTATGAATATCATCTTCTATTTTATACCAATAGATCCCCTGAAATGTTACACACTGTTCCTTTAAATGGGAATCAGCAGACAGCAAAATATCATCCAAACATCCAGAAAATATTGTGGATGAGCTCTAGATACATACATAAACCTTTTTAAATTAAAGATCCTCTTAAAAAAAAAAAAAAAGGTTAAATTAGCTGGTTAAAATTCTTAAAAGCACACTTCTCCCTCATTAAAAAAAAAATATATATATAAATATGTAAATATTGTTAATTTCAGAACCTGGAAAAAAGGTGTCTCCTACTTCATTGAAAAGTCCATTGTCACTGGAGGCTTCAAGTTTCCCCATCACACTGGTGTAAGTTACACACTGAACCATGATTGGATAGTTGTGATGTCACAAAATTCTGCTCTACGGACACGTCTTAAAATGTTTGAAAGTAAGCAAAGAAACAAAGAAGCTTTCCCCCTTCAAGTAGATGAACTTGAAAACAGCCTTCTAGTGTCAAACTCTGCACATACAGTACATCATTCAATAAGTAACAAAATGCAAAACACATTATACTTTAAATGAAAATGTAAATACTATGTGACCTGTTATTTCAGAGGAAAGAGGAGATTAAGAGGGGAAATTAAGTTACAAAATTCCTATTTTATTCTTAAAATAAACAAATGTACAATCACAATGCCAATTTCACTCACTGTTGTCAGGTCTGTTTGTCCCTTAAAAAAAAAAAAAAAAAAAAAAAAATCACTTGATGATCTTTATGAAACGTACCAGCAAAAATCTAACAGAGTGTCCATTAGTCTCAGTTTCCTGACAAGTGTTCATGAGAGAAGAAGCATAACAATAGACATAACAAGTAAACTTTACATAAGAGCAGGGTACGGTATGGTTCCTGGATATCATACATGTTGATCATTAAATAATACAAGGTTTCTGATGACAGTTTGTACGCAACATTTAACCAAAGGAAAAAAAAAAACCTTGTTTTTTTAAGAAGAGGAAGAAAAAAAAACACAACACAAACAAAAGCAGATGAGGACAAAATGGGATGTCAGTGCTGCGTTGATGTGTAAACAGTTTTCAAAAGACCATTTCCTGTTCAAAGTTTGGAAAGAAAGAAGAAGCAGATTAAATAAATTTCAACAGATGTGCATAGTTACTATGGAGACATTGAATAAATTTGTATTGGGGGGAAAAAAGCTATAAAATCACAACAATCTAAAAGGTTTTTATTTGCTTTCTTATGTTACACTGGAACAGCAAAAAGACTTTTCGTTTGGGCTGAAGCAGTCGGGGAAATGTAGTGTGACATGTTCAATTCCATTAAGTGAGTTCAGAACATCCTCTGCAGAGACTGGAAAAGAGGCACTGCGTGCAAACCTTCAATGAAAGGCTTGAAGTCTGATCCTTGGACAGGGCCATGTTTTTCTCAGCTTTTTCAAATTGAGTTATTATATTACCTACATGCGCTGAATATCATATTGTATGAAAGCAAGAAAAAAATGATTTTTTTTTCAAACAAATACCAAATGCCTTGTGAGATCAGATTCAACTCCAATGTAAATGGCTTGTTTGGCCAAGTGTTATCCATTCGGAGTGTGTATATGTGTGTGTGTGTGTGTGTGTGTGATTCCAGTGGCGTTATATCTGCACTGAGGACCAAAACCACGAGCCCTGCTGGCAGCCTGCCGCAAGTGCCGCCAGAAATAAAACAAGAAATAAGTGCTTTATGAAACAAACATACACAAGTCTCCCATATTTTTTGGTTACCAGTTTGCTGCCAGCAGCTGCATCCAATCACCTCGCTTTTTGCACTTTTTTCCTTTAACTCCAACACTTGAAAAAAAAAAAATCAAAAATCTCACATAGTAATTTCAAATTGGAAAATATCAGACCTCCCTTCATACTGGTGCCACTGAATGATTTTAGATTGGGACACTGGTAAGTGAGGAAATCTATTAGGTAAACCGTGTTAACAAAAGCAGAAAAAAAAGGGAAATAAATAAATGAAGGAATGTCACAGCCTCTTTTGTCTTGAACTGTGATATTTCATTTCAGTCTCAGAGACTGAAAGAGAGGAAAAAAGCAAACAAAAAAGTACCCGTGTGTGTCACACACTAAGACAAACTTTTTCAAAGCTATCTTTTGCACATGATATTGGCATGTTTTCCCTATAATCTTGACAGAGGATTCAGCCAGACTGGATATGAAAAAAGATGTACCGTTGTATGTATGTGTTGGACTTGCAGGGATTATTCCAGTCCTGAGGAGTTCATATGTATCGTAAAATAACCGAACCTTAAACTCTGACCTGCTGCTTTGGAGAGCGCCACTAGGCGTGGCAACGCCAGAATAATCTTTGGGCTACATGTCAGTTTGTGTGTAAATGTACCATTTTCATATTTGGACAGTAAAATACATATGTATCTGTGTGCATGTCACATGAGACAAACTGTAGAAAATCAAGCAGACTTTTCCCCAATGGATAATTATTTTTCCCCCATTGAAGCTCTCTTTCGTGGTATTTTGCCAAGAGGCACAATACCAGTTCTTGCTCAATAAATACCAAAGGTTTCATTCCGAGCCAAATGTGTGTCAACGCCTAGCGAGGATGTCGGCCTCTTAATGTGTGGAGCAGTTAAACTGAAAGTTACACCAGAAGAAACATGTTGCAATACTCTTTGGAAATTACATTTCATATTCGAAACGATTTAAATCTTTGGGTACTACGAGAAAAAAAAAAAAAAAGAAATTAAACCTCTCACTCTTTTAAATTACCTATCCAAAAAAACATTTTAACTTAGTCATATAGATGCATCAAAAATATTCAGATTACACTTCTTTGACTCAAGTTTCAAATACAATACATAATTTATGGCTTTATAAGTTAAAACTAAGAAAAACGCCTCAATCTACATCAACGTTTCACCCACAATATACAAGTTAAATTAATTGGTTTAAAGCAAATTTACTGTCCATACCACTTAAGGTAACATACGCGTTACGCTCATCACTTGCTACTCAGTGCCTAACTTGCATCTTGATATTGTCGTAGTACAAAAACATGCTCTGCAAAAAGCCTTATTGAAATACAAACACTATACAAAAGAGGCAGTCTTTTACAAATATTGAAGCATCCCTTAGCTTGTGGATTATAATAAAACTGAAATAATGTCTCATCCACTTGGGCCGAGTAAACCAAAATTGTCTCTCTCATTATTGCTGTGAGAATGACTCCCTTTGTAGTGCCTTGGTCAAAACACATTCCAGGAAGACAAGTCCATACAAGTCTGGTCTTTTTTTTTTTTTTATCTCAACCTTAATTTCCAAGGAAAAGGTAGAGATAGCTGATGAGAGCTCAAAAATCCCCTTTTCAATAAAAAAAAAAAGGTTTTGTGCTTTCAAACCATGACATCAGTTGACTTCTAATCTCCGCCCCCCGTTGGTTTTCTTCAATATGGCCTCCAGACTGCTTCATCCATGCGGCCTCCGGGGTTGAGGACAGTCGGGGAGTTACTGTGGCTCCCGTCGCCGTCCACCCCTCCCTCCGTCTGGCTGGGCAGGTTGGGGTTCACCAGGGAGGTGCCCGTGGAGGCGCTAGTGCAAGGCGGGATCATCCGGGAGGGCGAGCGATCCCCGCCGGGGAGCATGGAGAACTGGTACGAGCCGGACGAGGCGCCGTAGTAGAGATAGGGCGTGCTGCTGGTCTGGAAGGGTCCGCTCTGGCTCTGGGTGGAGCCCGGGTACGGAGGGGGAAGGTAGGAGTGGTAGTGGGCGCTGCCCAGCGACATGGCCGAGGTGACGGGCGGGGTGTAGGTGAAGGTGGCCGGGTAGTGCATCCGAGGACTGGAGAAACGGCTCTCTGTGAGGGAGGAGAGGCCCGGGAACTGGCGCTCGAACTGACCAGGGAATGGGCTCAGGTCAGAGGAACCTATTGACACAGAAAAACAATAATTTCTTTAGGATTCTCAGAGCAGCAGATATCATGAAAACAGAAATAATTACTAGGACTGTCAGAGTTAACAGGATAATAATGCAAATTCGTTTTAACGCCAATTTCTTTAACACAACTTGCAATCTTTAGATTGTACTGGGCTCAGTTTTAAAGCTAGAGTGGAGACACTGGTATCATATTAAACTAGAAAAAACTAAAGAATCCATTGGTACCCACCATGTTATGCTAGCTTTTCAAAAAGGAGGTAAAATAAAGCTCCAAAACGCAGAATTTTGGCGAGGAAAAATTGGCATACCCACGAGTCTCCCCTTTACAGACAGGCCCACTTTATGATAATCACATGCAGTTTGGGGCAAGTCATAGTCAAGTCAGCACACTGACACACTGACAGCTGTTGTTGCCTGTTGGGCTGCAGTTTGCCATGTTATGATTTGAGCCTTATTTTTGTTTTCTGCTAAATGCAGTACCTGTGAGGATTTTGTGTTGTTAATTGATTTCAAATGATAAATATAAACAACATTTGCATAAAGCAAGCATATTTGTCCACTCTCATGTTGATAAGAGTATTAAATACCTGACAAATCTCCATTTAAGGTACATTTTGAACGGATAAAAAATGTGTGATTTATTTGCGATTTAATTATGATTAACTATGGACAATCATGCGGTATTTTAATCGATTGACAACCCTAATAAGTACACTTCTTCTTACCAATTTGTCAGTTTGAAATGTGGCTTTGGAATCTTAAACTATTTAGTACTTTGTCTTGTTGAGTAATTGAATTTAACAAATCAGTCCCTTGAGAAATGAGACAGTAGTAAACGGAATTGTATGCGATCAAATATTTCGAGCCAGATATGTGTATTAACTAATTCAGAAAAGACTTTGGCTAATGGATTTTGTGGGCACAGTTCATTCATCTATAAATATTGTTATATTCATCCACTCCGCTGATGTTTTTTCAACTCTTTGAGTTTTGATAAAGTTAACAAACACATCAGTCCCACGCATGCATATGCCTTAACATGTTTACGCCTCTGCATATTTATGTTTCTGTGTGTGTGTGTTGGCGCATTTCTATCTGTAAAACTGTTTATGCATGCAAATGTGTGTGTGCAAACGGTGGGTGGGTGTGTGTGAGAGGGGTGTGTGTGTGTGTGTGTGTGTGAATACTGTATGCACATAAAAAAGCAGTTGGGATGAATCAGGAGCTGCACATGTGGAAACACTTTGAGCAGAAACAGTTTCCATGAGATCCATAATGAGGCAGGGCTGAGCTCTGATGTGGCTCCTCTCCTCGCCTCCCATCGGCTCCAGCGTGTGTGTGTACGTGTGTGTCCGTGTGCACGCGTGCACGAGCGGGAGAGAGAGCGAGCCGAGAAGGAGCCGCTCCATCTCACCCTTCGTTCCTCTCTTCGCTTCATCCCTTAAAAAATACCCAAAAACCACTAACTGGCTGCGGCGAGCTTCGCGCTGGGCGCAGAGTTTAAGGAGAATAGGAGGTCCTCCCCCTCTCGCGCTCCCTCCCCGTCTCACTCTCAGTGGTTTAGTCCAGCCATGGCGCTCTTATCATAAATCACCAGGCGTCTTCCGTGTCACCATGTCTGCTGCGAGAGGACAGGGGGTGGCGGGAAAGAGGAGGGTGGGGGGGGGGGACGCAGTGTTTATGTGCAGGGAGGAATTGCGAAGCCGGGTTTGTCGCTAGCGTCAGATAGCATATGCTGCCAATTAAGGCCTTTAAACTTCCTCTTTCCACCAGATCCGTTTGATTCTAATAGAAAATAGTAGGTGATTGTCTCCGCTGTAGAGGAGCAGTGTGATCTCAGACGTGACCGGCGCTGTTCAATAAACTCCTGACTCCTGCTTTTAACATTTGGACCTATTTTAGTTTCTCAAAGGAGCCCTGTGATGAGGAGCCAGATCGAACTTTATTAGTTTAAATGAAACCAGAGTGGAACAATGTCTAAATATTTGGAAGGGTTTTTCGCAAACTCTAGAGCATCACTTCCGAATTAGGTGTTTTTACTTGACTGATGAACTTTGCTTCTTAGCAAACCACAACATTTCAACACATGAGCTGGATTGCGTGAAGGTGTGTGTGTGCGCGGAGAGGGGCGGTGCAGAGTTTTTGCACTGGAGCATCCATATCAGCTTCTGCTCGTACTTGTCGGTATGTTCTGTGGCTGGATACTGTTACGGAGCAGCCTGGCGAGGTGTCAACATGATCTCCAGAGATCTGAGAGCCTTAGTCACATCACTTAGAAAGCATTAAGTGCTCGAGGTGTGCAAGCGGGCGAAGGCGGGAGGCAAGGCGAGGTGAGTGCCTGTGTGTTTTTTTGTGCGCGTGCTCGCGCGTGTGCACCGTGTGTGTCACTTTGAGAACAAAGCCTGACCGTCGTTGAGATGAAAGCTGAAAGGAAAGACCGAACTAATCAAAGCTGACAAGGCAGCTGGCTGGATTTTAAACCCTTTCTAATGCAGAGTCACACGGCTGCGTCGCGTAATCACTCACCCTCGCTCGGGGCACACACACACACACGCACACACACACACAGGAGGGTGTAGTACAGGAAAACACAGAGGGAAAAAAGTAGGGAAAAAAGCTCACATGGCAGTGAGTCAAACAGGTGTACGGGGGAGAAACTTGTCTGGCGGCATGTTGGGAGTTTAAAGGAGCTTTCACAATGGGGGAAAAACAGAGACAAATTGGAACACAGATGCCGCCGTTACAGCAAACAGACTAGCTAAGGCAATTACCCAGAATGCCTTGTGAGAGTAGCGTATTGCTATAAAGACACTTTATTTGTCAGTCACGAGCCTGTTATTATCCCCGGGCCTGTTATTACCCATACTCCTCTGGGATCAAAGGCTTGGAGCGAGGAAGAAAACGGAAACAATCGTTTTTTTCCCTCCACTGTCATCCACGCCATCCAAACCGCTCTCTGGAGAGACAGTCGGACTCTGACTACATGCCTCGTTCCTCTCATTCGAGAACGAGCCAATAGCAGCTCGCTGTGCTGTATAAGTCTCTGGTAAATAGTGGCACATAGATGTTTTTTGTCGTCTCTTGTTTATGTTTCTGCTTTTGAGTGTTGAGCTTGTGTGTATGCGCGTCTTGTCTTTTTTCTCTCCCCTTTCCCTTCTGTCTATCGCATAAGAAAATCTATTATCTGGATTATTTGTGGCAGTTTAGGCCGTTCTGACGGGACAAGGAGAGTAGTGGTTCTACCTGGCAATCGTCTAGGCACGTCACTGATGGCAGGCAGGCCCGTGCCTCGGCTGGAGGAGAGGGGGGTGGTGGAGTGGACTGAGGGGGACGCCATGGGACTCAGGTAGGACGGGTACGTCTGTTCATACGACCAGGGAGGAGAGGACTGGGACTGACGAGGGTCTGATGGGGAGAAGGAAAGCGAGGGAAGGAGAGGAGGAAGGAGAAAAACAGCCCAGAAAGACATACAAAGAGCAAAAACAGACAGAAAAGAAAGAAAGGATAATTAGCAGTGGCCCATCGGCTGGTTTCAAATGTTCTTTTTTTGTTTGGGTACCAAATTGACAATAACATTCACAACAACTGCAGACATTATTAGCGTCTCTGTTTCTCTGTGCTTAGGCTTAGAGGTAAGTATCAGTTGGACGCGTTATGTAACATCCTCCATAATGACACATCTAATGTTTACCTTCGAAGAGAAGATCTTCCTGTTTGCCTTATAAAACATTGTGCTTGCAGCTGAGGCACAGAAAGAGCCTTGCTGGCACACAACCAGGGTGTAAACACACCAGCAGACAACCAAGAAAATAACCGCCACACACTCTATTGTGTGCGTCTGTGTTGCAACACGATTGTAGAGCCTTAAAGTTGGTTGATACTGCATTGTAAGCGAATTATTGTTATGTGTTTTGGTGATGTTTGTCAACAAATGTGTGATGATTTACAATCTCTAATTCAGCGATTCCCAACCAGGGACATTGTAGAGATTGGGAGATTGTAGATTTGCTGAACTGAAAAAATGTAAACGTATTGAATTAGTTTATAATTCCTGAACGCTATCTGTTGCGATCGAGGGTGCATGAAAAGTAGTGAGCAAGCAAGCAGAGATATCAAAACAGGATAAAAGGTTGAAATAGATAGCTAAAAATAATAAAATAAACAGTTGAAAAAGTCAGTTAAAAGTAATGGAGAAATGGTTGAACTAGATAAATAAATTAATGGAGAAACATTTGAATTATTTAGTTAAAAGTGCTAATGGATAAACAGCTGAAATTCTTAGTTAAAAGTAATGGAGAAATGGTTAAAAAACTTAAGTTAAAAGTAAGGAAGAAATGGTTGAACTACATAGATAAATTAATGGAGAAACATTTGAAATAGTTAAATAAAAGAACTATTGGGTAAAAAGTTGAAATTGTTAGCTAAAAATACTTGAGAAATGGTTAAAAAGTTAGATAAAAGTAATGGAGAATTGGTTTTAAAAAGATAGCTAAAGATAACGTAGAAATGATTAAAAAAGTTAGTTAAAAGTAACGGAAAATGGTGAAAAAAAGTTAGTTAAAAGTAACTGAGAAATGGTTTAAAAAGTTAGATAAAAGTAATGGATAATGGTTGAACGTCCAGCAGCCACTCCAAGTGATACGTATTAATGCAAACGTGACCAAACCGACCTCATTAATAGTTGTACGAAAACATTAATATCTACTTTAATATAATGAATACTGTTAAATAACATCCAGTTTAAAATCAGTAGAAGGGGTATTTGGGTTCATGCGACAGGGCCGTAGGAGTACGTCAGACAGCAAAGGTTGGGAACCACTGCTAATCAAAGCTGCACTCGGATATCAAATTCAAGCTTCACCTCAGAATATTTACACTTGAGAAGCAGTTTGCTCACATCAATTAATGTCCAATCCAGTGTATAATACCCTCCACTCGCCGCCACTCTGCTACGCTGTTTAACCATCCCTAAAAATGATCCACTAAGTAACACTACAAGGCCCTGCCAGACAGTAACTAAGAGCTAAATGACGACCTGTGACGAGCCTCCAGAGGTGTGATCAGGTAGCAGCCATCCCCCAACCGTGAGAGATGGTGTTACCTTCTAGGAAGTAGATTGATAAGAGTGACGGAGAAGAGAAAGACAGACGATCTCGGAGGCAATGGAACATACTGCACTGGGCCTTCTGTGGTCCATGATGTGACCATGGCTCCAGTTGGGGTTTGATATATCACCTTACATACAGTAAATGTTGCTTAGTTTGATACTCTGCTTATTTAGTGACATTGTTCAGAAAATGTGTGGTGCATATTGTAAATATTCCTACTTATTTTGATTTTCTTGGGTGTAAAATACGATGTGAAAAACACATAAATCCTCACATCATATCCTTGAATACAAACATAAAATGTAATGCTGGACAATCTGACTGAAATCAATATTATTAAGAAAACTTTCTGATATTAATAAAAAACTCAATATGGCAAATGCATAATTACATATTAAATAATTAGGGCTGTCAAAGTTAATGCGATAATAACGCGTTAACGCAAATTTGTTTTAATGCCACTAGTCTCTTAGACGCATTAACGCAACTTGCTTACGCTAAATTTGGGCGAGGAAAAACTGCCATGGCCATTTTCAAAGGAGTCCCTTGACCTCTGACCTCAAGATATGTGATTGGAAATGTGAATGAGTTTGCCATGTTATGATTCAAGCCTATTTTTTATGCTAAATGCAGTACCTGTGAGGGTTTCTGGACAATATTTGTCATTGTTTTGTGTTTTTAATTGATTTCCAATAATAAATATATACACACATTTGCATAAAATAAGCATATTTGCACACTCCCATGTTGATACGAGTATTAAATACTTGACACATCTCCCTTTAAGGTACATTTTGAACAGATAAAAAATATGCGATTAAAAAAAATAAATCAAATTGTTCTTCAAAGCAATAAAGTGTGTTCCACTGTTGTGTATAACATCAGATAAAAATCTTAACATATGTAAAACTAAAATTGTAATGACTCATGTTGTTCTTTTGAATTATAATTTTCTTGTTTTTTTTCGCCAACTGATTTTTGATCGTATTATAACACAAAAATGCCGAAAGTGGATACGTTGAATCATCGCCCAGCCTTAATTAAATGTCTTGTTTCATTGGAAGCAGGCCATTAAAACATAATTTCATACATCAAAAGAAACATGATAACCCAACAGGTAAAGCCCTAAAATTATTCTCATTCTGGTTAAAACAGGTTTCATTGTTCAGTACAGGGAAATAAGGTGTTGGTATCATTTTATGGTATGACACCTCTGATAGATGACACACGCTTTGAAATAAACTCCTGATGCTAAAACTGCAAAGACTGTGCGGTAAAAAACATTTTGTATTTTAATCTTATTTTAACAATACAAGACTTGTCGACCCCTGAGAATCCCAGAGGATCTTTTCACAGGGGGGGTCAGAGGTCAAGATCATCTACAGCACAGTAAGATCCTGCTCTACGACACTTCACGAGGGCGGACGCTTACTGTAATGGTGCTTAATTAAACCTGATATTTTCTGGCACGGAGATAAAAGTTGAGAATCAGGCGCTCACCAGCTATTTGCGTCTGTCCCTGCGGGTTGAAGGAGTTGGGCCCTGCGTTGAGAGGTGGCCGGGGGCCTTGAGTAGGAATGGCCACCCTCACCCTCATTCTCTCGAGCTCACTAAGGCGGTCTGAGAAGAGACCGGTCTTGGGAGGGTCCTCAAGTTTCTGGCGATGTCCTGTGGACACACAAAAAACACGCGTTTTAGTGGTAATTTATTTGATAATAGTGTTTATTACTGCTGTAATGTTGCATGTCAGTGTGTTTGTTTGTTCTCCTGGCATGCAGTTTGTCAATTATTCTCCATAATATACATTTTAATGACTCAGTTCTGCTGTGTGCCATGCCTAACTTAGTAAACACAGTTTGCGCTCCTAAATAAAGAGATGGTAAAGAGAGGCTCTCGGGAATGGGATGCTACATCCTGCTAATTAACGAAGACTCAGGCAATTATCTCGTATCGCCTTGCATGAGAGAAAAAAGAGAGAGTTACGAGCGACGGGGAGAGAGAGAAGTCACATGTATGTTTGGTTTTAACCTGAGGCTTCTTCCTCAGGTAAACACTAGCTCTCACGCCATCGCCCCATTATCCCCACAGGAGTCTCGACTTATGCCAAATATATATCTTTTCCTGCATTCCTCTGCCAATACTTTTACACCCTTTATATCCCTGATTCTATTCTCATCACTCTGGTAACTCTAGACCCCTCCAATATACCAATACAGTACGCGCAGATTGCAAACACATAAATCATGCAACACAAACACAAAACAATGTGTCACTCGCTCCAGCCCATCTCTATCCCAGCAGGCCCTGGAGTGGGAACCACAGCAGAACCTGCCCAGGGGCCCAGGTGCCCAGGTGTACACTTTAGTTTAGTAAAGGTGGGGTAGATAGAGAGTCTTGTGCACACACACAGTCCTTTTTTATCACTGACAGGTCTGTGTCAGTGGGTCTGTCTGGTCTCGCACTAGTTCTCCTGCAAAGGCGGTAAAGTAAATATCAAACAGAGGAGAGTAGAAACTCCTGCTGTGCTTGGCAGAGCTCCAGTTGACTCAGGCAGAAACAACGAGCTACTTCAGAATCCTGCCCAACCTGCCTGCTGCCTGGGCTGGGAACAAAGGCCTGGCACTACACCTACCTACAGGACTGGGTGGGTGTTGTGGAGGGAGACGAGATCGTCACAAAAATCACCATTAAGATCAAAGACCACAGAAAATTAGCCTCACCGGGGGTCCTTGTGGACTAATAATCTAACATGTGTAGTAATGACTCCCGGGCTGAGGAGCTTTGTCGCATGTCAGCCCCACCTTTCCCTCCCTCTGAGGATTGTATGTCACTTTCACCATCAAATAAACTAGGGCTGTCAAATCGATTAAAATATTTAAGCGCGATTAATTGCATGGTTGTCCATAGTTAATTGCACATTTTTTATCTGTTCAAAATGTACCTTAAAGGGAGATTTGTCAAGTATTTAATGCTCTTATCAACATGGGAGTGGACAAAAATGCTTGCTTTATGCAAATGTATGTATATATTTATTAATGGAAATCGATCAACAACACAAAACAATGACAAATATTGTCCAGAAACCCTCACAGGCACTGTATTTAGCATAAAAATATGACCAAATCATAACATGGCAAACTGCAGCCCAACAGACAACAACAGCTGTCAGTGTGTCAGTGTGCTGACTTGACTATGACTTGCCCCAAAACTGCATGTGATTATCATAAAGTGGGCACGTCTGTAAAGGGGAGACTCGTGGGAACCCATAGAACCCATTTTCAGGTCAAGGGACGGACCTTTTTGAAAATGGCCATGACAATTTTCCCTCACCAAAATTTTGGAGTGTTATTTGACCTCCTTCGGGACAAGCTAGTATGACATGGTTGGTACCAAATGGATTTAAAACTGAGCTCAATACAACTTAAAAATCGCAAGTTGCATTAATGCGTAAAAGAAATTTGTGGCGTTAAAACAAATTTGCGTTAACGAGTTATCGTGTTAACTTTGACAACTCTAAACTAAACACTAAATGACAAGAAAATAATATAAAAAAAGCCTCATCCTCTCTGTGTATCAGGTTTCTACTACTGCAAGTTCAAAAAAAAAATTTCAACCACAAAAATGCCTTTATAAAGCCTCGTCACAAAAAATGAATTCATTCTGGACTTGAGAATGGCGGGACTGAAAAGGCAGCCAGTGACAGTCAGACCATGATTTTTTATTACAGTGACGTTACCAGACTGGCATCATCCAGTTCAAAATAAACAATCTCATCATCCGCTTCTCTACATAGTTGCTTTGGAACGCGACTAATATCGGCTACTTGAAAAACCTCAGCTTATTGAAGTTTTTTTTTTGCTTCACAACATAATTCATGGCCATATTTCATTAATAATATTCCTCCATCGTTCCCGCGGATAATTTGTGCCTCTCGCTGGCATTCCTCATCTCTCTGTGCAAGCTGTGCCCAGTCAATCATAGCGTTTCCATTTTCAACAGACCGAATTTCTATTCTAAAAAAGCCTCGGGACACAGTGCGGGCTTTGTGCACAGCCCCGTCTCCTAGTGATGGGAATAAATAGCAATGGGAGAGACCGAGGGAGATGAGGGGAGACAGAGAGGGACAGACATGAGGGGGGAGGAGGCACATGGAGAGGAAGAGACCCTGATGACCAGTAAATTAAGAGCACTGGATGGGTCTGAACCAGTCAGGAGACGCGGGCTCTGTGAGGAGTGAGGAGTGCTGAGCACAGAGCTCAGCGAATGGTGAAATAGTTAGAGGGTTTAGGATTTCGACATCTGTGAGGAAGATCCCAAAATACAGATAACAGATATTATTTATAAGTATATTTACGGAGATAAAGATTCTGATCTACATGACAAGCAAGCTCTCTGTCACTGGTAACTTAAGCTTGTTGTCACAATTTCAGTAGCTCTCAGCTTCCACCCCCATATTGTCAAGATTGCCTATGGATGCAACTCAGTTTAAAGGAAAGCAACGTATTTTTCCTCCTATAGGAATGCAGCATGTCAACCACCACATTAAGGTCCAATTTACACTCCAAACAGCCAGACCTCAAGTCCATTAGTTTAGCCTGCCTTGACAGTAAATACAGTTTTTCATGAGTTAATTACACCTTTTAGACGACAACTGTTGCCAAACACAAGACGTCTCAGCTGTTTTATCGGAACCCTAGCAGGGCGGAGGAATGAGCCGGGGGTATTTAAAGGAGCGGGAAAGGCGGATGATTTCACTGCCGTAGGGAAAGTCCCTGAGATTCCCATCATCCCTGTGAAAACAGCGGAGATTTTCGATAGCGCCTGCCACTTCCCTGCCCAGCCAGCGGCCGGAAACATGGACAGATTCAGACCAGATGTGAGCGACTCGCACACAAAAACACACGTAGAAAACACACACACATGCAAAGAATGGACGTATGCAAGCACACGTCTGCACATGCACGTACAGTACGGGCTCACACATGCACACGCAAAGAAAGATTAATAATGATGAGATAACACCTCTATAGATAGTATCTCTAATCACACAGTTGCACACTGATCCTAGAATAGTATTATTTCAGCCGTCCCAGAGACATGAGTCTGGATTCAACTCGCCCCTGCTGATCTGATAACAGTTAGTAAGAGCAAGTAGGCAAACAGAATATAAGTCCTCTGTAATTAATGGCAGCATTAGATTGGATCTGAGGCTGAGCACAGAGATCTTTGACGTATAGTTAGCTGTTCCCTCATATGTCCTGGCTGAAAATGTTCCTCAAATACCAACGTTTTTTTTAGCTAGCTTACTGGGATTTTTCATGACAAGGCTACCAATGTGCTTTTTAGAACTTAGTTCCAAGGGCTAAAAAGTTTAAAGGGGTAGTTTTTGGGAAATATCCACTTTCTCACTGAGAGTTAGATGAAAAAAAAGATTGATACTTTCATGTCGTTGCGGTAAGCATGAAGCTACAGCCAGCAGCAGGCTAGCTTAGCTTAGCATTAAGACTGGAAACAGGGGGAAACAGTTAGCCTGGCTCTGTCTAAAGGTAATACAATGTGTTACAAACAAGATAATAAGTACGACGGCATTTTAGGGCCATTGTAGGTAAAACATTTGTTTTTTTAAATTAAGGAATCGGGTTGGGGGTAATATTCTGAGAAAAAACTCAGAATTTCCGAGAATAAAGTCGCAAATTTACAAGAAAAAACACGGATATTCTCTGAGATTAAAGGGGCAAATTTACGAAGAAAGATTCACAACTTTGCAAGATTATTAAGTCGTATATTCACGGGAAAAAGTCTGTATTTTTTATGTTTTTTTAAAATTGTGTAGCAAAACAATGCTAATGAAAAATATTGTTTTTTTTTGGTTAAGTAACCACATCACTTCGCTTTGCAAGGTTGGATCAACCTCATCACACTACATATGCCACTGTTAAACACTGCGGGAACGTGAGCCGCCGAATGCAAAATATATTATATTGTAGCGGACGCTTCCTCCATTCATCAATTCTCATCCCAACCCTGTCTCCCACAAAATGACGTTCCCATACACCTAAACTGCATAACCAAAATACGTTTTGAGGCAAATTTGTGATTGGTGATTCGGCTATACAAATAAATTTGACTTGACTTGGCTTAAAATGACTACGACATTGAAACAAAACAAAACGAAAACTTAACAAATGACTATGTTTCACACGGGACACGAACAGCGGTTTCCTGGGGGAAAGTCCATTGTTTGTTGGACCCATCCACCTCTGCTCCCGCCCACCAGTAGTGGACTTTCTCGCTTATTATACCCGTTATTATACAATAACGTTACTATTCAACGTAACTTTCATACATAGCTGCTTGATATACCACATCACCTGCTCTGCGCACCGCTCATTGTACTATGTCACTCGCTGTGGCCATTTGCGATTTTCAAATGTATTTGTGATACGTAAAAGACAAACGTAATCCACGACAAAATACGTTTCCTTCCAAACGTAATTGAGAATGCAATGAAGTTGTATAGGAAAGTACCTTTTAGGAGAAAGGGCTGTCTCATCCGCTTATCCGGGGCAGCCGGTTAAGCAGGGAATTCCCGACATCTTTCTCTAGCTCAGAGGCCATCCTTACCATAATAATTTAGAAGCAAAGAAATTCAGACAGTGGCTGGCGTTACCACGGTTTTGCACTCCACTATTTTTCCGAGTTTTTGTTCTCGTAAATTTATGACTTTATAATCTTGCAAATTTGTGATTTTTTTCTTGTAAATTTACGATTTAAATCTCGGAAATTCTGAGTTTTTCTCAGAATATTACCCCCCTTCCCCGGCTCTGTAATTCTTTTTTTTTTTTTACCTACAATGGCTCTAATACGCTGTCGTAAATAAGTGAGCTTTAGAAGTGCTGGTAGATCGATTTTGATACAATAATTTGTTACATGATTCTCAGGTCTCGGTGAGAAAATGCTTCCAAAATGTTGATTTATGCCTTTAAAGAACCTCCTCCCCCACATCAAGTTTCAGCTATCACTACAGACACATCATTAGGAAATTCTCCTGCCTGCTGCCTGACTAAGTAACATGTGAGGAAAAAGCAGAGCGCCAGCAAATCCTGAATAAATGGGATAATTTATAAATTTGGTGTCGCGTCATGCCCTGTAAGCCCTTCAGGCTGGTTTATGATCACTGGGTGAGCTCGGATGAATGTATCTTTGGGGCTGATTCAGAAAAACCCCCATGCTCATGGAGCCTGGGTTGAATCAGCCTGTCTGTGTTTGTGTGTGTGTATGTGTGTGTCAGTCATCTCGCAGTGGAACGGCCAGTAAATTCGATGAATGAATACACTGGTTCCATATTTCACTTTTTTATTTGGAGCCCTCACAGTGGCCATGTTGTTTTTGTGAGCGGTCAGAAACAATGAATTATTTCAGGTGGCGATCTGAAACTGGCAGAGCGCTGTGTGGGTGACAGCCAGACGCCCGTCTACCATGGGGGTCTGGTATAAAGGGAGAGGAGGGAGAGAGAGGGAGGAGGGAAAGAGATGAGGGTAGACAATAAAAACAGAATTGGAAAAAAAAGAGAAGAAAAGTGGAAGAAGTGAAAAAGAGAGGAGGTGCGGGAGATGAGGCAGCGAGCGAAGGAGAGAAGGAGACGGAGGGAAAGGGGGAGCCAGGCTGTCGTGGAGCGCTGCCAGCCGTCTGTGTGGTCCATGCGTTCCAGCCTGGAGGAAGCAAGCCAGGCAAGGGAAGGGCACACACACACTCACACACACTTACGTACACACACAGACATACACAACAATTCCCAAAGGCGAAACATTTATTGAACACAAAAACACATTATATACACACTCGTATGATATTGTACGAAGTTTAAAGACCGCTCACACACATACAGACACAGTTTGGCTGGCGTGTGCTCCCTCTGCACCTCTCTGCTCACATTAAAGCGATTTGATTCAAATCCCTCCGAGATATTTTTTTTTTTTTTTTTTTTTAACTGCAGCTCGGGGCCAACCAACTCCAGACCCTCTTTCATAGTCTTTATCTATTTTTATGATTCACTTTCTGTCTCCCTTTCTCACTCTTCATTCTTCCTCTCTGTCTGTCCCTCCCACTGAATGATTTTGTGTTTTGCGTTGTAAAGGCCTTGGCACCTCTTCAAGGAACTTCATAAGACATTCAACTGACTGACTGCCTCTGGAAAAGCCTGCAGTCTTTCTTTTTTCTCTCTCTTTTTTCCCCTCCTCCCTCCCTCTTTTCATTCCTTTTCCTCCTGATGTTTTGGGTGAGTTTTATTTGTCCGGCTCCCATTGTTAAAAGCTGTTTCGAGTAAGGCAGCAGCAGATACTGTGGGTGTGTAACTGTCTGTGAGGGAGAAAAGAGTATTATGTCTTCTAAAATCCTCCTGAAAGTACCTGAATGCTGTAGAAAAGACACGTTGCTCAAGGCAGTCACTGACAAGGCATGATAATCCAAAACTGTTCTGTTCCTGTACATAATGGCTGACATAATCTAAATATTGTGGTACTATGTAATTAGCATCTGTGTGTATCTTAGCATTTAGCACTGAGCGTAAACGGCTGTTGTCGGAAACAAAGCCCAGGCCTTACAGCAGGTAATAGTATCCTACGAGCGCATGTAATGGCATGTGTGAGTGATGACACTGTTCGGAGGCCTTTTGGTGTCATCATGACAGACATGTTAATGAAGGCGTCTCACTTACTCATACTGTTTTCCAGCCTAGCAGCACTGAAGGTGGCAGTTTTTTTTAAGAGTTTTAACGAGGCGTAGCCTAGCAACCACTCCTATAAGTTTTTTTTTAGGTGTGTGGGTGTTTGTCTGAGTGCATTTGAGTGAGCATGGGTGTTAGCGTGGCATTTATTACGGTGAACTATTCATCATCCTCTACTGCCCATCTCACTTGTGGTGTGCCACAAAGCTCCGATTTAGGACCACTACTGTTTTCTGTTTGCATGCGTCCTGTAGGGGACAATGACCCTCTTGTGTTGTCGTAACTTTCTCTTACTTTTTTTCATGCCGTGGGCCTGTACGAGTGTGCCATGTCAGATTCAGCAAATGTTTTTTACTTCGGATAACTGTGAAAAAGACCTGCGTAAACGTGATGAATGCCACGTGTGCGTAAATGAGCCTACGTTCATGAGAATTGTAAATAAGCATAATTAACACCCCAATCATGCCATATAAGGCTATGTGTCCTGCCCCATTCATCTGTCTCCGCCAATATATCAACCAGCTGCTTAAAGACACGCTCACTTCCAAGGGCCTGACGCGCTAAGGCATCCAAAAGGAAGTCGGCCATGACGCGCCTGGTTACACCCGTTGACCTTATTATATACAGAGACAAAGTAACCTTCAATTACTGCATAATTTATGTCGTTTTACAGTTGTTGTTTTGTTTTTTGTTTTTATTTATTGCAAGACAAAAGACAATACAACAGAACAACAAGAGGACGGCGCATGCGTAAGTCGTTTTCCAGTTTGAGATGTTCATATTGATACCGTAGTGTTATACCATAGCATCAATAGCCAATTCAAATTAACGATTATCGTTAGACTATTTGAATACATTTAGAATTATATTAGGCTATAATTCGAATTGCAGAGTTAAACAGGATAATATCTAATGTGTAATTCATATAGAATTTTCAAACTCAAAATTGCTTCAAGTAATGAAATATACAATCCATTAGTGAAAAACTTAAACTCCTACGACAGGTTTGGACCACAATTGTAAATTGTGATCATACCTAAGAGAAAAGGCAAGTTCTCCTAAAACACTCGTACAAGCCACTTAAGAACAGATCTGTTCGTACGAGTGGTTAAGGTACCTTTTTATGCGGATGACATCCACCCGTATGTATCAATAACACCTGGCCATAATAGCAATCTTGTCACTCATTAACTCCCCTGACAAGCTGGATGTCTCACAATTTCTTGAGATTAAATGGCAATAAATCTAAGTTCAACTTCATTCTGCTCATCCTTAATAACCTTGGCAGTCCGTCTAGAGATTTGGAAGTCAGGAAGGTTGCACAGTCCTGCTTTCTTCAATTAAAAATCATATGCAGAATGAGATCTTTTCTATCTTCTGCTGACCTCGAGAAAGGTATCCATTGTTTTTATTTTATCGTATCTGGACTACTGTAACTCACTTTATTCAACTGTTTGACGAGAGTTGGTCCAAAGTAGTGCAGCAAGGAACGTAAAACCATAGGCAACTGCTCTTTTTCTGTCCTAGCAACCAGACTTTGGAACCAGGGCTCAAGTTTAAGGACGTCCCGTTGTCCTCCTATGGGTAATAGGGCTGCCATGAGATCTCTCCTTCGCATTTTGTCCTTGGCAACATGCTACGCCTCTCACTTTTGATGTTTTGTTTATGTTAAAGGTTACTTTGAATGATTTTAACTAACGATAATGTAAAAAAACATCGATTTTAAATTTGGGAAGGTCCACATTCGTTAAATTGTATTTCAGAACGGTTCTGGGAGGATGGTGGAAAAAGTTAGTTGAGAGCCCTGTTTGGAACAAAGTTGACTGTTTCTAAAAACCCATTTCTTTAAGATGGCTTTCAATAACGTTCTATAAGTCCAAGGGTTGATGTGTGGTAACTGGTTTATGTATGCTTTCTGTGTTTTTACGTGAATTGCGTTTTTATGTATTTTTGATTACTATTTTTTCTTGTATGCGCTCTGCGCTTGGCATTGTGTTTTTTGTACTGGTGTTATTGTAAAATGCTTGCAATCTGTGTTTAAAAGTGCTATATATATAAAGTTTTACTTACTTACTTACTTTTACTTAACAGATTCAAGGAGGTGTGATCACATCATTAGGTCTAGCTCCAAAATACATCTGTCAACTTCTGAACCCTTGCGAGCTGGAACACAGCCTGAGGTCCTCTGGCAAGGGTCTCCTGGCTGTTCCCAGGTTAGTAACTAGAGGTGACAGAGCCTTCGCTGGGAGGGCTCCTCGGCTTTGGAATTATTGTCGGAGAAAATTTAGGTTTCCTTTGCATGTGTTTTCATGCTCACAATTTCCAGCCTGCTATTAACCACGGTATCATCTAATGTGATTTACATTTTACTTTATTTTTCCCTTTTGTCTATATATTATTAATATTATATATTTGTTACATTTATGCTTTATCTTGTCTTAATTTTTGCTCTGTGAAGCCCAACTTGTTTTGAAAAATGCCATACAAATGCCATTATTATTAAAGCTATTATACATGTAATGTATACAGAAGCATATCTGCAAGTATTGTGCGTATATATGTATGTGAGTATGAGCATGTGTGTGTCACAGGAAGAGTTTGGCTTGGCAGACAGGTCTCCTGAACCGCTAATATTGTCTGCAGGCCTTTAAGCAACCAGGGCCTCTTCACCAGACTTGTTAACACCCTGACCAAAATCGAACCAAAACACGACCCTGTCCCCAAGCCCAGAATCCCCCAGACCCAGCTGCTTCAAACACCAGAGACGGGCCTGACCGCTAACCTCCACCGCTGACACACAAGTTGACAACACACACACACCACTTTCTCTCAGTTATGCACAGTAACCACTGCAATATGCCACAGCAAGACACAGTACGTGTGACGCCACAATGGTTTTTGTCACCTCCTATG
Organism: Sebastes fasciatus; assembly: GCF_043250625.1. NCBI lineage: Eukaryota > Metazoa > Chordata > Actinopteri > Perciformes > Sebastidae > Sebastes > Sebastes fasciatus. The sequence goes on from NC_133812.1 coordinate 9,648,100, forward strand.
TTTGTCTGTGATCAATTAACTATAATGAGAACAGTGGGTTTGGACAGAAAACCTAGTATATTTTGTTATTACGGCTCGGCTATTATCACTCAGGAAGTTTGTCTCAGCTGGCCGCAGCCACCGTCAGGAGCAGCTGAAAGGAGACAGAACCACCTATAAAAGCACATTGGTTTAAACAGCCACTCCCTGTCTATTAGCTCAAAATGACATTTAATGAGGCCTATTAGCTCTGCTCCAAATCAGCACTGTGGCTACACTAGACTAATGGCACCAATAACACTCTCTCTCTCTGCAAAACATGTCATGTGTGTCCACACATGCAGGCACTAGGGGACAGATATACATGCATTTGGAGTCATATCTACAAGGGCAAACAGACGCCTATACATGCCTATACAGTACGCCTGAACACACACAGACACATACATATGCACACACTCGCTGAGTTGTTGGTGCAGCGGCAAACCACAGGGTAACCAAGAGCTGTCAAGCGATTAAGCACAATGCGAGCCACAGAAACCGAGTTAGCCTCCCGCTAATAACACAGTGGCCAGAGGGACCTGACTAACCACTTACCATACCCACACATCCACGCACACATACGCTGCAACCTCTGAGGAAAATCATACCGCAGATCTTTAAACTGGGCCTCGCTGATATTCGTCACTCCGACCACGCAATTAATTAGCTAAAGCTCAGCGCCACAGTTCAGAGATACGAGCCCCGTTCGTTTTGCGGGTGGTCCAGCTTTATCCACCCACACTGATATTAGATGAGGAACCGCTGGGGAAATGACATCCCTCAGGAGGGCTCATATGGCTACCATAAGGCTCATCAAACACGCCGACACAAAATGTCCTTCCTGAATGGGACACCCACGACCGAGTCATTAACAGGAAGCAAAAATTGCCAATAACATCAGAAAAAGTGTAAAAAAAGCACAGAGAATGGATGCTAATTTTAGCTTTTCAGACCAGTTACCAACCCACGTTGAAAAAAAGTGTTATTGTCAGCTTATTTTCCAGAAACAACACAGTGTTTTTTTACAGAGAAGGACCACAGAGTGCCAGTGTATGTCAGCCTTAAGACAGCCCACTGTTTTTTCTCCGTGTGTCTCTGTGCGGACCCCTCCCTGCAGGGGCCCGACGTACCACAGGCCTCCTAATTACCCACTCGTTTAACACAAAATAGAGCTGTAATGGCCGACAAAGCCCCCCCATGTGCCAATGAAGCGTTCACAGATAGAATCACAGTTTTGGAGACAGCCGGTGCTCTCAGCTCCGAGTCCCTCCGTGCTGAAACCCTGGAGGAGGGGAGGTGCGGTTGAGAGGGCACATGTGTGTTTTGCCACCCTCCGACCTCGGCTTAATGACCCCTGAGAGGGAGACGTGTTCTGGCTGTAGTTTCTGGGTAAATTACACCGCCGCTGCAATTCGGACCACTTAACAGCAAAGTAAAAAAGGTCAGGGGTTACGTATGATGACATACTCTTTATTGCTTAAATTACTGTCCCGAGACTGAAGTCAGAACATGCAGACTTTGACTTTAAAGCTTCGTCTCAGACCACAAATTGAGCAAATAGAACAATGGATGAAAGTGTAAAGTCTCTTCACAATGCCAGAATCCCCTCACCTGATATCAGGTACTACTGCCTTTGTCTAGTTTGGTGATTCACTTCACATACATGTATGTCCAGGCTTACAGGAAGGCCTTCTAGACACTAAGGCCGCAACTTTGTTGAGACCAAACTGAGGCTTTTCTAAACAAATTCTGCTCCGACTCCCATCTGCTCGCCACCAAATAACAGGACTTGTTTGAAAGCCATCTGACAGGGGACAGCAGATGCACAGGAAATGCTTTTGATCAAACAAGATGGCTCGAGAGCAAAGGAGAGATGGAGGGGAAAAAGTGGGTGTGATTGCAAGTACATGTGGGTTTGACGATAAGCATGTGCCTTTGTTTCGGGGTGCGTGTTGATGATCGCTGAACGTAGAGGCATTTTCTGGCACCACGGGCAGGTTTCCTACAAACGGAGACTGATGGTGGTACTAATCCTTCTGTCTCCCGGCTCCTCTGTGTCTCAGCGCTCTCTGGTGCCATATGTGACGGGGCAGTCGGGGCGGGTGGGTTTGTTTGTGATGTGATATTGTTCATTGAGACGCCATGAGATGAGAATATGTTTTTTTTATGAATAGGGAGGAGGGTTGGGGAAACAGCTGCATGCCAGACCAGTTGGCACTGATGGCTATAGTAAAGTTTTTTTTTTCCCTCCTCAGTTGTTTTTATATGGCCCATTAAAATGAGCTGATGCTAGCGTTCTGCTACCCAGTGTACCCTCTCAGGAATATTCTGCCTCGCTTTTTATTTCTCGTCTTTCTCTCAGATCGTCACACGGGAGGCTGAGCTGCTTTCTGAGAGGTCAACTTAATTAAAAGTCTGTTGATTGCTAATTAACACAATCAGAACCTTTTCCCGTAAAACTTGTTTTTTTGTTAATTAACTTGTTTTATTAGCCCGTCACCATTTTAGCTGGGCATTTGCTGCCATTGGCTGAGAGCACAGTCAGCCACGCCCACAGCTGAGTTAAAGGGGCACTCCACCGATTTTTGAAGTTTGGTTTACTCATCATGAAGTTCACTATTGAGCCTGTGAAAACAGTTCATAGTATAATCAAAGAGTATAGAAGCAAAGAGATGAAACTCTGGTGCTTTTTTGACAATAGCCGCTAGATGGCGCTGCAGTAACCCTGGCGCCATTTTGGACTGAAAACGCAATCGAGTCCCATAGCCATGAAAGAGACGTCTGTAAATCAGAGGATCATTTTTCTCAAAGTAAATTAACTTCCCAGTACGAACACTTAAATAGCCCTCATGTAAACTAATGTGTCCTAAAAGTTGTAAAATTCACTAAAATCCAGAGTTATTTATTTTGCATAATGAATGTGAATCAGACCCGAAGGACTGCACCGTCCTGCACGCTCATATGATCCGTTTCTGCCAGCTTCCTGCTAGCTGTATGCGGCTGTAATAATGGATATACTGTATTGGCTGTAATTCATCACTTTTATTATCTTATAATACACCCATGGGCTGTATGCTGTCAGCCTGTACTGTGGTGGATGTATTAACGTCTCTGTTCCCAAACAACCAGCTATCGGCTAATAGTTAGTCGTGCTAGTAGTATGACATCAACAGAATTTAATGTAGTTGTAGGCTATTTACTAACACGCAGGGCGAAAAAACAGGGCCAACCTCTTATACATCTACAGTCTGTGTTCTGTTGTACATCGATTTTGGAGGTCCTTGACACGAAAAAGTTTGATTGCTCTTAAAATCTGTGTGCTAGATTTTTCTAATTTCTATTTATGTCCATTGCTCACTTTATGCTCCTCTGGGAAGCAAAAAAGTTAAATAAATAAATAAGTAAGTAAGTAAATAGTTATAATAGTATGCATATTTATAATATTTTTATTGTTCAACACGGGCCATTTCACATCTGACATTAAAATTATGATAATAGAATAGAATTAATTTTGTTTTACTCTTGTATGGCACTTTGTAAGCCGACATTTTACCGGTATCCGGTAATCGCGGAAGCGTAGCTCTGCTGCTGGGCGCTGACGTTGCAATGGAACGAACAATTGACTTTCACTTCTCAGCAATATACGTTCTTTGGTATAATGTCTTCTGTGGCTCTGGAGGGAGCTTTGTAAATTATAGTAATTGAAAGATGCTACTGAGTTGCATTATGGGAAATGTAGGATCCAGCGCTTCTTGTGAATCCCCCATATTTTTTAAGCACAATGCTAAATCGCTGGTGTACCCGTTTAAAGACAAATTAACGGAAGTAGTACAGTACGCTGTTGGCTGAGTGTGTGTGCGTCAGCATATTCCCATACTGTACTGTGTGTGCGTGCCTTTGTACTCACTCCTGGGCTCACGCGGTCCGTCCACGGTGACCTTTATGGCTCGGTGGTAAGTGGCCACTTGTGGTGGGTTGGTGAATACTGTGATTGTCAGCGTGAAGCTCTTGCCTGTGGTGACATCAAACAACATCAAATGACATACCATCCGCAGAGACAATGACCCGCATTCATCGCTAAACCATCCCCAAGTCACAAGTGTGGTTGTGATCACATAATAGCCAATGCAAACTGGGGAAAAAAAAAATTGACTTTAAGAGGTTTAACGACAGACAACGCTGGCTGTTTGAGAGGGTCTATTTAGCTTTTTTGGCAGAGCCTAAATGACTGGAGGAGCCAGTATCTTGTTATCCAGACTCTCTCCCTGTCTAACGCAGTGTGAGTGGGCGAGAGGCATTTTAATAGTCACTTCCTTTCTCGATAATCCCCAGCAGTTGCTGCCTTGGGGTTGAGTGCGTGTGTGTATGCTCCTCTGTGCATGCGCGAAGCACGCTATGAATCAGAGCGCAACAGCCAAGTCAGCAGCAGCACTAACGTCTGAGGTATGCAGACGCGTCACGTAGCCATGGCTACGTGCAGGAAACAGGAAGTGGGGGGCAGGTTGCTGCAGCGACTTATTGGAGCAGCTGTCCATTCAGTCGCAGACGCCACCTACCCCGTGCGTGTCCTCCCCTCTCCTGCTCTACACTCACTGTAAACATGCCTTTCAAAGAGAAGTGAGGAGATGATCCGGGGAGATAAGCAGAGCACAGATGCAACAGGTGTTCCACATACCTGATCTGAGGTGCATGTGGGTGATCTGTGATAAAGTGGGACGCCTAGAGCTCCCCTGCCAACATCGCGGTTACCTGCGATCTAATTCGGGTTTACTGTCGAGGCAATCCTGCACCACACTATTAACTCTAATGATGTTATCACAAGTGTCTGATTACTCTCTGAATCACCTGCCCTATCTATCCTTGCTGTCATCGTACTGTGGCACCATTTCAGCCCTGCGACTCTCAATCCTTGTCCATCTCTGTTGGCCCTCCCCGCCTCTGTGTGCATGACTTTTAGCTATCTAACATCCTATCAGTTCGCTCTGCTTGCACTTATCTTGGGTATTCATTTCAGACACCTCGTAGTCTGATCTCCCCTGGCTCCCATGTCACTTCCTGTGACTAGATTCTGTGTCACATCTAAGGGACGCACGCAAAAGGTCTCCGTGGCAACGGGTCCAGCCGCCACGCCTCCTCTGCTCGCTATACTTTGTCACCCCTCACCTCTCCTGACTGCCTTCTGCTTCCTCCCTTTTTTGACAGCTACAACAGAGAAGGAAACTGAGAAGAAAAGTCACTGGTGGAGCTGCTGACAGCGCTTATCACCAGCAACTTATCGTAGGCGACCGCTTTCTGTGAGACTCGCAGAAAAGTCTCTAAGAAAATATTTCCAGTGAATTTGGCGAGGGTGAGAGCACATCGGCGGTGCCAAATCTCAAATCGTAAATTAAACGATTAAGTGAGACGGTAAATGATGCAAAGAGTCGCCTTGGCGATGCCAAATATTCAGGGAATGCTATTTGACCCAATAGGAGTGTGCTTCCTCCCCGATGTCTGACAGCCTGAGGATATGTGCAGAGTGATCAGCTGTGGGGCTGCGGCGCCACCCAACATGTTTATAAGCCTGAACTGAACTGGGTCATGTCAGGTGAACATTAAGGAAAGGATTATAAAAGAAAGACTTGTTTCTCTTGTTATCAGATTAACACTGTCTTATGCAGCTGATGTTGAACTGACACACATGCAAAGCTTTGTTTCTTAAACTAAAGGAGATGGAAACAGTGGGTTTTATAAAGCTCTTTTGTCTCACCTGGGTTAAAAGATAAAAAATAAATCAAGGATCCTCATCCTCATAAAGCAACACGATTCACCACTCAGACTTTAGGAAGACGGGCGGTGGGATTTGAGCTCCGAGCTAGAGATCATTATGTGGTCGCCACGAAGGGAATGTGACCACTAATCCACACCACTGAACCTAATAGCTCCTACTGAGTTGTAGTAGTGCACATTGAATGGAGCATAAGAGTGTTTCAGGGTCTCACCTCTGCCACTGCGGCCCACGAAGCGGAGGTCGTTGAAGCGCGCTACTTGGTTCTTCATCACACCTGAGGCGTTCCGCAGCTCGGCGGAGTAGTTCTCATCGTTGCCAGCCATTACTGTGACAACTGTCCCATCAGTGATGTCTCCCAGGGCAACCACCTGTCATGAAGGTCAAAGGGCAGAAATTCAGGAACTACTTTGGGAAAAGTTTTTACGGGAATACACACATTTTACTCCTTCGTGCTGTGACTCAAAATTGGTTAAATGTTAATCTCCATCCACAGTGCGTTACAACATATTCTCTCCCTCTGTTCATGGTTAAAGAAAATTAGAAAATGATTCCAGGAAAAAAATTTAATAAAGGGATCGCTTCAGTGTAAAAGCCAAAAACAAGAGTGAAATCAAACCTCGTTCTCAGTTTCACTGGTAAAAGAATTCATCTAGCTAATGTGACAGACTTGTTTTACACTATACCATCTTCCTTTGAATCACGTTGATAAATGGATTTAATTTCACTTCTCAAATGCAGTCTTAAAAAACAAAAGCGGCAAGGCCTCATGTTATCATTTAGATTCCTGGATGCAGATAAAAGAGCACGAGTAAAGGCCCACAGAGCAGCAATAATTACAGAGGCGTAGTAATAAGAACGGCTAAATCAGGCATATATTTTAAAATGTGTCACATTTGATTTGGAGCCAGGGCTACAGCTACAAATTTCCACTTTGGCTCGTCTTTGATCCATCCTTTAAATAATATCTGTCAAGTAATTAATAGGGCCTTTCCTGTGAAATATCATGGGAGCAAAAAAAATTGTCAAGGCTTGCTGCATGTGGAAATATATCTTTTTCTGTCTTTGCTTTTCTGCTCATTGACATTTCAGTAAAATCAACATGGGAAGACTAATTACAATAATTTCGTATATTCATTAAAATACTGGTTATAATAGGCCATAATGTGGTTAATGTAACATTTTTATAACATGTTGTAATATAATTATCATATTTTGTTTTAACATATGAAAATAATTGCCTAATATAGATAGAAAACTGTAATTAATCACCATGGAAACAAAGCATTGATTGTGGGATTATACACTGGCTGTTTAGCTGATTATTGGCAACAAATACATTTTAGTTTTTGTTTGTTTACAAAATATTAAAAGAAAACAATATGAACATGTGGTTAATTTCCTTCTTTTTATATCTAGATATATTTGACCAAACCTTTAAAAAAAAATGTCTGGCCCTTTAAACACCACGTTTCCTTAATGCTTTCTCATTTTGTAAATTAATTTTCTGAACATATTTTGTTTGTGAAAAGACATCAAAAACTGCCAGATAACATTGCAGCATTCATTCTTAACAGACTCAAATTTTGGCATTTGTAATAAGAACATATAAGAATATATTTTTCAGAAACTGGTAAAATAAACAAGTAAATAACACATGAGGGAAGATGATAAACAATACAAAGACATCAAAATCTGCCAGATAAGATAACATTGCAGCATTCATGCTTAACAGACTACATTTTTTGGCATTTGTAATAAGAGCATATAAGAATATATTTTTCAGAAACTATTAAAATAAACAAGTAAATAACACATGAGGCACGAGGATAAACAACTCAACAAAAAACTCGGCATCCAACATTATTAAATTAAGTTGATAAAAAATAATGCATTCACTCTTTTCTAAAAAACATTTTTTAATGCTTAATTTAGTGTTTGTTTGTCTTACAGTAAAGTCACATTGTGGTTTAGCCTGCTTTTAATTCCGCAGCACATCACAGAGAGAGACAGGACTTACCTTGAAGGCGACAGGCAGCGTCTTGTTGCACCGCCAGTGGGAGGGCAGGACCGAGCACAGAAAGTTGGGGCTGTCGGTGCGGACCAGCTCGGCCGGGTGGTCGGCGATGATCTCGGCCATGCTGCGGTTCTCGTGTGGACGCAGTCTTGGCACCGCCGCCGCGTCCGGCTGTCCGACTGGAGAGTTCACATCGTTCATCTTCCCTGGGACCGGCTGGAGGCTGTTGGACGGCGGACTGAACCTCCGACTGGCGCTGGGATCTACGGGAATTCGCATCACAACAGCGTTGATTATCAAAAAAGGCACCGGAGGCTCTCCAAGCTCCTCTCTTTTCTTTCTTTCTTTCTTTTTCTTTTCTCTCTCTCACACGCTCAGGGAGAAACTATCCGCCGCTGCTCGCTGAACCTCAGCGCGTCTGCCAATGGAAAATGGGACTCCGTGAGCGCACAAAAACTCTCTCCACTACAAACTTTAGTGGTCGCCTTCAAAAAAACGACACAGAATCTCCCGGCAAGAAAAACAAACCCTTGAAAAACTTGATGATGTTTTAAATGGCGAGCTCTTTTTTTTTTGTCAAACTTCTCCTGTGAAGCGTCCATGCGCCATAACGCAGGCGTAGCTGCTCGTGTGTGGATATAAATAACATCAAATAAATGTCCGAGCACGTAATGGGGCTATACAATTACAAAACAACAACAGCAGCAGCAGTTTCTAGAATGGAACTCGTCGTCGAGCCAGATGTTTAGAACGTTTTTGTCTGTCTTCCTTTAGTGAGAAGTCAAAGCGCTGCTGCTCCAGGTGCGTCATTGAAGTCTTTGTGCCAAACTGAAAAGGCTCTCTAAAAAAGCCCTCGGGCGATGTACACACACACACACACAAAAAAAAAAGTTTTCAAAGTCAAAGGATTACGCTTTAACAATACTTAATAGAGCTTATTTATAACCCCCGCGACGCCAAAGCAAAGTGTGCGTATTTTCCGTAAAGTCTCTCAAGTTTTGGATATATAGGGTTAAAAAAGGTGGATGAAGTCGAAAAAAAAAACATCGCCGGTGAGATGAAGGAGGCGGAAAATAGAATCCCGTATTTTGTAGCCGTAAATGTGGTTTTTAGTGTTTGGAGGCCGGGGTTTCCCGTTGCTCAGGCTTTTTTTTGTGGTTTATATAGCTCGGGCGCCCAGCAATTATTGCGCTGATGCGACTCCAACACGTGGTGTCTGGAGTCAGATCCATTCCCTCTGCCATAATCTATCACGCCTATCTATAGAGAGACGACCGGACAGGTCTCAGTAATATCTTATACTTTCATCAAACACATTTCACACCCATCATCTCTAGATAAAGAGTTTAACACACACCAGCCTACATACCGACATGTTAGCGCTCACCCTGGACCATCCGTGCGCTCCTAACTCTGAGGATGGTCATCTCCAAGTCATTAACACGCCATCAGTCCAGTGTTGTGTTACCACTATGATCCAAACAATGTGCAGCTCACAAGAGCGTTCAAGAGAGAGCCGAGAGAGAAGTGAGTTACACTCCATAAGATAGGAAGGAGTGAGTGAGTCACCGGAGAGCAGTGAGTCAGGTAGAGGCGGCAGGACTAGGGAGTAGAGTTTCACTCGGTCGCACGGGAGAGCTGTTGTGCAGGTGTACGTACAGGTATTCTGCTACAGTATATATACACGGGCTTTACTTTATGTTCATCCACAAGTGTGGCCGCTTCTTGTAAAAGCGAAGGCTCTCTTGTGAGAAAGTCAGCTGTGTAAAATCACACTCTTGTTGTGCCTCATAAAGCTTGTAAAATTATTATATAGCTACAATTTAAAAAGACATGCAAATCCAAAGGACAGATGGTAATTTTTTGTAATGGGTTATGTATGAATAACGGTGATGTGTTTTGTTTTTTTTTGTCTGATGGGTCTTACTTGTCTGCCTCTCTATGGCAACAGTATATCTATTGTATGTGTACTTTTTCTCAAACTGAGCTGCCTATGGATGCAAAATGAATTTCAGTGCAAACTGACAATAAAGTTGTATCGTAGTGTAATTTACAATTGCACGTAAACTAAACATAACAGGGCCAAAAAGATGAGCCTCTGGATGATTTGGACAATGCGTAATTACGCACAAACTCTGACTGTTCATATGTATATCTCAAAAAGGACAGTAATTAAGTACTCAGGGACTGCACTTATAGGTACACATTTGAGTTACTTTACTTAAGTATTTCCATTTTAATGCTACTTTATATTTATACTCTACTACATTTCAGAGGGAAATATTTTAAAATATTTTTTTACACCACTATTTATTTGACAGCTTTAGTTACTTGCAGATTTGAGGTACAAAACACATGATGAGCTCATAAAATATGATGTTTTGTTTTAGATTAACCTACCCAACAGTATATAATGTAGTTAAAATGAGCTGTTCCTCAACAGTACAATGATACTTGCACATCAATGCATGAGTAATAATACTCCAATAACATAATATATATAATAGTATAACACTCACCGGAGCCATTTTTCTGCTTTATGAATAGGCTACTTATATATTTTTTTATCATGTAATATTTACAACTTAGGACTTTCACAGTGTGGCATTGGTACTTATACTTAAATAAAGGATCTTATTCCACCACAGCAAAATGAACGATGCAAAAATATTCAACTTGCAAATCACACATTTTTCAAACCAAGACAAATACAACCCTAAATCACACATTTTGATGCCATTTTTTAAATACAATAATGTAATAAGAAAATAAATAAAAACAGCATTAATAGCATATTTACATCCTTACATAATTACAACTTCCCACTAAACAAAAAAAATAAACAAAAAATTGTTCAAATAAAAATAATTTAATGCTTTTATTTTAGTGCTGAATTGTGTTATATTTTAGTGTGGATGCTGCTCTGAATGCAGTCACTGCGAAGGCCTCCTGTGTCTACTGTAGAGGGCATCATCTACCCTCTGTGAGACTCCATATCTCAGCCGGCTCTCATCACCCACCCCACCCTCTGCCCTGATCACCCATCAGTCTCCCAGCGAGGCTTTTTTGAGTGCCACATCACACAGCGGCATGCGTATTTGCCACTCTGTGTTCCTTTTCCGTTGCTACCACACAGGCTTTTATTGCAGAGAGTCTTTAAGACAAAGGCCTTTGATACTCCGGGCCTGTTTTCAAAATAAAAGGGACTATAGGAGGCACAGCTGTCAGGTTATTTGGGTCTTGTCAGCTTGTTTTTTAAGCTCTAAAGTTGGATACAGTCTTATACATTTTATAATAAGGTTTCTGTGTTGAGAAAAAAAAGAGCCTAAAGCCTGAGGACTGTAAGTAACTTGAAATAACTTGACTTCTTGTGTTTCATAAGTACGTAAGTACGTGGGTGTGCACACGCATACATGTCTGTTAGTGTGTGTGTGTGTGAGGATGTGGGAGGGATATATATAAAGTCTGAAAGCATTGACATGCATCTGGCACCTCGTCATGTGGACGGGGGGAAAGGGAGGAAAAAAAAAAAGAGTGATTGAGTTACACTTCCCCTCTGTGTGCCCCAAACACCAGAAATATGGTTCACATTGTCCAACATTCTCAAAGATCAACTAACAATTCATGGATGGATAAATGTGAATAGTAGTAATTAAATCTGTAATAGTGATAAACATGGCCTTGCAGGAACCGTGGAGGCGGTTCATTCCGACAGAGTTAAGTTTCAGCTCCGATAATATCATTTTTTCACCACTGAATACATTTGGGGTAATGTGGAAAACATCCTTAATGTTGTAGTGGAATTTAATTTAGGAAATGTCATCTGAGTCAATTTCATGCCATCAATTTAATCAGTCTAATTATTTATAATGCATTTGTGTTTTTACGTTATTTTGAATGAAATTTGAGCTGGAATTTCATTTTGGAACTCTTTTTTTTGTATGGTTTATTCCTAAAAGATTTCACATCCCACTTTTATCAAGGCCATCAACTTACACTCACTTTCAGGCCAACTAATCAGTCTTAAATTTTGGATTTTCTGCACCCTGTTATTGTCCCATCAGAGGCAGCGGCAGGAAGAGACTCTTGATTTTCCCAGCCTGAACCCAGGCCCCCAACCCCCCCCCCCAACACCCCCTTCCCGGTGTAGTCGTGACTTAAACCCTGACAAGCTCGGCTCATCAAAGAGTGTTTGTCCCATCTGACTCCGCTTTGCCTCTCCGCTGTACGTCCAGCATCTGTCTTCCAGCTCCCTACAGGATACGGCCCGCATTCATACAGTAAAGGCCTGCTGTCTGACTCGCTGTCATTCAGAGGTATAGGCCGACCTCTTGAGTTTGAAATCTGTCGTTTGAAGTCCCGGAGATGTGAGGGAGACACCAGAGGAGGCGTTAATGTGCCAGAATACGCTGTTCAATCAAAAAAATCAACCGCCTTCGGTGTCCTGGATTTAACCCAGCCAAAAATCAACTCCTGATTAAATGTGAACGCAAGTATTGGAGTATATTTGACCTATCTCTCTCAGTATTAACAAACTTAATATCATGTAGTAATGAATCAAGCATAAAGCTGTTCATTCAGTGCGGCTGCTGCTCGCCTGGCGCACAGCTGGATCGTCTCTCTCAGCTCTGGTATTATTCATCTACTGTGTTACACTGGCTTGGAGTCATTGCACAGTAGGAGAAGTCACTAACAGTGAAGAACCACAGTATACCACATCGGGCAGGATGTGCGTTTTATGATTTATGGTAATATTGTATTTCTGCCGCTCAGTTACAATTATTTGTTTCCAATAAAAATCAAACTCAGCTGACGCTCCCTGGCTAATTTTCCTGTCGAGATATCAAGCGCGCAATAAAAAGTTTCTGTTCTCGTTCCCACTTGGAATGACAAAGGCTGTGTGAACCGCTAATGCACGCATGCATGCTGTCTTTAATGTTGTCAGTTAACTAACCAAGCAGAATCTCTCTCTTACATGTTTTTTTTTTTACAGCGTCTGTCAACGTCTTTACGTCTCTCTTGCTGTTTGACACACACAGAGACACAAACACACACTTAGAGGTCCATCTATCCTCACTATTAACACCTCATTGGGAAAGATGACAGGACAAACAGAGCGCGGTGTTGATGCTCAAAAGTGCATCAATAGTCTGGGGCAACAGCTAGAGCAGGACACATCCGTCTCTTTGGGTTCGTGCACATGCACACACTTTTATATTTGACAATAACTTTGACTATATAATAAAAACACAACACTCTTCCTCTATCCTTCTCCTTTTCACAAGCACATACTCTCATCATCCAAGAGGAAAAGTACAGCCACTTAAGACTCAGGATAAAGGCTCCATTTCACAGTGGTGCATTTTTCAAGACACTTAATTATAGCTTTCTAGAGGAGGGCTGTGACGAGGCCCAGGCTTTTTCAGCTCTAACGGGATGTTTCCATGTTTGGCAGGCCACCAGCCCGACCGGCCTGCCAGCTAACCAATCAGCGAGCCCACCAGGCTAGGCAGCAGAGCGGCCAAAAGATCCAGTCTACTAGCCAATCAACCAAACCAAAACTGCCGGTCACTTAGTTAGACTCGGGGCTGGTAGCCGGCCAACCAGGCAGTCAATTAGCGAACCGGCCAGCCATCAGAAGAGCATGACGATGGGCAGAAACTTTACTTTTCGTGAGCTCATCGACACAACCTCAACCGACTCGCATTCACGCACTGATCCTAGATCACAGCTAAGCCCTTAATGACTGTTTGTCACCGAGCCCGTGACATCACCGTGAACTGTTAGGACGAGGACGGCACGTTCTGCGGTGTGTGTGTGTGTGTGTGTGTGCAAGTTCTCGAACGACCATTTTCACGGAGTGCAATCCAAGTTTTGTATCAGACTTTGAGGTGGCTGGAGTGAGAGACAGAGTTTAATGTATTTATTTCTCAGTGAGAATACAGAAAGAAGTTTTGTCTGATATTTCACTCTGTTCTGGAAATGGCAGAGAGCAGCATGGAAAGAGATGGAGACATGGAGGGGGCGGCTGCTCACTGCTTGTGGCAGGAGGGTAGAGGAGGGAGGGATGGAGGGAGGGGGGGTATAAAGACAATTTCCTCTCTGCTCTTATTGCTCTGACTGTCTGCCGCCTACCGCCTTCATGGAGGTCCCTAATTGAGATCACTTGTACTTAAAAATAGGAACAAAAAAGGAACTTCTGTGGGCTGGGAGATGGAGAGGAGAAAATAAAGCAGTAATACGTGACGAAGGCTGCCATTAAAGAGTCCCAATGATAGATCTGAGCGACTGGGGCGCACACGGAGCTGAGAGCTCTTTCTCGGTCTGCCAGGGAACCCTCAGATGTTGACGTGTCACACACCACCTGCTGTCACAGCGCTGCAACTGTGCATGTGTAAGAGTGTGTATGTGTGTGTGTGTGTGTGTGTGTGTGTGTGTGTGGGTGGCTCTTTGATGGGGTAGAGTGACAGCGCCCGGGGCTGAGGCCAGACATATGCCAAAAAAAGTGGGAGTTCAGTTTTTCCACTTTTGTATGAGTGTGTGTGTTTCAGTTTCTTTACATAGCTGCAACTAAATATCTGTAGAGTGATCAGGCATATTTGGCCCCACTCTATGCAGCCATTGTGTCATTAGCCGTGCTATTATTAGCCCTTCGCTTTAATTCAGCCGTTCCACCAATCACACCCTCCCTCGAGCGGCCTTTCCCAGACTCAGTCCCAGAGTGTCCCTAAGGCGTGCTGGTTTCCCCTTCAAAGCATCTATCACTCAATCAGGTCTGATCGTGCTATTAATCAAACAATGAGCCCCCCCCCCTCCACCTCCTCGGAGACCAGTTTGAAGGATTGGCTCGAAGGAAACGCAGCGTATCCATGAGTGGTACCGGACCGCGGCTAGGAACAGGAACCCCGTAAAGAGCGTTTTTCTTGGACCGAGACCCTCTGTAGGTGCTAAAGACAATACAGACACTCGGGCTAGGCCAACATTCCACTTTACACTTTTCCCTTCCTCTGTGTATTTCACTGGTCTACTTCCCCTCTGCAAACTAGCCGGCTAGTATCAAAATATTTATAGTACATCTGCAAGACATGCTGTTCTCATGTATCCAGGACCGTTTAGCCGTGTGTTCATTACGCGAGGTAAAACTAATACCAGATTTATAGGGGGAGATTTACTCTCTGTTCTCCCCTGTCCGGCTGGTGCGATTGAGGATGATTTATGCGAGGCGAAGAGGCACCGGCGAGATAGATAGAGTGACTACACGGCGAGAGGCAAACACGCCGCGGCCCAGACTAGCACTCGCAGGGGGGCTATCAGCTATCACTCGGCCGTTTCCACTGCTCCTGTTTCGAGACTGGAGGGAGGCAAAAGACAGGAGGGACGGCGGCTTGAGACGAGGGAGGGAGAGGAAGGAGACAGGAGGTAAGGATGTATGTATGTTTATGAATGGAGGCAGGGTTGAGGTCCAGGTGCACTGGGTCCAAATCGATATAAGGAGCTGTAGAGGAGGGCCAGATGGAGAGAAAAAAAAGTCTGTCATGGATGCTCAATTGCACGCAGACATAAACATAGACGGTGCAAACCCACGCCTTGAAATGTACCATATGCATTTTTTGGTCTTGGAGCGTTTAAATGTGTTAAATATACTATCTGTTTTGCTTGGCCATCACCACAGACTGGGTATCATGAATATTGCTGACAGTCACTGAGCCCATATCCTGGCATTGCTTTGCTACTTCATTTCTGGGGGGTAATCAATGTCAAAGCTGTCAGTCCGTATGTCCAAAACGGAGACAACAGCCAATCAGATAAACAGGAAATGAAAAAACAGCACTGGGCAGGCACCACATGCAGCCGCAGCACTGGGCGTGCATCGAGCAACTAGCGCTCAACTTCCGAGGGTTTGGATCTCGCTCTCCTTTTCTTTTTTTTCTCCCCCTCCGATCTCTTCCTGATCGCAGTCCAGCTCGGAGCTGCTCCAAAAAACACTGAGCATGAACTCTGCGACCCGGAGCCATACATACTGGATCGGATTCCAAACCATTCAGACGTCAAAATGGCCCCGGGAAGGCTAGGGTTGGGAAAAGGCCTCGCATGTAGCATCTGATGCTCCGTGAGCCGAACGAGTTAACAAATTAAGTTGAGAGTGTCACCGCTGATGCAGCACACTCAAGAGATGGGCCTTTGCTGAAAACCTTAGCCTGTAATTACGCTGAGCCTATTAAGCTACTGGTCAGAAATGACTCACAACAAGGTGGGGGTGAAGAGGGGGAGAAGAGGAAGGGTGGATGGAGTTCACTTTCATAGTTTCTAGCCTGAGATGTCCTCACATGAAATCGAATCCAGTCATCTTTGGAAAAGCGGGTTCAGTGAAAGAAGACGTCATGAAAGTTTGGGGGAAAACATGATTTTCAGAGCAGATACATGACTATTGTGTGATTATTTGACCTATGACCCTGTATTTTCCACAAGTTGTCGGTTATTCCGGGACAGAGCCTTTTCATGGCGTGTCTGCTCTGCCCCTCACTGAGATGACGCCAGCTTTATAGCGCCTAAATTCGAGGTCGTGAGCAGGGAGTCTCATCGACTGCCGGGTCCCACGGGGAACATCAATTACGTTGCGAAATGCTGTCCTTCAAACACAATCTATTCTGTGGTGTTGCATTATAGCTGAGAATTTGAGCGTCACACACATAAAAAAAAAAAAAAATCCCTCTTTGGCAACAGGGTTGCTGGGATGTGGTCTAAGGCTGACAATTAAATTGTCCGCTTGGAACACGCCGTCGCTCTGGAAGCGCGGAATATTTATGGCGAATAATTTCGCGAGAGCTGATCATCTTAAATGTTTTAAGTGGATTTTGTGGCGTCATAGATCACTCTGATATGTCCTCGGGAGACTGAAAACTGTCCCCAGTAGTTGCAGAACTCATTTACAGACAATTAAAGAAGCTCTAAATAAGCCAACATCATCTCACTGTTGAAAACAGTCTCTCACCAAACTAGAGCTGTTTTAGCAACTTTCCTGCAAAAGGGGCACATATTTGACACTTTACAAACCTCAAAGTGTTATCACATAGCTCTCTGAACATCTTCCAGTCCAAGCAAAGCAGCCTCTACCAGTAAAGAAAACTATAATACAGGTATACAGGGTTAAAAGCTGTAAACATTAAACCCGTGTTTACATTGCAAGGGATTCTTTTTCATTAGTAATTGCCTCACACTGTGAGCCTGATGATTGGGTGATATTTATGATGGGCCCCTAGGGCCTGCTTCCCTCTCAGTCTCTCTCATGTCTATAAAATCTTTTACTCCTGGCTCAACTGCAGCGCAGACAAGGTCCCATTAGAACCTGATTGTATATGCGCTTTTAAAGTGTGCCTCTATGGTGCCTTTAATGTGCTTGTGTGCTCATATGCATGTGTTGTGTGTGTGCGCAGTATGTGTGGAGCAGTAAAGGGGCTGGCTCTGAGACTTTGGTTAACCGGACTATAATTTGGAGGCCCAGTGAAGACTCCCAGCAGCCTCTCACTGTTTGTTTACCAGAGAGACTGTTTCTGCTGCATCTGCAGGGTCCTGCAGGAAAAGGGCGTGTGCATCTGTCTGGCTGTGTGTGCACAAGTGTGTGTAGGTGTGCAGTATTTGTGTGAAAGTGATATTTTGTAGAATATGTAAAGATACATCTGTCTGTGGGCATTGTAAAGACCATTTGGACTACGCATTTCCTTAAAGTAACACCTTTTCTAATGGACTTCTTTATTTAAGGAACCAGCGCTTCCAATTAACTCTGACATCCCCCATACTTCTTCTTCCTCCTCCACCTTTAAGCTACAGTAAATCAAGGCTACAATACACCGCCCTTTCTTTCCTGAAATGGTAGCTTCGTCATAAATAAGAAAACAAAAAGAGCTCAACTTCACACAAAAACACCCTCACATTAAAAAGTGTTTGTCAGCAAAAAATGGCTGCTATTTTTGTTTGTTGCCGAGAGTAATTCTCCCGAGACTAAACTGCGCGCTTTCTGTCCCAATTGGGCTTTTTCTTTTCCACCCCATCCTCCTCCCAAAGCAGGAATAAAAAGAAAACAATGCAATTCAAAAGACCGGAGCTCCCAGCCTGTCATTTAGCTGTAACTTTGAATTGTCTTTGCTCTGCGTGAGCTGTTTTCTTTTTGCACACACAGAATTGTTGCAGCATCCTAAAAATTCCATCACGAGAGAGGAAGAAAGACAGAGGAGGAGAGGAACTTTCAAAATATCCCTCTAATAAAATATTCCTGCTCCTCTGGGATCCTCCTTTGCTCATTCAGCATCAGGAGAAGTGAAGAAGTGGAAAACGCCTGTTATTGGTCTCCGTCCAAAAAGGAGAAAGAGGGAGAAGAGAGAGAGACCTATTTCCTTTGGGGAAAGACAGAAAATAGAATGAGCGGCGCAACAGTTGACGGAAAACTTTTAACTGCGACAACAAAAATGAACTACAGACGACTGTAAGAGGGCAGCTGTCTGGGTGAGTGACAGGATTCAGCTCCAGACTGAGAGCCTGCTCCAGCGCGGATCAGACAACGTGTACGTATGTAGGCTTTGATCACACGGAGCTGCTTGTCGGCGCAGTGATGATTGGATTGAATATATGTAAACTGGAACAGCTCGGGGATCAACATAAAACACACACCAGCTACAAGTCCTCAAAAGATGCCAGCCTCAGTCACAGGAGAGAGCTTTGTGTGTAACGGAGGGGATTTTGCAGTTTTGTAACATTGCTGTACAAGCAGATATTGTTCGAAACTTTTCTTTTTTTTTTTTTTTCACAGCAAAAGTCATACAGACTTCTGACAATTTGCAGCAAAGTTGTAAACCGGAAAACTAAACCGGCAACACTTTCTTTTAACCCTCTATTTTGCCTTTATAAACAGTACGCTAACACTTAATGAACAATTTATAACACACTATAATGCAGTTTAATCAGATATAAGGACATTTTAAGTGTCTCTTAATGTATCTGTCAACAACTATGATTTGACAATACAATATAATACTAAATCATCTAAAATTAAGTAAACGCAATAACGTGTTGCAATCTAACCCCACTAACTTATTTAACGCATTAACACAACTTGGGATTTTTAGGTTGTAGCGGGCTCAGTTTTAAAGCTAGAGTGAAGATACTGGCATCACATGAAACTACAACACCTAAGGAATCCATTGGTACCAACCATGTACAAAGAAGCTAAATAACGCTCCAAACTTAAATTCATTGCCATTTTCAAAGGGGTCCCTTGACCTCTGACTTCAAGATATGTGAATGAAAATGGGTTCTATGGGTACCCACGAGTCTCCCCTTTACAGACATGCCCACTTTATGATAATCACATGCAGTTTTGGGGAAAGTCATAGTCAAGTCAGCACACTGACACACTGACAGCTGTTGTTGTGTTATGTTATGATTTGATCATATTTTTTATTCTAAATGCAGTTCCTGTGAGGGTTTCTGGACAATATTTGTCATTTTTTTGTGTTGTTAATTGATTTCCAATAATAAATATATACATACATTTGCATAAAGCAAGCATATTTGCCCACTCCCATGTTGATAAGAGTATTAAATAATTGACAAATCTCCATTTTTAGGTACATTTTGAACGGATAAAAAAATGTGTGATTCATTTGCAATTATGGACAATCATGTGATTAATCGCGATTAAATATTCAAATCGATTGACAGCCCTATCTAAAATACATATTTTTTATGAAATATTTGAAAGGGTTTATTATCTACATTAATGAAGTAGTTATTTAACCCATTCACTCTGGTTTAGTGAGCGTTCAGCTCTGACTTGCGCGGGGTGTTTGAACCCTGTGATACTTGCGTGCAAGTCTCGTTCTAATTATATTTAATAATGACGTATGTATTTATTTACAAATACCCCTCGTTTACTCGCCATGACAACTGAGCAAACTCGGTCTGCTGACGAAGGCCATGTGATGCGGGTGAAAGCCCCAGGAGATATCTGGCGAGTGAACGGGCAGTTTATGGATTATAATTGTTCACAAATACTTTAATAAACACTTCAAATGTCCTAATAGGTGCTTACGACTACACTATAGTGTGTTTTAAACTATTTATCTATTTCCGTTTTTATATGCTGCTTAGAAAAGCTAAGTAAGGGGGTTCAAATAAAGTGTTACCACATAACCTTGTAATGTTTTAGCTTTTAATCTCAATTATTTGCATGCTTGTTTCCCCCCTTTTCTTTATCTCTCTCTCTCTTTCTCTCTCTCTCTCTCTCTCTCTCTGGAGGCCACTTTACAGATGAGAGCTACCTTTTCTAGCTTTCCACTTCTCCCCTGAGACTTGTCAATATCAGCTACACACACTATTCAAAGTTCAAAGCCTAGCATCCCACTACACACACCTACGCACACTCTCCCGGCCCCTTTTGTGTCTCTAGGGCATATTTAATTTCAGTGTCTGTGCACACATTTGATTATGCCTCCATGTGCGTGTGTGTGTGTGCGCCACAGGTGGTACGGTGCTGGTGACTCTGCTCTGATTATTGCGGTGACCAGAAGCATCGCCGCCCCGTCACATTTGTCATCGCCCCTTTCCTGAAAGCGTGGGTGGGAGGGGAAGGATGGAGGGTGGACATAAGGGGAAGGAGAAGAAGGAGGAAGGAAAGGGAAGAAGAGGAAGGTAGATGATGGTAAATGGCCACCCCCGCGGTGCCATATGGGAGGTGGTTTGAAAGAGTCCTGTCTTGTGTTGCTCTTACTGTATGAGTGCAAACCGATCCTTCCCTTTGTATCATATCTCTGTCTCACTTACTCTTTTAATGTTTCTCTCTCGCTCTCTAATTTTCTCACTTTTTTATCCCCCGCTCTCACATGAAAGAATATCGTCGAAACCCTCTCTTCTACACACTCGCAGGACTTCAGAGTTGTCAGGACACCATTAAAAGGCTTGCGTGGGCGTTGCCGAGTGGGTGGGCAGTCTGATTTTCAGGTGTATTTGATCTGTTGTGTTCACACCTCGGCGCTGGCGGGGGGCCCACTGTGTGGGCAGGTAATTTGAGCAAATTAGGAGATGGGGGCATGTGTGTTATTAACGACACCCAGCACCCTCCACTGCACGTCCACCTATTGTTCCCTCCTCTACACGCACCTTTCTTTTCTTCCGCTCAGAGTCCCCCCTGGTCCCATCTGTGCCTCCTGCTCAACACCCAACAGTCCGGTGTATGGAATGCACACACACACACACACACACACACACACACACACACACACACACACACACACACACACACACACACACACACACACACACAGTGCACATGGGACGGGGGCGGCTGGAGGGAGGGGATTGGTTCCAGGTGCCAGTTTGAGTGAGAGCATTAATCAAGCAGACAGATCTTCCTGTCACAGACACCTCCAGCAACACTGTATACACTCTTTACAGTGCTACGCCTGCACAGTAGTGACTACAAACCCCACTGTCGTTATTCCGCGACATTGCCACATACTAAACTCCCATTTAAAAACACTAAGTTTCTCACTGAAGTCTTTTTTAAATGTGCGCTGAGTGACAAACGACTTGTGAGAAAGTGAGCGCTGATACCAACGTCTGAAGACACGTTGTAACAAGGTGTACTTATCCCCTCAGACAGCCCTACTGATCTGCTGCCAAGCTATTGATCACAGTCAGAGCTCGCTGGAGCTCTTTGATGCTCCGTTACTATCCAGCAGAATCCTACTCTGTGTTTACACTCACAATTCACAGTGCGTGTTACCTGATGTAAATAATCAGAATTGCTTAAAAAATATGCCTAACACGTCCAACACGCGCTGCTCTTTTCATGACCTGCTGGTAAGTAGGTTTATATATTTGGGAGTTTTGGCCTGAGTCAGAGGGGATGCCGCATTCCTTTAAGATTAAACTAACAAGGGGGGAAAAACCTGCCCTTTTTCTCCGGCGTGGGGCAGAACAGGTAAGGCCTTGTGTAGGTGCTGCGGCCGCGCTCTCACTCACGTCGTTACGGGCTGAACCCAAACATCCAGGAGGCTCGACACTCCATATTTCCCCCTTATAGAAACACGGGAGCGTGGAAGCGAAGCCGCCTCGGCCGTTTCGCGGGGAAGCAAAGAGGGGGGTTAGGGGGACGCTAAACAATGGTGTTCAGGTTTCCTGCGGTTTGCTGTATCAGCTATCTTCTGCCTTAAATAACTCAAAGAAGAGAGAAAAGAGAGGACATGAGCGGAGTGAAAGAGGTATATGAATCTGGGTTATAATACTGGTGTTCCGTTTCATTAGGGTGAACCGGTTCCAAGATAGACCAATTTTCAAAGTGTTAGGTAGTTACTTCCTCTCTGAGGGCTTATATAGGATAACGGTAATTCGCCCAGCATGATGCAATTGAAATGGATGCAGGATCTTGTTAAGTGTGAAAATAGCACAAGCGCCGCATTAAAAGCCTCACTGGCTAACGCGATGGCATTAAACTACCAGGTAATTATGGTGCGTTCAAAAAAATCATAGCTTTCGCGTACAGTAGCATGCAGGGCTATCCAAAAAACACACACACCAATTTGGCTAGAGTAAACACAGCAAAGATATTTGATTTATTGAGAAAAAAAGAGAGAGATGTTAGCACTCACGGCGTTTAACAAATAGGCTTTATCACTCCATCGGGGGAAATTGTTTTTTTGAGTCTATTATCAACACAGTAAGCGCAGTCAATTGGCAGGTTGCCTTATCATAACAGTGTAATTAGCCCCCCAGCTACTGAATATGGGCATAAAAGAAGGGATAATACACAGTGCCTTGGGAGTATTTACACTGAACTCACTGTTTGTTGTTGCAGTCTCCGTAATACAGGAGTGAATGTGATCTCACTCTGCAGTGAGACTCCCATGTTTCAATAACTCCTCACTGCTTCATTTGGAAGGAGGAGAAGCAAAATATTGTGCACATCTCTGCAGTTCAGAGGACGAGAGGACAAAGCGTGGCAGTCGACGCCACAGAAAATTGATTTATTGGTTGAATTTGTATCACCTTTTCATGGCTAAAATAGACTCTATGGCCTTTGCGAACAACTTTACAAATTAAAAGAAAAACTTTCTCCTGAACTTTCACATCAACAGTGGGGGGAGGACGTATTTCAGGCCGTTCAAATCACAGGTTACAGGAACACTAGCTCCCCTGACACTCTCATTTAGACCTTAATAAGTGCCTACAGCCTCTTTAGGGCCATAATCAACCCACCATTCACTGTTGCTACATTATGAGTGAAAATACAGACCAATTAATCTATCTTTGATTAAACACTGATCACATTAACACTCTGATTACCCTCAGGAATCATGGAGACTAATGTGAACCTCCAGCACTAATAAGTCCTAATAGCTGGTGCAAATACACACATAGCACCGTTTTACTCCATCAATATGACCCTACTGGGATTAAATAACATGTTTGCCTCAGAGGTACAATTAAGCATTGCTAAATAGAGTTCCTTTGAGCCTGGAGTTAAGGGAAGAGTCTTCTCTGCACAGTAGCAGCCAGTGAAGCGCTCGGATTTTTCCCCCTGGCTTTTTCAAATTACCTATTGATGAGTGGGCTTCACGTCTCTCCCTGGCTGGGGGAGGGGGGGGGAGAGAGGAGGAGGAGGAGGGGAGGATGTCTGGTTCACTTTTAAGATGTCTCCAAGAAGCAGGCCTGTGGTTAGATCTAAGGCAACACTTATGCAACAGAAGCTGCCTTTCTCAAATACATATACGGTTTCCCTGCAAATTATCAGAGATTTTCTTCTGGGGGAAAGTTTTCCGCCCGGAGTCTTCAGATATTTACCCGCTTTTTTCTTTTGATCGTGTTGATTTGGGTCCGTCTGTGTAAGCACTTTTTTTTTTTTTTTCTTCTCTCTAATGCGACTGCACAACTTTACTGAACGATAATTGCTCCCATGACTTAATTGTCTATATGTAATTAAGTTTGTAATAGAGAAAATAGGCACTTAAATGTTCCCCAGAGAGCCATGGTGGTTGAGTGGGTGCCACACATGTTGAAGATTATTCTGCCCTCCTCATCTGATCTGCCAGTCTGAGGAGTTATAAAAAATGTATTTGAGGCAATTAAATGAGAAAAAAAAATGCTTGATGTAAATGCCAAGACAAATTTTAATGAGCCCCCTTTTTTTCTCAATTTGGTATATTTGCCCCGCTCCCCTCAAGTCGGCTCAATTTATCGCTGGGAACTCAAGTCTTAAATTAAAAATGTCCTTAAATACAAATGTAGGGACGGGATGGAGTAATGTGGCTTTCTAACTAACAAAACATATTTTGTAACTTGTGTTCTCATAAAACTGTCTGACGCCGGACAAAATGATCCAGGAGAAACATTGGAGAAGGAGAACTTGTACTTGTACTTAAGAAAATATATAAAATCAACAGAAGGCAAGACTTGAGCTCAGTTATATGTATGTAGATCTGTATGTTGCTATGTGTTGCTATGCATATATCTGTATGTTTCTGTGTACTGGCTGTGGAAACAAATATCCCTCTTGGGACAAATAAATCTAAAATATCATGTTTTTTGTCCACCAAATGGATTCAAGTTGTGAGGAACAGACAATCAATACTTATATCTCAAAATCAAGATTAACAGAAATAAATAGATGTTCTAAAATCTAAACTGTATGTAGTAATTTTGATATCAATTTCATCCTATTTCAGTTTACTGAATACCCCAAATCAAACTTCATTCAAACTCTTTTTTAGACTAAACCAAAACCAAAATGTTTACGGTGCCAATCCTAATTTTTGCCAGTTCTGAGACACTACCGTAAACTACATTTATTTATTTTTAAATCATAAATACAACAGAAAGCGCTGGTGGTCTTGCAAAATCACATTGCGCTGTCAAGGGGGCTTTTTGTGGTTGCACTGACAGATTTACTACCCAGATGTTCATAAACAGGGGCAACATCAATGAGCCGCAGCACAATATCAATCAGCAATACTTTATACGAGAGAATTGATCAGTGATTATCTTTCCTCCTCTCCACCTGAACATCTGCACACAGCTGCTCCTCTCTCTCCCTCTGCTCACAGCATGCTTTCAATTTCCTGCAGCGCGGCTCCTCTCGCTCTCCCGCGCCCCGACCCCAGAGACACACCGAGGGGTCAGAGGTTAACATGGTAATAGGTGGTGGTGATTGGTAGAAGACGCTCACTCTCTCCCGGCTTTCAGAGCGTATTAGGAGCCACTTCTGCTTCTGTGCGGAGCCGGAGCCCAGAACAGCTGTGCCTGACCACGGAGCGACTTCTTAAAAACATCTTTTAAACATTTGATTTGGACAGAGGAGAGGAGGCTATGGACCGAAGCAGAGAAAGGGGGGAGGCGAAAGGGGGGGGTATATTAAACTGTCTATTCCTTGTGTCGCACGGGAATGAAAATGTTTGTTTGAATTTTGAAAATTCATCTGGTAAACCTAAAGACATCATTTATTCTGCTGATTAAATTAGATTGTGTAAAGAAGCTGTCACAATAGAATACAGCAAACCGAAAACAGAGGCCGCAAACTGCAGCGTGAAGGTTGGCCTTCACAGGTAATTGGGAATCATAAAGTTGACACTGCTACTGTTCACAGGTCTTGAATTTGTGTGGTCTTATTTCCTATAGATCCACTTTGGGATCCAAGCAGGATCTTAAATATATGATGGGACAAACAAAATATAGTTGGAAATTGAATTGAAAATGTTTTTTTTGGAGCAAATCTTTGAAAACAAATATTTTTTTAAAGGGAGAAAATACAAATCAGGAGTTATGTTATACAAACAAATTTATATTTGATCTTTTTTAGTCATTTGCGGAGAAGCAACAAGTCAGAGTGAATTGATGGATCGAAGTTCCAATGAATTATTCCAGCACAAATGACAAATTAATTTCATGGAAGTTGACATGGAGCAACTTCTTGTTCAAAGCGGATTTATGTCTGTTGATTAAACGCTCCCCAGAGGCTGCAGAAATCTATGCTGATTAATTAATGACAGCAGCGCGGCTGAACAATTTCAGGAAGCGATTACAGACCTTTCTTGGCATGCTAATCGATACTTCTTCCCTACGCACAAACGGAGACACCCAACACACACGATCCAGTAATCCCCACATCTTGTTTCAATGCTCGACTGTAAACTCTCTTGTGCGGTGTCTGTTTACGTTTGTCAAAAATATCACCCGTGCTTTTGTTTTCGGTTCCGCAATGGCATCGCTTTATAAATCTAAGGGTACGTTGCACAAACATGTCATCTTCCTCTTTGAGAAATATTTATAAACATCACGTAGAGTAAATACTGGAATCTCTAAATGCAGAGAGGGTTTTTTTTTTTTGTATTTGCGCACCACAAAATGCCTTGATGATAGTTGGGTCTTTCTTCCACCACAAAAGCTTGGACCTTGATAGCAAGGTCCTCAATGACCTCAGCTGATCCCCCCTCCATTTATCTGGACCCAAATCCTTCAATCAGATCCAAGATCGTTACCCCCTTTACCCAAACCCCTTAATTCCTCTATCCAAAACCTCAACACCTGACCCCAAGTCCTCCCCGTGACCCGAGCCCCTACAACCCAACTCCAGACACAACAGCAACCGGCGAAGCAGTACTCACCCCAGAAGAAGTTTTGTTGACATGGTGTCACTGTGCTGAAGAGGCTGTTAGATGCCATAGCTGCCTCTGGTTGCAGCAAGCCCCACTTTTGTTCCTCTGTGGTTTCCGTGACCCTTGACACGTCCTAAACCAAGAGCACGCAGCGTGTCATGAAGAAAAAAAAATGGAAAAGCCATCCACAAGACATGCTTTTACGTATCAACTATTTGGATGACCACAAGTAACAACCAGGTCTGGTTTTATAGAGCACAAAAAAAAAATTGCAGAGGCAAATATCGCCTTTGCGGATAGATCAGATGGTGTCGGACTTGCTTGCTTGGCGAGTGTGGTTGGAACGTACTTACTCGCTTAGCGCCGTCCTTGTGACTGGTGCTGGCCCGCGACGATTAACCATTTACACTCCAGGTCGCCCTCAAACACCAACCCCGAGCCGCACGTCTGTGGTTCTGTGGTTGTTTGGGAGGCGAGCAGAGCCCTCACACAACCCAAAAGGCACCAGCTTTAAAACTCGTCTCTTTCCTGCCCTCCATGTGCCGTCACTGGAGAGCCTGGGTCACATGCCCTCTGACGTCATCACGGCACGGCAATTGGGAGTGGGACAGCCTACCGTTGTGGCTTTCTTCCCTCTCCACTCCTCTCTCTCCTTGGACTTTTTTCTCTCCTCTTTGGCTCCCCTCCTTCTCTCTCTTACGCGTGGTTCAGCAGCGTTTCCAGGCTCTCTGGGGGATCGGGGTCTGACGCTCCCATGAGTCAGGAGGCTTCAGTGGGGGCAGCTTGTTCAACCGCCCATGCCTCCTCAGCATATGGGGAACAGCGCTCTCTCTGCTTTGCGCTCCCTTCACTCTTTCATCCCCCTCCCTCTCTCTTTCT
Source organism: Sebastes fasciatus (assembly GCF_043250625.1). Classification (NCBI taxonomy): domain Eukaryota; kingdom Metazoa; phylum Chordata; class Actinopteri; order Perciformes; family Sebastidae; genus Sebastes; species Sebastes fasciatus. The sequence continues at coordinate 9,675,425 of NC_133812.1, forward strand.
CTGACTCGGCTGCTCCTTCCCTCAACTCCTTTAACAGGCTGCCGTGCTGCTCCTGTCTGCCTCTGAGCAGGGAGAGCTGAGCTTGGTAAGATTTGAGGGTGTGAGTGAGGAGCGAATGGCTGGCTGACTGGCTGGCTCGCGGTGTGAGACTGGGTGTGTGTGTTTGTCTGTGTATGCATGTGCAGCAGGGAGAATGGGGAAAGAGAGAGACAGAGAGGCTGGGTGAGTGTGTGTGCGAAGAGAAAGCGGAGGCGGCGTGAAACTGCTTATTTACAGACGAGTGTGTGAAAGCTGCTTCAGTGTCACTTCTGCAGCCTGAATTTGCCTTTCTCCACGCTTTTTCTCTCTCATTTCACGCTCTTTCTGCCGCTGTGTCACAGACAGTAGTCATGTTATTGTGTCATTACTGAAATGTGTGTGCGTTAGGGCTGTCAATCGATTCAAATATCTGATCGAGATTAATCGCACGATTGTCCATGGTTAATCGCAATTAATCGCACATTTTGTATCTGTTCAAAATGTACCTTAAAGGGAGATTTGACAAGTATTTAATACTCTTATCAACATGAGAGTGAGCAAATTTGATTGCTTTATGTAAATGTATGTATATATTTATTATTGGAAATCAATTAACAGCACAAAACCATGACAAATATTGTCCAGAAACCCTCACAGGTACTGCCTTTAGCATAAAAAATATGCTCAAATGATAAAATGACAAACTCAACCCCAACAGGCAACAACAGCTGTTAGTGTGTCAGTGTGCTGACTTGACTATGACTTGCCCCAAACTGCATGGGATTATCATAAAGTGGGCATGTCTGTAAAGGGGAGACTCGTGGGTACTCATAGAACCCATTTATCATTCACATATCTTGAGGTCAGAGGTCAAGGGACCCCTTTGAAAATGGCCATGAAAGTTTTTCCTCGCCAAAATGTTGCATAAGTTTGGAGTGTTTTTTAGCCTCCTTGGCGACAAGTTAGTACGACATGGTTGGTACCAATGGATTGCTTAGATTTTTTGTTTTATATGATACCAGTATCTTCACTCTAGCATTAAAACTGAGCCCGCTAGAAATTGCAAGTTTCGTTAATGCGTTAAATAAATAAGTGGCAACTTTGACAGCCCTTGTGTGCATGAATGCATGCATGCCCGTACTGACCCTTTAATTGGCTCTCATAGAAGCGACAGACGGGGGCGATTCCTGTAAGAGCCCGTAAATCGTGACCACCTGTCTCCTCTGTGAAAGAGATGCCTTCTCACAGTCTCGCTAACACTGGGAGACACACACACACACACACACACACACACACACTAGATACCCTGCAAGAATGGCCTGCCAACATGTAGTGCAGCGCAGGCAGCTCATGACAATCAACGATGAATCACCATCACGCTCAACACACACACGCACAGATTCCCACACACGCACATGCAGTACACAATCCTCACCCGTCGCGGCTCGTGTTTGATCAACGACCTTAGGTGTTTGTTTCAACACATCAAAACACAGGACAGGGTGTTAGTACAGAAGCAGAGGAACGTGTGGAATGAGAATTCAAAAAGGTTCGAAAGTACATTGTGTCAATGGCCAGTGGGAAAGTACAGTGTGACTAAGCAGTGAAGAGAAGAACAGTGCTTTGGGCTCTTTTCTTATGATTTGTTATTGCCAGTGGGAACTAACTCAATCAGTCATTTGAATAAATCTGTCACTGTTGTTTAATTATAGCCTGTGATTTAAAGAAAATAAAAAAATGTCACGTTGTTCATGGGATTCAAGCTATCCCTCTCTGATTTTTAAACGGAGGTGAACAGAATTTTGTGTCTGTTGCTCACAACATTAAAATTATTGAAAAAAATAACGTCTTTCTAGAAACAATGTTCCCACTAATATGCACGTAGACAGTCCTCACTGTGAGTGGTTTTCATTGGAACTCCTTTCTACCTAAGAAATAGTCCCAAAGAAAACTGTTCACTGTTTTTTATGGATTTCTTTTAACAAATACTTTACTTTTACCTCTTTTGCATTGCTGTGGCAGCAGAAGACATATCTCAAAACTAGGGCTGCCAATCGATTAAAATATTTTATCACGATTAATTGCATGATTTTCCATAGTTAATTGTGATTAATCACACATTTTTTATCTGTTCAAAATGTACCTTAAAGGGAGATTTGTCAAGTATTTAATTCTCTTATCAACATGGGAGTGGGCAAATGTGCTTGCTTTAAGCAAATGTATGTATATACTGTATTTATTACTGCGAATCAATTAACAACACAAAACAAATGTTGTCCAGAAACCTTCACAGGTACTGCATTTAGCATGCATTTGACTATGACCTGCCAAAAACTGCATGTGATTATCATAAAGTGGGCATGTCTGTAAAGGGGAGACTCGTGGGTACCCATAGAACCCATTTTCATTCACATATCTTAAAGTCAGTGGTCAAGGCCATGCCAGTTTTTCATCGACAAAATTGAGCACAAGTTTGTAGCGATATTTAACCTCCTTCACGACAAGCTAGTATGATATTGGTTGGTACCAATGAATTCCTTAAGTTTCATATGATGTCAGTATCTTCACTCTAGCTTTAAAACTGAGCCTGCTACAACCTAAAACTGGCAAGTTGTGGTAATGTGTTAAAGAAAATTAGTGCCATTAAAACTCACTTTGCGTTAACGCGCTATTATCGCATTAACTCTGACAGCCCAACTCAAAACCAAAATTCTTTCAAGACTAGATAGATACCAAAAGAGGTAAGTGATAAAATATGTTAAAACAGGCAGAATAATGTATTTTAAGACATAAATGAAGCATTTCTAAAAGTAACTCTCTAAGATCATTTGTCTTAACAAATCTGTTAAGGCAGTAAAGTTACAGTAATTCTAAGAAGCAACAAAATCATAAGCCTGAGATAACACAAAATCAATTTACAGTTTATAACATTAAATCTAAGTGAGGTCAATAAACAAATTAGTAACTCATGTTTGCACACACAGGAAATATGGAGATATTTGAGCTAAACATATGAATAATAAAAGCATCTGTCTGAGTAATTAAGTAAATAATCTGTTCAAAAAATGAAAATAAACAAGTTTCATCATTTAGCAAAGGAGCCCTTATTTGTTTCAAATCTTAACGACCTTAATATAGTTTTAGAAAAAAAGTCGCGAATAAAAATGTCAAACATGAAATACAAACAATCCCCACAAATTCAACGGCACAACAGCATTTCCACACGTCTCTGCCACCGACCTTATTTTTGTGCAGTGAAACATTTGCCTTGGCTCGGTGCTTTGTAAATATTTGCTGTCTAAAACAAGAACATGCCTCTCGAGTTGCGGCGCATGTTACAGAATCCTTAGGGAAGGCCTATTCAGGTGCTGCACACACTCTGAATATCCCAGAACGTACACACAGATACACACACAGTACTCACAGATTTAATCGATCATGTCAACCGTGCAGTTTACCTTAATGCTAAATATACCATTCAACAACAGTCTTCCTTAATAATGGTTACACTATATGGTTTGGATCTCCAGTGCAATGGCAAAGACAGGCTGTACATAAGCTGTAGGTTGGCACTTGATACTTCAAGAATAATATTCCAGGTCATGTATAAACATTTTTAAGGTTATTGTGAATGGATGCTTAGCTGTCAGAAGCATTAAACTTTAGGACAGAGTGCAGCACCGCTGTTCTGAGCCACAGTAAATTACACGCACTATGATGGGAATATAATTTGCACATCGTGATTGAATCTAAAATACTGAGCGAAAAAATAAAGCATAAATGTCAAAACCTCAACTCTCATGGCAGGAAGCACAGCTTCTTGGGTGGCATGGCATGTGATAAACAACCTTGATGGTGAAAATCTGAACTGTGATGATGTTGAAGTCTCGGATATCTCTGCATGACTTCTTTAAGAGCTGCAGGGATTGAAACTGCAAAGAACGGAGGATGTTTTACCCCGATACAGTAACAAAGTTTAGCTAAAGTCGGCCAAACATTGTTTTACTTGCCCAACTTTCGGTCAGGTCAGCGGTTCACCCACCTTAAGAAAACCACAACAAACCGTTTTCCATCGCTGAAAACTTTGAACCACAACCTCGACTCGTGTCTATAAGCAAGTCTGGAGATTTAACTCAACTGATGATCACCCCTGATCTAATCCAGAAAACATGCAAATTAAAGGTTTTGATTTTGTTTTCAAAAGTATAATGTTTTGGGGGACAATTGGCAAATAAACAGTTTGGTTAAAAAAGGTATTTTTGGAATTTATTCTGGCCTGATTGGAGGGATTTTTGCAATTAAATTGTTGGAGGAGCCAATGATCTGAAGTTCGTGTGAGTGTTTTAATTTTTAAATAGAGCTGTCAAAGTTAACGTGATAATAACACGTTAACGCAATTTTTTTTAATGCCACTAATTTCTTTAATTAATTCATTAATGCAACTTGTGATTTTTAGGTTGTAGTGGGCTCAGTTTTACAGCTAGAGTGAAGATATTGGTATCATATGAAACTAAAGAAAACCTAAAGAATCCATTGGTTCTAACCATGTCATACTAGCTTGTCGGGAAGGATAATGCTCCGAACTCGCGCTAAATTTTGGTGATGAAAAACTGGCATAGCCATTATCAAAGTGGTCCCCTTGACCTCTGACTTCCAGATATGTGAATGAAAATGGGTTCTATGGGTTCACTTTATGATAATCACATGCAGTTTGGGGCAAATCATAGTCAAGTCAGCACACTGACACACTGACAGCTGTTGCTGTTTGTTGGATTTTGAGTTATGATTTGAGCATATTTTTTATGCTAAATGCAGTACCTGTGAGGGTTTCTGGACAATATTTGTCACTGTTTTGTGTTGTTAATTGATTTCCAGTAATACATTTATACATACATTTGCATAAAGCAAGCATATTTGCCCACTTCCATGTTGATAAGAGAATTAAATACTTGACAAATCGACCTTTAAAGGTACATTTTGGACGGACAAAAAATTTGCAATTAATTTGCGATTTAATATTTTAATCAATTGACAGATTTAACATATCTAATCATACTGTGTACGTGTAGAAGCAGTGGAGAGAGTTCTATATAATATATAGAACGTTCACTCAAGGGAGGTACCGCCAGTTTGGAAAGGCCTTCATTTTGCTGTACAGACAATTTTTGTAATATATGTCCTCCTTGCTGTCAAAAAAATAGCTTTTATGTGAAGGTAATAATGTTTAAGGCTGGAATATGATGTGGAATATAATATTTCATTCATTACTGGCTCTCCACTGGTGGCCGTATACTACACTTGCTATACTTGTGTGTGTGAGTGTGTGTGCGGAGCTGAAGAGCCTGGCCATACTCTGAGCTCTGGCCAAGGTCTGCCCTGAGGACTGTGGTCGATGGCCCACCCTGCCAGACACTTTCTCTCTCCTACCACTCAGGACCACACACCTTCAAATGGACTCGCTTTTGTTATCACAAGCTCTCGCAGAAACATAATAGAGGTATCATGTGTTGGAACATGCTTTAAAATTACACATGCTATTAACACAGTGTGTGTGTGCACTGAAGAGCTGCTACTTCCCTCGCTTTGTCACAGCCGAAGAACTTCGCAGTGAACTTGTTTTCATAGAAAATTATGTCTTGCAACAGAGTATTTCTGGAAAAATATTGGGGGATAATGATACCTAAGATGAGTTAAAATTAACTCGGACTGAGGCCGTCTGTGTTCGTCTCTCTGCGAAAGCTAAAAATGACGTGACATAATTAGCCCGGAGCAGACGTTACACACGTGGAGGTATTACAGTATTAGAAAAGGAAGGGCTTATTAATAGCCGTGTTGGCTCGTGTTGTGTACTCTCCCTGGCGAGGCATCAGAACGGCCCGACCGGGCAAACAGGCAGGTACAGTGATTCACTTTAACAGGCGACATCTGTAAAACGCCAAGGTAGTTTACACTGTGGCCGGGCCCGAATTAACGTGCTTTCATTGGAAACAAACACCACTTGCAATCAGCTTCTGTTGGCCGCTGCGCCGCTGGTGTGAACGTAAATATCTCCTTACAGCGCTTGCTGAGGCGGGACGGCGACCTGGACCCGTAGACGTACAGCGAGAGTCACAGAGGGGGGTTCACTTTAACTCGGTCCAAAACTCATGGAAGTGCAGAAACTTAATCTACGACGCCGCGTCGCCAAGAGGATGTTGATGTTCTGTGTGAATTGTTTGGTAAGGTACGGTACGGTATATTCTTTAAGGAAAAGTAGATATTTTTCTTTTGGAGTCCAGCGGTGGTATCTACATCTTCCAGTGACTTAAGGTCCTTTCTTGTGGTGTCTGGACAGCTGTTTTTGGAGTCGCAGCTATGAGGGAAAACAAAGTCGGCCTTTAAGTAATAAGGGGAAATGTTTAATATCGAATGGCGCGCGCACAACCTAAACACACATTAAAAATAGCTCTTGGAGTTGCGATCACATAAAATTGCAAAAGAAAAAGGGGTAAAGTCAGATCACTGCGATGTGGCTGACCACTGAGAGACTCTTTTTTTTTTTTTTTTCCTCCATTCCTCATTTTAATCAAGACCCCGGTCCAGTGTAAACAGTGCCTACCTACACTGCAGTTCAAACAGCGAGGCCCGCTGAGACCCAAGCGATGATTTCTAAATGTTCACTGACAACTCGGTTTAATTTGTGTGCTAAGTAGATGGAGGTGGACTTATATATATCTTTCTTACTTGGCACTCTCCAGCTATTTCTCCACCTCTGTGAAACTTTATGGTTCTCCTCAGTATGAAAAGCAACACTGGTCCTCCACACGTCCTGCTGTCTGGTTTACATATGCCATGCTGTGTTAAAGGTGAGGACAGGTCCAGCCGCTGAGACCTGATTTGAGACTTCACAGCGGCTTCTTCAGACCGAAAGACTAGCTGACCATGACTGAGGACCTCGTGATGCTCCTGCTACTACTGAGGTTGGTACAGTAGAGTTGCGGCCACTGGAAACCCTGTCATTGTGTGGTCAGTTGTCAACAGCTGAGAGATTTTACAATAGCTGCTAGGCCGAGGTCGACAGAGTTCAAGCGTCTGAACTGCTAAGTCAGCGTTATAATTACATCGCGCCGATGATACAACTCCACTACAAGGTCACATGATGCCCCCCCCCGGACGCAAGATGCCGTCACTCTGGGCAAATGTCAATAACAGAAATGACTGTGTGTGTCACGCGCACGGCAAGTGTGAGGAGGAATAAGTTAACTCTGCGCTGGCCGTGACTCAAATGTGGGGGGTCACGACAGCCAATCACAACCTGAATGAGCTTACACATAAGCTGCCCATTATGTGTCTCAGAAAGTCTTGCTGTCGAGAACAAAGTACGCCTGATGAAGGCAGACGGCTCACTGGAGAAACAAGCCATTATGAGGAGGAGTTCGGCAGTGTGTCACTGACAATGGGGCAAACAAAAGGCTCTGTTGTCTTCTCCGGTCGGTGGGTTATTTCTTTTTTTCTTTTTTTTTTTCTGTGGGGTTTTTGTGATGGATAATTGCCCTCCTCACATGATTTCATAATGCTGTGACTCGTCTTTCAGTCCCTGTGTAACACAATAACAAGATAAAAAAAAATAAGAGGGGATCTAAATCTGAATTTTTGACATTGTTTAGAAGTGGCCGCTTTTCTTCATTGTGGTGTATAATTTTAGAAAGATGTACGAGCAGGACGCCGACTTGAACCAGTCATAATACAGCCTGCAGCACAGGCGGGCAGGCCAGCTCCCAGAGTTTACTGGCTGTATTGTCTTAGGATAATCATTTAAAACTGTACCATAGTTTACGGCTTTATATCTTACTGCTGTCTGGATATCAAATTCAAATCAGATGGGAATACTCAGAGTTGATTTATACTGAATAAAAAAGGAAGTAGTGTGTAGCATTGTACAATTATATTACATCTGACATTTATATATCATTTTTACTATTATTTTCAGTATTAAATAGGAGCATAATAAAGCTGTTTAGTAGGGATTTATAAGCTGTTATTTATCACCTGAACCTCTTTAAAGATTAACGTTCATTTCTTGCTGACAGCAGTATACTACAGTCTGCACAGTGTAAATGAGAGTCTGTGTTGCTACCCCAAGGACTCGGTTGAACTGTAAAAATTGCTCTCCACACAAAGGCGTCTGCACATGTACTGTACGTGCACAGAAGAAACCCCGAGGCATTGTCTATTAGATGCTTGGTAGGTATGCAATCTTTTCTCTGAGTCAGCAGAGATCAATCCGGGACAGGCCAGGAAAGGAATGTATTTACTTCTCATGAAAAAACTTCAAACGGAGAGCACAAATCACATTATAAGGTGCGCTGGAATTTGACTAATCTAACAGCATACTGACACGTAGGAATGCATATATGACTGGGTAAAGAGCACTTGTAAACACTTTCTTAAAAAGAACCTGCATTCCAGTAGGTGCTGTTAAAACACGCATGCAGATTAAATATGCTTGTAAAAAATTAGAGGCTTACTGTGCTTCTGGGAGTCGTTTTAAAGAGAAAGCAAGAAACACACAGCCCAGTTAAACAGAGGTGGGTGTTCTGTGTTTTCATAGAATGTGACACAGGAGAAAATATGAGTTTAAATGCATACCTGAAATAAATTTCATGAAATTGTGTGGTTTTTTCACACGAGTGATTTCTTCATTGCCGTAAGAAATATTATATATTCTTCTTCTTAAATATAAGTAATAATGTTATTATGTGAAAATACTCCATTACTAGTGAAAGCCCTGAAATTAAATTAAAATAGAGAAGAAATATCAGCAAAATGTACTATAAGTATCAAAAGTGAAACTACTCACTGTGGAGAAAGATAGCCTGTGTGAGTGGTATATTATTTTATATTATAATAGTGGGTTACAAATTCTGATGTATTAATGTGTAAGCAGCATTTTAGCAGCGACGTACATGAAACCTGCCTTGGCAGAGGTCTTCGCTGTCCGAGTGCTCTTCTAGTTATTATTATTTTCTATTTTTTTTACTATTTTCCAGCCAAATCTTAAATACATGTACCACCACAAAGAACAGTAGCAACTACGCATTACAAAATAAAAGGCATCTCCAGATTAAATGAAACCAACAGCAGCTTTGTGAAGGTAATCAGTCACTGAATGGAATATATTTTTTAATGTACTCTACTTACATTCAATGCAATGTATATTTCATGTATTACAGTATGTCCTGGGGTTTAAAAACACTGCACTCAACATTGTGAAATAAAATGAGTATTCATCAGACTGAATTAGTGTGACACTTTCGGCTGTCCAGTTCCTTAAATTCAAAACTCCTAAAAATATATAACATTTACAAGCATCTTTTTAATAGCTAAAGATAAGAATTAAGAAATGTATCACATACAGTATTATATTTGGTACACATCTTTAAGCTGGAAGGATGGAGACACTTTTATTATATAAACTTTTAACCTCAGACGGCCGCTATTCTGTCTTTCAGAAGTTGTAGCGGGCTTAGTCTTAAAGCTAGTGAAGATACTGGTATCATATGAAACTAAAAGTAAATCTAAGGAATCGATTGGTAACGACCATGTCATGTTAGCTTGTCGGAAAGAACTCTCAATAATGCTCCAAATTTACACAAATTTTGGTGAGGAAAAACTGGCATGGCCATTTTCAAAGGGGTTGCTTGACCTCTCGAAATCGCAATAAGATCGTATCGTGACTTAAGTATCGTGATAATATGGTATGTTGGGGCCTCTGGTGATTCCCACCCCAACACTGAACTGTGCCTTTTGGCTGCAGCGCATTTAATGCAGCAGGAAAAATCATTCATGAATCCTAAATAAGCAAGAAGACTTCATGTGGTTCATGGTGACTTCCAGCACTGTGCCTCTCTGTAGTAGGAGCACAGTCTTATAATAATGAACAGAATTAGATACTTTTGTGCCCTTTTTATCCAAACAGTGAAACACAACTGTTCCAAAAAACGAAAGGAGTACAGCTGCACTTAAATGAGGCTTTTAATGTGTCTCCTTTGAACAGTCCACTGGCATATTGTTGCCTCTCCAACATCATTTTACAGATGGTGGTTTTGGGATGTGTATATGTGAATTACAATGACTCCTTTTTTTTTTTTTTACTCTCAAAACATTCCAGCAGCCTGCGAGATGAAATGCTGGAATCTGAGGCATGATGCTAATTTGAAGACAGAATAAATCTATAAATCTGACTTTAGTCTCTCGCCCGGGGATATACAGCCATGATAATTACAGGTTGACTTTACAGACATGCAGACATCTCTCATCTGTATTGCTAATAGTATAACCAGCAGGCTGCTACGTGCTTACTCAACGTCTAGCAGTAGGGGTGAGCAGAGGTAAGCTGTAACAATGATATCATTATAAAGCGAGAAATCGGGCGTCTCAAATTGCATGTTGTTATGACTGATTGTTATGATTTACTGCAGTTTAGAAAGAATTATCTGTTTGTTGTTAGCGTCGCTTGTAGGATTATCCACTAATTATCATCCATGAATAATTCTGAAATCACAAATGGAAATAACATACGCGGAGGCGCAAAGCCAGATGTTCAGTCTGTGTCATGGCATTAGCTGGCAGCCCAGAATTAAAACATATTTGTGAGTACATCGCAAACGCTTTGATTTTCCCCCTCGCGAACAAACAAACAGGCATCCCCTTCCACTGGCAGCATGACTATCTGAGGAACATCTAACACAAAGCATAACGGATGATCTGGGAGGACAGTGCTGCATCTGGTTGTAGTTAAATCCTTGTTTTGCTGTGTCCTTCAGACTTGGTGCCATAGGCCCAACTGCTCAAGCAAGTAGAGTTCATATGGATGCAAAACCAACATGTGGTGCCTGGAAGACTCCCCACAGAGGTCAGCTTCAGGCCTCACCGGCCCAGGAGACAATGGATGAAGACGGGGTGGATTGGATCGCATGGTGCGGGCCATGAAACGAACACTAGAGAGAGATTAAATAGACCGTTGGCCACGTGGGGAGCTTTATTGAGCTAGAATTCTAGAGACGAAGCAAAATGCTCAGATTTAATCTACACTGTTTAAAAATGTCTCCTTTTCCTGTTTCTCATTTTATTCCTTCATGAAGTTTAGAGTTTTCTCAGCTGAGTAGTCGGGCTGGATGAGATCCACATTCGAGACCAATCAGAGCAGGTGAGTTTCCCCGTCCAAACCAATGAAACCCTCTCAGTTCTCCAAGACGTGACGAATGTCTATGCGCAACGCTAACATGCCCTGGTTAGCGGCCTTTCTGCCTCCCCCTCTGCATTCGTAGGAGTTCATCAGAGGCAGTTATATTGTTTTTGCATGGTCAGACTTTTCCGGGTATTTTTGCGGCCTCCTGTTTGCACACCTGGCGGAATTGTGAAAGTTTGTCTTGGGTCATGTGTGTTTACCCACCCCAGGCCCCAGAGGTGACCCCATCACGCCACCGACAGGGAGGCCAGCACTTGCGTGTGGCGATTTCCAAAGTGGCCAGGCTTGGAGTCGGGCCACACTGCCTGTGCTGCCTTTCAGCAATCTGGCCCCGCTCTGGCTGCGCTTAGAGGAGAGGGGTGGTTGGGGAAGGGGGGGGGGAACTTGTTGGCAGGGCCCTGCAATGTTTTCAGAAGCACAGACTTCTGGCAGCATCGCTCAATATGATGGAGAAAAATGCCTGCTGCTAATGAAAGCCAGCAGTGTCTCTCGAATTGGACTACAACCCGAAAGGCATTATGTAACTGAGATACCGTAAACATTTCAAAATTGTCTCTCAACAAATTATCAGTGTTTATTTTTTCCACATTATATCTGATATTTCTGAAACAGCTTGTAATTGAAGGAACTGCTCTGAATGTAGACTACGTTTCTTTTGGAACCGAGGACATTTTGCCTGCAATTATTTTTCTATTTCATTATCAAATGGTCCTTCGGCCAGCGGATTTCAAGATGGCATGAAACCGGCATAGTTTTTGGATGCTGAGACGTTTATTTGTAAAGAGGACCTAATTTGTATCCTTAAATAATCAAAATACAAAGATTGACTTTGTGGCTTTAGGTCAATGTTTTATTTAGGATGTGTAAATTTGAACTGTGACAAAATCAAGACCCAGCCTTATCAGAGATGTGCAAACGCTGCAATAATCAGCGACTGCTGAATGCTCCTCATTCACTCGTGTTTTGATAGCGGTGTTTTTTGGCCCGAGCTCAGTCCCGCACCTACAGTATGTATTAGTCAAATATTTATCTTGTTCAGAAATACGAGGCTATATTGAGATGGGAATAGGGTAAGATGATTTAATGGGCACACTAGAGGGTCCTCTTGGGTGCCAAAGTTTTTGCAATTTCGGTGGTCTTCTCTCGGAGATCAGACACCTGAAGGGCCGTTTAGGAGACCACGAGATGCCATGATTCAAGACCCACTGAGGGGACATGAAAGTGTGCAGAAGATGGAAGGGTCCGGATGGCAATTACTGCTCATCAAGGCAAATTTCAAAGGGTGACTAAATTGTTGGGAGTCTTGCATATGAGAGATTTACAGTTTTTTCCCTTGGTGTCTTCCCTAAAGAGTCAGGGGTGGGGAGGCAACATTTTTTATGTCTGCACAGACATCATCACTGCACAATAAACTGTAAGCTCGTCTTCACTGGAGGAGTGTATGAAGTTAATCAAAACTTACATTTGAAAGGCAGAAGCATTCCAGCCTGTCCAACTTACATATTTGCTGGACTGTTTACTGACTCGAGCAAAGTACAGTGTAACCATTTGATCCCACTGAAATAACAGAAACGAGACATTAAAGACAAAATCTGTCTCGGTCTTTATTTGGAATCCCAAATCCTGTCTTTGACTTTTATACTGCGGACCGGCATAGAAAATGTGATTTTCCAGGATATTTAATGAACTGACTTTCACTCAAAATAGATTGAAGGAACATTTCATCCTTAAAGCTGTTTCCTCTGGAAGAATTCCTCGCCGTATTTGAGAACTGAAGAAGTTTCTAACTTACACATCGCACTTCATATATCACCGTTAATGTCAACTGTCATAAACGTAAGAATAACATTTGTCTTGTTGTATTTTCCTCCGTGTCATGAAATTTGATGAAATGTTCTGAAGTGTCTTTTGTGTTGTCCTTTGGATAACCAGCCGCAGGCATAGATACTTCCAGAAGGCACTACTAAAGTTACAGCATGAGGGGAATCAATCAATACACCCGAGTTCTGCTTTTTCACTTCAGAATGTAGTAACACTTAATCACTATACAGTTCCTGGTTTAAAAGCATTGAAAGTACTTGTAAATTCCTTCATGAATGACAGGTTATTCATTAACTAATAATGCAGAGTTAATCTGTGGTAATTCACTGTTTGCACTCCTTAAAACTATTTAAACACATGCACACACTATCCATCTTTTTTTAGAAAACACACATTTATGTTACTTGTCAACACAAGATGAGTAAACAGAACACTTGTTCTTGTTAAATATGTTTTCACTGATGTACTGTATTTCTAGAAAGGTAACAAGTACTGTATATAGTAGTGTGTTGTTCCAAGGAGGACATACTGTATAATGAGCTATGCGTATATATTTTGAAGATTAATGTTGTGTACATAATTAGTTGTGAACAGCCCTGCAGTGTTGGAGCTAGGATTGTTTGGGAGGAGGTTAAATGGGTCATAAATTATTTTCTACAGGGTCATTTCTCCATGAAGGGGGACAATAAGCAATACGTTTAAAACAATACACCAGTTACGTGCTGCAAAAGTATATTAAAAATCATATGAGAATTGAGATTACATTACATAAATACGTACACCCCGTGGCCACTTAATTAGGTACAACTATACAATTCAATGCAATCCAATACATCAGGTTTGACATCGTCAGATAGGTGTTATATATTAGGGGTGGTGGAAAAAAAAACATACAGCATTGTATCGCGATATTTTGCTTGGCAATATTGTACTGATACACGGATGTCAAGTATATTGATCTTTTATTATATAAACTATTAACCTCTTAACTATCCGACGTCCCACTGGGCCCCTGCCCGGACGCTATTCTGTCTTTCAGGGGTTTGAAGCGGGCTTATTCTTAAAGCTAGAGTGAAGATGCTAGAAAACTACAAAACCTAAGGAATCCATTGGTACCAACCATGTCATATTAGCTTGTCAGGAAGAAGACTAAATAATGCTCCAAAGTTTCTGGCATGGCCATTTTCAAAGGGGTCCCTTGACCTCTGATCTCAAGATATGTGAATGAAAACTCTGAGATGAACAGAGTGAAAACTGCATCTTATTAGATAATACAAATGTTGACGGACTGCAACATTTGCAACTGACAAAGGGTAATAAATTGCAATATATCGCAATATATCTTATTGCAATACTCAGCATATGGCAAAATGTTTAAAATCACAATAAGATCGTATCGTGACTTAAGTATCGTGATAATATTGCACCGTGGGGCCTCTGGTGATTCCATTATTTTGAAATGTGTTTCTAATATTCTTCCCCTCACATGTATGTATTTTATGAAATCATAAAATCATATAAAAAAAATACTGTAGGATGATCAATACAATGCACTTCTTGTTTTACATGAAGTCAACAACAAAACCAGACCAATTTACTCAAATTGTTTAGTACACATTTAGCTACAACAGCTACGGTACTGGGATACTTATTCATTATTCTTTAATAGTCATTACATTCAAAAGTGGCAAGCTGCTGCTCAACTCTGATGCTGAAGATCCTGATTAAAGTGATTCAAATATATATACTGTATATGTGATGATATATGTTATGAGTTACTGAAGGATTACGACTAGAGTTAGCTGTGATTCAGAACTCAACTGCTGTCTAAAGCTAAAAAGTACGGAGCTGGAAAGTGTGTGAGAGAGTTTACATGTAGGCTATGTAACAACAATGTTTTTTTAACAGTAAATAGACGCAATCCTTGCTTCTATGTGTAGAAAAAGCCACAGGGTGGTATTTATTTACTTAACAAACCATCTTTATCATAACATCATCCATGTATTGCTGAAATGACCTGCCTATGGAGTGACAGCTCAGACCAGTTGATATTCTTGGATTGCTTGGTTCTGAAGGGCAAAACTTGAAACGCTACTAAGCCTAGTTTAAGTGTCTACTTCAAAAGAGACACTATTACTACCAGATTTGTCAGAAATGTGTTGTTTTATTCCCTTTAATACTTCCACTTTTACTATGTCTGAGCTTGTGCATTTGGTCAAGAAAAGAACTGACGTAGCATTTTGATAATCCTCTGTGAACGTTCCTAAAGGTTTCATAACACCGACAAACTTGGGTGGCCGTGATAAATGACATTTGACATTTAGAACTGCTTGCATTCATAACAGTCATTACATCAGTGTTCCCTAATGGTGGTTCTTATTTTAATGGGCAGGATTATATGAAAGGCCGTGACGTTTATATTGAATCTGTTGCACCTAATTAGAGGGGAATGGTGGATGGAAGGCTCTGCTTATTCACAGGCACAAACCGCCAGACCAGATTCACAAATATCCTTTCCTCCAAAACGACCGCAATGCTTTTGTGTTGTTTCAGGTACAGTATTTCCTCATTTCATTAATTTCGGCAAACCTCAAAATAAATGACGTTATACACGTCGCATTATTCAAATTGAACAGGACATGAATTTCTCTCTGGCGCCTTAATTCTGCAAAAAATACTGCAAGACTTTGGGAAGTTCAGGTTTCACAGTATCAAGGCTCTAAAAACTGACATTAACTTTTGTTTTGAGAGCTAAAAAGCCACGGGGGAGCCATCTGAGGCCCAGTGTGAACTGCTTCTACAAAGTCTCTAAGCAGCAGCAGCAGTTATCTGCCCTGACCTTCTCTTATAACCAGGGCCAGGTTTCCCTTGAGCATCTTTGCGCTACAGTAAGTTCATCGAAGTTTTACCAGAACCTTAATGTGTCAACATGATCTCACTGCAAAATGCTTTTAAGAAACTTCACAGAGCCAAGTGTTCTTCTGCCATATAAGGTTAAATGGTTACACAGAAAATATATAAACCATAATTACAGCTTCACAAAACACATATTCATCAGATAGCTCACTCTCCATGCACAAACAGGCCTTAAGGGAATTGGCTGAGTTGTCCCACCCACTCACTTTCTCAGCTGGAGAGAGCAGAAAGACAGACTGTCGCAGATGCTCTGTATGTGTAATATAACTGTATGAATGTGCCTGTGTGATATACAAGTGACTCATCCCTTTTCTTATAAATGCCTTCATTTTAACTTCAATTTATTGTCATGACAGCTGTGAGATAAAATATCACCAATGCAGATATCGCCGCTCACAGAGGCGAATCATAAGAGACGATGACTACCCACCTATTGAAGGCATGACTGACTCTCAGGGCCGTTGCCAAGGGAGGGAGATCCCCTGCTAAACAATATGATATCACTTAATCCCGCTCCTATTCCCCGAGCAGCCAAGCCTTCATAGGCTTTCCACTCAGCAGTGATGACTGGGCTCTCTGCTGATGAAAGAGAGCAGAGGCCCATTAAACCTTACGACTCATCGGCTCATCTGAGTAATCTGGAACAGGCACAGAGCTGGGGGAGCAGAGAAATGATAGAGAGACAAACAACTGACATTTATAGGGTTTAGGTTCAACTTTTAAAGCTGAACTGAAATTTAAATTTTCCTAAAGAAATGATCCTTGGTGTTTGATTTGACATATTTGGTCATGATTACCAAAATTGCCAAAAAGAGGAAATACAAATTGTAACTGCAGTAATAGCGCCTCCTATCAATATCAATTCCAATGGCAGCACAGGCAGTTAACCAAGTGGGGAGCTAACATTGTTAGATGTCACTTAGAGGTAAAATTTACAAATCACTTTGCTGATTGGAATAGTTTCTTTCAGCTCAGTTCAAAGATTCACAGTCCCTGACTATGTAGTTTGTTCAATTTCTTCTAACTTGTGTTAAAAGTCCAACTGAAATCACATTTAGTTCTGATTTTGTAGTCAAAAATAATGTCAACGTGTTTTTTTTTAAAATAAGGACCACATCAGCATCTAACCTGACCGAAGTGACTTTTGCGACGCGTGTTCATGTTTGTAAACTAGATAAGGGGACTAATGGAGAAAGCTAATGTGGGTTTTTGCAAATTGCACTCAGCTGCAAAACTTTATGGCTATGTTTGCGCTACAATATCATTAGCACAATATATTTTGTGAATCATACCTTGAGACGGGGCAGATAGCAGTAGCAAGTGATGTACAATTCATGGTGCTATCAGCGGCCGCAATCCAATCTTTGTGAATTTGCCCGTGAGTTTGCATTGAAAATTTCACTATACAGGTGAATAAATAAATGAAAGGAACAAAAAGTTACGTAAAATGGGAGTCAGTGCAAACCAGGCGGCAACCTCTGGGTCTGAAAAGTAAAGCCAATGCGGAAGTGCCTTAAACTTGGATTCTTTCTAATAGCCAGCAGGGGGCGACTCCTCTGGTTGCAAAAAAGTCAGGTTGTATAGAAGTCTATGAGAAAATCAACCAACTAGCTTCCACTTTGTGAGTGGAATACAAATTCAACAGCAGGATGGGTGCTGCTGAGTTAAGGGTCAATGTTGTTTATAGCCAATGCTATGTGGGCTTTTATGAAAAGTGGGATAAAGCCATGTATCAATGTCCGTAGGCTATACAGGGCTATGATGTGCTGCAGTCAGTAGCACAATATAGAAGTTGTCTCCTTGGAACACCAGCTTTCATATGTCAGTCAGCTGCCGACATATGAAATGCCAGAGACTTGTAGCTAAGATGCTGTTTCCATAAATATGTCCATAAACCGTTTTATCCTCTTTTGACAAATGGGATAAAAGCAATATAGCTGCAGTATGGGGCACCCCGGCGGGAGAGAGTTATGTCCCTGGTTTGTGTCCTGTTGGGGACGCAAAGCCTTAATTTATTTCTTCTTGTCTTCCTCTGTCTACTATCGCTATCAAATTAAGGCACAACATGACAAAAAACATTTTCACACTTTTTACTGAATTAGATGACCCTCCCTTTAACACTGATTGTAAAATTACACAACTTCACTGCTTGTATCAACTTTATTAAAATCCCAAATGTGCAGTACAGAGCATCTACTGTGGCTCATTTAAAAGTTGAAAGACTTGTTTCAGCCTGCAGTTTCTCCAACTTCCGGACTATATAGGTCAGGGAAACCTGCCAAACGGCTTCCTGCATATTGGGCACACGTGTTATGCCACACATCGCTGACTGACATTTGATGTTTTCTACCTCTCCACTTCCACTCCTCTCATCCCTCCCCCCGCCTCTTCGGGCTCCTCTCACCTCTCTGTTCTGCTCTCCTCTCCTGCTTTGTGCTTCCCCCTTTTTTTTCTCTCCTCTTCTCTTCTCTCGTCTTCGTCTCCTCTTCCCTCGGATAGTGATTGTGATGGAGAGGTTAATCCGGCCGGCATATGGTTGCCATCGGCGGCAGATCTCCCCATAATGGTGGATGGACAGTGTAGGCTAATCACGATCTTTGATCCTCCATGAAACCCTCAGCTCGCGTGGCTCTGATTTCCCCGCATCGCTGCCACGCTGAAATGAGGAGGCCCTGCCGCTCTGGAAGTCATTTTGGGCTTATTACTTAAGCCTCAGCGTATCCCCATTGTCTTTGCAAGCATTGGAAATGACTAGAGGCTGTGCTTCTGTGCAGTCAGTGGTGCGGGTATTTCCTTTAACTGTGCTGCTTTGTTGGCCAACTTTGTGCCTTCTCGCCCTCTTTCCACGGCGGCCAACTTTTGATGAGAGCTTTAATTTGATGTTGTTAAGGTTGTATGGTTTCAACTTTGCCATTTCTTTGGCTTATAATAGTCGAGGGTTTTTTTCCCATGCGAACTCATAGCCTGTTGGGCGACGTCCTAAAATGGCCTCCAGATTTATTGGTGAGTTTTTTCACTTTCCGAGTCAAAGCAAGAACATTACTCAGCAGCAATTACTACAGCAGTTGACAGGGTCGCCGCTCGCCACGACCTACGCACATCCAAACACCAAGGTGTGTAGTGATTGACTAATGCAGTACTTTTGAAAATGCACAATTACACCTTACGGACTTGGGTTTTGTGACAGTGTCATCATGGCGGGACTGTAACAGCACACCGGCAGAGCTCAGGATTGTCACCAGGGCAATCACCGACACCTCAGCGGTAATTAGAGTAAGACTTAGAGAGGGCATCAGTCACGTCCCTGTTCCAGTGACTCATGACCCCCTTAGTTGAGCCTGTGCATGCACACACACAGCCACATACACACATGTCTCAGTGCCGCCTGCACACACGTGGAACCAGTCAGCGGACACTGAGCCTGGGCTGGTCTTAAGTAAAATGTAGAAGCTTTGAATGGATGATCTGTTCACGGGGAGAAGAAAGGCAGGCTATCACGTTGCCAGATCTGGAACACATTGATGTTGATGTTACTCCCATTGTCAGATGAAACTGTGGATCTATTTGATATACAACAGATGATTCGCAGGATATATACAAATACTCTGACAGGCTACAGGCAGATTCAGATCTGTGAACTGTGAATGAGCGTAGGGTTGCATCTGTGCTATACAGTGACTGCATCTGCATGCTCAATTTCATCGCCTCTGTTACTGTTTATTTCAGACTGGCACAGCTAATTAAAGGCACAATTTTAAGTCAATATTTAGACCATAAATTCTGCAACAAATAAAAGCCCAACAGACGCTCTGTATTGCTCCGTTTTTGTATGAGGTGAAGTTTTCCATCATGATTAAATTAAAGGTTTTGACAGCTTCGGTCCAAGTCACTACTCCTTTTCATCCAATGGCCTCCCCAAAGGCCAACAAGTACTGGCAGATACGCTCACCCCTGAGAAGTTGAAACATGAGGGATATTTGACGCAGCCAGTGTGTCGGCGTTGTGTCAGCTTTTCTATTTCAGCCCGCTTTGAGGCACACCTTTGTGTGTTGCCGTGAGGTAAATGGATATTTTCCTCAAGGATACCTCACAGCGGAGTTTGTGTGTTCACCAGGAGCTTTCAGTGCGTGGTTGGAAGACAGACTACGCTGCAGACAGATCTCTGGTTTAGCTCTGGGTTTGCGTTCTCTCCCCCCCCCGCTCCTGGCCAAAACTATGCAGATGAAAGTTTGGAGTGTAACAAAGTGATTAACAGCGGTACAGCATGAATGGCTGAGGTTCGCCTTATTTCTCCTGCTGGGTGGTAACCTAATGGCCATATTAACATTAATTCAATTTTCTCTCATCCTGTCTTTTTCAGAGAGGCGCTTCATTATAGCGGGGACATTCCTGATTTTTACAACATAAAGAGTGGGAAAACAGCAGACGGCACAGTTAGAGAGGAAAACATTTGAGAACGCTACAGCGACAAGTTTCCCAGCAAATGGGCGGCTGCTTTTGGGACTCTTTGTCTTTTCTTTTTTTATCAAACAGAAGCTGCGTTTTATTTTAAAGAGCTGTTTGTGCACATTTTCAAAATGAGAAATGCAGACCATATCCTGTTATTGAAGGCCCGGGTGTCTTTATTGCCTGGTTGAGGCAGCAGCACATGGCAGTGTCCCTCTCTGCATATCAGGGGCAGCTCGGTGAAGGGGCAGCATGTTTAGTCATACATTAGGGCGAAGGACACTTAAGTGCTACCTGATGTTAGCGGGAGTGCATGTGGACACAGCGGGGTTTTTTTTTTTTTTAGGCGTGCCTCAGAAAGTATGCACAATAATTTTGCCATTTACTGCGGTCTTGTGATGGTGCACTGCCGCTGTTATATTGGTTTGGAATGTACCATTCTATTTCTGAGCGAGCCCACTCAGTGGGTTGTGGGCCACTACGGCCACTGGCCCACTCATGACTTTTACAACAAAGCCCGATGATTGGGCCTAAACCACCCGACGAACCTGCCTTCTTGACGCAGGACATTTTTGAGGTGATTGTGTCAACAGTTCTACGCTGCAACATCCTTTATAAAGAAATATGACTGACAGAGCGGACATTGAATTTCACCACAGTGTTTTCCCAAATTCTCTCCAACAAATTACCCTGTTGGGATTTCCAAGGTTTCTAGTTCAATCCTTAAAAAAGCAAAGTAGAGATTGATACAAATATGATGAGGAAAATCATCTTTTTTTCCTCCTTCTGATTGCAAATTAAACACAATTTGTTATAGATCTTACAAATGTCTATGCCTCAAGAACAATCCTCGTTCTGTGGCTGTCCGTCTCATTCATCTGTGTGAATGGAGCTTGTAATTACAGAGCCGAGCAGTTGTGTTTAAAAGGCAATACAGTTTGCAGTTTTTCACATAAACTGTCAGAAGCTTGAATCTGAAACGAAGCAAAATAAGCAATAATTCTGCGGAGAGTCCCTGCCAATGGCCCGAACAAAATAACAACTCCCCCCATCCAGGCCAACTGCTGGATGTTTATTTTTCTGGACAAAGTTCATCGATGGAATTTCAGAATTAACTGACAGATTTAAAAATATTTATTGGAAGGGCACCGTGGCAAAAAATGAACATCAGAAAAAAGAAAGAATCAAAAAGCATCCATCATCGCTGTTAGGGGAGTGTACGAGCGTGGTGCAGCTGTCATTTCATTTCCACTCGCGCTAGATTAAATAAAGAGCGAGCTGCAAAAAAAAAAATCCCCTCTGTACTCTGGAGTCTCCATTTGACTGACCACTTGTCAAACTGAGAATGAAAAAGTTACACTGTAATTATGACTCGCCACAAGACTCTGAAAATAAGATATATTAGTCCATATTTTTAACTTAGATCACTGGAGCCTAATTAGCTCAGAAACGCAAAAATATTGTTGATATTGGAGTTATTAGTTGCCATAGGATGACTATAATTCTGTACAGTTGGAGGCTTGCATGAATATTGATCCATCACGCAGCGTCGGTAATAGTAGCTGCAGTAGTTGGACTAGTGGTATAGTTAAGCTTTAAACCTCAAAAGCATTTCATATGTGAGCTGGCTTTGATTTGGAGCTTGAATGGGGGAATAATGGGAGGCAGACAAGCTGGGGAGCGCAGCCACACAAAGGCACCGTGCCTCTCTAAGGGGTCTGGCTGCCTGGCTGTCTCAGGGCCCTGGGCTGAGGTTGAGAGTGAGGCTGAGGCTATAAGGTTGGGGTTTCACGGAAGACGGAGCTGCATGGGGGTTAGTAATGAAAGGCCTGGATGGATGAGGAGAGTCAGAGGCGTGTCATCCTCTCCTGCAGCCTGACCCTCACCTCGGAGATTAGTTCATCACAGAGAAGTATCAGGAGGGCTTTGGGAGCGCGGCAGAGGAGGATCGTGTGTGTGGGAGGGTTGAGCAGTGGGCAGACTGAGGCACTGTGGGGATGGGACACGGGCGGGGTGGGGTGACTTGGGGTTGTGGCGGCTCCTTTCTAAACAGCGCTCCTAAAAATAGATCCTTCCACTATTTGAGCGTTCAGTCATGAAAGGATCAAAGGCTTTTTTCTTTTCAAATCAACTTAAGCAAAGCAAATCTTGAATTTGATGCCAGATTAAAGTTCGGTGAATGTATGAAAAAGAGGAAACATGGAATTTTCCACTTCTTCTGCAACAAAATGGCATTACTAGGAACTAGCTGTTGTACCTTTAGCACGCCTGGGGAGCCAAACAGGAGCTCTAATAAAGAAATAAAAGAATATCTGCAGCAGTTTGAGAGGGATGACGCAGCCTAACACAGCTGCAATAAAGTTAGAACGTCAACTATGGCTGATTTATTTGAAGTGGAGGGGAAGTGTTTAATACGAGACACATGGTTTCAATAGATAGCTGAAGTTGCATGCCACGAACTGCAGAAGGATGTAAAACGGACTGTACAGGAATCGGTCAGTGTTAAGTACATGATATAAGACAGACACAGAATGATGCCATACAAGTTCATTCTCCAACTGACTATTCCTTTTAATCTTAGTATAGTAACGCTGTATTTCCAGTGAGATTCTACTATTCAGATGTTTTTTATTAATTGTAAAGTGATATTTTCACTACCTAGATAGACACTCAAAAGAAACGTATTTTAGTCCCTCTCCCATATGGAAGCTTGCATCTTTCATGGTTATATCTACAGAGACAGATAGGTGCAAACAAACTCACACCACAATGCGCTCCAGGGCTTCTACTGTAGACAAGCGTGGATGTCCAAATATACCAAGTCCCAACCCAAATCTACTTATTCTGTCTTTGTTCAGTGTCTTGCACTAACACTTGGTGCCTCCGTTGTCAGAAAAATAAACACTATCACTCAAGACTGGGACGAGAATACGAAATAGTGTCTGGCACAGAGCGGCTGGGCAGCAACGCCACAGTGGAAATGTAAACATTTTGGAGACAAATTCTGAATATTATAGCGATAAAGCATACACTTTCAAGGGATTAACAACTATATATAGTATATATGTGTGTGAAGAGTTTGTCTGGAGTCAACCAACATCAGGACTATTGTTTTTTCCTTGAAAAGTGTTCATTTTGGCACCGGCTTTTGATTTTATTAATAGTCTGGTTTTAGTCACCACAAACTAAAGAAAAAGATATTAGTCTGGTTTTCATCAGAGAAACTTCATTCTCATTTTGTGTTCCCAACATGTGTTGCCATCTTTAATTAATAAGTTACCATGGTAACAGGTATTGGTCTGCAGTAACAAAATACAGCAGTTTTTAATATTTTGAATCTCAAATATTGTCTTCAGTCCAAAAGTAACCTTTTTTTTGGTCATCACTTTCGTTGATGAAATTAAGACCGTCCTTAAACCTTAATTTTTCCAACAACAGTTGACAGAGCACACATGGTCTTTTCAGCAACACCCTGCTTCACATTTACATAAGTTACACACATTCACACCTGGTAGCTGCAAAAATATCCAAAGTCATCAAGTGCTGGCCACAAAGCAGCTCTGCTGGAGTGGAAGACGGCTGAATAACATGTACAAGGCAGCCTGACAGCCTTTCCAGCCTTTCAACAACTTTTGGGTCACAAATCTTCTTTAACCTTAGGCTAAATGACCAATCTACTACTACACTGTCTGCAATGCAGGCCAGCTGCTAAATCAAACACTTCTTTCTCACTGCTTAGCATTATGTTGTGGTGCTCAAGCTTCATTTCACAGAGTTTTAATGGATGTTTCTTTTCTTGTTTATGGGCATGTGTGTGTTTTTGGGAGTTGAGAGAGAAGAATCCAAGAGGGAGGGAGAGAGACATTGAGAGATGGAGAGCTGTGTGAGAGAGAGTGGGAGTCAGATGAAACGCTGACATGGAGTTTCCTTATGGTGCAGAAACGGCCCGTGAGTTCGGAGGCGTTGTTGAGACTACAGAGAAACGCTTTCCTCGTTTTTGCTCCGGAGGAACCGACTGATCACTGGCCAGTCTGCTCGCTTTCGAAAGACAGTTGTCTCTGTAGTTTCCTGATCCGGACCAAAGCCCTTTGTGACTAAACAAATGGAATAAATTACCCAACTGGAGTGAATTATAGATTTTTCCCCCTAGAAGTTGCTGGCATTTATTATATTACAAATGCCTTTATGTTAGGAACAGAAATTAAATGGGGAAGTCGTAAAAGCGCACTCCCAGACTTATGGCAACAGCCTCCATTATTCTGTTAAACAGAAACGCTCCTCTGGAAGGGTCAAGCATTTATACTTCTGTATACGTATGTTTATATCATTTTGAAGATCTGGGTTATTAGTTCAACCTGGTGACCCCACAGACGCTTTGCCTTCTGTCGGAGACGACATTTCCTACAGTGTCAAATGGGCTCCAGGCATAAGCCTTTGAGCTCGGCTGCTACATCTGCTCTACATATTCATCCCAGGGCCTCTTTAATTCTTGCCTTGTGCCCACACTCATACTCGCCCACACACACACACAAACAGAAAACACACACACGCACAGATCTGTGCACACGCATCGGGCTCAGCACGCATATAAACATGCACTGTGATTAAGGAAGTGAAAAAAAAACAACAAAAAAAACATTCTATTTATTATGTCAAGCTTGAAGAGGAACAAAAGTTTGTAACTGTCATTTAAAACAAGCAAACAGTTCTTACAAGGCCGTGACTAGCTTGTAGAGTTAGATATACGATCTTATTTCAAACATCCCCAACTGTAAATACACAACTCACTGGCTTAGAACTGAGAGGGTGTAACGTCCACAAATACAACTTTTAAGTTTTAATGAAGGTTCTGATTCATGGATACATCTATAATTATTTGTATGTTTATTATGTTGCAATAAAAACGTTTGTGCTGAAAACAATAGTTGAGTAATTGAGTCAATAAAGAGATAATTATGCTCAGTTCACCCAACTCACAAAAAAGCACATTTTCAAGTTTACTCCTAGTGGTAAGTAAGACATGTTACACATTACATTAAAATATAAATGATAACTGAATAAATTAATTAATTGTCGAAGAACAAGACGTTAAGATCTCTTCAGCTTGTGTAACCACAGACCTTATTTCAGGCCTCTTACCAAAAACCCATTCAAAAAAACCCATTGACTTCCAGCCGAGGGAACCGGAAGTGGAGAGATGTTAACACATTTCTGGGTTTTAGGACTCAAACCTTCTGCACTGAAATTAAATTAATGAGGTAACTGTGTTTTTCTCACAGTGTTGCCTGTCTGAACAAACCCTTAAAGCGAGAGACACGCCACCCAACCCGGCGTCTATCTGATGTGTCACTTTGATTTGAGTCCAGCAAGTTTAGGGTAAATATCAGGGTTGATTGAGGACATGTTTTGACGAGAGTCGGTTGCAATGTTTCAGTTTAAGCTCAGACTTAGTGATAATGTGTTAAATTGGTTAAATGCTGACTTTTGTTTACCAGAGCACAGCAAGCCCATGTTCCAGTTGAATCCCTACCGTATGCATATTAAAAATTCATGACAAGAGGCAGACATTCTCTTTTTACCAAACATTACGTAGTGTTGCTAAGCAGGGTACACCCTGGACAGGTCAATCACAGGGCATACTGTATATAGACCTATAGGGACTAGGGGTGGAACGGTTCACAAAATCCACAGTTCGGTTCATATCACGGTTTTGGGGTCACGGTTTTCCGTTCGGTTCGGTACATTTATGTTACAGCGAGGAGGTCATGTTCTGATTTCAACGTGCTTTTCATTTATTTGGCAAAAATAAGTTAACAAATGTTTGCCTTAACAAAAGTATGGCTTACTTAAGGAACATAAAAACTTCTTCATTGTCAAACTGTATTGAAAGAATAGGTGTTCTACAGTAATTAGTGCAAACAAAAAATGCAACTTTGTTATTTTGACTAAGGCCATCAACATAAATTGAAGCATAAGCTCAACCAGAACTATACTAAAGAAAAAAAAGAACAGTATAACATGTCTCAATTCCCTGATTATCAGCTCTTAATTGAAAGATTAGTTTTTCCACTCAAAAAGTGCAGTATCTGGAAAGGAATATGGTTGGATTTCTGTGCCACTGTGTTATTTAAAAATAATTAATAAATATAAAACACATTACAGGGATTGTGCTGTTGCCGCTCTCCAGTTTCCAATCTGTAACTGCTTGTGTCAGTGCTTCAGAGAGATGCTCACTGTGTTGCTCTCATAAGGGCAGCGCATCTGCAAAAACATAACTTTTTATCTCCCACTCTGAAGTGATGTGGCAGCCAGTCACAGTTCAGTAATTTTCAGTAGCCCTGGATGTCCAACCGTCTGTATGAGAGCTACATGATCTGTGTTGGACAATTCTTTCACAATACCTAGTCGTGTCTGTTCGGGAATTACTGTGTTGCTTAAGTGTATGGCGCGGCTCAAGTAACGTTAATAATATGCTGAAATCCAACGTCCTCCACGACAGCGCAGGGCTGCATATCTTTCACTATAAACCTCCCAAAAGCTTTAGTTATGTTTTTTGCCCTGTCTGAATCTGCTTGTAGAGGCTGTTTAAATGCTGCCGGGAAAAGGAGTCTTGCACAGTGTCACGTCTTGCACAGTGCTTACACAGCTGCTGTTTTATCCACCACTTTTTTTCTGTCATTTTCACAGGTAACACTAAATCCGTAATGCTCCCATACAGCAGAGAGAAACAATGCTGGTGGATCCTGTACTTTATCGTGTCCACTCGCCATTTCCTAAACTGACTGACTGCCGCACTCTGCACTTCATCCGGGCCAGCTGAGAAGGAGACTGGGTCACGCTTCATCAATGCATCATATCTTCGGGTACAACACATGCACAGTAAAATCTGGTCTGGACTTTATTTATGGACGAAATTGAGCCAATAGCAACGCACGACCGCAGCTTCAGTTACACTGCGCATGTGTCAAACCCCATACCTCAAAGACCCATGTCCACCCGTGTCACAGCCTCCTTCAATAGGGCTTGATTTCTAGTGTGACAATAAACGGGAGCCTAACTCTACATAGAAAAGATACACAATCGGCCTCATGACTTATTTCAAATGAACTGAACAATACATACACACCCTGAACCGTGACTAGCGAACCGAACGGTTAGGATTTTTTATCTGAACCGATCCATCCCTAATTGGGACATATAGAGACGGACAACCATTCACGCTCACATTCACAACTACATTACAGGCAATTTGTTTTACAGGCAAACTCCACACAGAAAAGCTCCAGGTTTTAACCCAGAACCTTCTTGCTGTGAGGCACTACAGACCCTCACTGTGCTGCCCAAAATGGTGAACCATTTTCTTTAAAAATATACCAATGTCCTGGGGCTCTTACACCCCTCAGCATTGATGAGCTAATCAACCAGACCTTAAGAGTACATTAATATAGCCCCCCCTCGACACCACCCACCCACCCTCACAAGATAATTGATCATCCATTATTAGAGATATATATTCAAAAGAAAAACAGCTGCACTGTGTTCATCAAAAGATAACCACAGTACAGTAAGGACAGGGTAGAAAGGGACAGAATAGTAAAATAGACCACAAACCAAAATGGCAAAGACAAGATTGGTGTTGACAACCTTTATAAAAGTGGTATAACCGTGCTGAATGCTGTATCCCATTTCTCGGTGATTGGGTTCAAAATATAAATCTAAGCCTAGTTGGCTTATACAGTACCAAATACGTATTCATGAAAACTGTAAAATAAAAGCATGAAATATATTTTGATAAGTAAATGTTTGCAGTATCTTCATACAGTATGTGTATATGTGCACTCTGAATTCATTTGGACAACCTAAAAGTTTAAAAAAACTGTTATAACAGTGTCTTGTTTATGTCAGCAAGTACTCAGAATGGTGTTGGTTTTAGAAGTTAACATTTCCTTTGTGCTTTTCAAAGGTTATGAAAATGAACATGGGTCATGTGCAGTGTTTCGTCAGCAGAATGCTGCGGGCTGTGAGCTACTGTTTTTCTTGAGATGGAGAGATAGAGTGCTGTTTGCCAGTGCGTCATGGTTAGTTAACAAGTCTCCGACTACCTGCATACAAATAAATCAGCCAAGTTCCTGCCACATGGCTTTGTTGTCTGTTATTTTTAGTATTTTTATATGAAAAGCCATAACTCACTCAACAGAGAAAGCCTGCTGGCATGAACCCCCCACAACGCTAAATTTGGGTCAAGGAAAAATCATCAGCAAACTGCAAGACAAATTGCTCTGGGGAATAATGAAAAAACAATTCCTGAACTTGAGTAATGGAGTTTCACAAAAACAAAGACGTACAAAATCAGCGTTGTCTTCGAAACCAAGTCTCTTCCGCTGTTGTGTGTCTACCAATCTTTTTCTCTCTTGTCCACCAATCTAGGCTCTGTTACACTCTATGTTCCCACTGAGTCATATTATTTCCATATTTATGTCGGCAGCAGCCCCTCGCTTTGATCTCCAGCCTTGTTCGGAGGCTGATCCTGTTATGGCTTGTTCCTGTAAATACTTTGAAGTACTCCAGGATTAGAAGATTGTGGACCCAATGAAAAAACAAACAGCTCTTTACATTTACTTACATTTATAAGGCCCCTTAAAACACACAAAAAAATCATTTGGTAACTGTAGATGGAAGTTTACTCTGTAATTGTTGGTAATTGTGGTGCCACTGTTTATGGGTTGTGACAGAGTAAGATTCTGAGTGATTGAATTTGGAGTGTATGTCTGCCACACACAGATTAGCCTTTGAAACTTGACAGCAGCTGGGGTTTACACACTGTAACCATCTTTCTGCTGACCGTTAGCTCGACAAGTCTAGAAATGTAAGTGAACAGGATAACACTGAGCATGCACGCTTGTCTGACTTTGACAATGACAAGATGGGACACCAATGCACGAAAACACATTCTATATACATGCAAATAAGAGTCAGCCATGCTTGTGGCGTTGTGAGGCTGTACTTAGGCACATTGGTGGTGGAAGCTGAATGCTAAACCATCTTAAGCTGTGTCTCAATTTGGATACTTCTGTTAGTACACTTCCATGTAGTACACTGTGCACACTATGTACTGATTTGCATAGTGCGTGAATTTCCACAGGGTAGTGTAGTCTCAAATCGCACACGGCTGTTGTGCAATCACCGGAAGCTCGGTTAGATCTGCTCGTCATAGTCAGCCACGGACATCACGGCAGGAATTTAATTCAGATGGATAAATTAACCCAATAATGGCTTCTATCCAACTACAGTATAGTGGTACTTCGTGAAAACAAAAAACATGTACATGTGGTACATGTTTTTTGTGGCCATTTCAATCTCAACCGCTGCAGCTTCCTTGCCCGCCATTTTCACAAGTCTGAAATAGGTTGGTGGCCCCTCCCCTTCCACTATGTAGCAAAGATGGCGACCGTTGAGGGTGAAAAGTGTCCAGCGTTCCACACTCCATGTTTTGAATGTTTTGAGTACAACATCCGGGTACTTAGAGTGCATTGCATTTTGCCTTACTTCTCAAGAGTGAACGCACTTCTGCACTCAAAATAGCAAGTGTAATTATGGAAGTAGGCAAATTGAGACACAGCAGTAGTTTAGTATGTTAGCCTGCAAACATTTGCTGATTAGCAACAAAAATAAGGTATAGCTGAGGCTGATGGGAATGTTATTAGTTTTGTAGGTAGTTGGTCATAAACCAAAGCATTAGACACATTCGAATTTTGACATAATGATGTTAGAAGAAAATCAGGGGATCACTAAAGATTACAATTACAATTCATATGTGCACCAAATTTCACTGAAATCCATCCAATAGTTATTGAGGCGTTTCACTCAAAACCACAAATATCAACTTCAGGGTGGCACTCACCGTGACGTCACCCATTGGTTTGTGGACTGCCATTTGGACGCCTCAAGTTCCATCTTAGTTTTTTTCTGTTGCCATCTTGTTTTTTTGCAACCAGAAGAAACACGAGAGGGTGGAGCCAAGTACAACCGAACGCTGAAGAAGACATTTTTTGGCGACCAAAATGTTACAATTAACTTTCATGAATTGAAAACACACTGTGAAAGGGTAAAAGTTCTAAGACGAGAACACGGACAACACCCAGACTGGATGCCGTGGTAGTGACCAGTCAATCACAAGGTCGTCACGCCCTAAAGCATACCCTGCTTTATGGTCTATTTATTTTACTCTAAATGGGACCATAATTTACTAAATGAACATCATGCTGTATTGAAGAAGACTTGACCCAAGAGATTGAGACCATGTACTCATGTTTACAATGTTTACTGAGGTAATAAATCAAATGGGAAGTAGGCTCATTTGCTCATAGACTTCTATACAATCAGACTTTTTTTTGCAACCAGAGGAGTCGCCTCATGTTGGCCATTAGAAAAAAAATGCAAGTTTAAGGAACTTTCGCATTGGCTTCACTTTACAGAACCGGAGGTTGCCCACTGATGGCACTAGAGGAGAAGTCAGGGGATCACCAATCAGGATTCATTAGGATTCATCCTCTGAAGACCTTGAATTTATATACAAAATTGAATGGCAATCTATCTAATATTTGCAAAGACATACCACTAAAAACAAAAACTGTCAGCTTGCTGTTGGGGCTATAGGAAAAGTCAGGGATCACCAAAGTCTTTAGGGATTCATCTTCTGGGGATCATGAACATCTGCACCAAATTTCATGGCAATCCGTCCAATAGTTATTGAGATAGTTCTGGACTAACCAACCAACTGACAGACTGACTGATATTACCATCCATTGAAACACGCTACTATAAAAACACACACAGACACATTCTCATGTTTACGAGGGGGGCTGATCCTGAGAAGTGTTTTTTACGATACTCTGGCCAGTGGAGTTGAGTGAGCACAGGTGCTCTCTGATCCTCTGCATCAGCCCTCTGAATCACCCCATCCTCTAAAAGAAAAAAATTACAACCAACAATGCTTTTCCACGCTATCCAGAGAACAAAGACACGTTGATCCTTTTAAGTGACAAAAAAGGCATTAATAAAAAAACAGTGAGCCAACTAAAAGGGGAATGCGTGGTGGTGGCCCGCTCCACATCCCCTTGTACTTGTCAAGATATGTAAAGCGTTTCTTCTCTTCCCCCTTTTATGAAAGCCTGTTAACTATCGCACAAGTAGTGACCGCAGCTGTTTCGTGACATTTATTTTCTTGTCGTTTTTTCCCATCGTTCTCTAATTGGCTTCTGTTTGTGTCCTCCTCTTATGTGGTCTCTCTACACTCAACTTAAATGAATGTACACTCAGGCTTGCTTTGAGGAGAGAAAAAAAACTAGACTTGTATAAGTTTTTTAGTGGTGGCGGCATAAATGTTGTAGGTCACCGAAATTATTATCTTTAATTCTGAGGCTGCGAGTCTCTTGATTTTCGGTTTGCTGCGTGTGGGTGACCTCATCCACTTCATTGCACATTTCATCGCATATTTCCTGTCCTTTTGCCACTTGGTCTGTGGTCTATCACCCTTCATCGTGTGGTCTCCCTCTGACCAAATCACCAAGCTGTGTAAATTGCACATTGGGACAGACAAAAGAGTAGGGTATCATTTTGACTACTGTACGCTGTGGTACAGTATTAAATGAATGAAGTAGTAAGCCGGACACACACGCTGCCTGTTCAGTTCGCAGGTTTGATCTCCCTCTGAAGTGTCTCCAGTGCTTTGATATTCTAGAGAGTGTCTTTTAACGTCAGGACAGCCCATCAAAATGATTTTTTCTTTGCTGCTCTTTATATTTTTCTCTGAGAGTTACCTCTCTTAACCTACAAAATCATTCATTCCACACTCAACCTTATTTCAGCAGTTAAAGAACAATATTTAAATCTTTTTTTATTATCATCGTAATAAACAGCACCCAAAACATGATGTACTCTCATCTTATAAAATCGGCTTCATCGTAAAACAAGCCAAAAAAACACACTAATGGCCGAATTCAGCAGAAGCAACACACTCATTTACCGCAACAGGCCACAGAAACTAACCATTATTTTACAGTACCGTGAATAAGATGTGAATAAGCCGGATAAATGGATAATGCATAGCCCAGTGGTTGCGCATAGGAAGTGTCACCATCAGACCTTATTGTGTTCTTTGGAAATGTGTGACTTTACATTCCAACACGATACCCAAGGCTTGTAAAGATAGTATAACGACAAACACAGACAGCGAACCGGAATAAAAACAAGCCTCCTTAAAGCACACGCACACACACACACACACACACACACACACACACACACACACACACACACACACACACACACACACACACATACACAGTTACTGGAAGAGTGACAGAGCATTGCGACGGGAGAAAAAAACACAGAGAGAAAAACAAGTGGGCAAAACCACTTGGGGAAAAAAACACCCTATATTATCAGGGTGGAGATCTGCCACAAGCACATTCCTGATTCAATACTCACTTCATCCCAAGCTATTTCAATATTGGTAAATACTGTAGTGTATCCACAGGCTGGGGACTGCGCTGCACCCGGCAGACATAACACCTCAGGGGCGAGACATAATACTGCGGTTGCATTGTGAAACAGGAGCCAATAAGAAAAAATCATCACAATTATCTATCTATCTATTTATCTATCTATCTATCTAATGTACTGACTTACACAAACTGCAATGCAGCATACAAATATGCTTTAAACAAAGTACCACTAAAAGAAAATCAGCTAGCTGTTCCTCATGTTTACAGACTTATGCTAAGCTAAACTAACAAGCTGCTGGCCGTAGCCTTGTATTTCACATACAGACATGAGAGTGGTATCAATTTTGTCGTCTAACTCTCGGCAAAAAAGCATATAACGGTATTTCATGACTTTATGCGAAGCTGAGCTAACCAGCTGCTAGCCATAGTTTCGTATTTCACGTACAGACATGAAAGTGGTATCAATCTTCTCTTCTAAATCTCAGCAAGAAAGCATAGGCCTATAAGCATATTTCCCATGATGTCAAACTATTGCTAAAATCCATTATGGACTAGGACATTGATGACTCGCAGAACAGACAGTAGACAGATAAAATAATAGGAAACAGGGTGGGTCAGGTAGCTGTTATGAACTTGCACTGAGAAAAACAAAACATGCATAACCCATGACGTGAGTGTCTAAGCGTTGTGTATATGCAATTCTTCTGAAGCAACACAAGCAGCAATTTTGTCAGCCTGTAGAATGCAGCTTTGGACGTCTGCCTGACCAAAATAGGAGCTGAATACATTTTAGATTACACTGAAAGAAAAAACAAAAACATTTTAGATGTAAAGTTAATGAATGAATAAGTTAATGTCCACATTTTGGTAGACAGCAAGAGAGAGCATCATTAAGTGGTATGGGGAGGAAATAGGTGGGGTGTATGTGGAGGGGCTCATAGCGGGAGAGAAAGCAGGGGGGAGGCAAGAGATAGTGAGTGAAAACGCAGGAGAGAAGAGGCACCAAAAAAAGTGAGAGGACCGAGACGCTGAGGGGGTGAAAGGTCACAACCCTGACACGTGTAGCTAGTTGAACCTTCAACTTTTAGCGGAGGTCACCGCCGGGAGGCTTGGAGGGGAAGCGCTTTATTGTTCTGGGTTACGAGCTCCTTGCCAGCGCTGTTAGGAGCTCCTAAATCACACACACGCACACGGACACGCACACACACTGCGGGTCATTCGGGGCTGCCTGAGCCAGATACTGCCTGGCCTGAGCACATTTTTCCCCTGGTAAAGTCTTTATCCTAGACGCCTCAACCAGTCTATTCCTAGAGGCAGCTGAAATGGAAAAGGCGAGGTGGGTTTTATTTCGGACCATTTTATGATACGGACTAATGTATATGAAAAGACATCACCTCATAAACCAATAGAGTTCCCTCGCTCATGCACCTACTTAATGCACCATGCAGAGTGCTCCACATGAAACATGAGAGCTGCAAAATGCATTCAGATAATTATATGAGCTGTAATGGTGAAGGCAGAACGCCAGTTTGTGTGATTATATTAAAAGAGTCGAAATTATTAGTCTAAAAACTGATTAAACGATTTACAAAAAAACATCTATGTTATTGATACTATACTATTGCTATAGGCTATTTTAACATTTGATTATTGATTCATTTTTTTCTCATTCGTTTTGGCTCAATTCATCAATGAGAATAATTTCTTTCCAAAGCAATACGTTCAAATCTCGGAACAATTAGTTTGTTGTTCACAACACATTTTAATCTATCATTCATTCAAGCAAATTGCACGTATTTTGGCACGTGTGCAAAAGAGTAAGTACAATTGTCTATTATTTGCACAATAACCACCCTCACATGGCTTGCTGATCAAAATTGATTTGAGTTGATTCTCAGTGAAATTGTCATACTCTTCACAACTTCTACACATCCCTTCGTTGTTTGAGTCAAAAGGATCCGTTCAATTATCAAATCTGTCAGACATACATGTGTTTTCGATAAATATCTATGACGAGGAGGTACAATTTGTTGTTTTTTACTGAACATTTTTTTTCATTGTTGCAGGGTTTTTAAATTGTTTTACAGTATTGGCATGGATGTCATTTTGTGGCAAATTGTCTGTTCACTTAACTATATATGACTTTATATGAAAAACTGAAGGTGAATTTTGAATCTGTTTACAGTATATGTGGCACATTGCTACACAAATACATTTACTGTGTACATACAAATGTGCATATCCTATTTTCTGTGTACTATAGTATTGTACAGTATTGACTTTTCTCGGTAATTTTACCTCCTGTTGAAATGGGAATCTAAAAAGTTCAGTGCGGTACACAACAGCATCCAGCTAGACAAAACTGACATCCTGGTATCGTACAGTAAGCAGTCAGTGCCAGTCAACAAGAAAGTAGAACTAAACAGATTAGTATATAAGAAACATTTCCAGGGTGGACTGCCAGGGTAAAAAAAACCCATCTTAATATGAAGATCAGTACGGCTCACACGAGGACAAAACAACTTTTCATTTTGGTGTCATTGGCCAATTTGCTGTCTGAATGAAGCGTTGCGGGTGAGTTACTCTCTTTTGCAGACATGCAATAGAGTTGTGATGTCCCATCAAACAGTTGTGACAATTGCAGTTACAGTTTAGACAATGTTTCCAAAAATGAGTCAAAGCGATTGAGAAAAACTAATGATAGTTTGTCATTTTTCAAGCAAAAGAAATCAAACATTCTCTTGTTGCAGCTTCTGAAGTGTGAAATGGATTTTGTGCTTTTTTGTCATATATGATAACAAACTTGAATATCTTTGGGATTTGGACTGAAACAAGCAATAACCAAGTAACTAACCGTCAGATTAATCAATAGTGAAAATACACATTAATTGCAGCCCTAATATATACAGTACTATATTACATTCATTGAAATAATCATATTGTCAGTATTGGAAAGCACATTCATTCAAGTAAGTACAATTTTGAGGTACTGGTGCTTTACTTGAGCATTTCTACTTTATGGTACGTTTTGTTTCTAATACACAACTACTTTATTAGTTATATATATATATATATATATATATATATATAGTTATAGTTCTTTATTACTATAGAGTACGGTCTAGACCTGCTCTATATAAAAAGCCTCTCGAGATAACTTCTGTTATGATTTGACGCTATATAAAAATAAATTGAATTGAAGTTACAAGTTACTTTTCAGATTAAGATTTTACATTAAAATCATAAAATGAGTTTATAAAATACAATGCATTAAGGTAGCTCAAACTACCTAACATTATGAGCTCCACCACGACCTGTTACTTGTGGATTGATTCATCAGTAATAACAATCTAATCATCATATATACTGTATCATAATAGATCGCTCATGAAGTGCGTACTTTTACTTTTAAGTACAATTTGCTGATAATACTTCTGTACTTTTACATGGGCAGGATTTTGAATGCTGGACTTGTAATGGATTATTTTTGCCCAGTAAAGGATCTGAATACTTCTTCCACCACTGCTTATTTTACATACAAATGTTTGAATTGTTTTATATTGAACACAAACAGAAAAACATATAACAAATGTTCAGCTAATATTCAAATGTACACTTTCAGCACTTCAAAACAACACACTTGGACATGCGTTCCCCAAATCTCCCAAGGCATGTGCTGTTCCAGCAATGTGTGTCTAATTCAAACCTTGAAAACCAGATTCAAATCTAATTTGACCATAATCTGGGCCCGATCGGTAGGTGTTCCTCATTGATTTATTATAAACTCTGGGAAGTGTCAGTGTGAGAGGTAGCAGAGAGGAGTGTGATGATGATAACCTCAAATGAATTCTCCTCTCTCCACCCTCCTCCACAGTTTATTAGTTTAGGCCAGAGGCCACTTGTAGCCTTGCAGAGTGGACGGTAATTGTGTGCGTGCTCCTTAAGCGCAGACCGCAGCAATAATAGACTGAATTATACAATAAATTCCCTCCAGATGTGCTCCCTCCACTCCCACCCACCCACTCCAATTTGACAGTTCGCACACCCACAATCTGCGCGAGGAGGCCTCCATCCGCACACACACACATGCGTGCACTCACTCACCCATACACGGGCTTACAAATGTACATACACACGCGCGGTGGCTTAGTTGCAGTGTTTGCATTGTCAGATTGTTTCCATACTGGTGTTAGCTTGCTGCGTTTCCTCACTGCTGGTGTAATTACAGGTCGTATTAGCTGATAGTGTTTTGCTAACCTCCTAATAGATGTCCTCCTGCCTCGGAAACCTCACACAGAGTCCATTCAATAATAAGCAGCCTTTCTAATACCCAACACTATTACACACACACACACACAGGCGGTAGTCACATACGCATGTCCTACTTGCTCGAAAACAAAAAAGATGCACAGCTCACATTTAAATGATGTGGATTTTTCTATAAATTTTTGATTAGCATTATAAATGTAGCACTTGGAGAAAAAGCTGTGGAAGTACATCCTGAATAAAAACACAGAGCCACCCTGCATGGGAATCTATTTCTATTTCACGGAGGAGGCAGGAGAGGAGGAGGAGGAGGAGGACAAGAGGAAGAAAAAGGCGAGGAAAAGAGTGGTCAGACTAATTATTATGTACACTGCTGCTGAAATGTGAGTCCGTTTTTCTGGGGGGGTATTTCTTCCAAAGTGTTTTCATTCCAGATTTTTGTGTATTTCAGCCTACCGTCATAGAAACAGGGTTTCATATTTTTCTTACGGCTAAATATTGCCCAGCTCTCGGCCGGCGTTGTGCTGATGCAGGAGGATGGTGAGAGAGTGGACCACCAGTTAGATTGGCTGCTACATTTTCTCTCCATCCTCAAGTGTTGTTGGTGGTGTGCTGTTGTCAAGATCTCAGCATGAGCCTGCACACTGCCACCCAGTGTTCAACCGCGGGGGTTTATTACAGCAGAAAAAGAAGATGGACAGATGAGTAAACAATGATAAATATGAATTATAGTATTAATCAGTGGTGGAAGAAGTATTCAGATCAGTTACTTTAAGTAATAGTAACAATACCCCACTATAAATATAATCCAGTACAAGTAAAACTCCTGCATTCATCAAGTACTATCAGCAAAAATAAACTTATTAATTATGGAGAATGGTCCCTGTGAGTAATGTATATTTGTATTACTGGATCATTATTATTGATGCATCACATGTAAGCAGCATTTTAATGTTGTCGTTGGTCGAGGCAGAGTTAATCTGAACTGTTTTATATGCTGCTTGGTAGTTGAATCTATGCTTATTTTATAAACTGATCATATGCTTTGTATGAAGAGTCTTAATTTATAAAGCAACTCATAACTATATCTGTTAAGTGCAGCGGAGTAAAAACACAACATAGCCCTCTGATATGTAGTGAAGTATGAAGTAAAAAGAAGCAGGACAAACTCAAATAAAACACAGGTACCGCAAAATTGTAGTAAAGCACAGTACTTCAGTAAATGTACTTACTTTCTACAACTGGTAATAATAGAAAATGAGTTGTATAGTAGTAAATTTATCAATGCTTGTAGCATTTATTCAAGGTTCAGAGTAGAGAGGGGCAGAAGAGCCTGGAATAGAAAATGGAATGATATGCAACAGAGGTTCTTGAATTAATATTAACAAATACTATGACAATAAAATAATATTAAACATCTGAGTGCAACGAGGCAACATGTATGATCTAAGTGTACCAAAAGGGTCACCCTACCACCAAAATTGCGATTTTTAATTAACAGCTTAAAAAACAATGGGCCGCTGATCTTGCGGAGGTTGTAGAGGGCTCCGTTTTAAAGCAAGAGTGAAGGAACCCATTGGCACCAACCATGTCATACTAGCTTATCAAGAAGGAGGTTAAATAACGCTCCAAACTTATGCTAAATTTTGGTGAGGAAAAACTGGCATGGCCATTTTCAGGGGTCCCTTGACCTCTTACCTCAAGATATATGAATGAAAATGGGTTTTATGGGTACCCACGAGATTCCCCTTTACAGACATGCCCACTTCATAAGTCATGTCATTCAGAAATCACATGCAGTTTGGGGTAAGTCAAGTCAGTACACTGACACACTGACAGCTGTTGTTGCCTGTTGGGCTGCAGTTTGCCATGTTAGGAATTTAGCATATATTTGTTTATGCTAAATGCAGTACCTGTGAGGGTTTCTGGGCAATATTTATCATTGTTTTGTGTTGTTAATTGATTTCCAATAATAAATATATACATACATTTGCATAAAGCAAGCATATTTGCCCACTCCCATGTTGATAAGAGTATTAAATACTTCTCCCTTTAATGTACATTTTGAATAGATATAAAATATGCGTTTAATTTGCGGTTAATCACAACAAACTATGGACAATCATGCGATTAATCACGATTGAAG
This sequence comes from Sebastes fasciatus, assembly GCF_043250625.1. Classification (NCBI taxonomy): domain Eukaryota; kingdom Metazoa; phylum Chordata; class Actinopteri; order Perciformes; family Sebastidae; genus Sebastes; species Sebastes fasciatus. Next base: position 9,714,774 of record NC_133812.1, read on the forward strand.
ATTTTAATCAATTGACAGCCCTAGTGAATAGTCTAATATTGTAACTTATATTGTTAAAAATAAAGATTAGGCCTTTGGGTAAGAATGCGCCGTAGCTTTTTAATTCTTGTTGTTAATGACGGAGTTTGTTAATGTAGGAACAAAATACACAGTTTATAGAAGGGTACAATTAAGATTTGTTTTCCAGATATAGATTTTATATTTGACACAGGCATATGATATGTTGAAAACCCAAACATCCATCGCTATAAACTACTATTACTTGTACTACTACAACTACTACTAATAATAATAATACCAAAAATGTCAAAGAACAACATGGCCATGTTTCACATATGTTAACTGACAGTGTTACCTCTGTTCCACTGTCACATGGTGATATTGTGTTTGCCAGGTGAGAGGCTGGCCGGACTAATCAGTAAAGGCAGAGTAATTTGCCTGCAGACATGTTCCAGAGCATAACTCCCTGGTGCTTTGCTCAACCTGCTATCCCAGGTGGCTGCAATGCTTCAATGCCCCTTTTACCTGCTCCAAACTACACGGCCAGAGAGAAAAAAAAAAAAGAATAATTGAAAAAAACACGTCATAACAGGAAACAGGAACAGGAAAGAGACTTGGCGGACTCTGCAGAGGCCAGGTGCAGAGCTTGGCTCTGCTCTCTGGCTTGTGCAGGCAGGAGGGTGGCTGCTGGTAGCGGAGGCCTTTTCATCGCCAAGCTTCTTTATCAAACCCCTGGGTCTAGTTTGTTCTCCTGTTGCTGCTGCTTGGTGGGTTGCCGTTATAAATTAGACTGCAGGAGATGTGGGGAGCTCCCTGGCGGATCCCTGCCCGACGACTGCTCACACAGAAGGTCAAGTAAAATATCAGCTACACCGTACGTTTTTTTTAATTACAAGAAGCCAGCTCGTAAAAGCGGCCTCATGAGCCAGGGTGGTACAGTTTTGTGCTTTTCTCCTCTTGCCTCCCTTGCTGTTCGCTGTGTGTCTTTCCAGAGCTGCGTTGCTCAAGGATCTTTAATCACCATGTTGAGGGGAAAAGATGGTTTGTGTAGCAGCTATTTCAATTTATTTGACCCATCAAAGGAGGCGCGCTCACTAATGATTCCTTGATCTCCTTCATCCTTTCCGAGCTCACTCTTGGAAATTTACTGCTGGAGTTCACTGTCTGTACAGCGAAGGGAACAAATTAATTTACAGTCATGCTGACCAGTTTAGAACATGATGACGTTTGGGGGAAAGGATTACTTTTAGCTTGCCCCTAAAAGCCACACTGTAAAACAGTGTGAAAGGGATGAAATCAGATACTAAAATTACCATTTCTAAAATCGCCAACATCTACAGCTCAGACTTCTTTTTTTTAAATGTGAAGATGCATTCATTGACAATATTAACTCTAGAACGTATGCACAATTAATTATTTGCATCCTCAGTGAGAGGGTGTTGTTTTTGTTTATTTTAGTATGAGTGGTTGTCGACTGAGTTCGTCATTCGAAGCTCTTGTGGCCTCCTGGGTGGCCGTGGCTCGTGCCAAAGATGCCCCCGCCGTGTTTAATCTTTGACATTTATTTGTTTGCTTTGTGAATGAATATGCAAGTTGGAAACATCTATTAGTTCTAGTGTATCCTCATTACAGGGGGCCGTTCATCCTGCTAGACTGTGGTTGGTCAGGCAGCCGCTCCTCCAGACCGATGTCCAGACACCGCCGCCTGGCAACCTCGCCTTCAGCCCGCGTCCATTCACTTCTCACTCTCTGTGTCAAGATACTATCTGGCAACCGTTGGCGCAACGGGGCTCAGCACGAAGCCACGCTGGCATCACAGCAGCAGCAAACGGAGCCTAGAATTAGTTCAGGATTATATCAACATTTTGAAAATCCAAACGCTGGAACTTTCAATGAACCGCCTAAATAGGGTGGGGGGGTTGTGATGCTTTTAAATATTGACTTTTTTTATTTGCACATTTGTTGTTGTCTCTCATAACAGCTCCAGCGGCTATGCGCTTGTTTGTGTATGCATGTGTGTGCTTCATTCGTTGCTCGTCTGCAGCATCCACTAGGCCTCTAAGAGCTGGCCTCATCTCATCTGGCAGCCATTACCTGCACACATGCTCCTGTCTGAAGGTTGATCTGCCGGGTTAAACAAATCCAGGCAGCGCGGCCCGCCAGGAATCAGCTCCATACATCAGCTGTGGAGCAGCCGACATGACAGGGTTAGAGCTGGCTACCGTTAGCAGCGCGCTATCACTGATCTCCCAACGCCAAATATGCTCGAAAACGACAAACTCACTTTGGTTCAGGTGCTGGATGTGGCGATCAAATATACGGAGATATGTGGCTTCTGCTGAGGGGTTTTGAAGGAGGGAAAAGGCTCCTTAGTTTCCCTCTGGAAAGATGTGACACGAATCATTTCTTATGTATGGGGGCTCCAAACTAAACAGTAACAGGCATATAGTCCCGGCATTGAATGTGGAATTCGGTAATTATCTGCAGCAATATGCTTTATCCAGCATTTTGGTGTGAGGCGAGGCATAAATGCATAACTGTCTCTCAGCGGGGATGGCACGGAATTGACAATTTGACCAAGTTTGTGGAGTCTGATTCAATTCCGTGTCCAATCAAAAGCGCTTGATTCCATTTATGTTTATTACATTTCCTGTTTCTCACTTCATCACGTCGGAATTGAAACTGACAGGGTAATTATCATTTCATCCTAAATTGATCCCAATCCATGTGGGCTGGCTCCAAACACAGAGACACGAGAGGGGGAAAAAGAGATGGAGGAGGGGAAAAAAAAAGGAGCATTTTGGGAGCATTTGGCGATGGTTCAGTCATCTGCAAGACGTATCGCTTGAAGGGTGGGGAGAGATGGAGGGAGAGAGAAGCAGGGAGGGAGGAAAAGGAAGGGGAGACGCTTGGAGATTGCGTTGCGGGTGTTCCCTTGATGTCCCCCTGACAGGAACCAGATTGGGAGCCGCGCGGCGTCGGCGCTTTGGCTTTTTATTCGTCTGGCTCCGCCGGGTTTTTCCTGGCCTGAGCAGGCCCGGTTCTGAGACGCTGTGGCCCACTTGTGGAGCCAGCCTGTAGTTTAAGTGAGAATAACAAATGCTAGAAAAATAATAGGCCTACAAAAAGGAAAAGAGAGGAGCAGCACAATCCTACTATTGTTCATAGTAGCTAGGCAGAAAGCACAGTCGAGCCACGTCTTTGGGACATTTTACTGGCTATAATAAAGAGTGTGTGGTCCCTGTTTTGGAGAGGTCTGCCAGACTGACAGATATGCTCTACAGTAGTATTGGATGGTTCCGTATCATGTATTTTGAGTTGTGTTACTTGGCACAGCTCGGACGAGACTTGTCATTCATCATGCTGTTGCTGAGCTGAAAGTAGTGGTCCGAGTTGCTTATGATGGCATAGTGTGCAATATGTTGAATAAGTAATCGTAAAGGCGCTTGTGGGTAGTGGCAGACGGGGAGATTTCACCTCCGCCTCTGAGATCTCACACGTAAAATGACAAAATCCTCCAGTTTGACTGGCATGTTTTAACTTAAAGCAATGGTATATGAACAGAAAAATATTTATACATGTCAGAGAAATGAAGTTGCAAGTTATTTACAGTAGACTGACAGAATATACACTGAAACAAAGCTTTTATTGATTATGTGTAATGTGTAGCTTAGCAGTAGGGGGTACGCGGCTTGACGTTGAACATCTTTGTGTGGTTATAAGGCTATATATTTATTAGGGCTGTCAAAGTTAACAATAATAATAACGCGTTAACGTAAATTTGTTTTAACGCCACTAATTTCTTTAACACATTAATGCAACTTGTGATTTTTAGGCTGTAGCGGGCTCAGTTTTAAAGCTAAAGTGAAGATACTGGTATCATATGAAACTATAAAACCTAAGGAATTGGTAACTACCATGTCAAACTAGGTTGTCACAAAGGTGACTAAATAATGCTCCAAATTTAAGCTAAATTTTGGTAAGGAAAAACTGGCATGCCCATTTTCAAAGGGGTCCCTTGACCTCTGACCTCAAGATATGTGAATGAAAATGGGTTCTATGGGTACCCACTAGTCTCCCCTTTACAGACATGCCCACTTTATGATAATCCCATGCAGTTTGGGGCAAGTCATAGTGAAGTCAGCACACTGACACACTGACAGCTGTTGTTGCCTGTTGGCATTGAGCATATTTGTTTATGCTAAATGCAGTACCTGTGAGGGTTTCTGGACAATATTTGTCGTTGTTTTGTGTTGTTAATTGATTTCCAATAACAAATATATACATACATTTGCATAAATCAAGCATATTTGCCCACCCTCATGTTGATAAGACCATTTGACATGACAAATTGTACTTGACAAATCTCCCTTTAAGGTACATTTTGAACAGATTAATCGCTATTAACTATGGACAATCATGCGATTAATCGCGATTAAATATTTGAATCAATTGACAGCCCTAGTTATAAGCTTATATATTTATTTCAGAGAATGTATAAGGAATACTGAGACAATGTGGAAAAATAGGTGAAGATCTGAATCCCCTTTTTATGAAATGTAGGCATTAAATTACTGTGTCAAATAAAATGTAAAACCAGGGAGAGTGAGACGAGCGTTGCGTTAAATTTGAGATTATTCTCCATTCCTCAGCCTTTTCGTGTTTAATATTATTCAGCGTTAATTCCTAGACTTGTAGCACGCACACAGTCGTGTCCCTGGCTTCTACTGTGTGGGGTTTCAGAAACACAGTTTGGTCTGTGCTTAATCAGTTCTGTTTTTAAGTGTTCTCTGCTCGGTTTTCCAGCACAGCCCCGTGAAAGAAAAACGTCTGGTCGTGGGTGGCTTAGCTGGGTCACTGAGCCCACAGAGTGGAGCATTTCATAAGAAAGAGCCCACTTAATTCTGAACCATACATCGCATTAGCTGATTTACATGTGGACAGCTATCATTTTGTGAGGGCTTTGACATTGATAAATGAGGTGTTTTACCTAATAGGTAATAAAAACAAATTACAGGTCTTAGGAGAAAGGATGTTCTTCATTTGGCTCTGTTTTCTGTCTCTTCGGGGGCAAGGGCCAAATTGTTTCCATATGATTGTAGCCTTCATTTGTTAAGACTACAGACAGAGATTAATAACGGCATTTTCTGATGACCAATCCATACTTCTCCTTGGGGTTATTTAAAGAAAGAAATGGTAGGAAAACCTGGACATTCAGGATGAATGACTGTTTTTACCCGCACGCGTAGACATTTCTAAGTTACTCGACTATTAATAGTAGACTGTATTTTAATCTGTCGTGAAGTATTATTTCTCTCCCTGTGATTCTCATTCGCTGTCTTAATAGCCTTTTTACACTGTTTGCACAAATTAAATTTGATTAATTACAGGAAAGTAAAATCTCTTACTGCCACTATAAAAACATGAAATTAACACGTTAGTGATATATATATCCTCCCAGCTCTATGTTGAGAGCAATAAACATTTCTCTGATTAGCAGGGCACAAATAATACCAGGGTTAAAAAGCTACGGTGTTTTCACTATTAATTATGGACGGTATAAATGCCTCAATGCAGTGATTATGTGGCTGCTGCTCTTGTCCATGATCCATCAAACACCCTAAATTCAAATTAGTGAAACCATAAACAATCTACTTATGGCCAGTGGGGATTCACAGCGTATTCACAGGGGTCGAAACGCTGACATACAATGTGCGATGACAAATGACAGTCCAGAGACGAGAACAAATCAGTGCTCTGACCAGAGGTTTTTTTTCCAAAGAGAAAATATTAGCCCAAACAGTACTTAGTAGGTGAGGGTGTGTTATTCTTAACCAGTTTGAATCACTACTGGACTCTGCGGGTCCCACAGAGCTCGTATATAAGCTCTCTCAAGTTTCTTCAGCTAGGCGTGAAAAGGCTTCCCTTCTGGTGTAATGCAAGCCTGACAGAGGACAAGTCGGCCTCTATTCCCCGTCCCAGCGGAGTCAAACACAACCCGAAAGGATGAGGCAGACACATCTACATTCGGGCCATAATTTTCCAGAACCTAAAAGATCATTACATTGTGAAAGCTGTCCAGTGAGGTGTGATTCCTCGCCATACATCTGCAGGTGGCAATAAATTAACACGACGCACCACGGTACTAAAATAAAATTCATCAAAAACTCCACTCTTGTACAGGTATGATATGTAATGAATACATTATATGTTTGCCATACTGTAAAATGGAAAATCCATGTGTGCATGTTCAGTTCGAGGGGCCGGAGACATCGCTTTTTAACCTTGAAATGAGAGAGTTATGTTTTGTCACAATCCTGCAATCATCATAGAGAAACAAAGACGATACTTTCCCAGTGAATTGAATTTTGCCGTTCCGTCTTGCTTGTAAATGATGCAGGCGTACGTAATGACTGCGTAGTCAGACCGAGGTAATTTCAAGTGCCACGTCCAATCAGCACTATCACCACAAAGCATCACAGCTTGGAGCGCAGTCATTCTCTCTGCAGGCTCCTCAGCTGAGGTGATACTCAACCGCTGAAACACAGTAAAAGTTACCGATACGGAGCAAAAAAGAAAGGGTGAAGAAAGAGAAGGGGGCAAGGGGGATAGGGGGGTTGAGGGGGGGCGAAAGAGTCTTGGATCCTGTGGTAAGTGCCAGAGGGACACATTTTGTTGGAACACAGGGTGTGCTGAGTGATGGGAGAACGGCTACAGCAGTGTTTAGAAACACCAGTCGGCCAGTCTATTGCCTAGGAGCCTGGGTGTCTGCGCTGAGCTCTCCCCCCCACCGCTCTAAGTAGGATGGTACATGCAGCCTCACTGCATACCGCTCTGCGCGCCGCTAAAATTAGCCCCCCTGGAACCAGATGGAATTCTAAACAGAATAAACTTTTCTTGACTTGATTATATTGAGCCTTTCCAAGCTCCGACATTAAAAAGAAAGAGAGAAGGCAAAGAACGAGGGGGAACCTTAGAAGCTAATTGCCGTGGGTCTGGCGTGCACATTGGGCATTGTGTTGAGTCGAGACGCTGCAGTAATGCCGGAGCCTTTCCCCGGGCCGTGTCTCCCAAAGGGGGAACTGTCACATCTTCCATGCGTTTGCGGTGGGCTTGCAGCTCCACACGGACTGCATGTGAAGCCGCTAATTAAAAGCAAGCGATCCGTAACTGTCTGGCTCACCAGGCCGTGCTCATCCATGTGGCCCCCATTGGCTCTCGTAGACCCCCTGGCCCCCGACGAAGGCTGTTTGGCCTCTGCGTGGGAGTGATTTTAAGAAAAAAAATGACATGACTCCCTTATAAAGCAACACCGGCAGTCAGGGCCGGAGTGGGACTCATTTTCAGCCTGGGAGCTTCAGGCCTCAGACCAGCCACTTTAGTTTACAACCTATTATACTGGAGATGTATAATTATATATAGCATTTAACAAAGCACTTATTCGTATTGTATACGTTATATGCCATAACGCCATACAATTTCTTGACACTAAAACTTGAATTATGGTTTGCGGGCAACGTTATACTTGCACGCCTGACATCTTGGCCCTGTAGCCAGCTAGCATACCTGTCTCATTGCAACCCGGTCTCACAGGAAGGCGTATAAATCACAACATTAAAGGGGCATTACACGTGTCATGAGGATGTATTTTAGGCTTTTCGCGTGTCATTTGTAGGCCATGCAACAAAACTACAATAACGTCCAGTTTAGGCAACAAAGCCTAAAACTGTACATAAACTAAGTAAAATGTGTACAGAAACAAAGTAACTTAAGTACAGAAAACACGTCACAAACGTCACTAAAAAACATGTGACAAACATCCCTAACGTAACAAAACAAAGCACACCAGTCCTGGACACCGGTCTCCTGGTTTAAAGTCGTGTGTTTGTTGGACCCATCCACCTCCCCATCTGCCCAGCATTAGAGGTCTTTCTCGCTTTGTATTCTACGTCACTTGCTTTGAACCTGGCATATTTACACAGATGCATTTACATTGCAGTCAGTACAGATTACATGGCGTGAAAATAACATGTCTACAGCAAGAAAGGCATTCTTATTGCACGCTAAATGCCTTGCATTATCGTGCCATTCATACGCCTTTTCATGTGAACGGGCTGCTCATTGTAACCGTCAAATTCTAGGGCTTGTTCTGTACCTTCACTTTCAAGACGTGAGCTTGTTTTAATCATAAACACCTTTCTGAGTTTGGCATATTTAGCCACTCTGTCCCTGCTGGCTGCAGTATTACAGTGTATTTATAAGATTCAATTAGAAGGATCTTGTCGCTGACTTTAACTAAGTCAGGGTACAAAAAACATTTTAACAGATGATTGAAATTAGGGACACTAGTACAGTGTGGCGTGGCCGTTCAGAGAGCGTGCCCATTCGGAACAGACCAATTGCTTGGCTCCTAGTATTGCTGCTTGCAGCGTTGTTGGGGGGGGGTGCGCCCATTCGTAGTTGGCCGAATGCTTGGTCCCAAGAAGTCCTGCTTGCAGTGTTCTCGAGAACCTGCTCTTTGACTCCTGGGCAGTGAAGAATAGTTTGGTTGTAAAGTTAGTATATCCAGCATCCGCCAGCAAAATTGAACTGCAGTCAATGAGCCGCAGCCTGTAAATGCCAGCTGCGGACGACATGCTCGACTCAGTCCACAGAGCCCTGAAGCCCCGCCACTGCTGATGCACAGAGCGCAAACGCTTCTTTCAAAGTTTATTAATATTTAATATGTCACTTGTCCAAACTAACTGCACCAATTTCTGGAGGTGTCGCTTGCAACTCTTAATCTAACCACTCACTGTGGGTAATCTTTATTGTTCTATTAATCCTTTGCAAAAATAAAAGATGATCTGCTAATGAAAACGTGCAGAAAATGACCTCTGTCTTGTTTGGTAGACGTGTTATAGGAACAATCGTAGTCAGCGCTAACCTCAGTGACAAGGACTTTACTTTTCCTGTTACTACTTCACAATAAAAGTTACCTCATGTTTTGGTAGTTGAATCTAACTATACAGCAAAGAATCTCTGTCTGTCTGTATGTGTGTATGTGGGTATATCCTTCGCATATCTCAAGAACCGTTCATCCGATCAACTTCACACTTGGCGGTTGTATTGCTGGGGATCCAAGGACGTGCAGTGTTGAAGTTGGTGCAATTTGTAAATGAATACAGAAGCGATAACGCTCTGTGCAGCAGCGAGGGCGGGGCTTCAGGGCTTTGCGGACTGAGTCAAGCATGTCCTCTGCAGCGCGGCTCTTTTACTGTAGTTCACTTCTACTGCTGGATGCTGGATATACTAACGTTATAACTAAACTCTTCTTCACTTCCCTGGAGTCAAAAAGCAACTGTAAGGCGAGCAAAGATAATCTCCGACCCCTCATATCATGCTCATCACCTCTTTCAGCTCCTTCCCTCAGAGAGGCGCCACAGGTCACTATCCTCTAAGAGTAAATATTTCACAAACAGCTTTTTTCCATTAGCCAACAGGACACTGAACTCCTTCCTCCTCACACACCACTGACATGCTTTATTTCCATGATTGTCCGCCGCTGTCTATTTATACATTTGTATTTATATTTGTATCGAAAAAAAATTCCACCGGCCTTGGTCGTGTGGCTAATAAACAATCTAATCTAATCTAATGTAATCTAATCTATTCTAATCTAATCTAATCTAATGAGCAGTTCTCGAGAATGCTGCAAGCAGCACTTCTCTATGACACAACACTAAAAAAAGAATAAATAGTATCAAAAACAGTGTTTGATTTGATGAAAATCTTAATGATTATAACTCTAATGGAAAGGAGTCTTTCAATGGTCCAAATTAAAGCACTATTTGTAATTTATTGTATTTATTACTGTACAACTTTCTGTCAAATAATCTCAGCCATGAACTCATGAGTTCTTTCAAAAAAGAAATTGTAAGGCAGACAATAGCTAACACAACAGCGATCTGTAAACAAAGGAAGCTAAAGAGCACTTAGAATACAATACAAATTCCTTTAATGAAAAACCCCATGGTTGGTAGACGAGATGGAATGGGACTTCGACTCGCTCCAAACAGTGACTTTGATTACCAAGATTTGTTTGTTTCTACAAAATGACAGCTAAAACCCCAAGTCCTTCTCTAAACCAAAGTCTCACTACACTCCAAACTCGGCCCAGTGGTTGGCCACCTACAGAACTGCAAAAAAAAAAACAAAGACGAGGGAAAAACCCCTTTGTATCAAAGGCTATCTTCTGGTGACTCCCCGGCTCGTGTTTATCGAACGCTGATTTTAATGCTCCAGTTTTATCATGGCGATTAACATTGTTTAGTAATCAGTCAAACCGAGACTTCCCCTTGTCCGTGCGAGTGTAAACACTTGTCTTCTCAAAACAGCTTCATTTGGATAAAGAAAGGACAGAAATGTCTCTGTGAATGTGATGGTATATTTTTTTGTATTGTTTGCTAAAGCAGAAGCACATGATGCAATGCTAGTGTTTATGGGGGGAAAAAGCAGTAATTGCAGTATCAGTCATATGTGAGCCATGACACATATGACCACCATGAATCGGCCTTTTCTCTCTCTGAAATCCGTCCCATCCCATCGCAGTTTTTCCACCGCTCGCTGGCTTAGCTCTCTGCTGCAAATTTTATATGATCCCCTATTTTCAATAACCTCAGTTTGCTTTGATTGCTTTAATCATCTTTGAATCTAACCAATTTTCAGAGTTTGCGGTAGCTCTGCCCGAGCCTGCTTGGTGGCGTGTGCGTGATTGAGGTGAGACACTGCTGCAGTAGCTCATTTGAGTTTCCTCGACAGTAGGAAGGAAAACCTTTGGGAGAGTGGGGGGATGGATGGAGGTAATGTGAAGGGAAGAGTGAGGGAGCGACCCAGACGGTGACTTGGCTGGGGTCAGGTGTAAACATATGCACAGCTGGCAAGCAGATGTGCTCAGACGAGAGCCAGTGACCATGTCTTTTGGTTCCTTCCTCTCCGCTCACCTGATGTTCAGCTAATTCAGCAACAAAGAGTAGGCTGCACAAAAAAAGAAAATCACGCACATGTAAAATTGTGTGCAGACTGAAAATACACACAAGGGGTCTTGCAATGCAGACAGTAAGAAAAAATCAGAAGGGGGCGGGAGGCACAAAGAAATCAAAAGCTCTAGTTACTCCAGAAGTGGCCTCTGCTCCTCTGTTACTTAGCTAGTCAAGCGAGTGTGTGGTCGATGAGAGAGAAAGTATAACATTTCCCATTTTCTACTTTACTGGAGTGGTCTGGGAGACTCATCGGATGGGATTTTAAAAAGATCTTTCAGTGCACATCCATGAACACGCCATGATTACATTCCTTTCACCCATTGCTTTCTCTCTTTTTTTCCTGCCTTTATACAGTACGTGCCAGGCCAGAGAGGACGGACAATTTTGTGCATTTTTGTGGATTTTCTTAGACCCCTAATCAAACTTTCAAACAAATGATCTCATGATGTAATGGACTGGAGAGACGCAAGCAACAACAAAACAAAAATCTCCTCTCCTGCAAGAGCAATAACCAAAAGTTTACACCCCGGCAAACAGTTTAAATATTTACCAGCCTTAGTAAAACAGTCGGGGATTATCCTGTATTGTTATAACACTGAGAAAAGACTCTCATACTTTCCATATTTTCTGCTGATTCCATGAAGCTGAAAACAAGAAGAGGGATCAGATTAAAATCTCTTTGTACATAAACTACCCATTGACTCACTGTCTTCCTGTCGGAAGGAGCAATTAGCTCTCCGAGACAAAGATCTCAGACATGTTAAATGGCTGAAAATAAATAAATGTGGGTATTGCCGTTAGACTTTAGGCCCTGTTTCAATTAGAGCAGAGGCCGTGGTCTGTGTCTCTCACTGAGCTGCTGGCTCCTTCGAGCTCGGCTTCTATGGGGACTTTTTAATTGCTATGTTTTAGCTGAGAGGGAAACAGAGAGGGGAAATGTACTGTATTCATCTTGGCCTCCCACTATGCTTCACTCATGAAGGCCTGGGGTGATTTGTCTCTTTAACGCGGAACGCCGTACAGTGAAGTACAGTGCTGGTCAGACAATGCATTCATTCTTCCCATCATGAATGGAGATTTTCTTCCACAGGTCTTTTTTTTTTTTTCTTCTTTCTCTTCAGCAGATTGATTTATGTGACATAATTTATTATGACCGGCTACCCGAGCTCCTTCAATTTCAGGAGGTAAAACGATCTGGAGATTTGCTAAAATCACAACACCTTCAATATAAAAGCTTTTGACAAAGTCTGCACTTGATATTCATCATTAGATTAGTGGCTGGCATCTGTTGAGCCTTATATAACTGATAAAAGTAGTCTGTGGCTCTTATTTTAAGGATTGCATTCCTTTTCAAACATTCCACACGATCTGCTGAAGTCGGTTATACTTTCGATGGAGCGTAAGATTTCAAACTCCTCAGCCTCTTTTTGCTTTTTCCATATCCAGCTGATGGCAGCCATGTCAACTATCAAAAAGCAGAGTCTGCTCACAGAGATGACTGATGAGCGTCGGTAGCCAGATTTGTGTGTGCGCTCTCTCTCCCAGCATCCAGACATGTGGGTCATAGAGAGAGACCAGATACACACCTCCTGATCTCTCTGCTGTCAGATCAACACTTTGTGTCAGCACATCTCTGCCGCTCTCACACTCTTTAGTCTGTTCACTGTCCTCGGGCATCCCATCAATCATTCTTTGCGACCCCAAATCTCTCTTTGCGCCTGCACCGCGCTGGGACGAGAATGTTTAAAGGTCCCTTTGTCCCTTTGAGTGCGGGAGCGACGTGAATTTCCTCTCAAATGCGATAATATGATGACGGTTACGCTATTTTCGGGGACGCCGCAGTCTCTTATTTGTGTCTCTCAACACTCATAATAAGCAGCGTGTGCCTTCCGTGGCGACGGTTATACCTTTCACCCTTCCCTCGCTCTCTCTCTGTGCGTTGCGTGATTACACGCAGACAGATGGTTTGAGTTTGAGCCCTGCCGCCGCGCGCTAATATCAGACATGCTTTGAATTTATCTCACATCTTAATGGACGACAGGGTAGACAGGCAGTTTGCAAACTGCCGAACCATTCCTCTCGCCCTCTGTTTATTACCGTATTTATTTGACTGGATTCGAGGAATGGGGCAAATTGGTCCCTGCGAGGAAGAGACAGAGAAAGTGAGAGGGGTAAGAGCCTCACAATGAATGGTCTTGCATTTAACTGTTAAGACTGCGGTCATGGGAGCTGTCAAATGCTTGTCTGTCTGATAATAAACCTCATTACAGAGTGATCCGAACAATCAAACCATCCCATTTCCTCTCGGACAACTTGGGCCTCTCCCTCAGGTCTCTTCCTGCCTCTAGCAATATTGGATCAAAGTACTTAGCGCCCAGCTAATAAAGTGATTTTCACCAGCCCCAGGCTTCCACTAAAGAACATCTTCACACATTGACTTGACCCCCAAAGGCCACAGGAACACATTGAGATACTTGCGGTCATTTTTATTTTTATGTCAAACCTCTGCAGTAGTTGTAGTATCGCATTTCACTACAGTGGTCCACTCACTTACTGAAAGATAAACTCCTTTTGTTGATCTAAAGTGCTTTGCTTACGCTTCATCAGTTGGTCGGTCGGTCGGTCAAGCAGCAGTTTTTGGGAGGAGCGGCGGAGGCGAACGGCTCAGCAGAAGTGGCAGGGGGAACAAAGACTGGTTTATGGCGTGTGGCCATCAGACAGGCTACATCAACAGTGTTCGTCAGGGCCCGAGAATAGTGCCGAGGGCTGAGTCAGCCTAGCAGCAGCTACCCACAGCAAGGGGAAGAGAGGGAGAGATGTGTGCGTACTTGCGAGATGGCCAGATGCGAAGGGAACCAAGAGGAAAACGGGGGAGAGAGAAAACAACCCATGGTTCTTGTTAAAACGAGATTGTTAAGGATTCCTGCTGTGGGATTTACTTTTTTTTTTGGCGTTCACCGTTTGACTCCATGACTCCACTCTTGACCTCGTAGCACACAAACACAAATGGGGAGCTTGGCCTCCATAACGGCCCTGTTTACTGGAAATGCTGCTCACCAGGGACAATAAAGACTTATGATGCATACAAGGCTCCTGCCGACCTTTGCTGTTGTGGCCTAATGTAACTCCCATACCCACAACTGCACGTGTATACTCTACACACGAATAGAAAGAGAAAAAAGGTGGTAAACAACATACACATGTGCCTTATAACTAGATAGTAAAGAGTGACTCATTTTAAAGCAAACCATGGGTAAAGATGCAAAACTTTACCGTCCTTTAATGAAGGCACGAATGAGAATTTGTCTTTGTCGGTTCGAGGGTTCAATAAAAACCCACATTACACATCCAGGGGAATAGGATTAGGTGTGCGCATATGGAAAGAGGTATACCTATTAAAACACAACCATGCAAACACATAATTTATGGAGCTTCTGTTTATAGCAACGGGACCCGGCATTGTCATCGACCTAACACTTAGAGTGTTGTGCGGTGAAGGGACGAGCTGTTTATTTTGTTTATCACTTCACTCTATCGACTGCATATGGAGTGTGTGTGCGTGTGCGTGTGCGCGCGCATTTTCATTTGGAAGTGATCTCCTGTGTTTTTCCTGTTGCAGAGCACAGAAGCGTGTGGTGTGGAAGCTCAAAGCTCTCGCCCACATCAAGAGAAACCATCCGGCCTTACAGCCACAAGCCCTCCCTCTCCTCCCCCCCTCTCAGGCGTAATAACAGAGCCATCAAATAGCCATATTTATAATCTCCGAACGGGCCAATTTTAAAGTGGTCAACTCCAGAGGTATAGGAATTGTTGAGAGCAATTTGCGGTTTTCATTCTTAAAGAGGCACCATCCCAGTGGCAAATGAAATAAAGTCAGCATCCTTTTTTTCCCCATTTGTCAATATGAAAGCTGGGTTCAATTACGGCTTTGGCTTTTATTCTGATATCACTTCAAAATGATTTATTTAAATTGGGTTGGGCAAAAATTATTATATTATAATTCTGCTCCGTGTTTGTGTAACACAGAAATTAGAGCGTATATCATTTTCCAAAATGCAATGATGAGATTGCGACAGCCTGGTACAGCGCACTCTGCGTGGTATTACTGTTATATGAGAGCAGTTACTGTATATCTTCAGTAGCAAGTACTGTGTGCTGTATTTGTTATTATTTATCTTGACTTCACTGAGGTTTCATTCATCACATCATAAAAACTTCTTCTCAACACACCTTTGCATTTACAATGTTCATCAGCGGCTGAAACACCACTTTTCAGAGGTGGAAAGGAGAAGCTGAATGCGAGCAAATAGCATCTGGTTTATAGCGACACGTTGTGAGCAGAACCAGCAGCAGATCAGCATACATGAATACATTTCATCTGGTCATTACTGTGCAGTTTTGGAGCCAAGCGCTCCTGCCAGTTTCCAGCCTCCTGTCACTTGCTGGTATCTGACACTGATGAAAAATGCAGCGTGTTTCGATCACCACAACATTAACATTCTGTTTTCTCTATACGTTGAGATCAGATGACTTCCAAGTGTTGATCTAGTATGATAAATGTAGTGCTGTTTAACTTTTTTTGGGTAGCCTGTATTTGCCTTTATAACTCTATAGTAGATGTGTGATATAGGTCAATCACTTAAAACTTGGAAGATGTAACCAATTAGAAATGAAGTTACTTTCATTTACAGTTAAAAGTTGCACATATAGCTGTATATAATGTAACAAACAGGACTGGATAAAACCCTTTCGGTGGCCCAAGGGAAAAAGGAAGCACTTGGGCCCCTATTCAGCTCCCCAAGATAGTTTGTGATAGGTGGTCGGCATTTTATTTCACTTATCTAGGGATATGAACAGTATAATAGATATTAAAGGTATAATGACTAGGGTCCCTCTACAAGACAGGGCATCAAGATCAGAATCAAGATTAGCAAACAAATATGAATTAATCAAATTATCACAAACTAACTGACACAGAGTGAACCTGGGGCTTCTGAGGACCCTGATGTCTGGGCCTTAGGGCGGTTTTCCATTTTGCCTGGTTAGCAATAAGCCTTCGTAATAAAAAACATGGACTCTTGAACAATTTACAAGTTATTTTCAATGTGCATACCCCTCTTTATAAAATAAGTCAGAATATATTTATATCACTGAAAAGGCTCTTTATAGAGAAATGCAAATGACAGGTTTCTCAGCTCAATTTGTCTAAATAAATGGCAAGTTTGGCTTCACTGCACAGCGATGCAACAAAATATTAAGGATGAATATCTTGGGGCGCCCTGGTAGCCAGATGGTTACAGCGTCTACCACATCCACCCGCAGAGTCCCTGGTTCTATTTCTGCTAGATGCATGTCATACCCATGGATATAAAAAGAACTGGATACAGCGTTCATTCTTATGAAAGTTGCACAGTGGCACATGAAGGCAAAATGGCTCGGCTGCCGAGTGATAAAAGTACCTTAAAAAAAGTACCTTCTGGGAATCGTACGCGTCCATTGGGCTCATAGAGCAGGCGCAGTAGCATTTCCTTTAACCCCGCCTTCCAGTCCTCGGTGTAGTCTCAGTCTGGGGCTCATCCACATGAGCGGCAGCACGAAATTAACTCTGGGTTTGGCTATTAGTGCATTTGACAACTTTTAGGGCCTAATGATTTAAATAAAGGCTATTGAAGTGTTCATACTGGGAAGTTGATTTACATCACAAAAAAAGTATCCACTGATTTACAGACGTCTCTTTCTCAATGTAAGGCTGGATTCACACCCGATCAGGTATTGCGGCGATTCGCTGCAGGGTTGTGCGGCGGTGTGGGAGGGTCACTTTAAAGACCCATTAACTGCGACGGTTAACGTCTTTTGTTTCGTCATGGCTGGGTTTTACAGCTCTGGATCGCCAGTTGCGTGATTGGCCACAGCAGCATGACGTCGGGTTGCGTTTCTCCAGAAGATGATTCTGTTTCTACTTACCATCGCAGGCCACTGCGTTTCTTTCCGGCACCCCCTGTGGCCACCGCAGTCCAAACACACTATCCCCATTCAAAATGAATGGCCACCTGATCTGGTGTGAATGCAGCCTCTATGGGGGAAAAGTCTTTTTTGACCCAATGGCATCACGTGACGGACACAGAAGTTGTTTTGCTTGGTCATACCCCACTTTCTCTCTATTGTTTCCTGTCAACTTCCCTATTGTCTGTCCAATACAGGCCAAAGTACTGCAAAAAAAAAGTTGAATATCTGTCTATTATTCATGAGTGCGGCTTATGAGCTATGTGTGGTCCTCATAGATGTGAAGTATACCAAACACTGTCTGACATGAAGAACCCAAACAACTTTCCTAATACTAAAACAGTTGAAATATTTTCCATTTCTTCGGCCTATTGACCATCTTTTTGGAAAGTAACACAGTGTATTTTAGAAACAAAGACATCTGCAGTTTCAAACTACACTAAAATACAAAGGAGCGGTTGCTTTTGACCTGATGGCCAATTATTCAATGATTTTCCCCTGACTTGAAAATGACGGAACTACTGAATATTGCATCCATCGTAATCGCATTGTTTACTGATGCTCTGTCCTTGCAAGTGCGTTTTGACTGTGTGATATGCAATGCCAGACCCATAGCTATTAACTCCAGCCTCCTTTCATCTTTCTGTCCTTTCTTTTCGCTCTCTGCCCCTGAAGGGTTGTGCTCACGCATGCCACCCTCATAATCAGCCATTCTGATATTCAAATGAGTGCAGAAAAACATCATTCGCACATGTGCAGTTGATGACCAGAATACATCAAGGGACAGCTGGCATGAAAATGGCCTCTCATTTTTTTTTTTTTTTAACTTTGTAAAACGGGGGATTAAAATGGATAGAAGTGAAGCATAAGGAAGAAATATTGAGGAAAAGGGGCCGAACGCGGGGAGCTGCAGAGCTGTTAAAACACGGCCTGCTGTCTGAGCAGGAAGGAAACCGGGCTTTATACACTGCTCAATAACTTCCTGTTAAACATCCGCAAATCACAAACTCACAAAGGGATTAAAAACAGAGTATACCAGAGACCTGGTGTCATCTAAACATTGGTTGTGTATTTATGTGACTCCACTTGTAGGAAGCTGACCACCACCAGGTTCCTCCGAGTGTGTGTGCTGGATGGGATGTGTGTATCATATAGAGGAGGATGTTATCAACATGGCAGTGATGAGAGATGAATGGCGTCCCACGGGGCCGGCTTAAGCCCCTGCACATGTGCACAGCACTACCACCCACTAAAAATACGACTCCTGGATACTTTTCCGACTTCTGGCTCTGTCCATAAATCAGCCGCCGGACAGCGGCGCTCGGACTTGGCAGCGAATCAGACGGGCCTCCAGTGACTGGGCCTGTCCATCATCCTGCCACTGCTGCCTCAAGCTGCTTAATTAATGTGGCAATTGAATGCTGCATATCATAATGAACACACAGCCCCCTCTATCTGAGCCTTCCTGGGCTTGTTATTCTTGGTCCCCGTGAAGGATACGTCCCTGTGTATGTTCGGATATTTATAGGTAATGGATCTATTAAAATGCATGAGGACGAATTAAAAAACAAATACATGCGAAGGTGCTCAAAGGAGCTTGGAATGTTTGGAAAAGGGATTTTCAGTTTGATGTGTTTTCACAGCGGAGCTGTCGAATTTATCACTTTCACTTTTGTTGGTGTTACTCCGTCGCCTCATTTCATCATGGAGAACACACAGGCCGTTTCTGCTGCAGAGATTTTTCATTTTCATGAGGATTCCTGCTCGCTGCAGCGTAAAATATGCTCAGGAAGCTCACTTAAAAGAGTTAAGTAACCTGTCCAACAGCCCTTTTCAAAGGGAAGACATAAAAGGTTCACTTTAACCAACCGAGTGATGACAGAGACAAACATGTAGCACTTTTTCCACCATTGACCATACAGAATATCTAACCTTTATGGAGGGTTATAACTCCTTGAGCTCATTGCTCAGCCTCAGATGGTTCTGTTTCTCTAAGCAAAGGGGGAAACTGTATCAAGCTGACAGGCACAGGTAGAGGTTAATGCCTCTCCATTTGTAACTCTTTGCCGTGCGTAATGCCACCTCCCTTGGTTATAAAGACTTCATAAATCAATGTGTGGATCCTCTGCGATTCTAGAGGCAGGCTGATTTACGGCTACAACTTCTAACAGACTTCTCATCCTTTATCCTCCTTTATCCCCTCCCCTCTCTTTGCTGAAGCAACTATTCCCTTAACGCTCTTTTTCACTCTCTCCTCTCCAGGTGTCTGGACTCTGACTTAGCACCACAGCAAGCCAACCAACACACACATACACACACAGGAGAAGGATCTACTTCTAGGGAGGGCTAATAGGATGTGACATCATTTATGGCTGACTGGGGGTAATGCGTGACATGTCAACTCTCTACGGTGGGATGTTTTTCAGTGGCATTTTTCAAACCTGCCACAGAGCGGAGTTTAAAATATAGCTGAATTACACAGCAGTGCAGTTTCAAATAGCAGCAATACGACAAAACTTGAAGGGCCGAGAGTGTGCGCCCTGTATGGGGGTTTATCTCTGCCAGTGGAGGATTCCCGTCTGTCACAAATCACGCATTTTGATCAGGTCGACCCTGGCCTGGGCTGGAGAAGTGGGCTTGTATATACATTTGGCCTTCTTCCCTCTGAATTATGACCCAGGGCTTTTAATGGCGAAGTAGTTGCATGCACATGATGCACTTTCCAGATCAGTAGAAATAAATCAACACACTGTATGTCAAGTCACACTTGAGGGGTATTTAGGGGATTTTAACCTGTAAATGTGAGGTACCTGCTGAGATTATATACCTCTGCAATACTAATATACCTCCTGTACTTTCAAAGATTTCAATGCCAGTTACCAGTCAGACACTTATTATTCTTTTTTTGTCTCAAGCCATATGCTATTTCTCAAGCTTCACTGTTCTTGTTGTACTGGGAAGACCTTCAATGAGTCGACTTTGAACCCCAATCCAATTTCTCTGTGCAACTCAAAACCGTTAAGAGTCATTTTTTAAAGAGTCTTTGTTTCGGTCATTGAAAAAAGGAAACAGTCTTTCTTGGATATGTTTGTACTCAAAATAGTGGACCCTTTGTTTTAAAAGACTTCCATTTGTTATGGCTTCATGGGTCTATTTCTGCTGTGGAGTTAGGTAAAAATGTAGTCTCGGATAGCCTTTGACTGAGCGTGCAAGAGTGCGTCTCTTTGTGAGTCATTGAGGAAGCTTAGTCTTTTAGCGATCTGGAGGAGAGAAGGGGGCAACCCCAATAATCTTGTTTGACAGCTGGGAGCAGGGGCAGCGAGGCGATGGTGTCCCACAATGCAACTGTAAAAACAAACACCATGTGAGTGTGTGAAGAGGGGTGGGAGGCGCCGTTCACCACATTCTGGAGCGACGTACAGTATGTATACACACTCGCGTACATACTCCACATACACATGCAAATAGGCCTCGCTTGCATCGGACTTTAATCCGGTCCACTTGACACACGTGTATTATGACAAGCACAACCTCTATGTGTCCCGATTTCCCTCGCTTTCTGTCTGTTGTTCTTTCAGAGCGGGCCGAGGGTTTCTAATCCTGTTAAGACTTGTCAAGACTAATACAACTACAGGTCAAAGCACCACCACTGCTAGCCCTCCACCGCCACCCTGAGATCAGGGATGTTGACACAGGGTAAAAGAGCAACTGTGTTTGCCTCTTTAGTGGTTACTGTCAAACCATCGTGAACCATTCGTGACTATACAGAGAGTGGGGAAATCTTGCCATTTGCTCTGTATCATGATGACATTATAGCCGGGTTTCCTCCAAAAGTTCCTGTTAATTTTAGTACCGGGACTACTTTTCAATGTTCCTTCAACCCATTGTTGTCTGAGTTTCACTGCAGTCTAAAGACCTGCAAAGATTAGACAAATTAGTCCGCTGATGCATGAAAAAGCATCATGACAAGGGACGAGGGCTACTGGTGGTTGCAGGGGTGAACACACTCTGCAGCCTGCAGTTTAGTGTGCCCGCCCGATTCATCTAAAAACACATAAAAAATAAAAAATAAAACGACATACTGCTGCATAGTATTTTTTGATGCACATTATTAGTCGGGAGGCCGACAGCAAAGCCTAACTTTACTGTCAATGCTATGAAACAAAAAAAATGTTCTAGCCTCATCCTATAATGGTCCTAAATCAATTCTAGAGAGCTTCCTTGTTTTATGAATGAAGTGGTACAGTTGATGCAGCGGTGCTTTGTGTGTGTTTGGCCAGTCAGTGACAGTCACCTTGGCAAACTCCCCCCCCTAAAGTTCCTGTTCTCTCAGAAGGACTAAACCCCTGAAGAGGGACTTCTTGGGGGGTAAAAAAGGGCCCCGTAAAATGTCCCCAGAAGTTAATTTAGACCCTGGTCCCTGGTTCGAAACGTAATGAGTTCCTCAAAAGGTTCCTAGTTCTGCAGTGAAAACAAGGCTTTTGTGGCATTGGAGACCACTGTTAATCCTGTATTGCAACTTTTGAATCAGAGCTTTTTTTTAAATTAACAAATGACCTTGACATAATTTAAATGCACATGCATTTTATTTTATAAAAAAATATATATACATAATCAGCACCGAAATCTGTCTCAACCTGCTACCCCCTACATGTGCAATTAAAGTTGATACCAGAGAAAGCTCCTAACAAAACTCCTTGCCATACTGGATCATTGGAGCAACATGGAGTGCTACATGCTGCCCTCCTTCTGCTGTGTTTCTATCCCAGGTGATGCAATAGGTTTTTCACCTGTGATATACTTTATACTATGATATATGATATACTTTACAGAGCACAGTTTGCTCCATGTTGCATCACACAGAGGCAAATTACTTTCATATCACTCAGGAGACATTATCAAACCTCAAAACTATACTACATTAGATCGCTGTTTCTTTAAACACTGTTTGCATCAAACCAGCACCCATCACACACACACACTGACACACTAGTTAATGAAACAAACTGAAAGCTGATATCTGTAACTTTCCTCCCATTGTCACCTCCCACAGCACAAGAAATCTACAGCAGTTGTTCTGGAAGGTGGTGTGAAATATAAAACCTGTTTTATATTAGATTCAGTCATGAAAAAACTATACATGTGGAAAAGCTACAGCAGCAAAGTGTGATAATACTTACTGAGGCTTATGGTGTTGATTTCACATTTTGCACGGAAAAACAAACATGTTTTGAAAGGTATCACACCTCCAAAAGCTATGAGCCGACAAGCCACGACCACCCGATACACACTTTTCAGCAATCCTACCTACCTACGTCCACCATAAACAAGAGGGGTTTTGTTTTAGAATTACCACATGCGAATATTTTCATGATTTCTTCATTTAAAAACATATTACAAATTACCATCTTTATTAAACATAAATGTAAAAAAAAAATGTAATCACTTTTGGTAAATAATGCACTTTATCACTTAAAAGGGACTTTTGTATATACTAACTTTTATTAGTGCTGTCAAAGTTAACGCAATGATAACATGTTAAAGCATAGTCGTTTTAACGCCACTGATTTCTTTAACACATTAACGCAATTGACGCGAGCTAAAAGAGCTAGAGAGCTAAATAATGCTCCAAACTTGCGCTAAATTTTGGTGTGGAAAAACTTTTCAAAGGGTTCCCTTGACCTCTGACCTCAAGATATGTGAATGCAAATGGGTTCTAAGTGTACCCACGAGTCTCCCCTTTACAGACATGCCCACTTCATGACAATCACGTGCAGTTTGGGGTAAGTCATAGTCAAGTCAGCACACTGACACACTGACAGCTGCTGTTGCCTGTTGGGCTTGAGTTTGCTATGTTATGATTTGACCATATGATAAAGGCAGTACCTGTGAGGGTTTCTGGACAATACTTGTCATTGTTTTGTGTTGTTAATTTATTTCCAATAATAAATATATACAAACGTTTGCATAAAACAAGCATATTTGCCCACTCCCCTGTTGACAAATCTTCCTTTAAGGTAAAAAAATGTGTGATTAATTACGATTAACGATGGACAATCATGCGATTGCTATATTTCAAACGATTGACAGCCCTAATTTTTATATTTTGAATTATCTGTGTATTTTATATATTTTCAATCAAACATTCCATTGACTTCAAAGCTCCGTGGGCTCAGACTGACGAGTCTCTACTGTGCAGTTTATTAAAAAATAAAGACTGTTTTCAACTTTGATTTCGCACTTGCCTCTCTAGTGCTCAGCTTAGTGGTCAAGCTTTACCGCAGCGTGCAGCAGCGGCCCTGTTTGGCCTAACTTAACAAACCTCATTATTAGACCGGGGAATCTCTTTATGACAGCTACTTCTAAATAATGGCTCACTCTTCAGAGTGGCTGGACACGTAATGCTTTCAACAGCAGTGAACCAGCGCTGCCCGGCCTTGTGCTTGTGAGCTGTTGAACAGACACAATGAGAGCGTGTATATGCGTGAGTTCATGTATAAGGGTCTGCTCTGCCATTATTGGATCTGCAGGACACAGTATGTTGACCCATGGGACGGGGGGGGGGGGTGGGGTTCACACCGACGCACACGCTACGACACACAAACACACGCTGTGGTTTCTCCTGCGGCCGCTCTGACCACCATCAGCAGCCCCCCTGCCTCGCCGGCTCTCCATCCCCAGGGATCACACAGCGTTGCTGGGCACTCACATCCTCAGCTGTGGGCAGGGAGCCAGCAGCTAGGGGGTGGGGGGGACGCATGGAGGGCAGAGAGAGAAATCTGAGAGGAGGATTTATTAAGGAGGCAAGAAAAAAAGGTGGATGTGAAGAGGCAAGGGAAAGGTGGAAGGGGGGGGGGGGTTACCTATCACATACTTTATCATATACAAAAGTTCCAAGTGTGCCTGTCATCCCGGAGACTGAGGTAGGAGAGCTGAAGAGTAAACGTCTGTGTGCTGATGGAGATGAGGCGACGGTGACATAGGCTACACTGCGGCTATTGTACAAAGCTTTGGAGGAGTTTGCCTATCTTTATGTGATCTCTTAATGTAAATTAAATATATTCAATATGAATGTTATTACAATTATAATATAGACATATTTTCCTGACAAAAAATAATCTATTGTAATGTGTTTATATGTGAATTACTATTCTAGCCACCTTGAAATGTGCTTGTTTTTCAAACTTCTTGTCTGAAAACTATAAATAGCAAAATGTCCACTATTGTTCTGGACTCCCATCAAGGAAAAAGCTGTGTCATCATGGGGGAGGTAGTAAAGTGGGAAATCTAGGCTTGCCCTCTAGGCCTGTTAATGCCTTCTTTTCCTGGACACACATCAGCACATTTAGGGTGTGAGAAGGAAAAGGCAAAGAAGGGACTGGGAAAGGGAGACATTGAGCAAGGACAGAGATGGAAAGATAGCAATAAATGCAGCCTGTCAGGAGATCAGAGAAATCAGAGAACTTTGCTCAGCAACAAGTTCCCCAGCATCCTTTCCTCAGTTTAGGCCCTGCCAGCCCCCACATAAACACGGTGAACCTGTGGAAAGTTTCCTCTCTGGAGGGTCCCCTTCTCTCCGCGCTCGTTTTATATCGCTCTATCTGGACCTCGACTTTCTTGTCTTGTTTTAGGAAAATTCCGCTGGTGGTAATGGTGTGCGCCCCTGCAGCCCTAACGTCTTCCATGTGACCATAACGGGGGCATATTTCCAGTTTGTGTTTGTTTTAGGCAAACAGATCAGTTGCCACTTCATCCATTTAGTTTACCTCTGTCCTGGAAGTTGACGTTCTACCAGACGCTTGCGTGGGCGCGTGGGCGCTGAAAGCCCCAAAAATCCCCACCCCCACCACCACCCCCGCGCCAACCCGTCACCTCCCTCCCTGAGCTGTACTTTATTTTCAACATCATGTGACAAAGTCTTTGATATCAGGCTTGAGGCCAAGAGGGAATGGGAGATGGAGACAGGGAGACATTTGCATAGGCTTGTTAAAAGTCACCAATTAGGAAAAAGGCCTCACACATAGTGGCTTGGGCTTTGCCAGGGCATAGTCACAAATCAGGACAACATCGCCATCTGCAGGAGAGCAGCAGGATTGGAACCAATACAAAAATCTGCCACATCTCAATGCTACCAAAACAATACAATTAATACAAAACGAGGAGTAATATTATATTTTTTCATATTAGCAGGCTCTAGTTTAGTCCTGACGCCACAGCTTAAAGAGAAGTCAATATAAATGTCTTGCTTCTTGGCCTCCTCAGCGCCAGGTGGCGCTCTGATCCCGTTCCGAGTTCACGACTGCGGTAAGAGCTGGATGATGGCCTTGTTTGTTTAGCCAACAGTGTTGACGCCCACCCACAGGTGCCAAAGGTATAGTGAGCACCGTGCCAGCTGTTTGCAAGCCACAGCAGCCCCTGCGCTGCTTGGCTTCACCCTGCCTGACTGCCTGATCTCACAGGAAGGGAGGAAGTGGTTGAGTTACCCAGCAGCAAATTTGAGGTTTATAAAGGGAGAAAGCCGTAAAAAAAATCCAAGTGCAGTTTCCTTTAACTCAGCAGCTAGCCACGGTGAGGTACTCTGTCTTAATCTGTAATTCTTTCATTGTCATTAGTCAATGTTGGGGTCGCCCTCAACACACGGTCCGAGATAATGGAGAAGAAACGTAAAACGCTACTGTTTTTATTGTTATTATCCAGTGGCGTACTTCAATAGAGAGACGACAGGCACGAGTTCCAATTTCATGGAAGCTTGATTGCCTTGTAAAGTTAGATTCATTACACTATTAATCCGTTGTTACCTGTGTCACACCAGGGAACCACCCGCAGCGACCTCAAGCAGGCAACTCACGGTGAGACCAGTAACCAAAAATATTGCTCATGACACCAGTCATCGCTCTGGCTAGCTCGCAAATAGTGCACACATTGCACACGCTGCAGGGGGGAATACCTTTGCATTTCTCATGATTGCATAAAGCTGCATTTTATTTGAGATGTGAAATCAGTTAGGCATGTCTAGCATTTGGATTTCATGAAAGCCTACCTTAGCATGGCCCTGTCTTTGCCAAGAAGTAATGGGAAGAGGGGGGTACAGTAGTGAGAGCTGGCAGCTCCGCCTGGCTTGTTATTGCCAGTACAACGAAGCTCAGTTCACACTCAGCTGTGGCATATTTGGAAAACTTCAAGCAAAGCGGCGAGAAGAAGAAAAAAAAAGCTTTTAAATCAGTTCCACTCTCCAGTAAATTACAACCCTGCATTTTTAATTTCCTCTCTCCATACAATGTTATTCATTGGCATCCAAGCCAAACATGGGCCCCTGCAGCCAGCTTAAGCTCTGCAGGACAAACTGTCCTCTCATGCAGTCGCTACCTGTCAGGAGCACAGGGGCGTGACTGAAAAAATGCATTCCTTGATGTGGAGCTGAGAGGCGTGTGAGGTGGAAGAAAAAAAACGGGAAAAAAAGAACAAATAGAGACTAAACCGCCGAGCGTAGATTTAATCTACAAAAATGGTTACGTGCCCAGGATTTGGACTGAGTCGTAAGTGGTTTGAGATAGTCTAAACCTGATCACTGATAGCAGCCATTGGCAATTACTGTAATAAGTTTGTCCAGATGAATACTGTGGTCGAGAGGTGTCTGCGGCTTTTAAGAAGATCCAGACGTGCAAATAAATGTAACTAAAGTCCTGCAATGTATTGAAGATACAAAACTGCTGCCACGTCGAATGCTGAATTCGTGGACTTTGCGTACCAATATTTCACGGCAATAATATCGCAATTACACGCTAAGAAGAGAATGTGCATACCCAAACATGCTTAGTCCATGCCTCAGGAAACTGTCTAAGCTCCACTAACCACTAGAAAGAGGCAGACTTGGCTGCTGAAATAACATTATGAGACTGTTACTATAATAGCAAAGCCTCATTTGTTAGCATTACATATCTAAATACCATCTGAAGACCGTGGCTCATTCTGATTAAGCAGGGTCTTGTAACAGTGTAACATTTCAAACAGTTTTTACATCCACTGTGCTGTAGTGTGCAGGCCCCATTACCGTATATCTCCTGTTTGCAACCAAGCGACCTTCCAGTCTGGAGTTAAATTTCATGTTGCATTGAGCAGATGTGTTATCAAGTCTGAAACGGATTTGGTTTTACTTTATCAGAGCCTGACTGAGTGTCAGAAGTTGTTGCATTATGCAGGAACAATATCATTTAAAAAGGTATTTTACCGTCACAGTATATCTGCTTTTGTCATCAGGTCTGAATACTGTAGGACTGTTTGACAGAGATGTCGAACAGGTTTCAAACATGAAAGAGGATATGAGATCTCGTTTAGCGAGCCAGACTGCCAAGACTCGCCATGGTTCTGCTAATTCAGCTGTTTCGGTGCCACACAAGGCGATAGGATAAGGCACCTGGCTTTTGCTTAGACAGGCCTCGCATGTCTACGTAATCCAGAGAGACAGCAGAGGGCAGGGCTCGAACTTCTCGTTAGATTTAGCCCAGAACACAACAACATAATCATGTCATTACCCTTGGGCCATTCTGCCACATTGTTGTTGCGGGGTGGGAGACACTGGATTTGATTTCAGCAGACTTAGCTGACCTCTGCTTCGTTGGCCCACCAGAACAGGGGAACTACAGCGGGCCGTCCTCCACGCTGGCACGCAGCCAAGCCAAACATTTTAACTTTCATAGACAAAAACAAAACCGTTTCGCCTTTCTTTCCCCCCATTTCTCCCAGTTCTAAAATATTTTTTTTATAAAGCATTGAGAGGACATGCTTCTACTAACTTTTTGGTCTTGCAATTTTTATGCTGCTGTTGCAAAATTCGGCCAAAAATTCCTTCGCACACCCCCTCTGTCTTTCTGCTCCAGTGTTGATTATTTTGCTTTTTGTCTTTTCTTTCCTCCTAAATGTGTTATTCATCCTGTTCCGTGTGTCTCCAGGCACACTTCAGAACTGGATATAAAATAAACAGTCGCGTTTTCACCCCTGTCGCTAGGCCTTGACTGCATATACCTGTAACAATAAACAGCTGGGTCTCTGGGCTTCTTTATACTCATCTCTAGCTGTTCGAGGACAGAGGCACAACAGGAACTAGACTGTGTGTATGGATTTGCTAGGCAGGCGCCCACTCCGAAGAGAAGGGTTGGTGGACGCTACTAGACCATGATAGAGCGGAGGCTGCTGGCAGGTACTGTGCGCTCTGTCTGGCAGAGCTGAGGTTTACCTTGGAGTGACACCAACCATCTGCATGCTATAAGGACTAAATTGCCAGCTTGATGTCCAGCAAGCGAGACAAAACCGTTCCACATACATGAGAATGTGTGTGTTTGTGTGACTTTGTGTATGGCTGTGTAGGAGAACCAGACAGAGAGAGAAATACTAAGACAGAGCACAGACAGCTATTACTGTACAGAAGCCATCTCATTCTGTAAAACTCATACAGTATGTAAATGTCATGTTCCGTTTTACTGCCTTGTTTTTAGTTACAGTTGCTCCAATCAATATTATTATATGAAAAATGGATGGAATTACTAAATCGAATGTGAAAGGGTTCATTCATGGCGATGAACTGCAGGGAATTATAACTGACTTTGCAGTTCTCCTACGGAGCGTTTTAGAGTCTTTTGGCTCATTGTTTTGGTTTTAGAGACCACAACTGCATTGTTTTGAGACTGATAACCTGTCTACACTACATGTTTGTGGTTTTTACTGTAACTAAGAACTGATGAAGACTAGGCTTGCTGCGGTAGTCAGTGTTACCAGTGTTACATGCTGTTCGGGCATACACCGATTACATTACTTGATCAATGCCCCGACGTTGTTTTGCTTTTGTATAGAAATAAAACCCAGTTCATTTTCGTGTATCAGCAGCGTGTTATTAATACATAGTCGGATGACGGACGCTACAAACTGAAAATGAAAGTGTCTGCTTCGTACAGAGTCTGAGCAAAGAGCAGCAGGAGTCAGATTTCACACACATGGGACAAGAGAGAGTTGACAGACAAGACGATGGCGGAGGATTTGGTGTCAAAGCGAAAAGCAAAAGTGCCTACTTACAATATTTCAGATTTAAATTCAATGCTGAAAGGGAACCATAATGTTAATGAGGCAATTGCCATGCGGAGGACGGAGCGGTCACTCTGGCACCAGGTGGAAACTTGCAGCCCCGCAGCAAAAGCTCGACCAGAGAGGCCAGACCCACCGCCATCCAACGTTAAAGATCAAAGTATGGGCTCTACATGTATTGAGCTTCATCTTTTCTTGTAAAATGTCGGTGTAATCGGTAACACCGGTGTCAAAAGTTTATTAATTGGTGGGAAAATGTCCTCACTGTGACATCCCTAATGAAGACCTGGTCAATCCTTTCACACCAGCAGCCAAACTTAACAGACTGAAATTGTAAATCCAGTTGCCATTGACTCAGTACTTCTAGACATGTGAGTTAAGCGGTTACAGCGTAGCTATAGAGCCTATGCCCGTAGCCTCTATACCCACATCATAGCTTGACGTGCACCTCTCAAAACTGTAACTACTGTACATGTCGGGGCTACTGCGACAAGTTTACAATGCCAGTAGAAATGGTTGATACTGAGGACAACATTAAAGAGGTTGAAGGAAGTCTTCTCCTTTTCAGTAACACACATCTAGTAAAGCTTTTACACTACAAACCTTCTGCTCACCAAGATCGCTGATCTCTATGAACGAAAGAAAGAAGCCTCCTATTCCGTAATGACACAAGGCAAAAAAGTAAGGGCGGGGGAAAAAAATCGATACAGCATAGTATCGTAATATTTTGCGTGGCAATATTTTATCGGTACACAGACGTCAAGTATCAATCTTCTATTATATAAACTATTAAGTATAATCCCAAGTTCCATGTCATGTTGCAAGAACGCTAAATAACGCTCCAAAGTTACGCTAAATTTTGCTAGGAAAAACCTCTGACCTCAAAATATGTGAATGAAAACTCTGTGTCTTATTAGATAAAAAAGATGTTGACAAACTGCATAATTTGCAGTAAAAAAAAGGCGATAACAATATATCGCAATACTCAGCATAAAGCAAAATCGTAATAAGATCATATCGTGACTTAAGTATCGTTATAATATTGTATCGTGGGGCCTCTGGTGATTCGCAACCCTAAAAATAAGGTGGTGCTGTCAAATCTGATACTAAAGTTAAAATCAAAACCTATGTCGTACTGTAGGTATCTACTCCTTGCGTCGACTATAAATCCAGCGTTATGTCACTGACCTCTTTCACATGATGGGTCTTGCACTAGGCTCAGGCACATGGGATATGCGGATTGGAGTCCAGATCCCCTCCTTTGTTCTGTTTCATCGTCTTTTCTGTTGATCCTGTGTATCAATAAAGCAGATACGACCGGTAAACAATGAATCATTCAGTAAAAATGTACACTGTGGACAGACAAATCACAAGGAAACACTGATGGAAGTGCAGCTATTAGCTGACAAAGGAGGGCTGTAGTAAGGTAACCTTGAGAATTGGCAGTTTGTGCTATAAAGTGTCTAGCTGTAGCAAATTCACTAAATCTAGTTGGGATTATGGGTTTGGTATGCAGAGAAAGTTTCATAAATAATCTTCCTAGCGTCTCAAGACAAAACACGCCGGACAGACGCCTTGAATTCAGCTGACAAGAAAATTAAAAGCCTTCATTACCCTTAAGTCATCTAGGGGAAACAAACTTTAACAACTCAGACAATCACAGTATGAATGTCGTTTGGCCAATCCACAGCCAGCTCTGGAGGTCTGATTAGTTTTCCAGAAGGATGTGGGACTCACAAGTGTGGCAGCTGCTTAAAATAAAGTGACAATATTTAATGGGGTTTCAAACCTCAGCGAGTCACTGCATCCTGCCAAGCCCCTAGTGATGGCACACACCCAAACCCCGGTTTTATCGAACAGGACATGGAGGAGTGAGCTTGTTCTCTCAGCTCAGTGCCATTAGGAGGCCTGGATGCAGTCAACCATTTTCAGGAGTTGGGTTTCCCATCAGCAGGAGCTTTTTATACGTGCCATACGTGCACACACACGAACATTTGAGGTAAATGCTCTCCTGACAATCAATGGCATCAGAAAACCCTGTAAAGTCGAGTTAAACCTAATAGGGTCAGGTCAATTTGTGAGGTCTGGGCAAAGCTGTTTTCATTATGATGATAAAATCCTAATGAAAAACATTCTCTGGAGGTTTTCACTTCATATGTAACTAGAGTGTAATGTGTGCAATATCGCTTCATCTCTTTTGACTGTCTCTGTTGCAGTCAGTTCAGTCTACGCTCTGTGATCAAGGGCAGCTGAAAGAGGTGTTCAGTCACACACACACTCGCACACACATAAAGAGAGGGAGAGGGGAACTCAGAGACTAACAGGAAATGCAATTACTGTCTGTCTGGGCGCAGCATTCCTCGACAGTATGGCCAATTTCACAGCAATTTTAGTGAGTCAACAGGTCGTAAGTAATCATAATGAGCACCTTAATGTTTTCACACGGAGCAGAGCACCCCTTTGTGGTTTCATCCCTTGACCATTTGATCCGTCTAATCATCTACAAGCTATTTAAACTGTACACAGGAGCTGCGGGCTCGTACAAGTCCCCAGAGGAGGCCCACCGCCTCTGTGTTTGTGGAATACTGTCATTTAAACACTGTGTCAACAGGGATCGGGTTCCTCACATGGTTTCTCTTTTGCTCAAAAGGCCTGCGACGTACAGCAGAAGTGGACATTGTGCTGACAGTGTGCTGTCAGGGCCTCAGGTAGTGAGTGGATATTTTACGCTGCAGGTCATTATGGCACCCCACTTTTCAAGTTGTGTCTGACAGGTTATGGTTAGACCTTTGTTGGGGACTGTGCTGCAAAGAACATAAATAACAGCTTTAAAATGGATGGCTGCAGGGCAGATACTATCAAGTGTCGTCTGCACCATCACTTGATCAAACAGACATCCAGAGCGAGTGAAATAAGATCTGCGAGATTGATCTAAGATCAATGGTTTAAGGGACTTCTGAGACAATTGCAAAAAAAGCTGCTACTTTGCTTAAAGGTAGAGTATGTAACAATTGGCGGCATCTAGCGGTGAGGTTGCAGATTGCGACCTCTTCCGTGTGCCAAGCGTGTAGGAGAACTATGGTGGCCGACGTGAAAACGCGAATGGCCCTATCTAGAGCCAGTTGTTGTAAGAGTAGCGTAGCTCAGTTGGAGAATAGTAGAGCCAGTGCATAGAGTGTGTGTGTACGTGGGAAGTGAGTGGTGAAGCAAGAGAGAGAGGGGCGAGGAATGTGTGTGAGCGAACAAGTGAGCTAGTGGTTTAGAAGACCGAGTTAGTTTAGTTTTGAGAATATCAAGTGAATGTACAGTGGTTGAAGTTTGTGCAGAAATAAATGCTGCACCTGCTAATTTTGGACCCGTCAGAATTTTTTAAATGATTAATTAACAATAATTTTTTTAGGAAAAGTCATACTTTTATTCAGCACCTTTGTAAAAGTTCTGTGGATGTAGTATTTTTTTTTTTAAATATTCGTCTACATAAAAATGTTATCAATAAGACCTTCAAGTGTCTCTTTTCTCCTGCTTTTCAAAATGTAGCTTTTTCTCAGATAACGTATTAAAAAGAAGAAAATATTTTTTTTTATTGCTGCATGCATACAGAGATACAGTAGAAGCAGACACACAACTGCACTGAAGAAACACACACATGTTCACATGTACACTGACACCACACAAGCAGCGGCTGTGAGTCCAGGTTGTCCGTGCATACCCCTGTCAGAGCCAAAATGATTAAACAAATACCCCCTTTGTGCGCAGCAGCCTTGATTAAGCGGAGTTGTATGTACCCTCTGAAAAAGAAATACAGGAAAGTGCCTTTGGTGGTGCCAAAATTCACAAAGTTGTTTTTACTCTCTCACATGGAAACTAAATTTATCATGCCTCTCCTGAGCATTCAGCGTTTTTTAAAAAAACAGAATGAGTGTGATTATTTATGTGAAAAATAAACATTGAAACTTTATCTGCATTAGTGGTCACAGAATGCTGACATCAATAAATTTCAGCAAGAGATTATTTGCAGTGCCGCGATAGGAGTGGAAATAGGTTTGTTGTGGTTCACTTAATAGATTGTTGTTTAACAGGATACAACATTAGTGATCGGGACCTGACAAATTCAGAGAGGAAAATTTGTCTTCATTTATTGCCATTTTGAGTATTTAGTATTGAATTATAATTTATTGTTAACTATATAATGTAATATATGAAGATATGGGCATCTCCTCTCTAATGAAACTGTACAAAGTGAGTTTCACAGTAATAATCATCTTCCCAGTTTAAGATTAATTAGGTTTTCAACAGCTCTGCATGTAATTTCCTCCAACATTTATCTTTATGTCAGATTGATATGTCTGACTGATAAAGCAAACTCGAGGAAAGTACCATTTTTGGCCCAACATTAAATGTAAAACGGCCTATAATCTATATAAGTCAGAAATATCATACTGTAAAATTGTACATGATCATGTACTGTGAACGAACAGAATAAATGAGATGAGCAATCCTGCTCTCTAGTGGCAATAGTCTGCCTTGCAATGTAATGACTCAGTAATTCATTTTTCCCATCCTATTCTGTAGTTAAATTCAGAGCTGAAACAATTAGTCGATTTATCGATCAACGGCAAATTAGGCAGCAACAATTTTGATAATCTGCTAAACCTTATTATAATATTTTAAGCAAAAATACCCAAAATTTTCTGATTCCAGCTTCTCAAATCTGAATAAATGGTGGTTTCCTTAGTCTTCTATGGTAGGAAATTGAATATCTTTGGGTTTTTAAATGTTTTTCAGACAAAACAACAAATTTTAGATGTCACCTTGGGTTCTTCTGGGAAACTGAAAATAGACAGTTTTCCATTATTTTTAGACATTTCATAGACCAAACGATTAACCGATTAACTGATAATGAAAAAGTAAAAAAGTTAGTTGCAGCCTTAGTTGATTTTCATTAACAAAAAGTTTCTTAAAAAACAAATGTTTAATAGATTAATTTCTGTTCCAGTGGATGAAAAGGGAGCCAGAAGTCATACTCTTATCCAGTGGTTCTCAACCAGGGGTCGGGGACCCCCAGGGGTCCTTGAGGGAGCTCCAGAGGATTTTCAGAAAAATTGGGAATAGTTTATTTCAACTATTTTTAACTATTATATAAGAGTGATAAGAGTGACTAATCCGATCATAGGTTTTACTTCCTCGTCGGTTATCTTCTTAACTGTAGAATTCTGGTGTAACAACGAAAAATGTTTCAGATAGTTCCTGAGGCGAACTCTTATCAAATGTGGGTCTGTGACCTAATGGGTATCAATTTAGGGGTCCTTGTGCGTCCTTGTGTCCTTGACACAAAAATGGTTGAGAACCACTGCTCTTATCAATTTGCCGAATGTAGCAGAATCCCTAACCTCGTTGAAGCTTACAGCTTATAAAGACTTGCAAGTCTCTGTATTGATGGAAAAAAAAAAAAATTCTGCTTTGTGTGCTTTAAAACAAACTTTTAAAATAGCCTATAATGCTACTTTCACATTTGAAAGCTCCTAGAAAACAAGTGCCGATTGTCTGATTGAAGCTTATTGTCTCACGTTACACTTCCCATGCAGGCTGTAATGTGTAGACATCCATATAAGCAGCATCTCCTCGCTATTTATCCCTGACACGCTCAAGACTATGCCTTTATAGCTCAGTGTCTCCGTTTGAAATGACACACCACTGAATTATGAATGACCCTCCTTTAGGATTCTCTTGATTTTATATTCTTATAGCGACTTTTACCCCGCACACAGAGCTATTGAATACATTATAACGAGGCCTTCTGAAGAACCTGCATTATTGAAGTGAGGTTTCGTTTAAAAACATGTTCTCTGCTGCTCTAGAAATTTAAGCAGAGACAGTTGGGCACCATTGCACATACCAAGGAAAAATGAAACACATTCATGAGACATGCTTGTAAGGAGAGGTTTTACTGCTCTGCCTGTCTTCCTTCCTGCTGAATTTTTCATGGTTACCTGACAAGACTGAAAAAAAGGCTTTTATTCATGGACATCGCCTTCCTTTTGAATTGTGGCAGATCTTTTTTGAAAAAGCAAACCAATAACAACTGATACAGTGTAAAACAAGGCCAGGCAGAGAGCAGAGCATACTGTATTGAGTGGGCAATCACGTCATAAGCTCTTCTGGAACACTAGAGGGCCTCTTAGTACTCAAAACAGGATCTCAGTGACAATAAATCAGAGATGAATTTTAAAGGTTTGCAGTTCAAGACAGATCAGGAATCTCACCTCACATTTTGGTCCAATTTGAGACTGTTGAGTAACCCATGGTGTCACCCTGCCAATAAAAAAAAATGGTGTCATCATTCAAGGTACTACATCAAAGCCACCAAAGTTATTTTGAGGTCATTTACAGATGAATTTCCACTCTATCAAGTCACTTAAATTGCCTTTATCCAACATTGATGACATTCAGCCACTAGATGTCGCATTCTCCCTCCCCAGTTCCATTGCATTCCCTTCACAACAAGTGGCTGCCAGTTGGTTGCACAAACACAGAGATAAACAAAACATTAATTTTGGACCCGATTGATTGTTGGTGATTAAATGATTAATTCACAATCATAATATTTTTATTTTTTTTTAAAGAAAAGCCATACTTTTTTTCAGCACCATTCTAAAAGCTCTGTAGATTCATCTTTTGTTTTCTTTCTTTTTTTTTTAAATATTCGACTACACAAAAATGTTATCAATATAACCTTTAAGGCCATGTCGAGCTGAGGTTGCATGGGGATATATGCCATTGCTTAGTATATAAACAACTGAGTAGGGGAAGTGATAGAAGTAATTGCCTTATATCACCACTGTATCTCTCTAGATCTTTAGAGCTATGGTGTGACAGGTGATCAGTGGGTGGAAACTGACCCCATTTAATGACTAATTCATGAAAATAAACTATTGTCATTTATAAACCCGATCCATTTTGCTTCTTTCCTTCAATCTGGTACACAGCACTAGATGGCGTTGTCACCGCAGGAACTCAATACCTACCTCTCTACTGATACCTACAGTATATACTGTACAATACCTGGTCTTGTAGCTATATAGCTTTGACTATCAAGCTCATTTTAAATGACAACTTCTCTTCATTTAAAATTGTTTTCATGAATTATTCATTTAATTATTATTGATTGAATAACAACACAGCTGAGAGATAGACATTTCATTTAAGTTAAGTTCTTATGGACTGTCAACTGATTTTCGCTTACTTTCCTGCTTCACATCCCATCCAATGTCATATTATATCTTTCTTTACATTTTATTCCATGTGAGAGCTCTTTAAACATTTTACAGTCCCATATCCATCAAATAAAAACTCCAGTCAGTATTCTTCCAATATCACAATCACAATATCACGCAGTTTATTATTTGTTTTACAAGTTATTGTTGCGTTTTAAGAATATGAGTGGTCAATGCTGTGTGTTTGGATGGAAGAACATTCGTCAAAGCTAATTACCTATTTAAACCCAGGTTTGCAGCTTCGGTTGCCGTGCCTACAGCAGTCACGAGAGGGCTGTGGTTATTAAAGCTGACGCCTGCTGTTCCGTCTCTTCAAATGATTGTATTTCTAATTACATCCGAGTGTATTGTTGTCATGATGAGGGTGACATAATAGGCATCACTCATCTTCCCGCATAACTGCATTAGCCCTTTGCAATTATCTGTCAAATCTGATTATAGATGGTTTCTTAAATAAATACACGATTGAATAACTGATTTGAACAGAAAGCTAGTATCATAGATGAGGTAAATTTAACAGGTCTTTTATGCTCTGTCACAGTTAACTGATACTGTACATTACAGCTGTAATGGATATAACACAGGGAAAGTATGATTTTAGTGAAGATCTTCCGAGATACTAAGGACTGTTTTGCATGCTTTAATTAATTAACACAGCTCTTATTGATCCACTGATGATTGACTTAATCCATGGCATTCATTTAGCAATTAACAGTTTATCTTTTTCATGGGACTTTCCAGCAGGTGCTCAAAACTGTCCAGTAGCAGTGTTTACAGTTTACAGCAATGCCAGAGATTTAATGGTTTCATGTGCTTATTGGAAAAGAAATAGCAGCTGATCATCTTTTAGAGGAAAGTAGGACTTAGGCTAAGAAGTATGGGTGAAGGGGCAAACCACAAATTAAGAGGAAATACATGAAAATAGTGCTTTGTCTCAGTTTTGATACAGCAACTGTCAGAGATTTAATAGTTTCATGTGTCTTTTTGAAAAGAAGGGGCAGCTGATCATCTTTTCGAGGAAAGTAGGACCTAGACTAAGATGTACGGATGGAGGGAGGGGCAAACTATAAATTAGAGGATTATACATGCATACAAAACAGCGCTTTGTCTCAGCTTTGTGGGTTACTCCTCAGCAGTTGAACCAGATAAATTCCTGCTAAAAAACATTTATGTAATTGTAGTGGATGGAAAAGCCCCTGTTCTGGACTGTTTGACATCTAAAAGCTGTTTGATGTCCAGCATCTTTCTCATTGGGACTAAAAATAACACTTTCTATTCTTAACTTAATCCAACAATACTATTAAAAAACCACTATGAATCTGGAGATAATACAAACATCCATGTAGACAGATCAGACTCTCCGGTAATCTCCTGAGACATTCACTCTCCATATGGCTGCTTGTGTAATCTTATAAGCCAGCATCAGAATCAGAATCAGGTTTAGGTTTAATAAGTGGGTTTTCCCTTACAAGGAATTTGCCTTGGTGTTTGGTGCATACAATAAACATATTGAAAGGAAATAAAAATACAGGAAAAGTACTGCAAAAGTCAAGAACATAAATATACATATATATATATAAAATTGCAAAACAAATATGAAAAAGATACTATAAAAATACTAATATAAATATGTACAATATAACAGTTTAGTGCAGGATGTGCAAAAGTTCACAGTGAAGAGAATATTTGCAAGTTGTGCATTAATGGTAATGGAGGTCAGGATCACAAACTATAAGCCCAAACCGTCCCACTCCACGAATGACCTCCGACTGGCAAATGAGCTGAATGAGTTCTACTGCAGATTCGACAGACAAAGTGCCAGTCCTGACTACATCTCCTCTCCCCCCAGCCATCAGCCATCAGCAGTTAACACTGTTAACACCAGCACCCCCCAGCTTTCTCCACAAGCACCGAGCCTGTGCACACCCCTCCCCCCCTTCACACCTCTGTCCATCAAAGAGGGGGAGGTCAACAGGCTCTTCAAAGGACAAAACCCCCGCAAGGCAGCCGGCCCAGACGCTGTCTCACCTGCAACCCTGAAACACTGTGCAGACCAGTTGTCACCAGTGTTTACAGGGATTTTCAACACCTCCCTGGAAAACTGCAGGGTGCCGGCCTGCTTCAAAGCCTCCACCATCATCCCGGTCCCCAAGAAGCCAAGGATCACAGGTCTTCAGGACTACAGACCCGTCGCCCTGACCTCCGTTATAATGAAGACCTTTGAACGCCTTGTGCTCCACCACCTAAAGACTATCACCACTGGACCCACTGCAGTTCGCCTACAGAGCCAACAGGTCTGTAGACGACGCAGTAAATTTAGCCCTTCATTACATTCTCCAGCACCTGGACTCCCCTGGCTCCTATGCCAGGATCCTGTTTGTGGACTTCAGCTCTGCATTCAACACCATCAGCCCAGCTCTACTACAGGACAAGCTTTCCCTGCTGAGCGTGCCTGACTCCACCTGCAGGTGGATCACAGACTTTCTAACAGACAGGAGTCAGCACGTAAGGCTGGGGAAGCAAGTCTCCGACACCCAGACCATCAGCACCGGTGCCCCCCAAGGCTGCGTTCTCTCCCCACTGCTCTTCTCCCTGTACACCAACGGCTGCACCTCCAGACACCAATCTGTCAGGCTCCTTAAGTTTGCAGACGACACCACCCTCATCGGCCTCATCTCCGAGGGTGACGAGTCTGCCTACAGATGGGAGGTTGACCATCTGGCATCCTGGTGCAGCCAGAACCACATGGAGCTGAACGCTCTGAAGACAGTGGAGATGGCAGTGGACTTCAGGAGGAACTCAGCCCCGCTCCCCCCCCTCATCCTGCGCGGCTCCCCAGTCAACACGGTGGAGTCGTTCCGTTTCCTGGGCACGACCATCGCCCAGGACCTCAAGTGGGAGCTGAACATCAGCTCCCTCATCAGTAAGGCCCAGCAGAGGATGTACTTCCTGAGGCAGTTGAAGAAATTCAACCTGCCACAGACCATGATGGTGCACTTCTACTCGGCCATCATCGAGTCCATCCTCACCTCCTCCATCACCGTCTGGTTTGCCGCTGCCACCGCCAAGGACAAGGCCAGGCTGCAGCGGGTCATCCGTGCTGCAGAGAGGGCGATTGGCTGCAACCTTCCCTCCCTCCAGGAGCTGTACACCTCCAGGACCTTAAGGAGGGCAGGGAAGATTGTGGCCGACCCCTCCCATCCTGGACACCATCTCTTTCAGACTTTACCATCTGGCAGGAGGTTAAGATAGATATATAGATAGATACTTTATTGTCATTGTCATTGAAAACAACGAAAAACAGTTTAGCAGCTCTTTGCAGTGAAAAACAAACATTAAAACATTCAGTCACAAGTAGAACAATAAATAAGTGGATCATCATAAAGTGCAAATTATGGTTCAGCAGCTAGTGTCCTCAGCCTTTGGGGGGGGGGGGGGGTTCTACACACTTGACAGCCTGTGGGTAAAAGCTGTTTCGTAGTCTGTTGGTGTGTGTTTTAATTGTCCTGTATCTCCTTCCGGAGGGAAGGGGAGCAAACAGTACATGTCCAGGGTGGGTGGGGTCTTTGGAGATACAGCTGGCTTTCTTACAGAGCCGACCAGTGTATAGGTCACTGAGGGGGGGTAATGTGGTCCCAATCACTTTTTCCGCCATCCTCACCACCCGCTGCAGGTCCCTCCTGTTCTCCACTGTGCAGCTAGCAAACCACACAGTGCAGCAGTAGGTCAGGAGGCTCTCAATGGTTGCCCGATAGAAATTGATCAGCAGGTGTTGAGGAAGGTGAGCCTGTTTCAGCTTCCGGAGGAAGTAGAGTCTCTGCTGGGCCTTCCCCACCTGATGAGAGATGTTTTTGGACCAGGTGAGGTCTGACGAAATGTGGACTCCGAGGTACGTGAAGCAGTCCACCCTCTCCACCTCCTCTCCACGTACGCAGAGGGCAGAGTGCTCCACCCGTCTTGCTCTCCTGAAGTCTATTATCATTTCTTTTGTTTTTGTTGTGTTTAAATCCAGGTTGTTATGGGAACACCATTGTGTCAGATGTTGGATCTCCTCCCTGTAGGCTGTCTCGTTGTTGTTGGTTATCAGTCCTACTACAGCAGTGTCGTCTGCAAATTTGACCATGGTGTTGGTGGGGTGAATAGTTGAGCAGTCATATGTGAAGAGGGAGTAGAGAAAAGGACTGAGGACGCACCCCTGTGGTGTTCCAGTGCTCAGGTTCAGAGTGGCCGAGGTGTGGTCCCCCATCCTGACACACTGGGGTCTGTTCCTGAGGAAGTCCAGCACCCATGTGCTCAGTGAACTGCCTAAGCCCAAGTTGCTCAATTTTTGAACCAGTTTGTGTGGAATTATTGTGTTGAAAGCAGAACTGAAATCAACAAACAGCATCCTTACATATGTGTTGTTGTGATCCAGGTGTGTAAGGGCTGCGTGAAGAGCTGTTGTGATTGCATCATCCGTCGATCTGTTTGTCCGATAAGCGAACTGGTGTTGGTCAAGATCGGCAGGGATGACAGTTTTAATGTGGGACAGAACTAGTCTCTCGAAACATTTTGTGATAATGGGGGTTAGAGCAACTGGCCGGTAGTCATTCAGGCAGTTCACTTTGGTTTTCTTGGGTACAGGGACGATGGTGGTTTCCTTAAGGCATGTGGGAACAACAGACTGTTCAAGTGAGAGGTTGAAGATGGTTGTAAATACCCCTGTTAGCTGGTCTGCACAGGCCTTAATGATTCGTCCGGAGACCCCATCCGGTCCTGACGCTTTCCTGATGTTGACTCGGCGCAGGACGGATTTGACCTGGTGGTGTTGAAGCTTTATCGGTTGGTCCTTCTCAGTTAGTGCAGGTTGGATGTTGGTTTCCTTGTTTTCCCGGTCGAACCGAG
Source organism: Sebastes fasciatus (assembly GCF_043250625.1). NCBI lineage: Eukaryota > Metazoa > Chordata > Actinopteri > Perciformes > Sebastidae > Sebastes > Sebastes fasciatus. The sequence goes on from NC_133812.1 coordinate 9,756,031, forward strand.
CGAAGAAGTGATTCAGGGTATCAGGAAGCGTGTTGTCTGTGGGACTTGAGGCTGTGCGGTTGTCTTTGTAGCCAGTGATGGTTTTTATCCCCTGCCACATGCTCTTGGAGTCATTGTTCTTAAAGTGCTCCTCTATGCGCTCTTTATATCTGCGTTTGGCCTCCCTGATCCCCCTCCTCAGTCTCTTTTGCGCGTCTTTGTATTCCTGCGAGGTCCCAGATTTAAAGGCAGAGTCCCGTGCTCTGAGCAGGGTCCGCACCTCGCCGTTGAGCCACGGTTTCTGATTTGGAAAGACTTTGATGGTTTTTGTCCCAACCACACCTTCAGCACAAAAGTTTATGTAGGAGAGGACAGCCGTTGTGTGTCCCTCCAGATCTGTCTCCTCAGCAAATATATCCCAGTCTGTGGTATCAAAACAGTCCTGTAGAGCTGAGGTGGCTTCCTCAGTCCACACCTGAACTGTTTTAATGGATGGTTTCTGTCTCCAGATCAGGGGTCTGTATGCTGGAGTCAGAGACAGGGACAGATGGTCTGATAGTCCAAGATGTGGGAGTGGAGTGGCTCTGTAGGCATCTGGAATGCTGGTGTAGACCTGGTCCAGTGTGTTTTTCTCTCTTGTAGGGAAGTTTATATTTTTGAAAAACTTCGGCATGACAGATTTTAGGTTGGCATGGTTAAAGTCTCCTGCTGCAATAACAAGGCTGTCTGGTTGTGCTGACATGTAGTTGTTAATGGCACTCTGTAGCTGCTCCAAGGCTAGCTTAGCGTTAGCATTTGGTGGTATATAGACAGCTGTTATCATGACAGATGTGAACTCCCTGGGCAAGTAAAGGTCCATCAGGACCAAAACCTCACGCCACAAAAACAGTTTTTTCCCCATGGCAGTAGGGCTCTGCAACAGCCCATCCGCCCCCCTGTGACTGTCTCCCCCTCACACACACACTACTGGAAATAGCTGGATCAGGTATAGGTGGCCGATCTATTCAATGTTTGAATTCCTGTTTACGTTTTGACCAATTTATTGCTGCTTTAAAAAAGGCTTACACTTGAATTGTTATTCCTGTTTATTTTGAAGATTTGTTACCAAGTTGCTGGTGTAGGATTTATTATTTTAATAACAAATAACAATTCAGTATAGCCTGAAGTTGCCTTATACGTAAAGAATGATCCCAGTTACTTCCACACAGTGAGGCATACATCTTATTATTTAAACACTGGTATCGAATTGGCACTCGGTATCGGCCGATACCCAAAGCCCAGGTATCAGTATCAGTATCGGGAGTGGATCGGTGCATCCCTAGTCCATACGTGTCATAAAGGTACTCTTCTTAATGTGATTCCAATATAAGTGATAAAGGACAAATCACAGTCTTTGTTCAGCATAAAAATACATTACAAACTTACAAAGTCCAAAGTTGAAGACTAAATTTTGTACTAAAAGCCTAAAAGACTAACTTTGGATGAGAGCCCACTCGGACTGCTGAAGCCTAATAATAGCTACGGTTGAATGTCAGGATACATTTTTATACAGAACAAGGACTGGATTTTGTTAACCATATTTTATATTGGAATCACATTACGAAGGGATTACTTCACAGCCAGTGCGAAGAGGAAGAATGCTTACAATGATCATCATCTCTTTTAATGTATATATACCATCGGAGTCTATAACTTAACTTGAAAAATAATAAAACAATAAAATATTTTATTTTTAAAGTATGACCCTTCATTGGTCAACCCCAGTCCTCCAATGCAATCACTTACATAAAAGTTCACTTGCACCTAAAGGTTAAGCGCTATTAATAGGCCACAAGTAAGGAAGAGCCGTTATTGGCATGGCAATAGAAAGTGTATAAATGCCAACCCAATACATGCATGCATGCCTGTTACAGTAAGCGGATAAGGCATGTGGTGATATTGGAGGATTCATGTGGTTATATGGATGTGGATTCTATCAAGGGCTGGATAAGCCACTCTGGGTAACACTTACATAAACATCAGTTATGATGTTAATGAGGTGCTGTGGCTAGAATGCAATACAGACAACCTTTTTCCCCTCTCTCTGTCTCTCTCTCTGTTACTTGTTTGTTTTTTGCTATACTGTATTCAAACACCTGTTCTTTCTATGCTGTACTTTATATTTGTAAGAGAATTTGATTTGTATGGTATGTATAGCCCTATAAAATGTAATGTTTGGAAAAATAAGGACTTGTGCAGTGCAGTTGTGTTTTGTGTATATTTTCAGCACTCTATATTTCATACAATGATTATTGTCAATAAGGCTACACGAGCCCAACATAACTACGAATAAAGAAATAATTTTCACCAATTTGTACAAGACATATTTCGTGTTTAGAAAAGAGCTCTGTAAATAAACAAAGCACAGAGAAGCTCATATTACAACACACAGAGAGGGAGAGCGACTTCATTCTCTGCTCAGGTAGACATTACTCCACTATATCTTTACATAGCAAATAGTTGTTTGCTGCTATATTATTGCTCTGGATATCAAATTTAGCACATTTAACACTAAAAAGGTCATCAATTAATGAATGTTAATTCACAGTAACCTCATACATTAATCCCATTTGCATAGGAAAGCGCATTTCAACCCAGCTGTCTGAATGCAGAACAGAGGGGGGTTTCCGCCAGTGTATTGCAAGCCTGGCGCCCCGCTGGGCCTGAGTTGACTCCCCGACGGGCCTAATCATCGGGGAATTATGTATTTTTAAGATGTTTTTTAAACCAAAATGTGTTATACAGGTAAAAAACTCCATTAAGGAATAGCTCTCTTACGTTTCGGTGTCATCTGTGGTGCATAGTGTTTCAACGCGAGCAGGGCCCAACTCCTGCACGGAGGAGAGACAGATAGCGGTAGAGAGTCAACAACAACCACACTCACCATGTCACTACAAGTGCACCAAAAGCACTGCAAGCAAAAAGCTAATAAGACTAATTTATGAATGTCATACACGCAAAAGATATACAGTCGACGAAAATAATCACTCAACGGAATACAGTTAATTCAAATAACTCCGGTAAAGGCTGCACCGAAGCAACAAACAATGGAGGGCATTTCTAAAAGGGAGAGAGAAATTCCCTCGAGACAGCGACAAGGCCAAAAAGATTACAGACAAGGTTTCAGCTAATGCATAGACCAGTATGCCACTGACAAGTAGAACTACAGCATACGACAATATGGAACACTGTGACAACGGTACATGGTCAAAGCGGTTACACCTTCAACTTTGGACAGCATTTTTATACCTCACAGGGACAGTATGTGAACTCTTGATGTTTTCACTGCCCTTTTCACACATAAAGAGGTGCAAAGATCTTGAGGATAAATGTGGAGAGGGTGCAAGGTAAAGATGCTGCAGGCTATATCAACCGGGGTCAAGAGTTCAGTTATCCCTGGAGTCAATACAAAGTACTTTAAAACTTCCTCAAAACATGAAGGGAATTAACAATATCCTGTTTGTATACAGCTTGCCAACTTTGGTGTTGTGAATTTAAAATGACGCACATACAGCCCAGTGCTTGAAGAATAATTAACCAGACCTTCTTCATCTATTAAAAGCACATTGCAATCCATGTTGAACCCAATGCACTGAGGTGCATCCACACACATGAGAACACACACGCACACATTATATTCATGGACAGACAATGGCCTGGTTTGCACCATAAATCCCCCCCGAGTAAGATATTAATCCCATTCTATCTCATCTTCCATCAAAAGCATAATTCTTCATTTTTCATAATTAAGGTTCCAAAAAATGCAGTCATGAGTATAGTCTAATTTAGTTTTAAGTAACTACTTGCTATTTGAGTAATGTAGAAGATAAAAAGCTGTGCAGTGTCTTTTGATGAATCACTTTTTCCACAGACGAGACATCATATTGTGTAATTATCTTTGGCTTTTATCCAGCCTAAGTGTCTGTGTGTGTATATATATATATATATATATATATATAAATATGTGTGTGTTTGTGTGTGTGTGTGTGTGTGTGTGTGTGTGTACTGTAAGTGGAGTGGTTTGAGGGACGAGCAGAATGTCGCATGAAGTGATTGGTAGTAATCATGAGTGTGTATGTGAGTGGGTGCAATGTTGCAGTTTGGTTGCGTGTGTGCTTTATGTATGTAGCAGGGTGGAGGGGGGTCTGTCGATCTGTACGGTACAGTAAACTATCCAGGTTAATGCCTGTATATTAGGTGTCAGATGCCGCATCACATAAGAAAGAATGAGGGCTGACAGAAGGGACAGGAAACAATATGCTCAGTCTTTCAAAAATTCCGTACAGATGCAATTGGGACTAGACTCAAAAACCTGTTAAAGGTGTTTTTTTTTCCTACTGGAAGTAATTTGTGAATCTGTTTTTTCCACTGACTGGACCAACATGGATGATAAATACATGTCCAAACTGTCACCTACTGTTGATTTTTGGGCAGGGATGTACCTGGTGATAATTGGTAAGTACATTGCTTACTTATTTCATTGCCATATCGTGTCGACTTGTCTCCTAAGATTAATATTTTGAGCTTGCATTGATTTATTTTAGGATTCTGAAAAATTGACACCTTCTATTTCAAATGGCTGTAGGCATGAAGCTAGATCCCATAACTGACTTATGAGAAATAAGCACTTTATTAAGACTTCTTGGTTTGCTTGCCCTCTTTGTTGGAAGTCAAACAACACAGTCAGGATGAATGATGATTTCAGTGTCAAACTCCCTTCAGTCTTTTAAGCTCCTCGTTGTGTGTGTGTACAGTACAATATTGTTAGTTTGATTTGCTTTGCTTCTTGCTCATATAACTTTAAAACACTTGAAAACTTGTTGAAGTCAAGATCTTAAACATGGTCTTCCAGTTGGCAAAGTCTCTCCAATAACCACACCACATTATTGATTTCTTTTCACACCAAACAGTAACACACTGTATAACATTTAAGAGGATATTATTTGATATCAGTTATGTGGCCCCTTTTTAACAGCCTGAAAATGAGATTTTTATCTTTCAGCAGAATGAATATTGGGGAGACACTGGTGTATTTACATGTGCACAAGTGTCCTGGTGGAATAGAGGAAAACTGACTCCAGTAATGCAATAAAGATCGTAAATTCTATTGTCAGTGTTGTTTTTAATTACCAGAGATTAGATGGAGAAGCTAGATCAGTTCGGACAGCCAAACACCAAAATGTGTTAATTGTCAACCGTTTATGTAACTCAGTCGGTACAGAAATGAGTGGCTGAGATGTTGAGGAATCAAGACACACACAGAAACCAGAAAGGATCCGAAACCTGGATCTGTTTTTATCATGTATACAGGGAAATGAATAACCAGGTTTCTCATGTTCCTTGTAAACGCCACATCCCGAATATGATCAAAACCAGGGTACTAATGCGCAATTAAATGCACTCAGTGAAAAATAAGTTACTGTTCTTCTACATGTGAACTACACTCATTATATTTTTTCATGTACTACAGTCATCCAAGATTAGCACCATCTGCATTGATTGTAAGGACTGACTCACTCACCGACAGGTTAGATAACCATTGCTCAGGTAGTGCTGGTAAATATCTCTGTGAAATGTGTGTCTGTGCGTGTGTGTAAATTTATACCTCCGAGGGAAGTTCGGTCACTTCACATCCTCTCCTGCTGGTGTCGCTCTGAATGACTAATGACCCCGTACGCCTGCACTTCGTCGGCTGTGTTGCCATTTCCCCTGGTGTTGTTGTCACGAAGTAAACCAAAATAGGTGATCCAGTTGGTGCCCAGGTACAGCATCAGTCCACAGGCCATTGTGGGGAGATCTGGGGTAAGATAAGGATCAGCTTTCAAAATTTGCATTATCTCAGTTATCTGCAGTTATTGGAGTTGTCTCAACATGCAGTTGAGATAACTGTACCAAAGATACTAAAACCTGCAGAAATCAATATTTTTTTATGTTAAAATTGAATCAGGTGACTCAAATCATACTGTGTAATGTGAAAGAGTGCTCATAGTGCCTTCTTTCAGTGCATTGTTCTGGTTTTACAGTCAGTCTGTAATGACTGGGATAACAAACAACTTTAGAAAAATGAATATACTCACCAACACTGAGTATAGGCAACTCAGTTTTTTCGTACATGGCTTCTTATTGCGTACCACTACATTCTGGTGAACTGCACAGATCTGCCAAAAGAGGAAAAAACATAAGGATCTGAAGAAATTCCATCAACTGATGATCTTCATTAAATTCAGCTGCTGTGTCCTCCCCTGTTGCTAACTTCACTTGACACCTGCAGTGCAAACCACACTGCAAATTACAAAAATGACAATCACTACAGGGTGGTAGACATTTAATTTCATGTACAGTAGTCACACCAGGACGTGTCTCCTAAAATAAAAACCACATGCTGTGCAGCTGATTTAGTTTATGGCACTATGGGAACTCAAGCACTGATACACAGGCAGGTGTAAATGCAATGCTGCTGTGGTAATACCAAAAACAGCAGGTTGACATGTCAATACCACTGAATACTAATTCCATTGATATTTTGACAGACTATTCTCAGATACCAGTAAGAAAGTATAATGTTAAATATGAGAAGGTTACAGGTTTTACTGTACGTTTAGTAACAGTTAGCGCTGCCTATACATCTGGCATTTAAAATACTGGCGTTAAATCATATTTTACCTTCAAGGTGACGTCACTGCGGTCAAGCCAGCTAGCTAATATAACATTACGTCGCGTTACGTTACCTTACTCCATGGGAGGTGTTGTTATCATTTGGGGAAAGCTAGCCAGTTACTGTTAACTTATTACTTCACAGAACAAAAACATGCTAAAAGACAAATGGTGTCCTTGACAGGTATAGGCATCATAGACCCAACTCACTTCTAATCATTCAACATTAATAACAGGGACTACCTGAAACACGGAGTATTTCCTCAGCTCATGTCTGAAGTCAACTAATTAAAAGCAGCTGCTGTTCCCACATGTAGCTATAACTCCCTCTACTGGAGACAAACTGGTCATAACTCCTTCTACTGGAGACAAACTGGTCATAACTCCCTCTACTAGAGACAAACTGGTCATAACTCCCTCTACTGGAGACAAACTGGTCATAACTCCCCCTACTGGAGACAAACTGGTCATAACTCCTTCTACTGGAGACAAACTGGTCATAACTCCCTCTACTAGAGACAAACTGGTCATAACTCCCTCTACTGGAGACAAACTGGTCATAACTCCCTTTACTGGAGACAAACTGGTCATAACTCCCTCTACTGGAGACAAACTGGTCATAACTCCTTCTACTGGAGACAAACTGGTCATAACTCCCTCTACTGGAGACAAACTGGTCATAACTCCTTCTACTGGAGACAAACTGGTCATAACTCCCTCTACTGGAGACAAACTGGTCATAACTCCTTCTACTGGAGACAAACTGGTCATAACTCCCCCTACTGGAGACAAACTGGTCATAACTCCTTCTACTGGAGACAAACTGGTCATAACTACCCCTACTGGAGACAAACTGGTCATAACTCCCTCTACTGGAGACAAACTGGTCATAACTCCCTCTACCGGAGACAAACTGGTCATAACTCCCTCTACCGGAGACAAACTGGTCATAACTCCCTCTACCGGAGACAAACTGGTCATAACTCCCTCTACTGGAGACAAATTGGTCATAACTCCCTCTACCGGAGACAAACTGGTCATAACTCCCTCTATTGGAGACAAACTTCAGTAAAGTTGGAAAGCTATTGACAGATTCAAACTTCCTGGATCAATAACTCATCACCAAAACATTGTTAAAACACAAACAAGGGCTCTTTCTAACCGTAGTAAGGTAGACAACGAGCTACAACCTCATTTTAATCAACACATAACACATAACGTTGGTCTCTATGTGCAGCCGGCTGAGAGAAGAGAGGTCAGGGACCATCTACAAAGTGCAACGCCGAAAAAGAGAAAAATATTCAATAACTTCAGTATTATACAGTGTATTACCACCAAAACTTCACACATCAATGATCTCCTCATAGTTGCACTACAACACTTAGTTTGGAAAAATATGCCTTTGCATAATTTTGGTGAATTTTTTATGGGAAGAATATTCAATAACGTCACTTTTATAAAGTGTAGTGCCGTCAAAATGTTTTAATAAGTGTAATCAGGAAGAGACCATTGACGTCTGAAGTGTGTTTGGTGGTACTACACTGCATTATACTGAAGTTATTGATTATTTTTACCCCATTCAAAATTCTAAAGAATTATACAAAATAATATTTTTTCCAAACTAAATGTTGTAGTACAACCATGAGGATATCATTGATGTGTGAAGTAATTTTGATGGTACTACACTTAACATTACTCAAGATATTGAATATTTTTCCCATTAAAAATTTACCAAAATTATGCAAAAGCCTATTTTTCCAAACTAAGTGTTGTAGTACAACCATGAGGAGATCATTGATGTGTGAAGTAATTTTGGTGGTTAATCTTATGTGTTATGTGTTGATTAAAATTAGGTTGTAGCTCGTTGTCTACCTTACTACGGTTAGAAAGAGCCCTTGTTGGTGTTTTAACAACGTTTTGGTTATGAGTTATTCATCCAGGAAGTTTGAATCTGTCAATATCTTTCCAACTTTACCGAAGTTGGAGACAACTGGTAATAACTCTTACTACGCTGCTGGAAGTAAAACATTATGAAGCATAAAAGCTAATAAAACATAAACACACTGTAAATATCAGGTCATTGGACTGTTACCCAAATACCCAACATTATTTAGTCTGACTTAACACTGATAACAGGCCTACACTATTCCCTCTGTCATATAAGCAGCAATATCCAGCAAAACAAAAATCTGATAAAACCTACTGTAACTACGCTATAGCTATTTAGATAGTGAAGGTTTTGGCTTGGTAAAGAGTTAATCATACTGGAGTTACATTCATCAGGTGATCAGAAATACCTGTGACAAATGAATGCTATTTGCCACTAATTAGTGTCAGCCTGTTATGACCATTTTGCACCCCCAAGAATCAATTAATGCAACTTCAAGGGTTGACTAGAAGCAAACTCAGTCAAAATCCAATTAAAAGGATTTTCTTTAAGTGCTTTGCAGTTTTAGTTTACATCTGTCCTCCAGATGAGTCTATAAATTGTGCAAACTCATGTCTATCTTTGAATTGTGTTCAACACAGACGGCTCTAACAGTTAAAATAACCATTTCCAGAAAGGGTCAATTAAACAAATTCTGAAGTCTTTTATAACTACAGACATTATCATTCCATCCCCATTCATCACACTGTTCAATACCATATAATCCTTCTTCTAGTGTGAAGTCTGTGTGTGTGTCATCCAAGTGTAATGTCAACTATGTCCTCCTCATGACACCAGAGTAGATTAGTTTTACTCTTCACAACAAGATAAGATGCTGTTAGTGATTGATTTTCCTTCCTAATGCATTGGTCCCGACACACAAACACAATATTCCCCTGCCTGAAGAGTTTACACACACTGATGATTCTGTGAAGATCAGTCACCGCATGATTTGCCACATCGTCCTGACAAAGGTTAATGTTTGAAAAAAGGGAGTAATTGTTTGCGTAGTGCGACCTGTGACACATACACATAATCAGTCACACACTGGAGACTTGACCTGAACCCCCAGTGATCCAAATGTCAAAAAAACCTCAAGTGAAGAGGTGTGCAATTAAAATGCAACACACACACACACACACACATACACACACACACACACACACACACACACACACACACACACACACACACAGACACAGTATCTCAACAATGCATTGGAGCTTTCCATCATGGTGCAGGTGGTTCCCATTGACTTTATCACATCATCATATATTAAATTTTTCCTTCATCTTGGTTGTTTTTCAAATGAAATATCTCAAAATGATATAAATATTGAAATATTCCAGTAAAGAAGAGTCACTAATATCATTCAGATTTTTCTTTTTTGAAAAATCAAGCTTTCATTTCACATTCTACAAAAGCACATTGCTTTAGTTTGTAGTCTAACTGAAGGTGGGACCTCATTAACCACAGAAATGTTGGGTGGCATATGACAAATGAATTCACCTATAGAGGAGATTTCACCGCCCATTAATGAAAAGTAAAATATTTAATTAACTGATGTTTTGGAGTAAAGTTCCCCCGCAAGAGACCGTCTGAGCCCGCCCAGGTTGGTATAGCATTGGGTGATGATTGTTGTTTCCAAGATGAGCAACTCAGACAGTGACAAAAGGAGCAACTTAATGAAAAGGGGAAGCAGTGTGCATTTAAGCGAGGAACTCAGGCAGCGGTTGGATGGATGAGATGACGTAGGATGTAGGAGGAGAGAAAAGAGACAGCGGGACTGGAAGTGGTGAATGTGGTTCCGTCTCATTGTCGTTTTCCTTTCACAAGTTCAAAGCAGAACATCTAATGTTCACAGCTGTCAGACAGTTCAAGGTAAATGCTGGAAAGCCCGGATGATAAAGCCCCAGAATCTGAACAAATGATGTCTCCTGTCCGACAGACAGTTCATAATAATAGCATTCACCTTGTCCATTCATTGGAAATCTCACTTCCAATTTATCCTTGCAGATGAGTGCTTTAGCAATCAAATGTCAGTATGTCTGCTTTATTAATTGATTCAGATGTCAGGGTGTTGCTTTGGCTCACAAAGTAACTTTCAATTGTTTGGTATTCTTCCTGTGGAATGTGGCTGACGCAAACAGCAAACAACAATGCACTGTATAGTCTGTAAACAGCTAAAATATTCAGACATGAGAATATTCTCAAGAGCTGGGGTAGGAATAAACATAGAGCTGCAGACTTGTGAACAAAAATTGGAAATTTGAAGCCTTTAGATTATCTGAGTTGACATAAATTATTCAGATACTACTGTACTGTGCAGTAGATCTTCAAGGACTGCAGGAGTAGCTGACAATCATAGGTATCTTTATGTATAAGGGTGTATGTACAGTATTATATGTGGTACTATTTTTTCTCAAGACATTTTTGTGTTAGTTTCTTGTGAGTTCAGATCAGCTATATGACTAAACCATTCAATGCGCTAAATGTCTATTCAGTGTATTTCATCGCAAGGATATGAGTCACCATACACAAGGAACATTTGTGTTGTGTGTTTTTGTGCCCTCTCTTGTGTCTCCTCAGGTGCTGCCCTCCCCCGCTAGGCAGCTGCAGTAATTGGATGTGAACTAAACGGCTGCGCTCAATCTCCCATCAGGGTCGGGCAGTTAAGAGGAGAGGAGAGAGGAGCAGATGGGGCAACTGGGGCCAAACGGCACAGTGTTTGAGACTGTGTGTTTGTGTGGTGGTTGCGTCGGTAGTTGGCGTGTGTGCCGGAGTGGGCAAGTGGTTTCTTCTAGTGAATTAAGAGTGTTTCTGCCGTTTATTTAAATGAGCAGAAAGTAACTACTCTGCAGCAGGCCGCTTTCCTGGCAGATGAGTTTGCGCTCACCCACAAAAGCGTTTTTGATAAACACGATTACTCCCTCCATCGTGACTCTAAGCAGAGCACTGATGACACACGTGTTATGCATGCCAGTGTACCATCGAGCTCTAGGGTTGAAAAGCTGTGTTTCTTCCGTCACAAGCCTGGTCACATTGTCGCTGACTGTCTGACCCTGTAACGGAAGCAGCAGGGTTCAGCTTTGTGATGGAATAATTGATACACAAGTTATCTTTGGAAGGAAGAGGTCCGGAGCTGATGATGTCTTACAAAAGAAGGTTTATTGAAGCTTGATCAAGGAGAATTGACAGGTCTCCACAATAGATGCTCTCTGCGTGAAGGCCTCCCAACTCTGTCCTTCCTCCCTGGTGCTCAGTGTCTTACCCCTTATCATGTTTTGACTTACTCCGTTCCTCTGGCATCTCTGACCTTGGTTGCCCTAGCGACTGGCTCTACGGTCTCCACTACAGGCACAGCTGTACAGATAACGGACTCCAACCCAATAATGTCAACAGAGGGACACTCTGACAAACACTCTGACCTTTCTACCATCAAGAGAGGAATTGATGGAAAATTCCATCACAAGCTTCACCACAGCCAAAGGGTTCAATTTGAACTGTGTCTCGCGGTTCATTCCGCTCTCAGAAAGGGCTTGATGAGTGTTTCAAACCATTCATCTCCACTGCATCTGTGTGTCCTTAACAGGAAAGTCTGAGGACCAGCGTCCTGTCACGGTGCTGCGTGAAACTGGCGGCTCGCAATCTTTCATTCTTTCCAGTGTGCTGCCTTTTGAGTGTAAAGATTGCTTGTGATGAGAGCGCCGTTGTAAGGGGTATTGAGATGGGATTTGTGCCCGCACCTCTTCACCGTATTCATGTGCAATCTAACCTGATCACTGGTTTCTTTCCGGTGGCTGTTCATTCCTGTTTTCCGGTGAATGGTGTTGATTTTGTAATGTGGAATGACCTAGCTGGAGGTAAAGTCCATCCTGCTTCTAATGCTAGTGATTTTCTGCCTGACGTGTCTACTCCTTTATGTGTTTCTGCCCTCCATGAGGTAAGTTTAACCTCTGTTGGTGAGAGGGTGAACTGCACTCTAAGAGAGTGTGAGGGTGTGGTAGTGTCAGTGACTTCTCCTGAGGTGTTCCCTCCGCTAACTGGTGAGGTATCTGCCGGCGTCCCGAAAGGTGGTCCGTCCTCTTCCAAATGTTTGTGGTTCGGTCTTCTGGGTGTCGCTGTGACCTGTGACCTTATCCTCTGGTGTCTTATAATGGTTGGCAGTGCCTCCTGGTGGTGAGCGGTGAGTTGCTGTTGAATGTGTTATGGTTTGCTCCTCTAACCAAACTGCTGAGTTTGGTCTTATGGGAGGAGGCGTTACGTGCCGTGTTGTGTGTTTTTGTGCCCTCTCTTGTGTCTCCTCAGGTGCCGCCCTCCCCCGCTGGGCAGCTGCAGTAATTGGATGTACGCGGCTGCGCTCAATCACCCATCAGGGCCGGGAGGATAAGAGGAGAGGAGAGAGGAGCAGACGGGGCCAGTGGGCCAAACGGCACAGTGTTTGAGACTGTGTGTGTGGTGGTTGCGTCGGTGGTTGGCGTGTGTGCCGGAGTCGGCAGTGGTTTCCTCTAGTGAATTAAGAGTGTTTATTGTTGTAGTTCTGAGCTGTAACTTTCAGTTGCGCTTTCTGTTATAGAAAGTAGTTTTAAGTTGGACTTTTTACATTTTTCATTTATTGTTAAATAAATTATATTATTTTTGGTTTACACACATCCATTGCCCGTCTCTCTTTCCTGGGTACATTTTATTGTTACTTCCTCCATCCCCTGGACCATAAACGGGGGAACATAACGATACTCTTCACCAGTGGCGGAATGGTATTAATACCGAAAATATTACATGGGCACCAGCTGCAGGCAGTGGGGCACCAGCGTGCAGAAAGTACCCAAAAGGGCACTTCATCACAGTTTCTCCACTGGAAGGACACCTTAGAGGGCATTTCATCATGTTTTCTCCACTTGAAGGACAACCTAGAGGGCACTTCATCATGTTTTTTCCACTGGAAGGACACCCTAGATGGCACTGCTTCACTTTTTCTATACTAGAAGGGCACCCTAGAGGGCACTTCATCACGTTTCTCCATTTGAAGGGCACCCTAGAGGGCACTTCATCACGTTTTCTCTACTGGAAGGACACCCTACAGGGCACTTCATCATGTTTTCTCCACTTGAAGGGCACCCAGGAGGGCACTTCATCAAATTTTCTCTACTAAAAGGGCACCCTTGGGCATTTCATCACGTTTTCTCCAATGGAAGGGCACCCCTTGAGGGCAGTTTTTCTCTCGTGGAAGGGCAGCCTACAGCACTTCATCACATTTCTCCACTTGAAGGGCAGTCTAGAGGGCACTTCATATTATTTCTATGCTGGAAGGGCACCCTAGAGGGCACTTCATCACATTTTTTCCACTTGAAGGGCACCCTAGAGGGCACTTCATCACATTTTCTCCACTTGAAGGGCACCATAGAGGGCTCCACCAGTGCTCCTCACTTTCAGCAATTACTATGAAGGTCTGCTCAAAGTACTTACTTATGTACGCAATTGTCCAAAAATCTGCAAATAGAAAAGTATGCACTGATGTCTTGTTTTATGATAATGATGACAGAAAGTTCATGAATAACGTATGAATGCAGAGCTCTTGTTTCAAGGTTACTCTGGGAAAGAAAAATCCATTAGGACTAGGGACAAAAACCTGACATGCTTTTTCACAGATTAAAAGGACTGTCTAAAAAATGAACACGTCAGCACAATGTTTGATGTCAATCAAATTTCCATAGGTTTATGTAAGAAAGAGGGATTATGAAAAATAGGTTGAACCCAAAACACATCAACCAATCTCTCTAATGGAGTAGGCATTATATATTAGCAATCACTTTGTAATTAATAGTCAATTCTATTTTTAGAATTGCATTGTAAAAGAAATAATGTTTAATAGTCTATGTAATCTGTCATATATTATTGTTAGACACGGTTCACTATAAATTTGTGGAACCCAGGAATTCCCCTTAATTAATATTACACATTATCAGCACATGATTAAAAAAATTATAACAAAAGCGAGTACAGGAAAATTCCAAATCCTTTCGATTTTTGTCCATTGTTGTTCCCGTATATATTCATCATGACATCACAAAGAAGGCACTTTAATCCCATGCATCATCCCTGGTCTATATACAAGAGAAATACTGCATAATGAGGCTAGAACAATTTCTAATAAACTGAACATCAGTTTATCATATTCAGAATGTGATTTATGCTGCAATTATGGTCTCACTTATGGTCAAATATGCATGACAAATGCATATAAAATAGATGAGATTAATCTTTATTAATCTCCGTAGGGAAATTCGTGAAATTCATTCATTCATTCATCATACATGTGAGCTCTCACCCAAAGGAATCATTTGACATTTTGGGATATACACTTATTAACATTAATGCCAGAGTTGAATGTTGAAGATTGATACCAGTCTCATATCTGTAAATGTAGATGTGAAGCTACAGCCAGTTACAGCTTAACACAAGGACTGAAAACATGGGGAAACGGCTACCCTGGCTCTAACTAAGGTTACTACCAGCATCCCTAAAGCTCACTAATTAACACAGTATATCTTGTTTGTTTGTTACTGGGTCCAACCAAGAAATAGTCGGGTACAAAAGCTTCCTGTCAAATCACAATTGTAGGTTTTACGCTTCAGTTTTTGTATATTTAAACAGATTAATGTGTTTTTTAGAAAGTTTTGGTGCTGGTAGGCAGATGTGGTTGTTTACTGATTTACTTTACATTTAACGTATGAGAGTTGTATCGATCTTCCAACAACATATTTCCTAAAATGTCTAACTATTCCTTTGATTGTGTTGTTATAATATCAGAATTTCTCTAATAATAGGTACATATAGTGAAGTAGTTATGCAATGTGTCAGTTGTAGCATGGGCCCACCAGGGGAAACAGTAAAGAACAGTGCATTTATGATCAATGGCGCCAGCCTCAACATCTCACAGGCAGCCAGCCTCTGGGGGGATGGGTGTGAGTGTGTGTGTGTGTGTGTGTGTGTAGGACATACAGTACATGTAGCGGCTCAGTGCAACAGTACTGTAAAGAATAGAAGAGTTAGAATATGTAGAATGTAAGCATGTGATGATCACTGGTGGATTCAACAACATGCTCCAATGAATCCTGATCTTTGTTGTGGAAGGGTGAGAGCAGCATCAGAATTTGATAGCAAGAAAATCTATTTTGTAAGAACCACTATGAATCACCATGGATGACCGTTGTCACCAGCACACACTGCCATTGGTCAAAAAGTGTGTGCTCATATTTTATTTCATGTTTTATATATGTTATAATTTATCCCTATATTTTAACTTGCACTATTTTATGTCATAGATTCTCTTTTTTTTACTTGCGTGTGTTTTTTTCCCCTTTCTATAGATATTTAATGAGCATTGTTGAAGGAAGCTTGAGATCTAAGATTTTCATTGGCAACAACTGCTTCTCTGTAATTGTTGTGCATATGACAATAAATAACTTGAACGGCCACCCACCCTCTCATTTGCTGCATGCTATAAATCACTGCTGAAGGTGTTTGATCAGATTACTAGGGTACATTTGCTTTACATTACATTAATTAATCTCTCGTTCCAGGCGATAAACACAAAACAGAAGTTGAATCGAGGTCAACTAATAACTGCTTTGTCTCTTACCAATAGATGAAAAGGGAGGAAATGGGCTGAGAGAACATAATTACAGGATATTGATGTGATGCAATTACTGCTCATAATTCTGTTGGTATTCAGATTAGATGTAAATGCTGTACAGAAGTTTAATAGATTTAGCTTCTGATTGTTTGAGTAACATAATTGCAGAGAGAAGCTGAGACGCATTGTCTCCCAAGTGATCATTGGCTTTACACGCACTCAAAACCTCTTTTCACTAGAGCTCCATTTGGACATTTTTTCCCACTGAAGCATCCTTACCTCATCCAGAGTGGTTGTTCTGTTGCTGACACTGCCTTTTGACCTCCACCGATGAGTGGGGTCAAGTAACTCTCTCTACAGGGATTAGTTAATTAAGTTAAGTGTTGTTTTGAGATGCCACTTTTTCTTGTTTCTCTATCCTGCAGCTATCCTGTCTATCTTTGGGAACACGGCAGTCCTGGTCAACGCAGCTCGTCGCGCCGCCCTGCTCAAAGCTCCCGAGCTGCTGACGGTGAACTTGGCCGTGACGGACATCGGCATGGCCCTCAGTATGTATCCTCTGTCCATCGCTTCGGCTTTTAACCACGCCTGGATCGGAGGCGACACGTCCTGCCTCTACTACGGCCTGATGGGCATGATCTTCAGCGTAACCAGCATCATGACACTGGCTGTGTTGGGGATGGTCAGGTACCTGGTAACAGGAAGTCCACCCATGACAGGTATCTCACATGGGATTTATAGATCAGAGCACTTTTTAAATGAATACCAGTTGAAATCAATGTTTAAAGTAAGCAGTCCATCTCGTCAAAGGCCACAGGGATTTACCTTCTGATTTATGGTTAATCAATCATAAACCTTGCCAGTGTATTGACAAGGATTATTGATGAGGCTCAGCACTTTACCGTGCCAGAGTCAAATGTAATTCAGCAATCAGTAAAACGTGTGATCTTTATACCAATGATTTATTGATCTGCTCACTCCCGGTCAAACCTTTGTTCGGCTTTTTTGGGGGGTGCCGTCTTCTTTCATCCCTCCACTCACTGAGGGTTTCATTCTGGTCAGGGAGTCGGTTTTAATAGGATCACAAGCAAGCAGTTCACACAGCATAGTCTGCTGAATAATAGATACAACTGATGCCATAACTGACATTTGGCCTGAGGTTCATTTGTTCTCGTCATTTAGTAATGTTCTACAGTACATATGGCATATTCTGTAAGGACCTTAACTGCAAGAAAAGTGGCTTTGCTGTCAAATTAAGTGTATCTTGTTTCTTACCATAAAGCACTGTATAGATACAGTATTGTTCAGCCCATTTGTACGCATATATGAGCCCATGAGACCTCGGTGCCTCAGCTGGGAAGTAGCCTCACAACCTCTGAATGCCGTAGCAGCCTGCATTGCTTGCCACAAGCACAGCATTACTGTATGAAAGGATAATAACAGAATCATTTAAGGAAGTTTCTTTCTGCAATTAGCCAGCCACAAGTGATAAGCACACAAAGCTACATGTTAGCACTGAACCAAAATCATAAGCAAATCACACTCCGAAAAAAATATAAAATGCAGTGAATTCCTGCAATTTAACGTGATTTTAACCACACACCTCTTTGATGTGATTGAGATCAGTAGTTGGAGATATAAAAACAATATCATGAAATTATATTATTCTTATTCTTAGTTATAAGTGTAAATTGATATGGTTATGGCTGATCAGAGCGCTGTTGGGAGGCACGCTGATGCCAGTAAACCCAAAAGGGAGCTTTGAATTGAAAGTTATTTACACAATTGATTATTGTGAGTTCATAACAATAGGAGGCAGCCTGTATACAGCTCCCAAATTAGCCCTGAAAAACCCACTGAGCTCTAAACAGTATACTACAAGATGATTCTGAAAACATTTGAAGTGAGAAACAGGCATTAACGTAACATAATATTGATTCATATTTGATCAGCGCGGCCTAGTTTGACCGTTTGGTCGGAGTTTGGGAGGGATTTGCAGCCGGCTCTCATAGACGGCAGCTGGACAGCGGACCTCAGATCAGCTCTTCACTGCTTGTTTCCCTCCGGTATGTGAAATCTTGCAGATGCCCCTAGAAGCACCGGAGGAGACAGAGGCACATGATTTTTTTCAGGTTACCTGAAAATGTACTACTGTCAGGATATAGCGACCGTTTTATAAAAATAACTTTTTTAATCATATTTGCTCCAATCACGTCTACTTCAGCTTTAAGTTAAGTTTTTAAGGCAGATCACTCTATTCACACTTTTTGGCATCAGCTGTTTCACCCAAGCTTCGCAATCACTGGCTCAGTCATCAGCTGTAACCACAACCAAGTATTTTAGTTGCCTAACCCTAGCTATACCTTAACCATCATGTATTTGCTGTGAACATGATCTTTCCACATTTGCGAGGTAAGGATGTCGTAGAATGCAAAAATTTAAAAACATTGGCACTTGACGTAACCGAGTTGCATAACCTGACACATATCACTGTTGATATGCTCATGCCATGCTGCTCCAGCTCCTTCCACCATCCCAACAACCTCCTCCTTATGTGCTTAGCTTTTGGCATTGTTGATTTAACTTCGATCTAATGTTCGTGTTTGTGTGGGGATGAGCTCTCCATTAATCCTCATTACTGCTCCGATTCTTCACTCAAAGAGCAGAACCTTTTCTGTCAATTCTAACGGCAAATTTCTTCATGTGTCTCTGACGGAACTGTAATGGTTCCGCACCGCTGTCTCTTCAGCACGTATCAGACTCCTCATTACATGCTGTGCCACTGAAAGAGGCTGCTTATTACAAGAGATACCACAGACTGCAGTGCAAAGTAGTACATATAACTGACTAAACTGAATTTAAAATGTGTTTTATGCGCAGGTGTCAAGTTCCAGAGGAGAACCATCAGTATAGTGATCAGTGCGATCTGGCTGTACGCCAGCCTGTGGGCCTTGTTTCCTCTGCTGGGCTGGGGCAGCTACGGGCCAGAGCCGTTCGGACTCGCCTGCTCGATAGACTGGACCGGCTATGGGGAGTCCCTGAACCACTCCACCTTCATCACGACTCTGTCTGTACTCTGCACATTCCTCCCCTGTCTGGTCATCCTCTTCACCTATTTCGGTATTGCCTGGAAGCTGCACAGGGCCTACCAATCCATCCAGAGCAATGACTTTCACTATGGCAATGTAGAGAAGAAAATCACTCTTGTAAGAATCAGACGATCGATGCTGTATTGACTCTGTGCCTTCAGTTGTCTGTCACTGATTCGAACATTTTCACGAGACAAGAAAAAAAACATGTTTGTTACATGCGGATAATGACTAAAAATCCTTGGTCCTTTAAAGACAATGGATGTGTGTTAAGTCGCAGAAATGTATTCTCAACTCTATAAGCAACAAAAAACTAGCATTTTTCAAACATGATTTACAAAAGCAAGCAGGGAAATTAAATGTACAGCACAAGAATAATTGCTAAAACCGAAGCAAAAGAAAAAGAAAAAGGAGTGAAAACACGTCTGAAAAACATTCACTTCATTTGATGAATTATGATCTATCCCCTCAGGCATGTAAATTCATTTTTTTTTATATCACTCAAAACTCCCCATGAATAGCCTCATAGTTGGGAGGAATATGTCAGCAGCAGCACTGTTCATTTTATGCTTTTCTATGTGTCAAGTGGAGACATATTTTTAAAATACTGTAGATCAGTCTGTTTTATGTTCTTTTGAATATCTTTACAAAGCTGAATATTTATAGATATCACATGTCTATATCACATATCATATATCTGGGCCAAGAGGTATTTGAAATGCGTACAGATTCATTTGAATAACATGGACATAAAAGTGATTCCAGAGTTAGCGGGATCATTCTGACAACACTGACAAAGTCCATTTAATTAGTGCACATAATTGATCACTCCGCCTCCTGATTCCCTTCCTCCTCTCACTTGAAGCAGCTTTTTGAACACAACCAAGACAAATGAAGAATAAAGTTTAGCTTTTGCATGTGAAGGCCCCAGAGAAAGGCTCAAAGGATATTCAAAGGATGCTCAAAGGACGCTCAAAGGATGCAGCTGACATTTCCTTATTGCTCAGCTCAGCTTAGCTCAGCTTAGCTCAGCCAGACACCACTGAAACTGGCAAGTTAAACAACCCCGTGACTGCATTGTGCAGAGTCTGTGCTGCTGTTTATTGTCTGGATAGAAACAAAATATATACTGGTCAGCCATAGAGCCGGCTCAGACATAGCACTCTTTAAAAGACCAACAGTGTCAAAGTTTCACAGCTACCAGCTGCATTTATCTACTGTACAAAGGCACCCATGAGCCAATTACATTGTCTTACATCACTGGATTTCTGCCAAGGGGAATCACATATTATAGATGATTCCTTTGCCATTACGTTGCTAGGGCAACAACCTTTCTCTAAGTTTACTTCCTGTCAGCTACTGCATTAACAAACACTGCAACAGGAAATACAAAAGGGCTCATTTAGAATGGTTATGTTTTCATGTTTGAAAAGGTCTATACAGACCCTGTTACATCAACAAATCCCATGAAAAGACCAAAAAACGACTAGTCCATGTTCGAAATCGCAGAACGTACTGCGTACTACTACATACAGTA
The DNA here is from genome assembly GCF_043250625.1 of Sebastes fasciatus. Taxonomy (NCBI): domain Eukaryota; kingdom Metazoa; phylum Chordata; class Actinopteri; order Perciformes; family Sebastidae; genus Sebastes; species Sebastes fasciatus. The sequence continues at coordinate 9,776,892 of NC_133812.1, forward strand.
CATACTTAAGTATGCCTGTCCACACTGAAGTATAGCAGTACATCTAACTGTGCATCACATTACTGGTCCGAGCTACCGTTAAATGAAAATTGTTTGTCACAAATGTAAATCAAACATTACCTCTTCCACTCAATTTAATATTTTCCAGTATTGTATATTTTAATGTTAAATATTTTTTCTACTGTACTTCATATGTGAGAGCTCCCACGTCTTTCCTCTTAACTGTACCTTAACCAGCGGTGTAGTGGTAGTTTATAAGGTGGATGTACTGCCAGGTAGATGGGTAGGTTACAGAGGACGAAGTGAGTATACTCTCCTATAAATTCCAATGGCTTTTTGGCTGATAGGTGGGTATACTGTAAGGTTAAGGTTCTTAATGTCACTCGCCATCATCAACACTGCAGGGCTGATGGATTGATGTATTACAGGTGTGTGGTTTGGAGCAGGTGAAACATCTTGGCAGCAATCAGGGAGCCAGGAGCTGGGAGAGTGAGTGGAAGAGCCACACCCACGACACAGGCTAATGTTGCCTTCAAATGAAACTTGTGAGCTTGTGTTTAAAACATGGGAAGTCGTGTACACGATATGCTTGGCGTTGTTGATATGTTGAGGTTGTGAATACCACAAGAGGGGGGCATTCATATGGGCTCTTCTCGTGAACACGGTAAACACGACCCAATTTAAAGGCACCAACAAATAGAGAGAGACAGACAGGGAACAACTGGAAACACAGGGGCCCTAATGAGTATGAGAGGTTGCAAGAGTTTGAAATGGTATGAATATAAATGGGACAGCACTTTGCGGAGACATATCACGTTATCTTGACAATGCCAATTGTGGACTTTTATTTTACGTTTTTACTGCCTAATTCGAACGTCTACCAGGCTCTTGCCTTATAAGACTACTGGCAACTGTCAAAAAATCAATTTATCGGGTTACATTCTAGACACACGTCCACGGCCGTGAAACATGCAAGCTAATTGCCCAATGGCTGGCTCGAGCCCAGTGGTATTGATCCTCTCAGCAACAAAAAGAGTATAGGTACATTTCTGTAAATATAAATGGGGCACATATGTATAGTTTCATTTTCAAATGAAGGCCAAGTCTTTTCCTAAAACACAGGGCCGTGGAGGTTTTCGCAAACATTGAGTCCTCTTTCAAATGAACTGACTATGTAAACGCAAAAAGAACCGAGTCCCTTTTCTGCTGGTCCACTTTTTGGTCCACTGAGAACTGAGTTTGGTTAATTTAAAAATGACTATATGTGAAAACACCCTTAGTTTAGCTTTTGAATTACAACAGAGGTCTATGGCACAGAGAAGGCTATAAATTACATCCAGATTTAGGAGGATAAAGTGTTGGTTTTGGTCTTTTCTTGGGATTGTTTTTGATAATAAGAGAAATACAGACTATCACCAGACTTATCCTTGAAAGTGGCAGAAGGTGGTTTTAGGGTCAGGGATTTGCCACCTGTATTAAGTACCAACACTGCGCTACTGAAAACACCCCATTATAGATTAAGAATGAAGGACGTTAGATAAAGAGTGATCTCTCTTGTGAGATTTGCACAAATATATCTTATCACTTCCTTGATATGTGACTCTACTTCAGTGTGAGGTGGAATGATTGCTTCATGTGATCTGTATGCCCCTGGTGGTGTGCGCCTTATCTAAGCATCTTAATTGTATATCCACATGTGTCCATTTAGGACAAAGTGTGTCAAAGTGTGCGCATTGAATTGCCAAGGTCGTAATTCAAAACAAAAGTGATATAATGTTCAGCCTTTCTGCAAAGGTCACAATTCTTTTGAGCTGTAAAAGCTGTAAATCTGTTGTCAAACTTGGGTCAGGCTGCAGGCGATGTGACTGCAGGAAATTGAGTAAAGGAATTGACAAAGATCGGAAGGGAAAGTCTCTCGCTGATCTGCAGATTGAGCTTGACAGAGCGTGCCAGGTTGGCAACTGGTCTTCGCTTTACACATCTGGGTTCCTGTGAACACAACAGATTTGTTTGTGTAGCAGCAAATGTCCTGCGGATATGGCTGTTGAGTGTGTGTGTGTGAGTGTGAGTGAGTGAGTGAGTGTGCATGTTTGTATGTTTAACATTCACATTAACTTTGTTCTCCTGCAGAAATGCATTTTTCTTTTACCAAACAGGTTCCAATTATTTATGATTCAGACAGCGAGAGCTGGATTTAACATGTTCCATAGATCAGAGAAGTGGATTCATCAGTCTTGCTAGATTGTTTGAAAGTCCCCATTTTCACTTATAGAAAGGCAGGCCGCATGAATAAAGAAAACGGATGCCTTTTATCTCTCTGCTTCTCCTCCCCAGACCTCTCAGGGTAGTTTTAATCTATGACATGTTCATACATTTACTGTTTCGCTCTGATCTTAGCAGGATTATATTTTATAACCACCACACTGCTCCCAGTACCACCTCAAAGTTATTTAACAAAAGTGGAAAGTATGCACTGTGTGTAACTTTTTAGTGGATAACAAACGCATTAATGCAACGATTTTTAGGTTGTAGAGGGCTCAGCTTTAAAGCTAAAGTAAAGATACTGGCATCATATGAAACTGCAAAATCTAAGGAATCCATTGGTACCATCCATGTTAGTGAGCTGGTCACAAAGGAGGCTAAATATATGTTAAATTTGGCAAGGAAAAACTGGCATAGCCATTTTCAAAGGAGTCCTTTGACATCTGACCTCAAGATATGTGAATGAAAATGGGTTCTATGGGTACCCACGACAAGGCCTATGGAAAGTAGGCTGGGTCACAGGCGGCCATGGGTCTTGGGGTATGGGATATAACACATGCGCAGTGTAACTGAAGCTGCAGTTGTACGTTGCAATTGGCTCAATTTCGGCGAGTGCAGGCCAGATTTTACTGCGCACGTTGTATACCCCTAAAGATATGACGCGTTGATGACGCGTGACCCAGCCTCCTTTCCATAGGCCTTGACTCACGAGTCTCCCCTTTACAGACATGCCCACTTTATGATAATCACATGCAGTTTAGGGTAAGTCATAGTCAAGTCAGCACACTGACACACTGACAGCTGTTGTTGCCTGTTGGGCTGCAGTTTGCCATGTTATGATTTGAGCAAAATATTTATGCTAAACGCAGTACCTGTGAGGGTTTCTGGACAATATTTGTCATTGTTATGTGTTGTTTATTGATTTCCAATAATAAATATATACATACATTTGCATAAAGCAAGCATATTTGCCCACTCCCATGTTGATAACAGTATTAAATACTTGACAAATCTCCCTTTATGGTACATTTTGAACAGATAACAAATGTGTGATTAATTTGCGATTAATCACGATTAACTATGGACAATCATGCGATTAATCACAATTAAATATTTTAATCAATTGACAGCCCTAGATTTTTGTTTGTTCTAATGACATTTAGTTTTTAATAATTCAAAAACTCTTCAGGTTTGTTTCACACAGAACAATGTATTGTTCATCATATGGTAACACTGAAAATCAAAAGTCTCTACGTGCAAATAGAGGTATTATTTTTGGTTTAGATGGTTAGTCAAACATGTGACGTGATGAGAGCTTTTACATCTTTTACATTTGCTTGCAATTCATATTTAAGTGAATTATTACTCACTTGATCTCTTTTGATCGCGTAATATTCCTCGATGAAAAGAATGTGAATATTGATGTGGAATATTCGAAGGATGAATTTATAACTTTATATTTATAATTTCCTGCTCCTCATGAATCATTTCCTCTTTATTCCCTACATAATATGACAGACTGTCAAATCCCTCACAGCCTAATAGATGGGCTATAGCTCATTTCGCCTGACCTCATTTACCTACCGGAACGATGGCCTGCTTTTTTTTCTTACCCTCATAGCCATGGCAACACAGTGATTTCTGATGATACACCCACCATGAAACCCTTTACAGCAGTGCTTTATTCTTTCAACACAAAACAATGACACGTATTGTCCAGAAACCCTCACAGGTACTGCATTTAGCATAAAAAATATGCTCAAATCATAACATGGCAAACTGCTGCCGAACAGGTAACAACAGTTGTCAGTGTGTCAGTGTGCTGACTTGACTATGATTTGCCCAAAACTGCATGTGATTATCATAAAGTGAGCATGTCTGTAAAGGGGAGACTCGTGGGTACCCAAAGAACCCATTTTCATTCACATATCTTGAGGTCAGAGGTCAAGGGACCCCTTTGAAAATGGCCATGCCAGTTTATCCTCGCAAATCATCAAAGCATTATTTAACCTCCTTTACAACAAGCTAGTATGACATTGTTGGTACCAATGGACTCCTTAAGTTACAAGGTAAAAATGCATTAATGCGTTATGAAATTAGTGGCGTAAAGACGTATTTGCTTTAACACGTTATTGTCACGTCAACTTTGACAGCCCTATTTACAACATTTCATTTGAATCATAAAAAACTTAATTTCACCAGAGCTTGAAACAAATAAGGGAATAGTTTGATATTTGGGGAATTTGCTTTCTTGCTGAAAAAACAATATAATATTGAAAGGTGATTTTTGTTACCGTTGGACAGAGCCAGGCCTCCTGTTTCCAGTCTATGTGCTCAGCTATCTGGCAGCTGGTTTGTAGCTCCATATGTAGTGTACACACATGAAAGTGGAATTGATGTTCTCAACCCTCAGCAAGAGAGCAAATAATCAGCAGGGTGCTCATTTTTTAAATCTATTTCTCCCTTCATTTCCCCCTCTTCTCTTACCGACCCCTCTCGTCTCCTTTACCGAACTCACCACGCACCCCTCTGTTTCATTGTCTTTACTCCTCCCTGCACCTCTTGTGTTCTTTCATCTGCTCCTCTGATTTCAGATGGCTGTGATGATCAGCTCAGGTTTCCTTGTTGCCTGGACCCCCTACGTGGCTGTCAGCTTCTGGAGCATGTTGCACTCCCAGGAGCAGGGCCGCATGAATCCATTCCTCACCCTGTTGCCATGCCTCTTCGCTAAGAGCTCCACCGTGTACAACCCTTTCATATACTTCATCTTCCAGCGCGCCTCCTGGCACGAGCTCCTCCGCCTCCAGAGACTGATGTTCTGTTGCTCTCATCAGGCCAATTCACCTGCCGACGGAGGGAAGCTCGAAGGCGATATGGGCAAAGGTTCTGAATGCACCATTTTTGAAAATGGGACCGATGAAACCTGTGTGGGTCTAATGGGAGCTCCTGGCAGACAGTCTGGGAGTCAGATGATGCCTTTGGGCTAATACATGTGATGAAGTGATTTGATCGCTTTCCTCAAGTTGTCATTGAAGGAATATAATTCAACATTTTGGGAAAGTCCCTTTTTCGCTTTTTTGCCAAGCGTTAGATGAGAAGATCAATACCACTCTCATGTCGATACAGTAGCAAAATATGTAGCTGTGTGAAATTGGCATTAGGGTTAGACAAAACATGGTTTGGCTTAAAATAAGTACGCTTGTAACGTAACGTGAACTATGGGCGCAGTATGTGAATCAGTGACCTGGCAACTTTCTCGCTCTCAAAGGTCTAGTGTGTAAGATTGAAGGAGATCTATTTGCAGAAATTGAATATAATATTCATAACTATGTTTTAATTCGTTTATAATCACCTGAAAATAAGAATTGTTGTGTTTTCGTTAGCTTAGAATGAACCCTTCATATCTACATTAGGAGTGGGTTCCCTTCACGGAGTCCATCATGTTTCTACAGTAGCCCAGAACGGACAAACCAAACGCTGGCACTAGAGAGAGCCTTTCAGGTTTTTACGTTAACTGTAGGCCACCGTAGTTCTCCAACACGCTTAGAAAAGGAGGGGTGAGCAGAGGGTATTCAGTTGGTTGCAGTCTGCAACCTCACCGCTAGATGCTAAATCCTACACACTGATCCTTTTTATCTACATCTGTTGCTATGAGCGTCTAATAATGACGTGGATGGGTTTACATAAGAGTTAGTTGAAAGCCTGGTGCATCTCATACAGATGCTAACGGGTGCCTTGTGTGTAGACGCAGAGGGCCACTGACCAAGCGTCGATATTTGACACCCTGGGAATGAGACCAGGCTGAACATTATCTCTTTTGTTACGTTTTTATGTGCCAGTGTGTTGGTCGTGCTAGCTGTTTCCAGTCTTGGTGCTAAGCTAAGCTAACTGGCTGCTGGTTCTAGCTACATATTTAACGTAGAGACATGAGACATGAGAGTGGTATCAATCTTCTCGTCTAAATCTCAGCAAAAAAAGCAAATTCACAAAAGTCAAATTTCTCAAAATGGTGGAAAAATTGAAACAACACTTGCTCTCTACCAATTTTTAAGTTCAAGTTAGAAGGTCACCACAGGGGGGAACAAGAAAGTTTGGATTTGATTTCCAAAGAGCAGAGCGAGACAGAAAAAAAGCTGAAATGTTATTGTTTGTGAGTGTGACCTTCCCTTGGCCTCCCATCAACTTTGTGTTCTATGTCTTTGGTGAATTTTGGTGAAAGTTTCCTAGTTCCCATGGCATCCTCCTCACTGGTAGCTCACTGAGGGTTCACCCAGCATGCAAGGTCAGCTGGCAGCCTCAAAAACGTTCAGCTTTCAATTATGGTGTGCATTAAACAATCACATAATGTTTATCGGTGACTTCTGGACCTGACAACTTAAGCAACTGGTGCACTTTTCATAAAGCTACAATGGTTTGCCTTTTCGTCCATCTGTTCTCATTATGCAAACCCCACAATGGTGCAAAAACCTGAACTCCTGCAGCTTTCCCATTATACATTTTCCCTATATTTATATCATGCTGACATTGGAGCACGTAAAGAATGCCGCACAGATGGAGTGGGTCACACATTAAACATGAATTTGGCCACATGGGACTCACTGTAATACCCACAGTTTTGCGCATATAAAACAATGATTTAGCTTTTCTAGAGGATTATGCTAATTGGAGCTTGAGGAAGAAGAACAGCTTGCAGCATTGATATGTATGATTTATTTTTTTTTTTTTCAAAGATCAAAAAGATGGCAACACGAGGGAAGAATGGTTCAGATGGTGTGGGCAGCATGGGTTGTTCGTTAACACAAAGAATAAGAGCACAATGACAGAGCTCAGATAAAGGATAACTAATTGGCATTTACTCTACCTTGAATGCAAACAAATTTATCACACAGTATACAACTGACGTTCAAAGCAAAAGTTCACAATGCTGCATTATATAGAGCGAACTGAATGGCCTAAACACACATCTGTTAAACATGAAAATGCACTTGTGTTGACTGTGTGTGTGTATATATAAATTGTATTAAAGAAAAAAGGCAATACATTTACAGTCCTTTTTCATTCAGTGTTCCATAGCTTGTGTCCCTTAACTTAAATATTTATTAGTCATAATTGGTTATATTGCAACAAATGTTTTTTTTCCTCTTAGTGGTATACGCAGTTTTTTTGAATGTTTATTTGTTTATACGTTTCAGCTCAGTACATGTGCATACATTTATTTAATTTAAAGAAGTTCAGTTTTCTGATTGAAGCTACGGACTGAAACAAAAAGGGAAGTGATTGAGACAAACAAATAAATAGAAAAAAAATATATAAAAGTAGTATGCAGTTGATGCAAGGTTCACTCATAACTAAGGAAAATAACAAACGGCGTAAATGGATTAGATCAGAACTGGAACAGTTTCCATGCCGTCAGGCAGACAAGCGCTCACGTCTGCCAGTCTATTCACATGAGGAGCGCAGAGACCCCGTGGATCCAACCGGGATGTCAGTTGAGTAGGCGGACCTTCAATGTGGCCCAGGACACATTCGCGTACACACTGCTAAAAGAATGTGGCCATATGTAGCCCAGACCACCTCTGAATGTGGTCTGAGCGATCTTAATGCGTCCTCAATGCGTCTCGAGTGCGTTCACACCTGTACTTGGACAGCTCAGGACCTGGACCTGAGCTGTCCACTTGTGATCTGATCACTCAGGACGCATGTTAATACCAGGTCTGAACAGGGCCTCATGTTTAGTTTCACAGGCCTTGAAATCTTAAGTTAAATATCTTTGTAACTGTTCTTCTTCCAAAACTTGCAATGGGTTACCAGCCCCCACACTGAGAAAAATCTAAATTGCTCTGTCAATATGCTAGCCCAGAAATGTGCCATTAATGGGGCGGGTTAAGTTAACTCCAGGTCCCTATCTATGTTGAACACATGGTACCTGGTAGGGGTTTGACAAACTAAACATAAGACCATGGTCCACTATCAGAGCTAACTGAAATTGAGGTCTAAAGGTCAGGATCACACTGTTTGATTTCCCATCAGGAGGTGGGTGAAGGTTAGATGAAGTAATCTATAACATTTGTTATATAGAGTAAAACAAGATTAGGCAATTAAGAACAAGTATTTTACTGCCGCAGATTATGCTACATTACATGTAGTGTATGCTATTAAAGGTTTAATGAGGAAAACTGCAGCAACACTGGAAACACATTGCCAATAAAAAAGAGAGTAAATGGGGATAGTACGGGCATAATTACAGTGGGATTTTCAGCACAAGTATATGGAGCTTGGTAATGCATAATTTAGTGAAAAATAAAAGAATTTGCTGGGGGGTAATTTGACTCATGACCTCAGTATTTAAATAAATCATGGATAAAACTATGATAAAAGACCATGTGTAAATAATGAATAACAGATATTTAAAGAACTGAATGCTACAATGTGTTCTTGACGCGCATACATGTAGTTAATCCTTAGTCGCTCGCTTCTTCTGTTTTGCTGTAGTTGCATACTGTAGTTAGCTGTGTTAGTACTTGTACAATATTTACAATCTTATTGTTTTTTTTTCGCTTAATTGTGTTAATCTTTGTGGAAAAAAATATTACAACTTCAGCGGTCCAAACACAATGAGACTACATACCTGTCTACTTATTGATTGTGTGGCGTGACCCATCACCAACACATTAGCTGCCCCCTTGTGGCGTGGCATACTAATACCCACAAGTTAGTCTCAAAAAGAAACCAAAAAACGCCCGTATTGGCTCCAACACACCAGCCTCCAATTAATTTACAAGCACAGTGGGTGTTTAGGTAGTAAAGATGCACATGCACACCATTATGCCAGCAGAGTTGCAGAAGTTGCATAGCTTGTTTGACCTGCTGTCCGTGTTGTAGTAAAACTGAACATCATGAAACATGACAACTTATTTTGTCTGTCATTTTATTTCTGAGATTTTTTTTAAAAGAAACAACTGCATGCCAAAATCCTACAGCACTTGATATCAGACAGTTAGCTGCAGCAGAACTTGACATTTGCCAGCAGAAACAGTTTTGGAAAGGCATCGAGGTTTCCTCCAGCACAGATTAAAACCCTGCAGGTCTGTGCTGAGCACAACAGTGACACTGGAACAATTTAGAAGCAATTCATAAGAAAGCTAGAAGACAGCAGACAATGGTGCATTCATGTGGTCCTCAGATTGTACAATTTTCTGAGTTAGAAAATTGTTCTTTCTACTTCAGTGTGTTCACAGCTTTAAGTCGTAATGTGGAAACAACATGGATGCTACAAAGAAGATGTGTTGTATTTTATTGCTTGAAAAAAAAACGTTAGCTTGTTTTTGTTCACGTGAATTTTCTCAGTTGGGGAACTAATTTTTCAGATTATTCCGAATAAATGCCCTAGTTAGTATGAAACCAATAGGAACGTGAATTGTGTTCTATTTCCGGTGAAATATTACAGTATGCAACGCTGGACACTATGGCGGCATAAATATCCCATCATGCAGTAGTGACGGCAAAATGAATAATGGACGTTGGTGGACAGCTCTATAACATCAATAACGCTTCAATTTAACTGTTAGTATAAGATTTCACTTTGTAGGCGTAATATATATTTTACATTAATTCAGACTTTGATTCTCACAAATCGTCGTTTTGGTCACATGATATTGGTACAGGTTACTATGGTTACATGTCTCCAACCGGCAGGGAGGCTCTCAGGAAGTGACGACGTAAATTACTGCTCAGTGCATCCGGAAAAGATGCGTGCTAATGTTTATCTACACAAAAGTATGTTGAACGATAGTACACATATTGGGTAAAGTATGTAGTGCATAGTATGCGATTTCGCACGAAGCCATACACTGCAACAGGAAATAAACCGGGACACATTTGGAATGTTTAGGTTTGCAACTGTGAAATGGTCTTTAAAAATTGCATTCAACCCAGGTCTTAAGGATAAACACAATGTGTTTCTGTGGACTATAAATAAAAGTGCTATTGTTTACAGTGACAACTCCACAAAGTCCCTTTAATGCCTCAGGCTTCTGTTCAGGCTCTCACTGTTGCCTGGACAGACCTTTAATTAATGTATTAACATACTTTTTGACACCTTCCCCTCTGGCTATATCAGCTTTTTGTTCGACAAGCAACGCTCCAATCAACACCTGTCACCTCCAAAAAACAAGATTTACATTTGCAAATTGCTTTGTACTCTCGCCATGTATCATTTTAAACTTTGACAGCATGCTATAATCATGCTGTCTCTTTTCACACTCACCCTCTCCTACGCAGCTGTAACATATTACATTTGCGCTCTGTCCTGCTCTTGCCCGCTAATCACAAACCTCATTTCTGACAGACTGTCGGGACAGTGAGGGTCACTGAGCCTATAAAATGGATTTAAAAATGTTATTACCAATTCTGAACACTACTACGGGTAACCAGTGCAATGAGGCGAGAATATGGGAAATGTGCTCATAATATTTTCGAGTTTTTGTTAGAACCCTAGCTGTGGTACTTTGTACAAGCTGGAGGCGGTTGGTTGATTTCTGGGGGAAGTTTGGCATATAAAGGGTTAAAGTAATCTAGATGGCTGGAGACAAAAACATGAATGACAGTTTGTGCATCGCTGAATGAAAGAAATTAACTAAACTTTGCAATGCTCCTGATTTGACCGATGATGTTGCCAAAATGTTTCGAGAAGTAAAGGTCCGAATCAAAGATTAATTCCAGATTTCTGGCCTCATGGGTGCACTGCAAACTAAAGTCTGATTTACACAATCCCTGTGTGCTTTGGGTCCAAACACCATCACTTCAGTTTTGTCATTGTTCAGCATTAGGCAATAGAGTCTACAGTAATGACTCCTAAATCCCAGAAATGAGTTCGCATTTTAGCACTTCCAGTTCCCTCATCTAGATGTCAGTATGTTTTTTGAATGGGTTTTAAGTTAGATGCCTGAAATAAAGTCTGTGGTTAACACAAGCTCAAGAGATATTAACGTTTTGTTCTACAACATAAAATACAGTACATCAATAAATACCCCACTCCTGAATTTTGAACACTTTATCGGTCTTAAAAAAAGCAGTTGCTAACAAGTGGTTAAATTGAGTCTACTAAACATTATCATGCAGACTAGCCCGCTAGCTTTTTACTTCTGGCGAAGTGGTGTTCATTTGCAAAGATTATCTTGCTGAACAAAACGAGTAAGTATCATAAGCGTGTGCTTGCCACAGAGCCAATGGAAAAATCCCATTGGATGTTTGTCAAGGGAACCAGAGCGATGCTAACTTCCTGGTTGGCCTACAAAAATACGTCATACCCAGACCCGGACAGGCTGTGAGTGAGGCGAGGTCTGATGGATTTATGGACAAATAGATTTGTGTATCGTCAGCATAAAAATGGAGAGAAATATTGGAGTTGCGGATAACTTGACCCGGTGGTAACATCTAGATACAGAAAAGTAAAGGGCTAAAAATAGACCTTTGAGGAACGCCGCAGGTGATATTTGCGTAGCTATAGGACAAGGAGCTGTCCCAGTCATGCCTACCCATTCGATCAATTAATGTGCCATGATCAACTCTATCAAATGCAGCAGACGTCTAGCAACACCAGAACAGTACCAGCCGGCATCTGAGTTCATCCTGATGTCATTGTAAACTTTTAGAAGCGCAGTTTCTGTACTATGATGACTTCAAAAACCGAAAACTTTTCAAAGACTGAGTGGTCATTCATAAAGGATTTGAGCTGAGAATATACCACTTTCTCCAGTACTTTGGCAAGAAGGGTTCATTTAGATATGGGTCTAAAATTATTAAGATTGTTTGTGTCAAAGTAAAAATTTTTCATTGGGGATTTAACAACAGCCTATTTAAAAAATTGGAGGAATAACTAAAGACTTATTAAATATTGCTACAATATCTGAAGATAAAAAGGCAGAAACCTCTTTTAAAAATCTTGTCTGTCAAAACATCTAAAGGAGAGGAAGAACATTTCATGCCATTAATCATCCTCAGTAAATCTAACTGGGATACTCGACAAAAAAGGACCGAAATGTCTCACACCTCTCATTGCTTTCCATTTACGTTAGGCATCTTGAATTTCGGGATCAATAAAGTTACTATCTATCTATCTATCTATCTATCTATCTATCTATCTATCTATCTATGTCTACGCGTCCTTCTAATACAGTCATTCACCCACGGTGGTAATGTTATTAAAGCATGCACCCACCCCGTGCTTTTTCAAGGACGCTACCGTGTCCAGAGTGGAAGCACAATGTTTCATGAATGTTAGTAGCCAACTCCTCCGCAGAACATGAGAAATCTAGCAGATCAAGCTGCTGAGAAGCCTGATTGGGTGTTACAGAAATTCTCAATGGTCCGTGACATGAGGGGTTAAAAAAATGACATAGGCTTCTATTGCAGATGCCGACAATGATACAGAGACTCCAAAGAGAAGAGACAGCTCAATCGATCTCTTGTAGATCTCTCAGAAACATCCTTTGTACTTCACTTTGATTGGTCATGTCAGTCTGGGGATTTCCATATAACCATCATTATAAAATAATCAGTCACAACTGTGGTTCATGTTGATGTAGAGCTAACAGAAGTCCCCCTATAGATGTGATTAATTTAGAGCTAAATTTACAGCGATAGCTGTGTATCAGTTTGATCTGAGGTTCTGCTGTGGAGAAAAGAGGAAGGCAATTTCAGCCCTCAGCTGCCTAAGCCCTTCATCATGCAGTGACCCTGCAGTAACCTGGATACACCTGAGTGGAGAGGCCTATAGTGACGTATGTTGTCAAGGACAGATTAATGAGATAGTTTCTTGCCAACATTTTGTCTTGCACAATTGAATGCTGGGAAGGCAATCCTATTGAACATTTTAGGTAACAAATACTGAGGTCCACCAATGACCCCCAACACAACCCAAGTTATTTTTAAAATTTCATTTATTCAGCACACTGACTGTCACACTGTCTGGTCAGTGGGGGTCACTGAGCCGCCACAATTGATTTTCTACTGCCGGTGCCGACAATGATTCAGAGCCTCCAAAGAGAAAAAGACAGCTCAAAGAGAAAAAAACTCAATCTTTCTCTCAGTCTTGAAGATAAGCTTCTTTTTTTTTCTACATTTGTCACAGAAGCATTTATGTTACTTTACTTTGACTGATCATGACAGTCAAAAGGCTGTGGCTTTCAAATACGAGATAACCATCATTACCAAATAATTAGTGTCATAATTATGGCTCATGGTGATGCAGAGCTAATTGAAGTCCCCTTAGATGTAATTAATTCAGATTTTAATTCATAGTGAGAGCTGTGAATCGGTTTGATCTGAGGCGCTGCTAAGACGGAGGCTATTTCAGCCGTTCATCGTACAGTGACCCTGCAGTAACCTGGATACATCTGTGGAGAGGCTGACATTGTCAAGGCACCTGAAAATAACAGATAAAGAAAAAAGTTGCATGCCCTCTGGGCAACATCTTGTCCTGCACAATTGAATGCTGAGAGGCCAATCCTATATTGAACATGGCCGTAGCCAGGATTTTAGAAATATTGAGATCCATGTCCCTTCATGAACCTCCACCCAAAGTCATTTTTTCAATCACTTGGATTTTTCATTTTCATTTATTCAGCTAACTGTCTCCACACTGGTAGGAATAAAATTCTGTTATTGGAATAATTTATTGTTTTTGATGGTCTAGTCAAATTTTGTTTTAGAAAAAATCTAATCTAAAGGACCAACCATGTCATACCAGCTTGATCCGAAGGAGCCTAAATAATGCTCCAGACTAATATTGGAGAGGAAAAACTGTCATGGCCATTTTCAAAGGGGTCCCTTGACCTCTGACCTCAAGATATGTGAATGAAAATGGGTTCTATGGGTACCCACGAGTCTCCCCTTTACACATATGCCCACTTTATGATAATCACATGCAGTTTGGGGCAAGTCATAGTCAAGTCAGCACACTGACACACTGACAGCTGTTGTTGCCTGTTGGGCTTCAGTTTGCCACATTATGATTTGAGCAAATTTTTTATGCTAAATGCAGTACCTGTGAGGGTTTCTGGACAATATTTGTCATTGTTTTGTGTTGTTAATTGATTTACAATAATAAAATATATACATACATTTGCATAAAGCAGCATATTTGCCCACTCCCATGTTGATCAGAGTATTAAATACTTGACAAATCTCCCCTTTAAGGTACATTTTGAACATATAAAACAAAAATGTGTGTCCTCAAACTAAACACTAAAAATGACTCTTGAGATTGGAAATAAGTCAGGAAAATAAAACCCCAAAATAGAAATACTCAAAATAAAACTAAATTGAGTGCATGAATTAGTCATGTCCCCCAACACCAAAATGTGTAGCTGAGCCCAAGATATTAAAGATGACATATCCTTATCACACACACACTCTAGCAGCTGCCCTCTGGCCCTATAGAAGATCACACAGCATGCATAAAATATATAACACGATTATCCATACCGCCCTGGGACCATATGAAATAGCAGCAGGCAGCATAATCACAAAACTTCGGTTGGTTGAATTATATGAATGTATTACCGGCTGGTTTGCCTCTCATGTTCTTTTTATGTTTTAAATGTGTAGATGATTATATGATGATTTAACACTGGCTGGTAATTTAGATCTAGATTTAGGTCTTTTTCCCCTCACTTAAAGGGAATGTTTGTAACTTCTTACACGTATAAATCTACCGTGTCGGGATCCCTTGCGCGCTCGCGTGTGGCTACGCTGTTCAGACTGTTCCGCTGCTTCGCTGTCTGCTTGCCTTCACTCACACAACGCGTGCGCTCTCGCTCCACCTCACGTTCATGCGCGCACACTAAACACTGCAGAAGAGTTAGTTTAGCTCTGAGAATATCTAGTGAATGTACAGTGGACGTTTGTGCAGAAATAACTGCTGCAGCTCCTCCAGACTAACAGAGGTTTCCCGTGTCTTGTGAAGTGACGGGGCTCCGCTACGAGTTATCGTCTCCGACCGGGTGCCGGTGTCTTCCTCTGACTGTGGTTGGAGACGATAACGTTTCTCTTCCTGCTTCAGCCTCTTCAGCCTCGGAGGCTGAAGCAGGAAAAGCCAACACTAGGATCAGCAGTGATTCATGGAGAGACCTTCGTCTGGTCAGCTAACATTACTGCCAAGCAGGTGAAATATAGAGTAATATTGTGGTTTTAGCTGACGTGTGTCGCCTCACTGTGTTGAGCGATGCTCGTTCAGGTATATTTAGAGCGAGCAAGCGCGACCCCGACGCTGACTTTCGTTGACTTAACAGCCACAGGTGTCGCTGTTAACAAGCGTTTCTGATTCTTACAAACAGTCCCTTTAAGTGAGCTAATAATATCCTCCTGAGACCCAGCCCATTGACATGTGTCCTCTGTAGTGGACATTTTGTCCACATGCATATCCTCTTACTCTTTTGACCTACTCTATCAACCCCTGATGTATTGTAAAGAAGACATCCTGGGCTTTCCAGTGACATGACGTGTTTTTTTTTTTTAAATCAAGTTGAATGTATTCTTGGTTTAATATCACTCTACAGCCATAATCTGTTCATTTTTTTTGTCTTTTTATGGTCCTGTGTTCCACTACAGTGGACATGCTGTAAAATAAAAAATAAAGTTCAAAAAGCCTACATTGTAAGATTTTCTTTTAACCCTTAATAGGAAGGAAATCACACAAAAAAAGGTAATTGGAAGACTCTTTTTTTACTCGGTTCCCAGGAGGATAAGCCCAAAACGCAGTCCCACAGCAGCAGTGGAGACTCCGGATGGTGGCCCTGCCCTTAAAACGTGATGCCCGTGGCGACGCACCTTCTGCAGGCTACAGGTTTCATTCAGCTGGAGCAGAGAGGACACCAGACAGGACACCAGAGAGGACGCCAGCTGGAGCAGAGAGGACACCAGAGAGGAAACCAGCGCGCTGCTGCGCTGCGCCCAGAGGACCTCTTGCGTCTCAGCCTCCTACTTGAGGACAGATGGATCTGACGCCGGAGCGCATCAACAGCGGCACATTTTGACTTTTTCTTCCCTCCCATGAAGACGGATGATCACTTATCTCTCTGTCATTATTATTCTTCTCCGTTATGACCACAGTCCCAATGGATATCTACTCCTCCACGTTATCTCAAGCGGTGGACATCGGAGCAGGGTGTTATCTGCTGCTTGTAGGTGAGTTCAAAGCCGCGCGTAAAGCTCGAGGAAATTCAATTTTTTGCTGAATTGGCTGCTTGGCTCAGTTATGTGTGAGTGAAAAAATGTAGTTATCCAGGATTTAATTCATTTCCAAGGATTTGGAGACTTGAAAACAGAATCAAAAAGCACAAAATTATATATATTTTTTCTATTTTTACGCACATTTAACTAAGAAGGCTGATGGATAAATGTCTCTTTTATGCATAAAGACCTGGGCAAACTCTACTCCTCATCTTATATCTACACACATTCATCCTATTAATCATGTTATGGGGACAGCAGCACATAATAGGGTCCCCATAGTGTTAACCATTTAAATTTCAAGACTCTTCAGTTAAGATTAGGGTTAAGGCAGGTATTGGTGATGATTAAGGTTAGTCTCCAGAGACTAAGAGTAATTCAATGCAATGTCCTCCAAAGCGACAAAAGCAAATGAGTCTGAGTGTAAGAGGGCAGATGACATGTACCTAATGCCATAATATGTCATATGAAAGGTAACACATTATGGCATTATGCAGTATCTATATATAGTGCTTTAATTGAGTTAATTAGTGGAGATATATTAAGACCATTCATGTGGGCTATAAAGAAGACAAATTCATGAGCAATTAGTCCAGGGCATGCACATTCACCACAGGGTGTCTGAGCATGCTGGGAGATAATTCTCACATTCATTTCCATTTCATTATCCAACAGTAAACCAGCCTTGATCTGAAAATGTACAGCTGTCTTCTACAGATTCTGGCAGCTCACGACTGCTCCCATCCTCCCTCCACGGGAGCGCTCTCCTCTCACACAGCCACTTAGATATAGCAGTAGTAGTAATAATCAGATGACAGACACTGCAGCCATCTATTTCCCCTCTGCTATTCCACACCTGGTATCCGTCTTTATTATAAGGCAGTGAATCTGCTGAACAACCAAAGGCAGACTGAGATTTACGGAGCATAATGGAAGGAGGGTGTTTTGGACAAACACACTGAGTAAATTGGCCAAAAAGCAAACAGACGGCTGACCCTGGAGCAGAATGGGGGCGATACAATAAAATCCATCATGTGATAAAACCTCCATACTGTGATGCGATTTGTTTCCCTGACCTCTTGGTTGACATTCATCTGTAGCTCATCCCTGCTCATTTCTCCAGTTATCCAGCAGAAGGAGTATATGGCTGATTCTGTCTTTCTAGTGCAGTTGACATTAAAGTAAATCCAATATTATTTGGAAAAGTCAACGGATTCAACACCGTTAACTCAAAGGCTATAAGAGCTCACCTCTCAGTGCTCCCTATGACCTTTTTTTGGTGCAATATGACAACATCCAAGATGACATAAGACTACTGACATGTTCTCCTTGTTGAGACGTCAACAAGGAGAACATGATATGAGAGACAAGATTTGGTGTGTTTGCAAACAACAACACAAAAACAGGAATGCTATGAAAGGAATATGGGGTTAGATGACCCGTGGTGCTGTGTCTGTATATAAGTCATTGTCAGTGAGAGAGAGAGAGAGGGTGTTATGGGGAAGATTAAAAAAAGAATGCAAGCAAAAATAACAGGCAGCTCTGTTCTTAGGAGATTAATCTTGCTGGTTTTTGTTGCTGTGTAAATTCCATTATGGGTAAGGGATGATTACTGAGGCATACATTACATTAGTTATTTCACACTTTGTGAGAGCTTTGCCAACGGGTGTCTTTCTGATACAGGTGCCTCATTTTTTATTAAGGGAAATTGGTTTTGAGCATTATTGGCTTATCATACGGTTGTTGTAAATTGAAAATATTCTTTTCTTTAACATAATATCATACATAATTAAAGTGATGAGTGAATAAAGGCTGACATGGGTTCCCCACAAATGGTGGTAACAAAATGATAGAGAAATCTGGATTTTGACTCTGGATGGGCAATTTATTGAACACAAGTTATGAAAGAATAGGTTTAGGCTAATTTATTTATTACAAGATGATAAAACAGTTCTTAATTAAAAAATATTTTTTTAAAAACAGAATGTTAATGCCGACTTGCCACGGATTCTAGACAAAAACTGTAAAATCGGTTAGTAAAACACCTAAGAATCCATAGGACATAAAGGGAACTACCTGAGGGCTACCAGGATGCCCGGACACCACCACACTCATATGCCGTCAACAAAAACACACAATAGCGACAGAGTTGAAAGTGCACACACTTACCACATCACACCATCACATGCAGTGAAGGGAGGAGGCGTGCCACCAGTACACCAGCCTATTGGGCTGGTAGTGACACTAAGGAAAAAAGGGGGAAACAGGTAAGAGGGCAGGAGGGCAGTTTACGCAATAGAGAAAAACGCAAAAACAGTAGCAAACCCTAGCAGTTGGCACCAACATTTCTACAGCCCATCCACCTATTATATCAGCTGGGGCTATTACGAATCCATGTACAAAATCCAGGCACGGATAGCCGCACAGTAGCATACAGTCAGCCGTGGCTATGACAGCCCTAAAATGATCGTCCCCCCATTGGTACCCACATGTTCGAAAGAAACACAGCAAAAATGCCCACTTGGATGCCCCTTTGGTAGATAAAATATGTTAAATGTCTTCTAGGGGGCCCTTCCAGTGGAGAAATTGTGATGAAGTGCCCTCTTGGATGCCTGTATGGTAGATAAATCATGATAAAGTGCCCTCTACGGTGGCCTTAAAATGGAGAAAACAGGATGAAGTGCCCTCTTGGATGCCCGTATGGTAAATAAATCATGATAAAGTGTCCTCTAGGTGCCCTTCCAGTGAACACAATGTGCTAAAGTGTCCCCGACAGTGGTCTTAAGATGGAGAAAAACGTGATGAGGTGCCATCTTGGATGCCCGTATGGTAGATAAAACGTGACAAAGTGCCCTCTGGGTGCCCTTCCAGTGAACACAATGTGCTAAAGTGTCCCCGACAGTGGTCTTAAGATGGAGAAAAGGTGACGCAGTAGGTGTTCATATAGGCTGCCCTATATTTTTTTCACCCCTGCCCCTCAGACAGACCGAGTCCACCACTAATCACAGGCAGTATATACAGTACACACATACAGCTGAATGTCTAGACTACAAGGTATAGTTTACCTCAATGAGATATCAACTCCCAATGCCTTCACTGTAGAAAGCTCCAGCACAGCTAACTATGTATAAAATGTGTTAACGGCGTTAAAATCACCTAATGCCATGTGTTATCGCAACCTCACTCAAGTCTCACTCCCAGCTCATCAAATACCGCCGCATCGGAAACCGACGCACAGAGGCACCCTTTAGGGCCAGTATATGACGAAGCGGGCTTTCAATCAACGCCAACGTAAACTCAACCACAGTGTTATTCGATGGTCGGGGCAAGTGACGTAGTATTAATAGCGTGAGAGTCCGTTCAGGGTGGTGGATGGGTCAAACGAACACAAGACTTTGAACCAGGAGACAGGTGTTTGTGTCCTGCGTGAAACTAAAGGTAACGTTGACTTATTTTGTCACGTCAGTCACTTGTGTTACGTGAATCGCTAGTCACGTTAGTCGCTAGTCAGGGAAGTTGGTGTCAACCACGACCGTTTCCTAACCCTAAGAGGTTGTGTTGCCTAAACCTAACTTCCTGTGAAAACGGAATTTTATTTTGAAGCACTGTCCCCGGTCCGTCCAAACTTAACACAAGAAGGTTACCCCGTGCGTTGGCCTCCGATGCCGAGGGGCACTGACAAAGCGGCGGTATTTGACGAGTTGGGAGTGAGAATGTGTCGGTTATCTAGCATTAAGACAAGCTACTAGTTGTACCTTTAAACTGATTATCCTGCCTACAGGGCCTACAGGCTGCTTAAAGTACCTGTAAAGAGGTAAACTGGTTAATAAAAGTGTTCATCAAGGATAAAACAAGCTGTAAAACATACCATCCAGGAGACTAGCCAGTCCCCTTTGTCACACTGGACACATGCATCAAGAACGTGTTACCTGTATATATCAGTTCTTAATGAGACAATAATGGTCTCCAGGTGAGTGCCTGCCAGTGAGAGAGACAAAAGGCGGAGATTCCATTGAGAGGACAAGCTGAGATGATGGCATTAGCAGGCCGAAAGCCTACCTATCATCACACATAGATAGAATTAGCTCAGTGGTATTGTGAACTGTGAGGACACGTGGTGTCATAACTTGATTTGGTTATTGTGATGAGCTCTCCAGTCGTTTCAAGCACTTTGTTGTGGCAGGAAGGAGTAAAGGGAAGGGTGGATTATATTCATTACATATCTCATCCCTTTTCACTTCTCTGCTTCCAACAAAGGATGAATGTACACACTTACTTCTCTCATTAGCATCGGAATAGAGTGGTATGTCAGCGCTAACATGACTGACCGGATTCAGGTCATTAGGATGAGGAAAGCCTCCTCTCAGAAATGTGACATAATGATGAAACTAATAGTCACACCATAGGCGCAAAAAATATCCTACTGAGTGTCAGTCAATGCTCATTACCAATTTCATAAAACCTAAAAATAGACATTTTAGGGACTGTATGAAAATTATTGGTGTGGTGGAAAAGGAAGGACCTCCCCCGGGAAATTAATGTTTTCTTTGAAACCTCCTCAAGTCTTTGAAAAAAAACTGCAACACCCACCCTTACAACATGTCAAAAGAATATAACAGTATTAAATTAGTACAACTTGTTTAATTGTAGAGCCCAATTTAAACCTTAATATGTTAATGGAATGTCTAATGTCAATGTAACCAAAATACGGAGACAGAACTGTTGTCCTCTGCATATTGTAAGATGCACCTTTTTTAACCTGTGTGCAGGCGAAAGTTGTCTTTTTGATAGTGTGTAATTCATGTAATCATGAAACAGGAAGTATAAAGAGCGGCAAATGCTGTGTAGGGAGGAGGTCGGGGTGGATGAGTGGGTTAAAAAATGTTTCTGTCCGGTGTGAAACCAGAAGTTAACGTTGATTTATTTGTCAATTAACTTACGTACTTAAGTTACGCCAATTCCGGAGTTATTTTAACCCAAACCACAATCTTTTTCTAAACCTATAACTGTTGCCCAAGCCTAACCAAGTCGATCATTTCCTAAACCTAACTAAATAATTTTGTTGCCTAATCCTAAGGAAGTTGTTTCCTGGGAAGACTGAAGTTTATTGTGAAAAGATTGCATGCATGTAACGAGTGGATATTGACACGTGTCGCTTGACATTCGGAAAAACAAACGAAAAACAAGGAATAACTTTTTCGTAAGATATCATACGAACCGCTGTACGAGAATACCTATATTGTAAAGTGAGGCTGAAATTAAATATACATTTAGAACGAGAAACAAATACAAGACGCTCCCCTGCCTCACTACTGTGGTGGAAATTGACCGAATAAGGGAGACCAACAAAGAGAAATTTATCTTTGTATATTTATTAAGCTTTTGCGCAAAAGGACCGAAACCTCTAAAGTGACAGTCAGCGACTGCCGAGCGATCGATGCCGAGTGCATCCTCACCAGGGTTTTTATATGCATAAGATCAAAGAGTCGATGGTTACATTGGTTACATTTGATTTGATTACATACTATAAATGAAGGCACACTTTCAAGCAGGGAATTTCCATAAATGAAGACATACTTTGTCTCAGACATGAAAGAGAAGAGTTAATGTGCAGGCTAGACTATATTTCATCCTTACATCATTTATACAGATCGGGCATTTGATAGAAAAGGACAGTTCATTTACAGTATCAGGGGTTCGAGTACAGTTCAGCGGAAAGGGAGCCAGTCATGAACAGTATAACACAGAGAATCACACTTAATACAAAGGTTATACACTAAATGATAATTTTTCCCTCTACAACTACAACACCTTCAGGCAAAAGAAAAATAACAACACCCTTCTCCTTTTCTGACCCACACTACCCCCTAATCATTTTCATACAGTCCTTTAGGACTAATATTATACACAGTGCCTAGCCCTGACTTTGTACAGGCAAAAGATGGGGTCCAGTATGAATAGTCTCTGCCGGCCTCACAGACATAAATTCATAAATAAATGAATAAAGAATAAATACATAAATATATAATATTGTATATTGAAAATCAGCCCACTCGTGCTATTATGCGTTGTCACAGCCTGGTTTCAGCCTCGAATGATTTGGAGGTTCCAAAGGGATCTTTTGGCTTTTCATTGGAATAATGCATCACATGCATCACATCTCCTTAGTCACAAAGCGACATAAACGTGCACAAGCATCTCGGGAAGACAGTGAGAGTCTTGCCCATGGATGCACACTGCTCTCTCTATATGGTCATTATATATGACTAGACTGCAGAAACAAAAGGATCAACAAGATGTTAAGCTGTGGAGGTTAATCGCTCTAAGGAGTCTTTCTAACAAGATCAAGATCAAGATATTTCTTTTCTTTTATTCATATGATTATTGCTTTAAAACATTTATATGTTTGTATTGATTCATTTCAATTTCAGATGGTTGCTTTTAGCTGGAGAATGAGTGAAGGGAGGTTCACCGGTGTGGGCAATGTTCATAACATCCGTCTGTCTACCTGTCAATCTCCCATTCTTCACCCTCCCCCACTGCTCCCTTCACTCACCCCATCTCTCACGTAATCCCTTTTCAGTCAATATTGTACAATTAGACCATTATTGAGCGCTCCTGAGCATCCTCATCTGACTCCTCTATATATTTTACAGTATAAAATGAATGGTTTACGGCGTAAAACAGTAATTGTATAAATACAGATACAATAGAGTTCAAATACAATTGCCCTTTATTCAACCTCTCACATTTCCACTCACCCATACATAGCCTATATTACACACGCTACGACGATATGTGCCCTCTTTACACACCTCATGATCATGCTTGAGTTTGGTTAATGTTCATAAAATTACTTTTTGCATTTCTGATTCTGTGTATGGACTACCTCACGCAGTCAAACATTGTTAATGTTTGTTAAATTACGACTGTGCGTGTGTGTGTGGTCTCCCATTTTACTGCTATCCTTAAACCAAGTGGTACGAAATTAGATTTCCTAGAGACAATTTGGGATGGCCACCTGCCACTATCGTATAACAATGCATGCTCATGGGGGATCTCTTATTGGGTCTTTAAATTATAGAGTACGGTCTAGACCTGCTCTGTATGAAAAGTGTCTTGAGATAACTTCTGTTATGATTTGATTTTTTAGATGAGAGTCGCGGATTCTGTATTTCATTCATCACTGCATGCAACAGGGGCTTTTTAAGGTCTCCTCGTACTCCTCAGTGAACTTTCTAAGACCCACTTTCCTTGTAAACCTAAGCAGTGAGGATCACTTCAGGTGTCCCCATTGATTCATTTGTGCGGTGAGTGGTTAGAGCAGTTGGCTCGGCTGCACTTCAATGAAAGTGATTATCAGCCAGCTGGAAGTTGTTTGGGTCAGTGGGCTTTGTGCTTAAGTAGTCCGGCAGCGGATCTAGAACAGTTTAGAGTTAGTTTGGGGAAGGTAGATAGTGAGAGCAAGTGAGGTGGCATACTGAATGAGTCTTTCTCAGAGTTAGCGGTACAGAAAAGTGCATTTAGTTTTATCTGCTAATTCTATTTTATCACATTTAATCTCCCAAAGAAGCGACGCAAATGTGGTGCTGACATTAAAACTCTGTTTAATTGAAATGGCTGTTAGCCTACAAATTCTCTGAGTGAATCTCTACCTGCAGAGGTACAATCCCCACGTACAATTTCTCCTGGAAATGTTATCAAGAAAAGTTACCGTGTCAGCAAGGGGTCGGGAACATGGTGGCACTGTAGAGTTCAAGATGCTCAGAAATTATTCATCACCTCTCGAAAGAAGCCTGCAGCTGAACTGATTCACCTTCAAGCTATAGGCAATGAGACTGAGCGCTATAGAGTGTTGCAGGGATGAGGTATTTTTGTGGGCCATCAGGAAGTTAGCATCGCCCAAGACCCCAGTAAGGGCGCCGGGCTGTGAAACAAATTTTCGTAGCGACCAAACGGCGGTACTACAACTTCTGTGTTCGTCACGTGATGCCACTGAGCCCCAAAAATACTTTTTCCCATAGACTTAAACTGTGAAAGAGACGTCTGTAAGTCAGTCATAATTTTTTTTGGAGGTAAATCAACTTCCCAGTATAAACACTTGAATAGCCCTTATTGGTTTATTGCTTTGGGAAAGATAAGTGGGGGAAAAAAATGAATGTACAGTGATAAAAGTCAAGTAAATCGAAAAATGTAATTCAGCTAGTAAAACTTGCAACCTTTACCGTGACCAGCAGAGAAAAGCTAATGCAGCAGCAGGTGGAAGTCCCCAGAGATGTGCTCCATACATTAATGATGGCCATATGGCCTGAGGTGAATCTACCTATAACATTTTAAAGATACAACAGGGACATTCAATTCCCTCTGGGCTGTCTTCCTCTTCTGAGTCAGACCCTGGGGCTAGCTCCCTCAATTCTGGAAATGGGATTGACTGCATTTCTTGTCTCACTGTATAAATTGACACTTTTCTCAGACATGGTGCGAGATGATGTTCAACCGTAACCTTCCTGGGTTGTAAGGTTGGACAGTTGGACAAGGTCAAGTGCTCACTGACAGAGCAGAGAGTTACAGTGGTAGTATTAGCCATTTCCCAATTTCCTGTTCCAAACAACAAAAGACACCTACATTCTACCTCATCAATGGCTGATGTCGAGATCCAGCCATTTTTGTTTTTCTGATTGGTGGTTTTCTTTCCTCTTATTATGCTTCCTTTGTTGCTGAGGGCGATAGACCGGAGGGTCAGGGCTAGAAACGGGCTCCAGTTTGAATGGGAGATTGAAGCTATCTATATGTATATTTAATTATGTAATAACAACATTTCCATTGTGTAACCAGCTTAAAGCAGCAGTAGGTAGAATTTAAGCAAATGTGATTTAAAAAAAAGTTATCTTTATAAAACGGTCACTATGTCCTGACAGTAGTGTGTGAGACAGGTAATCTGAAAAAAAAAATCATGTGCCTCTCTGTCCTCCGGTGCTCCTAATGGCATTTGCAAGATTTCATAGACCGGAGGAAAACAACCAATCAGAGCCGAGCTGGAGCCTTTTTTGCTTCATGCGCTACTGAGCAACTCTCATAGGAATGAATGGGAGCCCGCCTCCAACGCTGTAGCCAGTTCTCTTTATACATCCATTGCATTGCATTGGTTCCCTAGACAAAAAGCCAATGGGGTTTTTCCATTGGATTTTGGATTATTGCAGAAATTAAACTGTGTGGCAAACAAAAGTTTATGATACTTACATGTTATGTTATGCTATGCAGGTAAAGGTTCAATATTTTGAAACTTGTGTTTACTCCACCCTTTAATATCTGTTAATCTAATGTTAGAGCCCATGGTTTAGTGAAAAGGACCTTTTAACTGTTTAACTCTTAGCTGATTCCCATAATTAGTCACTGAATGCTACTGCAGTGAGTTCTCTTTCGTAACACCCAGAAGGCTTTCTCTGCATTGCCGATGGTGGAAGTTACCAAACTCTTGAAGCATATGAATCGGTGCTGGAAAATTGTCAACAATTGAGAACTCAGAAGATTGGCATACGACTTTGTGAGGTGTCAGAAAAGTATTAGGCTTCGCAAACTCATGTGGTAGACGGAACCGCGGTTGGTTTATTGCTTTGGGAAAGATAAGTGGGAAAGAAAATGAATGTACAGTGATAAAAGTCAAGTAAATTGAAAAATGTAATTCAGCTAGTAAAACTTGCAACCTTTACCGTGACCAGCAGAGAAAAGCTAATGCAGCAGCAGGTGGAAGTCCCCAGGGATGTGCTCCATACATTACTGATGGCCATATGGCCTGAGGTGAATCTACCTATAACATTTTAAAGATACAACAGGGACATTCAATTCCCTCTGGGCTGTCTTCCTCTTCTGAGTCAGACCCTGGGGCTAGCTCCCTCAATTCTGGAAATGGGATTGACTGCATTTCTTGTCTCACTGTATAAATTGACACTTTTCTCAGACATGGTGCGAGATGATGTTCAACCGTAAGCTTCCTGGGTTGTAAGGTTGGACAGTTGGACAAGGTCAAGTGCTCACTGACAGAGCAGAGAGTTACAGTGGTAGTATTAGCCATTTCCCAATTTCCTGTTCCAAACAACAAAAGAGACCTACATTCTACCTCATCAATGGCTGATGTCGAGATCCAGCCATTTTTGTTTTTCTGATTGGTGGTTTTCTTTCCTCTTATTATGCTTCCTTTGTTGCTGAGGGCGATAGACCGGAGGGTCAGGGCTAGAAACGGGCTCCAGTTTGAGCCGTCTCTGAGCAGCTGTCAATCACTTGCGAACTACAATCAAACGGTCAAACTATGCAGCGCTGATCAAATACGAATCAATATTCTCTTAATGTAATGCCTATTTCTCACATAAAATGTTTTCAGAAACATCTTGTAGAGTACTGTTTAGCTGTCAAATGAGAAAGTTTGTGACCCGGCAGCCAAGTTTCGATAAGTTCAGGAAATACCAAGCACCGCCTACCAGCCGCAGCAAACTTTCTCATTTTACAGCTAATTTTCTAAACCTATTTTTGTATTGCTATTTTATAGAAGTCTAGTTTTCTCTCAGAGCACTTGAATTACAATATGCTGAAAGGTTATTATGGAATTTTTGCCCAATGATGCCAAAAACATTCTGCCTATACTGCCACTTTAAGCAAATATTAAGCAAATATTTTCTGTAACTATTCCTAAAGTATTACTGTATATTTTGTAGTTGGTTGGCTTAGCGTTGTGCCTCACTTTTGCATGCTGCCAAGTGGAGTTGAGGGTCTTTAGCCAAAACCTGTAACATCTGTTCTGGACCTTCTGCACTATAAAATGACTGAGTTGCCCTTTCTCTTGGCTCCCAGGCAACCTCCATCCTGTGTTTGTTTTACACTTTCACTCACCTTTACATACATTACACACATGACCACTCTGTACCCTTCTCACACACTTCCTCATTATGTTTGATTAATGTGTATTCATTCTGTGTTTGGCCTGTCTGTCTGTCCAGAAGGAGCGCATGCCGTTTTATTTAGGATGCATCAAGTTGAGCAGTGTTCAAAACAAACAGAGGACTGTTTATGTCCTAAACAAGTTGTGTCACCTGCCAGCCCCCTGGCATGTCTTTAGCCTGTCCCATAAAGGAGAAATAATGATGTAATAGCTGTAATGGGAAAAACACAACCCTCCTCAAATCGACTCTATTGCCTGTAGCCTGTAACAGACTGTCTTTGGTTAATTGTCTCTTGAGGTTTGCCTATAGGGACAGAATTACCCAACACAGAATAATAGAAATCTGATAACAACAAAGCAGGCATTTAGTGAATTAAATTGAACGTCATTGTTCATTTAAACTACTTTCTTTTACTCCCCTCTCTGTCTCCTCCTTCTCCGCCTCCTCGTCTTCCTCCTGTCTGTCTCAGCTGTTCTCTCCATCATGGGAAACCTGCTGGTCCTCATCATGGCAGTCAAAAGGTCATCAAGGATGAAACCGCCGGAGCTACTGAGCGTGAATCTGGCAGTGACAGACCTGGGAGCAGCTGTTTCCATGTATCCCCTGGCTGTGGCCTCTGCCTGGAGCCACCACTGGCTCGGGGGAGATGTTACCTGCGTGTATTACGGCTTTGCAGGGTTCTTCTTCGGCCTCGCCAGCATCATGAACCTGACCATCTTGGCCATTGTGCGCTTCATTGTGTCCCTCAATCTGCAGTCACCCAGTGAGTAATTGCAGGGCTCGAAAATGCTGATAAGAATACTACACTAAAAAAAAAAAAAGTGTAAAATAATGGAAATTTTCCGGCAGCAGGGGCGCAAGAAAATGTCTGTTAAAAAACGGAAAAATACTGTCAGTTAATTAACATAAATAAACTGTAAAAAAAAAAGTAATTATCTTTATATAATTAGCCTTTATTACTGTAATTTTAAAAGAAATATTTTACTTTTAACATATATTTATTGTTAGAATAGTCATACACCGTAAAGCTAAGACCATTTACATATAAATCACAAATGAAACATGAAATTTTACGTTGCAAAAGCCCAAATTTACATTAACTCTCAGAAGTTTTGCGAAGAAAATCTGTATTTTTACAAGAAATATTTTTAGAATTCCATGAAATCCTTTTCTTCTAACATAAATTAATTGTTAAAATAGAATCATAAACCTCTAAAAAACTGAATAATTATCTTTAAAAATTATCAAGAAAAGCTTAAATACAGATAATTACGATTGTGATTACAAAAAATAATTAAAAAAATTCTGTCATTTTGAAATACAGACAAAAAATGTAAAAAAAAAAAAATGTTTACAGTGTACCTGGTATTTTAAGAGTTATCAATTGGAGAACATAAGGAACTTGGTATACTCATGAACCTTATTTTCTATGCTCCAAGAGAAAATGCCATCGTTATTCAAGGGGCAATTATCCCTGTGGCGAAGGATTCAAGCAGTAGTGATGAAACCTTTTAAAGCTAATAAAACTTTATACCATTTTTCAGTCACTCTCCAAGCTTTTCAATAGCTGTACTTCAAAAAGGAAAAATAACAAAATGTACTTTGCATGCAAGACGGCAATTGCTGCATCTACTAAATGTTTCCAACAGTAATATGTAAAATCGTCTTTAAGTAGAAATATGTCTACATTAGATTTTAATTTTCTTTTAACACTGTTTTACTGTGAAAACTGTTTGAGCAGCCTGTAGCAAATAAGCACGTTTCCCAAAAAATGTCTTTGATGAAAAATTGTTTAGATGCCCCAGGTGATCACTTTTTTTCTATATGATTAACAATTCAGGTATATTGCCAGCCAGCCTCGCTCATTAACTTCATGCCCTGACACTTGAAAGTATATCGGAACATACTGTACTGACAGCTAACCTTCTTCTTACTGACAAACATAATGGCAGCTCTGTGTCTGAGATAAACAGACTGGTTTGACAGTGCAGACAGGAGATGTAGGAATTACCAGTATGGAAAGGTTTAGGCTCTTGTCTCCGGCTCACCAAGAAGTGGTATCAGGTGGGTGTAGCCAAGTTGAACAGTCCCATCATATAGAGAGAAAAAGCCCACACACTGTCAAATTATTAGAGGAGCTCTTCAGATGCAAAAAAATTTCATTTTAGTTTGTAGCCAAAAGGTGTGAAAAAGTGGATGTTTCAGATATGAAACTATCATCAGCACAACTTCTAGACCATGTCATTCACCAAAACAGCACTTAGAAGTCAGGTGGAAGGTAGTAAGAGGTGTGTGATTGAACGATGAACGTCTTACAAGGATGTCTGAATAAACATACAACACAAATATATACAGAATACACCCACATGCATATATCTGCATATGCAGTACTGTATGTATGCATAAAAACATACAAAAAACGCCTGATGGGCTAGCTTACATAAACCTCCTAAACAAGGCTCACATTATGAGAAATATCTTATGAGCATTAGGAATAATTAGCATGCAAGAACTAAAATGGCAGTCAGTTTAGGGCTCTAGGGGGAAGACAACAATAACACATTACCAAAAATCAGGAAGACCCTCTGGATGTGTTGTCCTCACATGAAAACAAATTTTGCATCCATGTGGTCTTTATGAAAACAGTCGGTCTGAAATGCTCCGTTTGAGCTCCTGCCCTGCTCTCCGGAAAAGCCCAGTCTGCTCTGATTGGTCAGCTGGCCAACTGTTGTTATTGGTCAACTGAACCAAACTCTTCAGACTCCGCTCCAGCTCCACTCTAACTAGACTTTGCTTGAGGACGTGCCAAACTAGCCGCCAGGCAGGTATTATGCAAATGTGTTACATGGTGACATCACCACGTTACGGAAGAAAAGGCGGAACTTCAAGCAAGGCATTTCAGGCCGTTCAGGCGCAGAGTTTCTGTGAGGGAGAGTAACTCCCTTTGGTGTGGACTTTGGGCTTTGTAACTTTGCAGACCTTTTACATGCACAAAAACTATAAAACATTAAAAGAAAGGGAAAAAGCATAATAGGTCCCCTTTAATGAGAAGTTATTTCAAATTTGTCATTTTAATGTCTTATTGTAATCTACTCCATACATCCCTACAGTATGTTTGTGTGACTGATCCAAACTGTCTTATGCCCAGGTGATTGTCTTAATACACATATATGTCTATGCAGATATTTACTTGTCTGTGTTTGTGCATGTGTGTGCATATATAGGCTACAGTACATACTATAAAGTATGGATATGTATATTTAACCAGACACCATTGCCTTTTTAAATCATGCCTATCTAGTTGACGAGTTCATAAATGACACCTTCATCCCTGATAGTATATTTAAGTCTGTAAAGTTACACGGTCTGTGAACAAAGCTGACAATGGTATTATGTCTAAAATGTTCACTTTTTTATTTGACATTTTGTCACCTTTTGAATATGGAATTTCATTTCCCGTTTCTCTGAATCTAAAGTGCCCAATGTAACTCCTGTCAGTGTGTGCACAGTTTTCTATGCTAGGGCAGTCAGCTCAGTCAGGTCTTATATATAAGCAATTTGTATTTTTCTCTATTATTAGGGCTCTCACATCTTGCTTTGATCCTTGCAGTATACATGTAATCTTCGAAAATTCAGGAATATACAGACGTAGGCAAAGTTGTTGGTAACGTTCTGTTAAAGAGAGAAAAACCCACAATGGTCACTGAAATAACTTGAAACTGACAAAAGTAATAATAAATAAAAATTCACTGAAAATTAACTAATGAAAATCAGATATTGTTTTTGAATTATGGTTCAGCAGAAACATTTAAAAAAACAAACTAATGAAACTGGCCTATACAAAAATGATGGTACTCTTAACTTAATATTTTGTTGCACAACCTTTTGAGGCAATCACTGCAATCAAGTGATTTCTGTAACTCTCAATGAGACTTCTGCACCTGTCCACAGGTATTTTGGCCCACTCCTCGTGAGCAAACTGCTCCAGCTGTCTCAGTTTTGAAGGGTGCCTTCTCCGAATGCATGTTTCAGCTCCTTCCACAGATGTTCAATAGGATTTAGATCAGGGCTCATAGAAGGCCACTTCAGAATAGTCCAATGTTTTGTTCTTAGCCATTCTTGGGTGTTTTTAGCTGTGTTTTGGGTCATTATCCTGTTTAAGGACCCATGACCTGCAACTGAGACCAAGCTTTCTGACACTGGGCAGCACATTTCGCTCCAGAATGCCTTGATAGTCTTGAGATTTCATTGCACCCTGCAGAGATTCAAGACACCCTGTGCCAGTGGCAGCAAAGCAGCCCCATAACATAACCGAGCCTCCTCCATGTTTCACATTAGGTACAGTGTTCTTTTCTTTGGATGCTTCATTTTTGCGTCTGTGAACATAGAGCTGATGTGACTTGCCAAAAAGCTCCAGTTTTGTCTCATCTGTCCAAAGGACATTCTCCCGGAAGCTTTGTGGCTTGTCAATATGCATATTGGAAAATTCCAGTCTCGCTTTTTTATGATTTGGTGTCCTCCTGGGTCGTCTTCCATTAAGTCCACTTTGGCTCAAACAGTGACGGATGGTGCGATCTGACACTGATGTACCTTGACCTTGGAGTTCACCTCTAATCTCTTTGGAAGTTGTTCTGGGCTCTTTGGTTACCATTCGTATTATCCGTCTCTTCAATATGTCATCAATTTTCCCCTTGCGGCCACGTCCAGGGAGGTTGGCTACAGTCCCATGGACCTTAAACTTCTGAATAATATGTGCAGCTGTAGTCACAGGAACATCAGGCTGCTTGGAGATGGTCTTATAGCCTTTACCTTTAACATGAAGGTCTATAATGTTCTTTCTGATCTCCTGAGACAACTCTCTCCTTAGCTTTCTGTGGTCCATGTTCAGTGTGGTACACACCATGATGCCAAACAGCACAGTGACTACTTTTCACCCTTTAAATAGGCAGACTGACTGATTACAAGTTTGAAGATACCTGTGATGCTAATTACAGGACACACCTTAGTTTAATATGTCCCTATGGTCACATTATTTTACATCTTTTCTAGGGGTACCATCATTTTTGTATAGGCCAGTTTCATTAGTTTGTTTTTTTAAATAATTCTGCTGAACCATAATTCAAAAACAATGTCTGATTTTCATTAGTTAATTTTCAGTGAATTTTTATTTATTATTACTTTTGTCAGTTTCAAGTTATTTCAGTGACCATTGTGGGTTTTTCTCTCTTTAACGGAACGTTACCAACAACTTTGCCTACGTCTGTAGCTTCTCTCTTTTGCATGAAATGTAAGCTCCTCCACATAAGTATCTTAATAAAGGACCACCTGTTTGTAGTGTGCAGTGTGGTTAAACAACAGAAGAAACCATAACAACCAACCTTTCTTTTTCTCTGCAGAAGAAAAGATCAGCTGGAGGAAGGTGAAGATGCTGTGCATGTGGACGTGGCTGTACGCTCTGATCTGGTCTGTGTTCCCCATCCTGGGCTGGGGGCGCTATGGCCCGGAGCCCTACGGCCTGTCCTGCTCTCTTGCCTGGGGACAAATGAAACATGAGGGCTTTTCTTTCGTCATCTCCATGTTCATCTTTAACCTCCTCATGCCTTGTGTCATCATCTCCGGCTGTTACTTTGGCATCGCCATCAAACTCTATTTCACCTACAAAAAGTCGATGAACAACAACAGCCGAGTCCCCAATATTATCAAGCTCCATCGAAGGCTTTTAGTGGTGAGTCACTCTTTCTGATGAGACAGCGCTGTTATCATGTGGACTCTCAGTGTAGGTTGCCTTAATACACCAGTTTGTTCTTGGGGGGCTTCAATACTGAATTAAACAGGTTCTTGATTATATGGACAGTGGTCTGCTATTTAAGGATGGCTAAATGGACATTGTGAAATAACATGATGTGCGATATTGCAAATGCAAACAGTCACAGTGGCTGCTTATGCAATAAATAACTTGTTAATGTGTTATATTGATGGTGTACAGCTACAGAGCAGTGCTTCGCCATCAGGACGTCAAAGAGAACTGCAAGAGTAGTTTAGGAGGTTTTTTCCTCTTTAAATGGACATATTGATCCCCACCTACTCGTAATAGATGGACTAGTGAGATACTGCAGTGCATTAGGCTTGAGAGGATTAGGAGGGGGGCCAAACAAGAACCAAACAAGAACTGGTGTGGGTGGGAGTGGGGTTTGCAATAGATAAACACAGAACACTGTTAACACTACCCCCAATTGTTTATGTTGCAAAGCTTGTGCTATTGCTGTGGACTGTGGCATTAAGGAGGTTGCTTTGGAAGAGTAAAAACAGAGAAATTAAAGAGACAATGAGAGAGAAACAAAGCAAGATGGATGTTTACTAAATGGCATATAACAACAGAAGGACGACAAGAAAATGAGGGGGGAAAATTCTCTCGGTTAGAGATTTGATAATCATGAAAGAAGTCAAAGGTTACCTGTGGTGGGATGACGCCTCCGCAGATGACCAGGATCCTTGAGGAGCTCCGGCACCAGGGTCTTGTGTCCCGCGGCAAGCGTGCTGATCAATATAATGCGGTGCAATACCAACACCAGAAAGTACTTTATTTCATAAAAATTTTATCCAACCCTCTTTGCATTATTTAACTACTCCACTGAAAAATATTCAGAACAGTGGTACAGCTACTGATGTAAGCTGCACCACTGTAAGCTATCAAAGAAAATATAGATGCATCCTGAGCAACTTCAAATCAGGGAGTCATCAGGATTTTACACATTACATTGATCAACTCATATGATATCCAGCATCGGAATCTGAGATTATCTGGGTGAATTTGAGGATATCACAAGAGGTTTTTTGAACTCTTGAAATCAACCAAACAACAATATAAAAACAACTGACTGTAAATCTGTATCTGCAGCATGTAATTTAACTTTAAAGAGCAATGAAACACCGCCCTTCAGCCAATCAATAAAGTCACGAGGTATGGCGTCAGAGAGTGGGGCTCGGCTGTAGGTTAGCTCAGTTGCACCCCCACTTGGCTTGCTAACACTAAGGAGTGTTATATGAAGAGGAGAGTCTTTCCACATTGTTTTGCCCTCTGAGGTCATTGAAATGTCCGGTATGACATCATCAAATAGGGTTTACATTTTTTTTGGGTGGTTCTAATTATACTTTAACACAGAGAATGGAAGCAGTCAAACTGCTTATAGACCTGTCTCACAGCAAATATTTGAACTTGTCATAGCAGTAAAAAGCACAGGTGCAACTGCCTTTGTTCCATTTGAGTGTGTCTGTGAGCTCTGCAGTACAGTTAGCGAGCAATAACAGGACCCTGGTACTGACACACCTGAATGGAATGGAAATGATTACGGCTATTAGTTGCACCTGCGTCTAACAAATCTAAATGTCAATTTTACAGCTACAGAGCAGTGCAGTGCTTCGCCATCAGGACGTCAAAGAGAACTGCGAGAGTAGTTTAGGGTTATGTTCAGAATTCGTCTTTCAAATTTTACTTTCCACACACACACACCTATAGTGTATATATTGCCAGGTACATATTTGAGGTCGAGATAGATTTTTATTTTCACATCTTATGGGATTTTTACTGACTCTGTCCTCCTGTTCTATTGCAGATCGCTGTGCTCACCAGCTTAGGCTTCATGGTCTGCTGGTCGCCCTACTCCATGGTAAGCCTGTGGTCTATCTTCGGTGACAGTAGCACCATCCCACCTGAAGTCAGTCTACTGCCGTGCATGTTTGCAAAGAGCTCCACCGTATACAATCCTATGATCTACTACATCTTCAGCCAACACTTCAAAAGGGAGGTAAAGCAGCTGTGGCTGTGCCCCGGCTCTAATCCGTGCCACGGGTTAACGTCCAACAGCATCAACGACACCGACATGTATATGGTTAGCGCAGACATCAAGTCCAAAGCAGAAGTACTGTCGACTTTGCCGGAGATCGCGGAGTGAAAGACAGAGATTTTTTGGATTGAAAGACAAGAACTTTGTAGTCTCATAATGTGTTATCTCACAAACGTTACTGTACTTGCTTTGTATTTTTTTCCCGAGTACAATGGTGTGTGCTATTATAACATAACAAGCAGGGTAATGCTGGCCTCTTTTGTGTGTGGCCACGATGAATGAGAGGGCATGTTTGCACAATATGTTAAATGCTGTGGAAATTCAGCCAACTAAGCTATAGATAAGAGTTAACTGTGCTTACAGCTGACTAAAAAAATAAAAAAACGTTGTAGCCCTGAAATAGAGGCCAACTCACTGTTGAGTAATGATGTGAACTAAGCAAGTGGCAGCCTCACGGGGACTAAAGAAAAATAATTTTAACACATTACAAACCAAAGGTATGACAAAAAAAAACGTATTTAGAGCACAGATAAAGAGTAGGAAAAGAAGACATGTTTACTTAAATGCTTCAGGTTCAATCTGTGATAGATGCTTGTTTGTTTGAAAAATAACTTTTTGATAATTTTGTGACAACAAATCAGTATTTTCCAGAAAAAAAACAAGAAAAAAATGACTTTCAGTTCAGGAATAATATTTACCAACTAGCTACTGTACTGTATGAGCTAAATGTTCATTAAGTGAAAACTGGAAGATCATGTTTCATAAGTCTGCCTCTAAAAATGTTTACAAAAACAACACATACTGTCCATGTTTACTATGTCTAATGGATGTATGTTGGCTTCTCCTATCGTTTCATCAGATATTATATTTTAAGGATAAAACTGTCATTAATATTTCATTATTTTATTACCAACAAATTTGGATCAAAACTAAAAATTGTATTTATCCTACTAACAAGTATCAACCGTATCACGTAGTCGTCATTAGCAGATTGAGTTAGCTCAGTTACCATCAACCTTGATACTTTGAAGTGGATGAGAAGTCCTATGGTTGCTCAGAACTGTAGAAAGTTTCAACATCTATTTCCATGGCAACTGGACAAACTCAGTCCGCCAATGAGAACCGTGTGATGCAGTTGAAGGTCCCAGAACAAACGAGTAAGTGGACCTTGAGCTTTGTCAGTATCAATGGAGTATTACGGCACAAAGAAATAAGCTATCTCATGCTTTGTCTATACAGTCAGTGCTTGTTTATAGGATATTTCTCTTTTGGCCTTTCATTGGATTGGATCTATAAAAAATATCAAATAAAGCTTTATCCCTTTAAACCCTTTGCAACTTTGTGAACATTCAGAACTATGGAGATAAAAGCTCTTTTAGAAATCAGTGTGTAGCTGATTTTCATGTCACCAGGGTGTTAAAAACCAGTGTTTTGTTGCCTGAACCTAAAGAAGCCTTTTTGTTTGTGTTCAAAACGTGACGTTTCATTCAGTTTTACATGTTAGAACGTGTTGCTTTTAAGTTTCATTTTCACAACGTAGTAGGCATAGTAGGCCCCTAATGACCCACTTCTATGGTGCTTATAGCGACTGATAACGCCTATTTAATGGCCTGATAACAGTCGAATCGGGTCAAATCATGATATTCTACTGCCTGTAGTCACTGCTACAGAACAACAGCATATTATTGTATATAATTCAGACTGAAAAAAGGATTTCTGTGATGATAGTAACTTCATGTCACATACACGAGAACTACTCTCGCCTTGCTTTACACAAGGCATATTTTTTTTCCTCATATATTCACCTGCAATCTCGCAATTCCTGTTTCAAGCTTTCGCTTTCATTGAGCTTGACTAAATGTGTAGCTTTTTTTTATTGCATCTTGTACTGCTGACTGTTGAATTATTTCTAAAAAATTGTGAATGTAGAGCTATGAACCTTGAGTTTATTTGTGTGTGCAATCCATTGGTCATGTTTGAAAATAAACACTGACTGAATACAATAAAATAGTGGACAATAAATTCACTATGATAGTATCACTCAATCACACTGCAAGCCCCCGTTAGAAAAAAATTCTCATCCTGAATTCCAGTCAGATAACTTTTTGGGACTTGCATGCAGTCACCTTTCAGTTTCTTGAATTCTGACATTTAAATCTGTTTTTTATCTCAACTTCAAGACAGCCGGAGCTCGGCGCGCAAAGGATGGCAATGTCAGTCATAGGGTGTGTAAATCCATCTAAAAAGTGTACCAAAAAAAATGTCAGTGTGTAAATTTGCATACATTCCACGTACTAAAATTGCCATACTGTATGAAAACTTCAGATGCAACTCAAGTGTGACATCCTCTGTAGAATAAAAATGAAATAAACTATCTTCACATGTGTGAAGAGCACTGGCGTGTTCAGGGAGTGGCCTTGGGTGGCACAGGCCACCCCTGAAATCTGATTGGCCACTCCAAGTGCCACCCCAATATCTTAAAATATGATTGGCTATATGCCCAGTCAGAGGCGGGCCACGGCACTGAATGTAAACTGCACTCTTGTTTAGAGTTGCAGTTCCTTCTCAAACCCGAGAGGCAGAGATGCGCGAAAGTAGTATGTAGCCTGCAAAAAAAAAAAGGCGCGAAGAAGAAGTTTGAGCAGGTGAACCTACAGGTGAAACAAACTTTTTTTCTACAGTCAGTCTATGGAAGCAACACGTCTCTGGAGCGTCGTCGTGAAAGATGTGAGTAGCCTACATTTTACTACACTTACTGTGCCTGTAGTTAAACGCTGTAACGGTAATAAGCTAAACATTTACCCTGTCTTGTTTTATTTCTTTTTATTGTAATTGGCACAAGGCTGTCATCATCTCATCTCATTAGCAAACACTGTTTTGACTGTCAACGATGCTAAATCTAACATTGAGCTATTCTGTACTGCGTAACATTGTTATGTTAGACCCGTGTTGCTGCATGTGAGCGGAGTTTTTCAGCTCTAAAGCTCATTAAAACTCATTTGAGGACAACCATGCTAGACAACAGACTAAGCCATTTAGGTTTGCTAAGTATTGAGTCAAGAAGAGCGAGGGCACTCAACATGGATGATTTTATCAAAGTGTTTGCAAGCAAACACAAGAACAGGCGAATTGCACTGTTTTAACCCTCCTGTTTTCCTCAGGTCAAGGAAGGAAGAAGGGAGGGAGGGAGGACGGAATGAAGAACAGAGGAAGGACAGAGGGAGGAAAGAAAGAGAGAGAGAAGGACAGGAAGAAGGGAGGGAGGAAGGAAGCAAGGAAGGAAGGAACTGTCAAAACAGATTGGGTCTCTTGAATGGTAATACTAGGTAATACTATCCAACACTGTAACACATGTAAAGTTTATAATTTGTTTGGTTAAATAATTTGTTCAAAGAGGCGTATGTATTCTAAATATGTTTGCAC
This sequence comes from Sebastes fasciatus, assembly GCF_043250625.1. Taxonomy (NCBI): domain Eukaryota; kingdom Metazoa; phylum Chordata; class Actinopteri; order Perciformes; family Sebastidae; genus Sebastes; species Sebastes fasciatus. Next base: position 9,815,587 of record NC_133812.1, read on the forward strand.
TTTATAGGCGGAGAGTGACTGTGTTTTTTAATGTGCATTGTTTTCTTATGTTGGCTTTTGGAGTCACAGGTTATTTTGTAGCATTATTACTGTAACAAATCAGTGTTGAAACAAGATTTGTTACAAGTGATGTAAGCTTTTTTTATGCACACGTAAGCTCTGGTAAGGTCAGCTATCTCTGTTGATAAAATATTCTACACGGTCTGTACCTCCAACCATTTACATTGTTGCACATGTAATGTTTTGCACAGTTTTGTCAAGTAAATATTTTGCCCAAAGACTTATTTATTTTAATTTTGTTGGCACTTTATAAAGTGACTGTTTTAGAATGAGGATTTTCTTTTGTATGTAACCTACTTTGGGAATTTACAAATTATTTTGGCATTATTTAACAGTTCACTTTACAATGTTAAAACAAGATTTGCTGGTATGTGAGGAGGGATGTGACTTTTGTTTATACCTGGGAGTTCAGGTTTCTCTGTTGCTGAGAATACTACAGTAACTTACTACACTGTGGCACATGTGACAAGTTTTGTCAAGTAAATGTTTTGCCCCAAACAGGCTTATTTATTGTAATTTTGTTGGCACTTTATACAGAAAGTGCATTGTCTTTTTTGTATGTACTGTATATCATACCTTGGAAGGTTGTTTTGAGGTTAGAATAAAGTATGGTAGTTTTCAATCACATTTGTATGTTGCCTTTTCCTGAATGTTGGTCTGTTCTTGCACCCCTATCAAAAATGTCTGGACACGCCCCTGGTGAAGAGCGGTTGTGGCTACATCAACCTTTGGAAACTCCCTCCCTGATTGCTAGCCTTTACTCTCGACACGGGATCCAACATGGTGTGCAGAGGGGTAATGGATCTTTGAAGTGTGTACATGTAGTACACATATTCCATTTTATAATATATCCATGACACTAGTTATATAACTAGCAACAAGACGCTGGCTAGTAGCTCTGGGAGGCTGTACTTGGCCCAGCAGGGCTATACAATATAGGCTACACTAAAGGCAGCATGCTAACATACTCACAATGACAATACAAGCTTGTTTATGTGTAATAGGTATAATGTTTATGGGACTGTAAATAGTTTTACAGGTATTTGGTCATACATAAAACATATCAAAACAGGTCTTCTGGAGTACTACTGCAGAGGTAAAATGTATATTTGTGGCTCCAGAGGGAACTGCGTGATGTGACATCTAATAAATGTCCTCAAGTGATGTCACTTGCATTGTTGGTAATGTAGGCACTAGGTTTTGACAAAGAAGAAGAATGCATGGAATAAAAGAAAGATGATATTGCTGGTCCTACAATGTTAAAGGGGTGGAATACTCACCAAAGTTATTACAATTCATCCTCAGGGGGCCATGAATAGCAAGTTTTCCTGGCACCCCGTCCACTAGTTGTCGAGATATTTCAGTCTGGAGCAAAGTGGTGGACCGACTGACCGATTGCCATCCTAGTGCCACTTACGCCCTAGCCTGGCTGAAAAAACAACAACTCCCACAGCACCAGAAGAGCTGCAGAAAATGGAATTTAAAATAGTGAACTGGAGGTGCTGCACTGAAAATAAATAGAGGACCGTGAAAGTAACATAATGTCCTCACGTTTACACCCAATCACTGTGCTCGTACTTGCTGCAAGGTCTAAGAAGTACATAAGCTCCACCTCCGTTCAAGCCAATTACTGCAATTTAGCAATTAGTAATTAAGTCAATGTCAAAACGGTGTCAAAATAAATCATTCGCTGAATTTTCATAAGCTGTCACCAGTTAGATTTGATATATTGCCATTCAGGCTTAAAAAACATCTAATGTGATTGAATATCTCAGAATAAAGGTGCTACAAGTCACATTTCCAAAGTTCACATACTTTATTTATTTAGACCAAAGAGTTAAACCTGATTCAGAATCACAAGTAGAAAAATACTATTTCCAAATAATCACTATTTGGTGGTTTTATTTTTGAATGGCAGTAAGATGAATTAAACATGATGCAAGTGATCACGACAACAGAAAGGACACTTTCAAGATAATATATCCATGAACATAAAGCCCAGGGGTAATAAGAGGTTTGTTTTGATGTGATTTCTACCCATCCATCTCCATCTGCATCTCACTGGCACTAATAACACCCTGCTACATAATTGAAAACACTCACAAATTTCACAATAAAAGCATTACATTCCAAGTAAGTTTATAGTGCTGTGATGTAATGTTTAAACTTGGATGCCAAAAAATGCTCTGCTCAAGCCAATGTTTCTATCACATGGTACTGTGTTACATGGTAATGTTTGTTTAGCAAATACTAATTTGATTAAATGTAGTGTATGATTTATTGTTTGTTGTCAGAAATGTCAGAAATATTGAAGTATTTCCTATTAAACTCTATAGTATTGACCAAGAGGCAGGTTTTCCACTCATGTTCTGGAATTTCTAGGATATTTACAGGATATTAATAACCCTGTAACCACTGCAATTCACACACAGGCATGCTGCAAAGGGTGAAATCACCATTAATCCGACTGCAGAGGTTATGTGGGACAGGATTTCTTTAGATTTTGAGTGATACTGTCAATAAACAAAACTAAAACAATACGTTTGTGATGTTAACTTATTTTCATTGTGAAGTTACAGGACTGAAAATGGAAAACAGTGAGGATACTTTTCATTTTGACTGCTACATGCTGTGTTCTCATGGTGGGGAACGAAATTTTTTTGTTATTCAAGTTAAGTCAAACTGATTCTGTACAGCAGTGTGAGCTCCCAGTTGTGGCTTTGTTGCTGATACAATATGAATAGACAGTTCTTTATAAGTTTGTAATTTGAGTTCACATGGCCTGCCGGATGTTTTCCAGGCTCTTCTCAATGTTGTCAATAACGTCCACTGCAGCTTGCGGGATCCTGGTTCCGGGGCCGAAGATGGCGCTCACGCCGCTCTGGTACAAGAACTCATAGTCCTGCACACACACAGAGGTAGAACACGGTTTATATGAATTGCAGTTAAAGCTGAAGCAGGTAGACATGGAGCTAATACATTTAAAAAAAGTTATTTTTATAAAACGGCGTCTGTGTCCTCCGGTACTGTTTAGCTATAAAATGAGAACATTTGTGACCCAGCAGCCATGTTGAGATCAGTTGAAGAAACACAAAGCACCGCCCACCAGCCGGAGCAAATGTTCTCATTTTACAGCTAAACAGTGCACTACAAGATGTTTCTGAAAACATTTGAGGTGAGAAATAGGCATTAACGTAACAGAATATTGATTCATATTTAATCAGCGCTGTCTCGTTTGATCGTTTGATTGGAGTTTGCGAGTGATTGACAGCTGCCTCCGTTGAATGAACAGCCAATAGGAATGCTCTCTCTCTGAAATGACCTGTGATTGGCCAAAGCCTGAAAACAGAGCCATGAGGAGGTACAGAAGTCTAGTTTTCTCTCAGAACACTTCAATTTCAATATGCTGAAAATATATTTTTGAGTTTTTGACCAATGATGCCAAAAACAATTTAGCTTTAATGAGAAATTCAGCTTTATTCATGTAGAGAAAGAAGGACGTGCACAGTCCCTATGTGATTATGATGCTAATTATGCTGTAGCATGATTAAACTAGAAGTAGCCCCCAAAAGGAAAAGGGATGAAATGTGTTTTGCAGACAAGATTGACATGAACAAGATGACAGGAAATGAGAGTGCACTGCGTGCAATCAAGGACATCCTTAAGTATGGTAATACCAATCATCATTACAGAGTGATTTTCTTGTCCACATGACAGCAGGGTATATGCTTTGCTGTCTGCTTCAAGATCGCTAGCAGTGATGCCGGGGGGCGATGCAGGCTAAAAGCTTGCCTAGTAGAGCCGTCATGTCATTTTTCTATCATCTTCTAAAAGGCACAGCTTACTGTGCACGGTGTGGTGGCAATATCAACATGAATAAAGCTCACTGTGTAGAATGCGGTCATCAAACTGACACCAGCAACTCACACAACTCACACAACTCATTAGAGGATAAAGCATGGGGGATCGGGACTTCTCGTCGCTGGGGCCACACCTGTGGAACCAGCTCCCAGGAACAATTATGGCCTCAGACTCTTGCTGTTTTTTTAAATCTAATCTAAAAACACACCTGTTCCTCTTGGATTTCCCCTAGGGTTTTTAAAATTATTATAATATTATAGTAATTTTACTTTTAACTTGTATCAGGAAATATTTTGTCTATCATTTTAATCATCCTAACTTGACGTTTTTATTTGCATGTTTCTTGTGTAAATTGTCTTAATATTGTATTGTGATTGTTTTGTGTGTGCTATATAAATTAAATTAATTCTTATTAATATTATGATTTATTATTCAAATCCTCAGGGTCGGCTTTATTTATTGAAAGAAAATGCCTCACACGTACTGGGAAAATGTGATGCTTTTACTGCCCTTGCAAAACGTCAAGCCTGGACATTAACAAACATTACCTTCACTTAGTGGGGTCTTGGGTAAAACAATTAGACAGCGACCCCCTCACTGCCCTTTTCGGAATTCCTTCAATGCCCGTGACTAACACACCCAAAGCCACAAAACAAGTTACTCCATGCACCAGTCTGCTTGCTAGGAGGTTTATTCTCCTTAAATGGACATATTGATCCCCCAGCTACTCGTAATAGATGGACTCGTGAGATACTGCAGTGCATTAGGCTTGAGAGGATTAGGAGGCGCCAAACAAGAACCAAACAAGAATTAGTGTGGGTGGGAGTGGGGTTTGCAGCAGATAAACACAGAACACTGTTAACACTACTCTCAATTGTTTATGTTATTAATTTCTGTGCAAAAATCAATGAAGAGATTGTCAGTGTGCTGACTTGACTGTGACTTGCCCCAAAACTGCATGTGATTATCATAAAGTGGGCATATCTGTAAAGGGGAGACTCGTGGGTACCCATAGAACCCATTTTCATTCACATATCTTGAGGTCAGAGGTCAAGGGACCCCTTTGGAAATGGCTGTGACAGTTTTTCCTCGCCAAATTTTAGCATAAGTTTGGAGCGTTATTTAGCCCCCTAAACGACAAGCTAGTATGACATGGTTGGTACCAATGGATTCCTTAGGTTTTTCTAGTTTCATATGATGATGATTTTCACTCTAGCTTTAAAACTGAGCCCACAACAACCTAAAAATCACAGGTTGCGTTAATGCGTTAAAGAAATTAGTGTCGTTCAAACGAATTTGTGTTAATGCGTTATTATTGCATTAACTTTTACAGCTCTAGTAAAAAAATAATAAAGCAAAGCTTGTGCTATTGCTGTGGACTGTGGCATTAAGGAGGTTGCTTTGGAAGAGTAAAAACAGAGAAATTAAAGAGACAATGAGAGAGAAACAAAGCAAGATGGATGTTTACTAAATGGCATATAACAACAGAAGGACGACAAGAAAATGAGGGGGGGAAATTCTCTCGGTTAGAGATTTGATAATCATGAAAGAAGTCAAAGGTTACCTGTGGTGGGATGACGCCTCCGCAGATGACCAGGATATCTGGCCTGTTGAGCTTCTGTAGTTCCTTGAGGAGCTCCGGCACCAGGGTCTTGTGTCCCGCGGCAAGCGTGCTGACTCCGACGCAGTGTACGTCTGCATCGACCGCCTGCTGGGCGACCTCGAGCGGAGTCTGTTCACCCAGGAGTCAGACATGGAAAAAAAAAAAATAATAGACAACTCTGAATGGCGTATGAAACATGAGAAAAAAATCAATATAATGCGGTGCAATACCAACACCAGAAAGTACTTCATTTCATTAAATCTTTATCCGCCCCTCTTTGCATTATTTAACTACTCCACTGAAAAACATTCAGAACATTAATCATCAGTAAGCTACTGATGTAAGCTGCACTGTAAGCTATCAAAGAAAATATAGATGCATCCTGAGCAACTTCAGGTCAGGGAGTCATTTACACATTACATTGATCAACTCATATGATATCCAGCATGGGAATCTGAGATTATCTGGGTGAATTTGAAGATATCACAAGAGGTTTTTTGAACTCTTGAACTCTTTAATCAACCAAACAATAATATAAAAACAACTGACTGTAAATCTGTATCCGCAGCATGTAGTTACTTTAAAGAGCAACGAAACACTGCCCTTCAGCCAATCAACTAAAGTCACGAGGTATGGCGTCAGAGAGTGGGGCTCGGCTGTACTAGGTTAGCTCAGTTGCACCCCCACTTGGCTTGCTAACACTAAGGAGTGTTATATATAGAATAGAGTCTTTCCACATTGTTTTGCCATTGAAATGTCCGGTATGACATCATCAAATAGGGTTTACATTTTTTGGGGTGGTTTTAATTATACTTTAACACAGAGAATGGAAGCAGTCAAACTGCTTACAGACCTGTCTCACAGCAAATATTTGAACTTGTCATAGCAGTAAAAAGCACAGGTGCAACTGCCTTTGTTCCATTTGAGTGTGTCTGTGAGCTCTGCAGTAGAGTTAGCGAGCGTGCACGATAACAGAGCCCTGGTACTGACACACCTGAATGTAATGGAAATAATTACGGCCATTAGTTGCACCTGCGTCTAAGATATCTAAATGTCAATTTCTTGGGCTAATTTGCGCGGCTTGATAAGTGTACTGACAGAAAGGTCAATAAGCTGTTTTTAGCTCAAAATGCTTTGCCAGTAAATGTCATTTCAAAACTCCCATTATAAATACGATCAAATAAGAAAAAATAGAAATAACGGAAAACCTACAAATAAAAGTGTTATTTAAAAGTGTTATAAAAGTGTTTGTGAGCTTATTTAATTGGACCAGACCAAGATGTAAGTGGAAATGGTCTTACTCTTATTATGCAGCTGCAGCAGTCAACATACTGTGTTGTTTTTACCATGCGTAGGGTTGAGTATTTGTACTTCCCAGTGCACCTGGCTCTTATAAAGAACCAATTAAGAGCCCTCTTAATGTCTGAGAGTCTGCAGATTTGTACATTGTTAAATACAAAGATGTGTTTAGTAGAAGACAAAAGTGCCAAACCTTGTCTTTTAAGTTGAATAACACTTAACGCAATGTGGGTTTCACCATCAAAAGGCTACATCTATTGTACATCAATCTCAATTATATCTGCTTATATCTATTCCTTACCTTTTATACTTATTAAATATTTTTTACATTTTAGGATAATTACATTTACTTCTCAAACCTTAAGTACTTAAAGCATGTTATAAGGTGTTTTTTGCTCCATTCTATTGTCTGACACTGACCTGAAACAGCGGTCCGATGTCCACATCGAAGCCCAGGTCAGCAAACCCTGTGGCGATGACTTTGGCGCCCCTGTCGTGACCATCCTGCCCCATTTTCGCCACCAGCAGTCGAGGGTTCCTGCCCTCGTGCTTCTTAAAATCTGCAACTCTGAGATTTAAAAAAAAAAAAAATTGGTAGGATATGTAACTCCAACCAGTCGAGCAATCAGTCTGAATGCATGTAAAGATGCTTTATATTCTACCTATTGAGGGTCGCGGCAATCTCCTCATGCTCCCCATACTCGCTGCGGTAAGCACCGCTCACCATCCTGGTACTGGCCTTGTGTTCACCAAACACGATCTTCATGGCATCAGTTATTTCACCGACTGAACATCTAAAAAAAGAAAAGGAAAAAAGCACACAGCATCTTCCTCAATATGTTTTCACTTTATGATGATAAATAATGCGAGGCAATCCTGTTATTCAATTTGCTTTAATTCATTTTAAGACTTCTCCATTCAATAAACTGAATGCAAATGTCCTTGCTTTTTCATTTGATTGCAGTTTGTTTGATTACCTGTATCATTTCGTAGTGCCTTATATTACCGTCTGTGTCACACGGCAGAAAGATTTACTCTAGTCTCATTTCCCACAATTTCACCGTTGCAGTGAGGGTAACAAAATAGCAATGATCAAAAAACGTTGGTGTAATTTGCATGTCAATTGTGGGAATGAAACTTGTACTTATACAACGTATGAAGCATATTATATTGAGATGGATTAAAGGTCTATGGGTAGCAGGGCTGACCCGAATGTATAGCTCTCAAAATAGCCCATGAAATAAGGAATAATCCCACAACATTATTCATTATTCATACTCAATGTTAATCATTAGTCATTCTCAGACTGATATCGCTGTTTGTTGTGTGTAGAGGTGCGTGTGTTTGCAGTAGTGCAGCAGCAGCAGCAGCACTGTCTCGGACACTGAAACGGAGGGGATGGAGACAAACAGACAGAAGAACATGTCAGCCTGATGTGCTGTGCTGCTCCTCGAAGCTTCGAATACCTTTCGAATATTTCTCACCGAAGCCTCAAAGCCCAAAAATGGGCCTTAATGGTAGTAAAAGTGCATGGGATGTTGAAGTGGTTACAGATGACGGTGAGAGTTGTGAAGTTCAGTAATCTCTAACATGCCATGCCAGTGCCTCTCACCGAGTGGGCTGTGATCAGCATGTGATCTTTTAGTGAGAGCTTTCTTCGCTTGAAACAGACAGTGTCTATAGTCAGTTTATCCACGTGTGTGTGTGGGTCTCATAATCAGGTCAGATAGTACATTTGATATTCTTGGTTATACCAAACAAGACTTCATTTCACATGTGACCAATAACTTCTTAACTAGTCACTATTAAATAACTTGGTTTTGGTCAACAGTGTACACAAACCTTTCTTGCCATTAGATAAAAATGAAATCTAACTTTGGTATTCTGGCAGCTATAAAAAGACATTTAACAAGCTTGTATTACCAAATATCCAAATACTGTATATGGACATTAGCTAAGCTCAGACATCTAATTATAAAGTTATTTTAATAAAATCAGATTTTTAAGGAAGTATCTTGCAAAATCAAACTACAATTACCGCCTCAGTTTGTATGCCTCCGCCAAACAGTCAAATTGCAGTTTATATCCATGTCTGTCCAAAATCAGTTCATCATTTTATCCTGTTAGACATTTGTGTAAAATTGTCTGATTAGCATATGAATTCTTGAGTTATGGCCAAAACAAAACATGTTTTGTGAGGTCACCTTTGACCAAAATCTAATCAGTTCATCCTTGAGTCAAGGTGGATGTTTGTGGATGTTTGTGCCAAATTTGAAGAAATTCCCTCCAGGTGTTCCTGAGATATTGTGTTCACGAGAAGGGGACAGACAGACAACTTGAAAACATAATGTCTCCAGCCACGGCTGTCGTTGGAGCGGAGGCATAGAAATCTTTTTCCTACAATTGCTGCTCTGCCACTGATGAGTTTGACTGTTATGTATGAAGAAACTTTGACCACAGACGTACTGCTCGAGGTTGGTGAACAAAAGAGCTTTGGAGAAAAATAGCACAACGATTATCTTCCTGTATGGTGTACGCGAGCTAAGGTATTTTCAAAGCATCAGAAGAACATTCTTTCACCGCAGTTATACATTGTTATACTACAGAATATGCCACCTGGTATTTCAACTGGATGTAACCTTTCAACGGAGAACATTGTGGTGAAATATAATAAACAATGAAGGAAAGGCAGGAAACATTATCACAATTACATTTCATACTATAAGATAAAGTCGAGCAATCTCGGGACCCATCAGCTCTCAGTCTGACGACAGATAAGCCTCTGTCTGGATTGGTCAATGCTATTCTGACTGCAAACGGAAACCAGAATGCATCTGATGCCAAAATCTTGTCCCGTTACCTACAGATTCTACATGTTAATGCAGAATCTGTTATTAGTAGGGCTGTTAAAGTTAACGCAATAATGACGCATTGGCGCAGATTTGTTTTAACGCCACTAATTTCTTTAACGCGTTAACGCAACTTGCGATTTTTAAGTTGTTGCGGGCTACATGATATGAAACTAGAAAACTTAAGGAATCCATTGGTACCAACCATGTCATACTAGATTGTTGAGAAGGAGGCTAAATAGTGCTCCAAACTTGCACAAATGTTTTGGCATTTTCAAAAAAATGTCATTCAAAACTCCCGTTATAAATAGGATAACCACTGGGCCGGAGCCCACTGGTGGGCCTCAGAGCGCCACCTAGTGGGCTGCGGAGGTATTGACAAATGGTTAGATTAACCTATTCAAAATCAGACGGCCACTATTCTCTCTTTCAGAGGTTGTAGTGGGCTCAGTGTTAAAGCTAGAGTGAAAATATGGTATCAACGGAAACTACAAAACCTAAGGAGTCCATTGGTACCCACCATGTCATACTAGCTTGTTGGGAAGGAGGCTAAATAATGCTCCAAAATTACGATACATTTGGGAGGAAAAACTGGCATGGCCATTTTCAAAGGGGTCCCTTGACCTCTGACCTCAAGATACAGTATGTGAATGAAAATGGGTTCTATGGGTACCCACGAGTCTCCCCTTTACAGACATGCCCACTTTATGACAATCACATGCAGTTTGAGGCAAGTCATAGTCAAGTCAGCACACTGACAGCTGTTGTTGCCTGTTGGGCTTCAGTTTGCCTGTTATGATTTGAGCATATTTTCTATGCTAAATGCAGTACCTGAGAGGGTTTCTGGACAATATTTGTCTTTGTTTTGTGTTATAAATTGATTTCGAATAATAAATATATACATACTGTACATTTGCATAAAGCAAGCATATTTGCCCACTTCCATGTAGATAAGAGTATTAAATACTTGACAAATTAAGGTACATTTTGAACAGATAAAAAATGTTAACTTGCAATTAATTGTGATTAACTATGGACAATCATGCGATTAATCGCGATTAAATATTCTAATCGATTGACAGCCCTAATTTATAGAGATTCATTTAAGAGTGGTCATTACAGTTAGAGATTTTAGTGACTGTGTTAGGGAGTTTTGACCTGGCTCGTGCTGCATCAACAGCCAGGCCCAGAAGGTTGCCCTCCCCGGTTCGGGCACACTCCTCAACGGCTGCCAGGCACTTCTTCGCTGCCTCTGGGTCACGACTCTCTCTCACCTACAACAGACAAAGGAGGCAAAATGCCATAAACATGGTAGTTTTTATCTTCCCTGCTAACAACATTTATACCACTGATAGAATCCACTATACACAGTGTATATGAATGTGTCAACTAGTGTGTCTAAGTACCCTTTAACACAAAGAAAGAAAAACATTCATACGGCTAATAGACCTTTCTTACAGCAGACATTTTGGCTGCGGTTAAAAAGTCAAAAAATTATGCCCTAATGTCTTTTCCTAACAACTATTCCTTGACCTTAATGGAAAACATCATGAGGTCAAGGAAAGTTGTGAAGGAGAATTCATAAGGATTTATGAAACGACAACCACGCTGCAAAGATAATCCCACTGCACATAATTCCATCAGTGACCGGCTTGCTTTATCCTCGGACATGTAATATTTATTTATGTTGATTATTTGTTTATTTACAGTTTGCTATATGTTGCTTTGCTATTCATTTTTTAAACAAGAAAAACTAATATGTTTTATTCTTGTTTGGTTTTTTACTTAAATGTTACATTTAAATAATAAAATAAAAAAATAAAATAAAAAGTGAAACAAAATGATTGTCACTGTCTACTCATATTTATCAACATGAATCCCATTAGTATATGACTGTATGAAAATATTATGCCAGATGGGCATATCGTTTGTTTTCATGAACGGCCGAATGGTGCTTTGCTTTAAATGTTGCGGCCGCAAGGAATTGTGGGACAGTTGTTGAGTAATCACTGTATTATGTATCTTGCATACACAAGATAGACAGTAGTTCTGATAATCAGCCAAACTAACAAGCTGTTGGGCAAACACAGCCAGCCACCAGAGGGTTCCTAAATGAGAAAACCGCATATGTTGAGTCCTCTATTCATTATTTTTAAAGGTCCAGTGTGTAGGATTTAGGGGGATTTATTGGCAAAAATGGACAACACAGTCTCATCCCAACTGGTCACATACTGGCACCCTCATACCGTTGCATTTCGGTCGCATTAAACACGTGCTTAATGTTGTGAATTAAACAAAAACACTTGACGCCCTGGGAATGAGATCGGGTTGAAATGGAATATAATATTAATAACTATGTTTTCATTAGCATATATTCATCTGAAACTAAGAATTGTGTGTGTTTTCGTTAGCTTAGAATGAGCCCTTCGTATCTACATAGGGAGCGGGTCCTCTTTACGGAGTCCGCCGTGTTGCTTCGCCATGTTTCTACAGTAGCCCAGAATGGACAAACCAAACACTGGCTCTAGAGAGAGCTTTTCATGTGAGCAGAGGGTTGGTTGCAATCTGCAACCTCACCGCTAGATGTCACTAAATCCAACACACTGCCCCTTTAATTATTTAGGTTTAAGTTTAACTGGGCTAATTTATCTTCTTTTCATTATAAGGATATTTGCCAAAGTATTCAAAATAATTGTAAAAAGCTCACATTCTTCATAGATTTTTAGTAGACAAGAACAGTAACTAGAACAAAATCTTGAGATTCTTGTAGAAATATATTAATATACTGCATATGCACATGACATGGAATTGTATTTGTGGTATTCCTTAAGCATTGCTTTAAACAGAAACTAAAATGTGGAAAAACAACAGCATTATTCTTTAGACAGCACATATTTATCCATTTGATTCTCAAAGGATCACTGACCTTTTTCAGTTTTTCAATCTGTTTCTGACGTACAGCGGTGTTATCTATAGCCAGCACCTCCACCGTCTCCTCTTTCTCCAGACGGTACTTGTTCACCCCGACGATGACCTCTGATCCTGGAGAAGAAGAGGAAGAAAAGTATTCAGCTACATGAATAAACGCAAATTAACCACCCAAACATACATTTGTGAACAACCTTTTCAGGGTATTATCCACTTTTAAATAAGCAAAAGTCCACTCCATTAAGTGTATTACTTCCTACCTACATCTATAAGACACCCTTTTTAGACACCTTACCTTTGTGTAAAGCCGAACAACGCCCCTTAGCTGTGATATAAGGACAAAATACCACGTCTGTGGTGAGCTATTGCTTCATTAATATTCAGTGGGGATAACTTCAAGGATTCGGGGGAATCTATCTTTAAATAATTTAATTCTTGATGTTATGTATATTTTAATTAATTAACTGTCATAATTATCTCCTTCACCATCTCAGCGACTAATCAAAATGTAGAAGCCCTGCATATCATGGCCAGCATATCATGGCCAGAGATGGTAATTGCTATGAACATTCAAGTGTTCAAAAGATACACAGAAAGCAGACAGATGCTTGGAATTCTCTATATCTCCAAAATAGAAAATCTCACAATTTGACCACAATGTAGGAAAAAACTAAAATGATCCGAGAGCCACACACGGTCAATCAGAATTCAAGGCCCATCAGAAGAGGAAACAAATGTCAGCAGCCAACAAATATGTGCAGCAACAGTGAATCAGAAAGTCAATGAATATCAATGAGAGCGAGTATCAGGGGGATTATGGAGGAGAGCTGCAGTCTGTGAAGGTTCTGTTCTGCTCCAGCGCGGTCACTTCTGGCGTTATGGGACGCAAGGCAAATTCCAAAGAGACACAAAGACGCCTCAGTTAACTTCCCCCGATAACAACCTCGCCAAGTGCACACACATCTGCTCGCTCCTTGAATCAAACTGTGATACGATCTTGAGCTGCTTTCCTATCCACTTGTGGTAGCCTTGCTCCCATTGGGATCTAGCGGACTCAACAGGCACGTGTTAGAGTTAAGGCACTTTCAAGAGACGCATTATATATATATATATACCAAACCAAATAACATACTGAATGCAGGACACGAGAATCCTTTTTCATAGGGCTGTGCAATGAAACAATTATAGCTTCCAACGATTATGAAAACAAGATAATCGACATAAAAAGATTATCGTGCGCTCCCATTTTGTCCTGCGTTATAAATCATAAATAAGCCTATGATATATATTCTTACAGTACCTGAGTCAATGCGGGCCTGTCTGCGAGCAGCACATTCCTCGATACGGAGCTTTGGAATGCCCTCCGCCACAGCTCTGGCCATGCCTCCCACCTCCTCTATTTCTTTAATGAACTATACAAAGGAAAACAGAGCTTGTGAAAGAGTGACTCAATGAGGATGGATTACTTGTGTAGACACTGTGTACATAATGTACAATGACATTTACCTCAAAAGACAACATGGCTCTAAAAAAGTTCACATTAACAACAATATTTTTAATATTTCACAGAAATAGATGAACCCCTCGCTGTATATTACAGGCCAGTTTTGGGGAAAAAATTGGACAGAGGAAAAACTAATCTGTTAATGAAAACATTACTTTGGTTAATTTGGAGGGAAGCCCAGGCTGTCGCCTGTTTTGGCCCCATGACAAACCTTCAAAGCTGTGTTATAGACGTCATCCGTGAGAGCCTCCATCATGTGCGAGCCCCCCCAGGGATCAGCGACTTTGGGGATGCCCGACTCTTCCTGGATGATGATCTGGGTGTTCCTGGCAATGCGAGCGCTCTTCACTGTGGGCAAGCCCAGAGCTTCATCGAACGAGTTGGTGTGGAGCGACTGGGTCCCCCCGAACACCGCCGCCATGGCCTCAATCACTGTACGCACCACGTTGTTGTATGGATCCTTAGAGGAGGAAAGTTCTAATAACTATTCGTTCATTTGACATGTTTCAGTTTGATCTCTATACATTTGAAGGACTTTCAAAATTCCAACTTATGCTTACTTGTTCAGTGAGGGACCAGCCTGAAGTCTGGCAGTGTGTGCGGAGCAGCAGAGACTTGGCATTCTTGGGCTGGAAGTTCTCTTTAATGAGCGTGGCCCACAACCTCCTGCCTGCCCTCAGCTTGGCAATTTCCATGTAGAAATTCATCCCAATACCCCAGAAGAATGACAACCTGGCAGCACACACACACAAAATGTCAAAAAAGAGAAATATAGTCAATTATTCAAATTAAATGAAAATTGAAAATGAGAGCAATTCTAAACAAAAATAGAAATCCGAGATATTTGTACAGGCACAACACAATATAATGAGATAGACCCACCACTATTGGAGTATCCAAATACAAACAACACGCTCTAAAAAGCACTTTATGTCTCATTATGGCGTATAGCAATGCCAGTAACCTAACAACTAGATACAGTCACAGACTTCATCCAGTGATGACTATTACTACAAATAGATGGCAGAAAATGCAAGCGAGCAACAAACCTCATCTGCTAGAGTTTAAATAAACAAATAAATTACCATACTGACAAAACCCCAAGAAGAACACGGTTGGGATGCTACTCGGGTTAGTTTAAGGCTGAAACATTGTTTGGGGTACAGCGACCTTTCGGCCCTTTCCACTCTTCAGCATTTTCTTCTGTGTGCTCCTGTCCTCATAGTGGCAATTGCAAGATTTCACAGACCGAAAGAAAACAACCAATCAGAGCCAAAGAGTCTCTAAAGCAGCTGTCAACTCTGATCAAATGGTCGAACTAGGCAGCACTGAGCAAATATAAATCAATATTCTGTTACTGTAATGCCTATTTCTCAACTCAAATGTTTTCAGAGGCATATGTTAGTGTACTGTTCAGCTGTAAAATGAGAAAATATGCTCCGGCCGGTGGGCGGTGCTTGATTTTTGCAGCCAGGTCACAAACTTTGTCATTTTACAGCTAAACAGTACACTACAAGATGTTTCTGAAAACATTTGAGGCGAGAAATAGACATTACAGTAACAGAATATTGATTCATATTTGATCAGAGCTGCCTAGTTTGAGAGTTTGATCGGAGTTCGCGAGTTTCGCAAGCAGAGATTGACAGCTGCTGTAGAGAGTGCTCGTGTTTTGGTTCCAGTGCGGTGAAATCTTGCAAATGCTATTAGGAGCATTAGAAGGAGGCAGAGGAACATGATTTTTTCTCAGATCATCTGTCTCATGCACTACTATCTGGATAGTTTTATAAAAATAACTTTTTATCATATTTGCTCAAAGTTACCAACACAATAAATTTAACAGCCGACCGGCAGAAATGCTAAAATATGTTTATGTAATCGAGAGTCTCCATGACAGACTGTCTATCAGAGAGAACTGACTAGTCTCTTTTTCAACTACAAAATGTCCTATTGTGGTCACAATTATATATAAAAAATATTTTTGCAATCCTTATCAAAAATATTATGCATTTATGAAGAAAAAACTGATGGTCAATATGTATGAATCGGATGTTAAACTCTCAAAAATCCAATATCGGTTGAGTTATAAAAGAAAATGGTCATCAACCAGCTGTGTAAACAGAGCAGACCAAAGTAATGATGCAGCACGGCCAAGATGGAATTAATCATGATGAATTTCCACTTCTGTTCTTTCATGTTTTTACAGTGTATCAAATAAAACAAAAATGATTGTTTAGAGCGAAGGACAACTGATACAATATGTGTATTTCTCTACAAACTTGTAACGTCCACCCTTTAACTGTACTACAGAAACTCGTCCCCTTGCTCCAGATACACAGTAAGACTGTGACCGTCACAGTGACAATATCAACATTAAGTTGTCTTTGTGCAAACCCACTGGTGGTGAGTCTGAACAATAAGAGATAATAGCTTAGTGTGGAAACCTTTCCATTTCACACAATAGAGTGACAGCTCGCTATTGATTCAGAGTGACTGTCTGTAAGGCCGGCCTCGGAAGTCATTACGTGGAGAAAGGTAGAGCTGGACTGGGCCATCAGGATGCTCCAGGGGACTGCATCCACACGTAACTCTGCTATTATCGGAGTAATTGACGTATGAATAGGAGATAATGGAAGTGCAACGCAAGGAACAAGAACTGGACAGAGGGCAGGGTAGGTGAAGTGGTACAGTTGTGTAATTGACTGAAAAGACCTTCTACTGTCTACGGCAGCACCACATTATAGATCATTTAGCTCAAAGTGGACAAGAAAAACATCATTCTACGGAGCAACAGGTGGGCTGAGCCAAAGAGATTCACATAAAAGATGCATTATGAACAACAATCAGAAGAGAATTCACAACTTTGTTCAGTCCCTGAAGGAACAAGTGGCAAAATGACAGCAAAAATGTTGATGTTAACACATCCAATATGTGGTGCCTTTACCCAAATGTATCCTATTTTCTTCTTTAGAATTGATATCTATATTACACACTTTGTGTTGGGCTCAGTGGGAAGTATTTGTATAAATTACCATTTGGACAAGCAGCCTTTCCTTCTGGCTTTAATTGTATGCAAATTCAGTCTGTGAGCAACATGTGGTGGTTCAACAAATAAGGAGGACGGTATTTGTTTGCCAGTTAAATGTGGCTGTCACACGTATGACTAATTATGCATTAGTCAAACATGCACAGCGTCGGTGGAATATTAATAAAAGACCAACATCATGAATGGCAGAACTAAATATTTGATAGTTTCGTCATTAACAGAACATTCAGCTAACGCCTGAGTGAAACACTGAACTGACTGACGGCATAAGCTCCTGCTCAAAAGGAGTGATCTTAAAGTGAATGTAGTCGTTGTCAAATTGAACCAGTAACACCATCTACTGACACTGGTGGTGCTAAGAGCTAAGTCACACCTCAGCAGGTGTCATGGTTGACATTGTGTATCCCTTGAGTCCAGTATTTTGTTTGTTGCAGTTCCTTTAGAGGGAATATCTGACCTAATTTGAGTTCAGCTTTGGGAGGATGGGGCCGCACGTTGTAGAGGAAGTGTAGAATGTGTGATAAACATATTGGAGAGTGTGATGGTGTTATGAGATGTGTGATAGACAGAACTACGCTTTCAACTAAAAGTAGGGATCTTAAAAAATGAAAAGTCTTTTCAGACTAACTTTTATCAAACAACTACTGCTTCAGACTCTGACTCTACATTCATCCTACATTTTTATCAGATATTTCATTGTATATATAAAAATGTTGGACTCTCATTACTGTGATTCATACCTACCTCAATAAGAATATAAAGGAAGGTTCACACAATATGTAGCTTTTTGTCTCTTCAAAAACATTCTGAGGTTATTAACTTAATGCTCGATGAAAATGATTCTTAATTTACATTTATACATATTTCACCACTTTTCTCTTGCTAGAGGACGTGTCAAACTCAAGGCTCGCGGCCAAATCCAGCCCCCTCGCAAATTTTGATCCGGCCCGCATATCAATTTAGATTCTCAATAAATGTTGTCCTGCCTAGTTGTGGCCTGCACAGCAACGCGTGCCCTTTACACAAAACACACAGGCATGCCTCCACTGTCTGCAAGCTAGCTAACACAGAATGGCACAAAAACGTTTTACCCGGTTATGAGAGCCAATCTGCACCTATGGGTTGTGGCTGTATGGGACATGTATACTACACGATTAAAGCTTTAGAGCCGATAGCATGCAAACAAAGCGTTTCAATGCAGTTGCTGCAACCAGAGGCTGTGCAGTGTGTATGTGGAAATGTGCAGCCTGTGTGCAGAAGTAGACATGCCCAAGGCTGGGTTTGCCAACAAGGGCAAAGGGGACAACTACCTCAGGGGCCCCTAAATGTAACATGTTCACTGTTTGGCACATAGTTTGTTATAATTTGATAAATTGGAAAGTTTAGAGCTGAAATTATTTAGTTGATTAATTGATTAGTTGATTTACAGAAACTGTTTTGATAACCAATTACTCATTTTTCAATCAAAAACACGCAAGACGCATTTGTTTCTGCTTTTCTTTGTCTACTGTGATATGATACTAAATCAATATCTTTTGGATTTGGACTCCTGCTTGGACAAAATAACAATCCATTTGAATATGTCAACTTGGGATTTGAGAAATTGTGTTGTTGGAAAAATAATCTTACGTTGCTTGGAGTACCGAAACACAATATAAACAACAGGATTTCCCTCAGGAAATTGTTCAGCCGAGTTGGTAAGCCACCCAGACCATTGTTCATTTCCTATCCTATCAAATTCGATGGTTTCATTTTTTTATTAAATGTCCCACACAACCATTGAGTTGCCATATTCAGCCCTGTGAAACAGGTTGTTGTGAGTTGGCTGTGTGGTAGCCTACTGCTAAAAATGTAATAAGAATGCAGTATTTTGCTTGACTAAATGCGAGGCAGCTTTTTGTTGATTTGTTTAAGGCCATATGGGCATGCAACAATATAATCAGACATTTTACGTTTATATTTCGATCAAATAAAAGCATGTCAATAAACTATATATGTCTGGCCCTTAACGTGATTTTCATTTCCCAGTGTGGCTCTTAGTGAAATTGAGTTTGGCACACCTGTGCTAGAGTGTCTGAGACATCGCAAAGGAGGTATGAACTTCATAACAGCTCCGGCTCTACCTTAAAAATCTAGACATGGCGGTGAGCTACAAATATGTAAATCAAACTTGGTCCCTCCACACTTATTAGATCTTATTATTTTGTACCTTGGGGCAAACTCATCAATGGTTAAGCCTGCTTTCAGACCAGTGCGGCAGTACTCCAGGCCGTTAGCGATGGTGTAAGCTACTTCCAGGATGGCATCAGCTCCAGCTTCCTGAAGATGGTAGCCACTGATGGATATGGAGTTGAACTTGGGCATGTTCTGGAAACATGGAGAGTCATTCAAATCAGCGAGTATTACATTAACAACATGACATAAAGTAAGCAGCATACGAGCAGGTTACTTAAATACTTAAGTGGTACCTACCATGGCGGTATAAGCGAAGATGTCTGCGATGGCCTGCATGGAAGGCTCCGGGGGGAAAATATAGGTGTTGCGTACCATAAACTCCTTCAAAATATCATTTTGAATCGTGCCAGTTAGCTTGGCTTTAGATACTCCCTGCTCCTCTCCGGTTACGATAAACATCGCCAACACAGGGATGACTGCTCCGTTCATTGTCATTGAGACGGACATCTTCTCCAGCGGGATTTCATCAAACAACATCTTCATGTCTTCAACTGTGTCTATAGCAACTCCGGCCATGCCGACGTCTCCGTGGACTCGGGGGTTGTCGGAGTCATAGCCGCGGTGCGTCGGGAGGTCAAAAGCCACGGAGAGACCCTGCTGTCCAGCTGAAATGAAAAAGAGATTGTGGATTAGAGCCTATGAGAAAATGGAGATACAAAAAAGGGAAGGGAAGTCATAGATCATCAGATAGCAAAAAAAATGTCACACTCATGAGAGTGATGGGAGGGTTCAGTGCTTTACAGGGGGACACTTAAGCAAAGAGAAGTCACAGTAGATCAGCAACAGGCAGCGTCCAGCCTCTGGCTAAAGACTAGCAAACAAACACGCCTGCAAGCACCAACACCACCAAGATTCAACTTGAAATCCTTATTCCACTAATGAATCTGTCTATGTCGTCAACTATTTTGGCTTGTGCCCACCATAACTGAAGCATAGTGTTATCCCTCCCTCTCATACAACACTAAATGGTGAACTAAGACAGCAAAATGTGACCTCTATTTTCCCTTGTTATTTAAAGGACTGTATATTTGAATAACAAGTATTTGTGGTTGGCCCTTGAAAGCTTTGATGACCTTCAAGAAGGTTAAAACTACTTGTGCAGTTTCTGCACATGCTCATATGCACAAAATCTGCATGACACCTTAAAATGCCAAAGTCATTTTAGTCTTTCCATCTTCTTAATATTCTATGTAGTTTTCTAATTATTCTGTGTAATTCAATGTGAAGCCTCTAGTATAATAATGCATTTCAGAGGCAGTTTTGGCTCAAGTGTGGAGCGCAATATTTTCTCAAATTTGCACTAGTGTACGTGTACCATCCTAACTGAAAATATATCTAAACTGCCAGGTTTTATGGAGATGTGACAGCCAAAAACCTTATGCGTAAGGTTCAGATGTGTTCCAAGAACATGTCCAAAATTGTGTGGTGAACAAAACACAAATTATGCCATTGTAGGATATAAAATGTTGATGCACAATAGATTTGAAGTGGTGCAGAAGTTGGTGAGAGTAATGACTCGTGTATCCAGCCAGTTCTCATTCCCATGGCGTCAAATACCAACGCTTTGTCACGGCCGTCAGCGTTCGATACCGCCACACAAGGAACACTTTAGTGCCGGTCGGCGACGCACCGGGCTTTCCAATAACTACAATGTAAACCCATCCATGGAAACGGTAAACGCTGCGTCATTTTCACTGTACAAACAAAGTAATTTTAAGCCCAACCATGTAGCTTCTCAAGTGGTTTTGTTGCCTAACCTAAGCAAGTGTTTTTGATTAATTCACAACATTAAGCATGTGTTTACTGCTAGCGAAAAGTGACACTGAGGGGTCTGACAAAGCTTCAGTAATGACGAGTTGAGATGAGAACATGTTGGTGTATCATTCCAAGGTCACTTTAAGGATGTGTTTCCACTTGAATCTACAGTGTTTCATCTACAAATGTTAACATACACAACAATAAAAATCTACCTTTAATGTTATCTTTATAGAACTTGTTGCTCTCCTCCACAGTGCTAAAGCCAGCATACTGCCTAATAGTCCAAGGTCTGTTTGTGTACATGGTAGGATAGGGCCCCCTAGTGTAGGGAAACAATCCTGGCAATTCATCCGGCCTATCAGCTGAGTCTGCTTTGGTGTACACAGGCTTGATGTTGAGTCCCTCAGGCGTGCGCCAGATCAGATCTTCCGGGTTCTTCCCCTTCAGCTGTTTCTTAGCCAGGCTGGCCCATTCGGGATGCAGCTCATCCTGATCCTGACACGGGGTGGATGTGTGGATCAGAGAGCGGTGTGTGTGTGCTGAGGAGACGGAGGCTCTAACCAGGCGCCGGGCAGCCATCGCTGCACATGCCCTCTGTGCAGTCAGCATGCTTTGTTGACTCAGTCAGACGCACATGAATCACCTGAGGTAGACAATAAGAAAGAGATAGGAAGGCGAAATACTTGTGATGGTTGCATGTCAGCATAGTTCGGGGTGAGTTAATGATGCCAGCACACATTTCATCTTCTATGAAGATCATTTTTCTTAGCTTAGAGACAAAAACAGTGCTTCAAATATGATATTTTCTGAGTTAATAACAAGACAATAGTTTTTTTGCACATGGATATCACCCAACAAGCAGCATTACAGTGAGAAATGTTAGTGTTTCCTGCTTGCTGACACCCTCTACAGTTCACTTTGTTTTGGTGGATGATTAACATGAGAGGCCAACCATTAGTGTATAGCATATTCTGACACACAAATGACATTTACAGACAAGAAAACGAGTTGTGGTTGGACTAACGTTAATTTAGTTTAACGACATTTGAGAAATACAACAAAAGAAGAACTTTAGCTAGCGTTAATGTTAATTATCATGCTCAATACTGGATGTTTGGCCATATCCTCCTGGGAACCGAGTTAAAAAAAAGTGTCTTCCAATTACTTTTTTTGTGATTTCCTTCCTATTTAGGGTTAAAAGCAAATCTTAACAATTTAGGTTTGTTAAACTGTATTTGTATTATCCACTGTAGTGGACTACAGGACTATTTCAGTGTGAAAAGACTAACAAAATGAACAGATTATGGCTGTAGAGTGATATTAAACCAAGAATACATTCAAATTGATTTTAAAAAAACAAACACATGCCATATCACTGGAAAGCTTAGGATGTCCTCTTTACAATACACCAGGGGTTGATAGAGTAGGACAAAAGGGTAAGAGGATATGCATGTCCTCCACTACAGAGGACACATGTCAATGGGCTGGGTCTCAGGAGCATAATGCAAAGCTGACACCCATTCACTCTGTATCCTTTATATCTGTATTTATTGTTTTTATAATTTTTCTATACCTTTACCTCTCCTGAGTTTCACTCTGTTTACTGATGCTGCTGCTTTGACACCTGAATTTCCCTCCAGGGATTAATAAAGGTTCATCTTATCTTATCTTACATTTGAGAAATACAACAAAAGAACACATTTAGCTTGAGTTAATGTTAATTATCATGCTCAATACTGCATGTTTGGCTATAATGCAAAGCTGACACGTAGCTACTGCATCTCAGAGATGTTACTGTTTAGTCAATCAGTCATATTGAAGATCATTAATGAAGGTTTGAGGCTTGATGTTAAACACAGCTGCTAACATGTGACACCTCCCAGAGGACAGTGGTGTAACATCTGACAGCCACAACGCGAGCTAGATGAACATTACAAAAGTCAAAAAGGCACGGGATGACTTACTCGCTATGGATGACTTTGGAAACTTTACAATGAGTAGTAAAATGGCAAAACGTACAAGTTAATGTTAACTTTAAGTAGGCTGTTGCTAGGTGCGTTGCTAAGCTACCGCTCGCTAACTGTAGCTGTTAGCTTGAACTGTTAGCATTCCGCTAGCATTAAAAACAGTTTGTTACGCCGGTAACTACGTTTTATAACACACAATTTTGCATATTTTCAGATAATTTCCTGACCTTGCTTGTCTGTTTTGCTCTTTCAGATGGACTAAAGGCGTGTGTTCGTCTGTCCAATGAAGTTTCATAACATCAGCAGTCAGCCAATAGCGAGCTGCCGTCAAGCCGTGACCTTTGACCTAACACACCGGAAGCACATGTGGAGATTCAAGATTGTTGAATGTACTAGAGATATGCAATGTCAGCTTTAGCAAATATAATACATTATATATATATATATCTATATATATATCTATATATATATATAATGTATTATATTTGCTATATATATATAAGTATATATATATATATGTATATGTATATACATATACATATATATATAGATACTGATTTTAAAAGAATGTCCTCCTTTTATATATATATATATAAAAGGAGGACATTCTTTTAAGCCACATCATTGTATGTATATATATATATACATACAATGATGTGGTTTAAAAGAATGTCCTCCTTTTTTATTTTTTAAAGATACTGATTTTAAAATTTGACTATGATTGATAACTTAAAACTCAAAAAATTCTAAATTGACTAAAACTATTAAATTGTTTAAACATTTCAAATTTATTCCAATTATTTAACAGACCCCGAATGTTTATTTATTTTGTTTTTTTATTTATTTTATTCATCTTTTTTCATCCTTTCCTTACATTTTCTTTGTTGTATAATTTATTTTTTATATTATTTTTACACTGTAAAATATATTTGCAGAATTGTAATGAAAAATCTGAACATGTATATGAATCTATTGAATTGAACTTTTGAAATTAAGTATTATAAAAAATAATATAAAAGTTACTGTTAGCACATTCCAGGTATTACTCCAGTTGTGTGTTATTTACATAATGTTAGTGAAATTTGTTCATCCCATTTGCTTTGTAGATAGATGCTTGACTAAATGCTAGGCAGCTTTTTGTTGACTTGTTTAGGGCCATATGGGCATGCAACAATATAATCAGACATTTTACTTTTATATTTCGATTAAATAAAAGCATGTCAATAAACTATATATGTCTGGCCCTTAACGTGATTTTCATTTCCCAGTGTGGCTCTTAGTGAAATTGAGTTTGGCACACCTGTGCTAGTGTCTGAGACATCGCAAAGGAGGTATGAACTTCATTACAGCTCTGGCTGGATACAAGTCACATTATACACTTCATTATTAGTTCTATGAATAATTTAAACTGTTGGTGTAGTGTGCATTTTTATACAGTCTGCCATTAGGAGCCAATGTTGCTAGAGAAGCCTGTCTAACATCCCATCAAACATGCTGTAACTCATTTTGCAAATCTTTCTATTATCACCATGGATCTATAATAAGACCTAATAATACATCCATGATTATCACTTAATAATCTCCTCATAAATCACACACAGTACACCGACTCCTCAACACAATACATGCCATTTTTATTCAAGAGTTGGTCGATGAACTGTCATAGTAGCAATGGCTTTCATAGAGTTCTGTACAGTATTGTATTAGTTTATATGGGATAGGGTACACTTGCAGTAAATGTTTATGAGGGATATAAAATATACTACACATAGCAACATCATTCAGAGCATTCAGCAGGACAAACCTTATCAAAGTGGCAATGCAGACAGTGGTATATAATGCCCAGTTAAGATACAGAGCAGAAGTTACAGTATGTACTTTCAACGTATGTACCCTTCCTCTGTTGTTGAAACTATAAGGCAGTATATGTTGTGATTGCAATGCAGTACGGCTTTTCACCAGATGACTGATTTCCTCATGGTTCAACAAAATTTACAACTTTAAATGAAATTAAACAAAATAGCAAACAGAAACCAAACTGTGGTGTGTGTGGAAAAAAGTCTTGCATGTCAATCTTTTCTTGCAGGATCTATTATGACAAGTTGGCAACAACAAAGCAGCAGTAGATACGTTTAAATATTGAACTAAAGAAGACTGTAGAAATCAAAGAAGAAGTAGGTGGATGGCGGGAGGCAGGAGCCGAGTATGGTCTCCCTGTGGAAACAGGTTGTGGCGAACGCAGCCTCATTAAGCTTCACCCTTCGTATTTAACCTCGGGCATCACTCCAGCTTGAGCAGTTCCACATCGAATATGAGCGTGGCGTTCGGGGGGATGACCCCGGGGTGGCCTGTTAATCCATAAGCCATATCTGGTGTGCAGGTGATTTTTGCCCTTTGGCCCAGGCTCATCTGAAGCACAGGAGAAAAGGAAAACATGACCGAGTATGCAGCTGATGCTCTGTTTTTATGCTGTTTTAAAGCCATACACAACACTGGTTTCGGTTCTTTTTAGTAGAGTAGAAAATTCAACACAGCGACCTAAAATGTGCTTGAGATAACAAATACATCATAGCTAACACTGTCTTAATAATATTTCTACATGGCAATGCAATTTAAAGCACCTCGGGAAAAATCCTACATTCATGACTTGAGACTTGATAGCCAAACATTTACAGTTGCAATAGGAAATTGCATTCCTGCAAATTCCACCAGTCATTTGAAACCCAGACGACTGACGATAAGGAAACACAGACAATGTGAAAAGGATAAAGTTCGGTTGCCCCCGGGGGGGAGCCCTGTTATAATTAGAGCTTTTTAAAATGACCAAAGTATTCAGGTTCTAGGGTATGACGCAGTATTAGGGCCACATTGAGGAGAAAATTTGTTTTGAGAGATTTCGAGAACAAAGTCATAACATTACGAGAAAAAAAGTCATAATTTAATGAGAATAAAGTAATATAATTTCAAGAAAAAAAAGTCGTAATATTATGAGAATAAAGTCATAACTTTACTAGAAAAAAAGTCATTCCTCCTCCACAAAAGAGGCAATTTCCCCTAGGTCCGTGTGGTTCTTTCTTTTTCTTGTTAAATAATAAACAAGAAAAAGTAAAGTAATTTAAAATAAAGTAGTTTTGGACAGATTTTGAGGTAAATATTGGGGTAATTTGGCAGTACTTCAAAAACATTTTTAAAATAGGTTACTTGCTAATTATTGCCTAATTACAATGAAATTTGCAGACCTATAAAATGAAATGTTACCGACTCTTGCTGACTCTTCAGTCTCAGATGTCTCCTTTACTGTATCATACAGTACAATATAAGTTTGACGATAATAAAAGCAGCAACTATCTGGTTGGTGTGATTCCTTTAAACATCACAAATGTAAGTAATAGCAGTAATGAGCCATTCAATGCAAACTATGCAACAAAGGGTCAAAGACGTGCTGCGTTAACTTTGCTCTCTTACCTGTGCTACTCCGTCCTCCCAGCCCTTAATGACCTCACTCTTTCCAAGCTTGAACTTAAAGGGCTTGTTCCTGTCTCGGGAGGAGTCAAACTTCTTCCCGTTCTGCAGCATACCTGCCAAAGAGAAACTACATTAACAAAACTCAGAGAGTAGTGAAGCAACTACCACATTTTGGTCATCTGATACAAAACAAAAAGTCTTAAACACACACTGACTTTCTTGGCTATTTTCCACATCTGCATAGTTAAATGCTCTCATGACTAATACTGTGCCTAATTCATTATCGTCTTTTATCACAGTGCGATGCCAGATCAATGCGCGCCCTTTCCTCACTGGCTAATGTTTTGGAAGATTAAAGGAATAAAGTCATTCTGGCTCCAGACTGAGGAATTATTCTGGCGGGGCTTCTTATCGGGATCTTGGGTCTGTTTCAATTACGCAAATGAACAAAGGGAATGTGAATCAGGAAGCATTGGCCTGGTTTGGTGGATTATTTTTAAAGTTAACTAGGCCACTGCTTGCCTGTATCTAGACCACGGGGAGAAAAGGGTAACAAAGGCGGAGCAGTGCAGGACTGTTCCTTCAGAACACTGACCGACCCGTTGGGGCCATTAAATACTACTAAAGACACTAGCCCCATTTCATTTGAAGTGATGTTGTATTACATTGATGACTCAAATGAACTTTTTTTACCCTTTCGACGTCCAAGAGAGCAAGTCGAAGAGGCAGTTTATTACATTCTGTGCACAACATATCTTTGAGGAACAAGCAATATTGAACTGTAGGCGAACAATCTTTAGAGAATCTTAGCCGAAGTACAGTGCTTGTCAAAGAAGGGCATATTAAATGACCTCCACTAGATTTTACAACTAATGTGATGCAAAGGGCACCGACAAACAAAGATTAGCATAGTCACCAAAACAATGAGCATGAATTTGTCTAATGTTTCGTACACTATTAGTCTCAATCTGAATAAAGAGACCAATATATGAGAGTGTCAATATCCTACTTTATACCTAGCTGTCTGGGAGAAACACATAATTTATGTAATACATTTATAAGAAGTCAGTAGTAGACCATTCAGTGTGGGAAATGAATGAATGAATCTGGTTACATAAGTCCATCGTGATCAATGATGCAAATAATTTTTTATGAGTTTTTAATGGCAATATTGGATTTACAGCGTTAATCTGATGAAGTACTTTGATGTAGGACTGGGTGATATGGTCAAAATCTTATATTCCAATATAGATAATTTCTCGATAACGATATATATCGCGAAATAGCATGTTTTCTGGTAATAAGTAGTCTATATGAAATAACCACATGCATATTTTTGTATAATCCTGTGTGAATTAAATACTTGACAAATGAAAAGTACTGAGTATTTTCTCATTTTAAGAACTTGAGTACAAAATGAACATAACCGTTTTAAGTGAAATTATAGAGAAAAAGATAAATAAATATAAGCTTAGCCTATATCGCGATAGAAACCATATAGAAAATATATTTAACATTTTTATATTGCATTGACGATATATATCGTCATATTGCCCAGCCCTACTTTGATCTGTCAGGTATTTAATTCCCTGCATTAGACAAAAGCAAATGTTATTTTATCTACAAATTCTTCGTCAATTGAGTTTCCACAAAATGCACATTATGTTATATATCATTATTCTGATATAAAAATGACATACCATGATTGAAGATTTTATCCACAACGCCTATTATGAATGATTAGCTTTTTAAAACTAGTCACGCAGCAGCGAGTCAAAGTGGCGTCATGCAAAAACTTTCCACAACATCCACTTGCATTTTGGAGGTTGCTCTGTGACAGTCCTTTTTGCTTTACTGTATCTTTCTCTGTCGTAATTCAGAAGTGTGAATACTTGGCATTTAAAGTTGTGCGCTCACTGCAGTCATCTAGTCATATGAATGTCGGTACTGTACTGCTTCTCCCCTTTCATTCCCCCTAAACTTAGTAGGTCCATCATTTCCAAGAATCACAGTAGCTCGGTCCAACCGTGGAGTCATCAAGTGCACACACCGAGGCAAATGCCACCTGCTACAGGGCATTCGAGTTACAGTCATCTGCAGAAAAGCCGTTTCAGTTTCTGGCAGCGGAGGCTGCAAATTGCAAGGAAATACGGATTGGCAATGTTCAAGGGTGGGAAGCCAGTGAGGGATCATATCCTGGGCATTGCACTAATTAGTAGGGATGTCAAGAGAACCGATACTTCGGTACCAAGTCTATGCCAAAATTCTGAGAAACTTGAATAAATAGAGTTGTTTGAAGGAGATGTTTTCAAATCAATATAAAATAGATAATAGAGGGGGAATTGTGACCTTTTAACTTCCTAACAAAAAAACATGACGTACATGGGATTTATTGTTTTACTTTTGTTTCGTACCGTGGTATCGAATTGGTATCGAGAATCATGAAGTTTCACTGGTATTGGTATTGACAACTAAATTTCTGGTATTATGATATCCCTTCTAATTAGTCTTACTGATTGGTTGAGGTGTCTATTCAAAGACTGCTGGTGTAAAAGCCTACACCAGAAAACGTAACACTCTTGTTGGTGAGCAACGTGGACTGTGGTACACACTGGCAACCGGCTAAAAAAACAGTTTGAGAAAGAAAACACCACCTGTTTCTTGTTTCCTGTGGAAACAAACACACAGCAGAGAGATGTGGATCCCAATATTTCCCTGAGTTACAGCATGGTAATGCATTGTGTTATATTCTATGCTACCTTCAGTTCTTGTTAAAAGATATACAGTATACAAAGAGAGCAAAGCTAAACAGGTGCATGCATGTTCCACTGTCAGACTGTATCTTGTAGGAAAGGAAAAACATCCAGAAGTACTCCTCCGCCCCACATGTATCAGTGCTCCGTTATCACTCTTTGGACAGCTAAGCACGGGTGGGGTCTCTGCAAAAATAAAGCAGGGCCTTGTCCCTTCCTGAGGCTGACTCCCAGACTCTCTCCTCGTGAAAGGCTTTCACTTGGTAGTGCTCTGGCTAGATCTGCAAAAAAAAATCTGTGGTGCACAGGGGTGGGGTTATTTTTACTCAGTTTACTGTATCCTGTCTCAACCCCCCCTGTCTAGGACGGCTGCCAGCACAACAACACCCCCTCCCCCCTACCCCAAACCCGCCCTTGGCCCAAGTGTGGATGAAATGAGATGCGTGTAAAAGCTATCTGTCTACGACAAACTTATATGCGTTGCCGCGTTTCACAGCTGCGAGCATGCATGTCTCAATGGAAGGAATAACATGGTGCTCATGCTTCATTAATATATCGAGACAAACTGGGAGCAGGTGCGATGTGTTATTAGGAGTTTTAGGAGCAAGTTTACTGCTGCAGCACGGACAGCCTGAAAATCATCCTCACCAGTGACTCAAAAGTTACTCTAATCCTATCATTATTAGACATGGGGTGTCCTGGACCAGCGGGGTTTGCTGGATAATTATTTATGTGCTATAACACCGCTGTCATATTTCTCCACATATCCTCCACTCCCATCTTCTCTGTAGGGGCACTTAAAGGACTCTCTATAAGCTGTTAAAAGGTCAAATACAACTCAATGTTGAATGATGTGGCGTTTCCCCACCAAGACACCTGGGGGCCATAATTCAACAAAAGCTCAAGCTGATTTTTTTTGTCCTAATTTGAAAGCTGTATGTCACCTCTTTTCTTTAACTCTACAATGTTGGGATTGAACACTTAACCGCGGCATTCAATCACAACATTCTCCCTTGGAAGGCGAGTTTGTTTCATCTCCTGACACACGACCCCGTGTCTATCTATTTCTGTGTCGCACACGCTGAGAGCCATTAGGTCGCGGCTTCGGCATGTTTCACGGTGAAGTCCGGAGCTCAAACATGGTAAGGAATGATGTCCACATTTAGGCATGACATCATATCCAGTAAGCCTGTGGCTCCCGAAGCTCACGTGTCTTTTGTCAGTGGAGACCGATGAGGCTGTTTATCGTCATAGCCTGGTGCCAAACTTGAATAATCACGGAAACCCGCAGGCTGCTGTAGTTTTCTTCATATTGATTGATATCAGATCTGCTTTCATTTTCTTCCTTCTGTGAGACTCACAGGGAGAAACGAGCATGCGATTGAAGGATTGCTGGCTCAGCCTGGCGCAAAAAACAGGGAACGGAAGCCTCTAAACCCATAACAGCTCTTCAAATCTATGATCTGCCTTTGAATCAGGCAGTTTACCATTAGCTTTTCAAGCCAATGGTCAGTCACAGTGGGAAACTCCTTGGTCTGAAAAAGTGAAGCCAATGCGGAAGCACCTTAAAGCTGCATTTTTTTCTCATAGCCAGCAGGGGGCGACTTCTCTGGTTGCAAAAAGAAGTCTGATTGTATAGAAGTCTATGAGAAAATGACCTTACTTCTCACTTGATTTATTACCTCAGTAAACATTGTAAACATGAGTTTATGGTCTCAATCGCTAGTTTCAAGTCTTCTTCAATACAGCATGATGTTCATTTAGTAAATGATGCTCCCGTTTAGAGTCAAATAGACCATAAAGCAGGGTATGCTTTAGGGCGTGACTACTTTGTGATTGACAGGTCGCTACCACGGCGTTGTCCGGTCTGTCCGTGTTTTCGTTTTACAACTTTAACCCTTTCACAGTGTGTTTTCAGTTCATAAAAATTACTGTTCAAATTTTGGTCACCTAAAAATGTGTTATTCAGCGTTCGGTTGTACTTAGCTCCACCCTCTCGTGTCACCTCTGGTTGCAAAGAAACCAACATGGCGACAGCCAAAATGCCAAACTTGAGGCTTCAAAATGTCAGTCCACAAACCAATGGGTAACGTCACGGTGACTACGTTCACTTCATACTGTGTATATACAGCCTATGGTCAGTCATATATATTTGTAACTTAGCCCAGTGTTTACATGTGTGAAGGCCTAGCAAGGCCAGTGAAAGTTAATCCATAGAGGATAACAGGTCTCAGGCCAATTTGACCCACCACCAGACTGCTTGTCTGTGCTACAGATAGAGCTGCTGCTGCTCTGTGAACAGACTCGTAGTCCGATATCGTGACAGAAACAAGACTGCGTGTGAAAGAGTGAGCAGCTCTCCTAATTATTTTTGTCCAAGCCAGAGAGAGCCCTTACCTGCCTCGTGGCAATGAGCACTCTGCTAATTTGGGCGACCGCAACTCCCACCAGAGTCAGAGAGGAGGAAGGGTGGGTTCACTTACATATCTGTGTGTCTCTGTGCTCTGGCATGTGTGTGTCTGCATGTTTAAAATCCCAAAGGTGAAACTGAGGATCAAAAAGGTAGAGCAGTGAGCGAGTGAGAGAGTCTCCCTAATGTTAAATGCTGGAAACAGAGTGGTTTCCAATCCCATTATGTGTTGGGAAATCACTCTCTTCCCACCCTTATGGTTTCTCTTAGCTCTGCTATCTGGAAAACTAACACCGGTGCAGTGGAGGGTGCAGTCTGTGGTTTTGCACTAACAGCCAGCCCAGCTGGAGGACTTGGAAAAGGCTTGAGCCCCAGATCTACAGCTAACCTCTATTACCAGTACTATCTCTTCATCAGATCTTGGACTAATCTTGTATTTGAGCTTTTAAATAAAACAAATGTGGGTTAATGTCTGTCTTTACTTCCGCCTACTGACCTGAAAAGTGTTGTCTTAAATCCTCATTAAGTTTAGCTTTCATACAAATTCCAGGCTAACTAACCCACAGATAGAAAATTATTTCATCTTGTTCTATGATTACCTTTTTCGCCTGTTAAATTATACACAACAAAAAATGTAGAGGAAATTAAATACAATGAGAAATACCTCATTATTATATAATGTGTGACTTGCTGACAGGTGCATACATGCCTTACTTACTGTGAGGTACATACTGTACATCTAACACTACTTATTACAATACCAATGCTCTAATTTTCTCTAAGAAAACCACATTCTTAAGCTAATCTCCTGGCTTGTGTTCAACACTAAGGTCTTATTTTCACGCGGTGTGCAGCTCTGACTTTAAAGGGGAAGTACACCCATTTTCAAAAATTCATACATGTTATTCCTATTATCTAAGACCTCTCTTTTCATTGTCTGTGGAGCAGACATTCCAGACATTATACCCTATGACATCACAAGTCTGAGACTTACTTCTCTGGTTTCTGGCTTTGAGAGAGAGTAGCTCATGTTCACAAATATTGACTGAACTTTACTAGGCCATGGATATAACATGTTAGAATTTGGGTGGTGTTCCTTTTTTAAATACCGGCACATTCTTTTTCCACTGCCAACGCGTTTCCCCTGCTGATACAATAACACACATCTATAGCTCTTTTTGTGTTACATTGGCCAACCTGCTTTGGCGTAACTCTGCATTTTGTGTGCCATCACTGCCAAGATACCGGGAGCTCATGGGTAACCTAAATCCTGTGAGTCGAAAAAGGGAAAACAAGGACTGCGTTCCAAATCTCAAACTTTTTCTTTTTACTTTTAGTACGTACTGCAGCTGCCCTTACAAAGTACGTACTGTTGCATGCAGTATGCATACAATTGGGACATACTACTTCGTCATAACATTGCGCCTTGAGCTTTGACCCTCTTGCTCATATACAGTACTCAAGGGATGACATATTTTTGTAGACCAACCAGGAAGTTAACATTGCATTGGTTGCCTAAAAAAAAAAAAGTGTTTTAGATTATTGCAGAAAAATAAACTCTGTGGCAAACTCACGTTTATGATACACGTTTTGTTCAGCAAGATAATCACCACAAATGAACACCACTTTTATCATTTTTGCATATTGCAAAATGTGACCAGATGCAGTAGGATATCCCGGTATTTTTTTTAACATATTAAATCTTTTTCTTTCATACTAAAATAGTATGGTAGAATGGGAATTGGAATGCACACAAAAAGTCCTGGTAACAGACAGGACACTGTGGCCAGTTTTGTTCCATTCAGGGAGGTGATGCGTACTACAGAAAACAGATGTGACTATAACAATGGAGCTCAAGATCCACAATAAGTACAACCCCAGAGTGTTGGTTGAGGTACAGATGGAGACTAAAACACATTCTCTGCTTTTGCAAACCAAATAATGGTAGGTAGACTGAATCAGAGCCACCAGACAAAGAGCGAGTGACTAACAGACCCTCACTATGCAAGACTCCAAACCGGGATGTACTGTATCTCTGCAGAGATCAGGCCCAAAGGGAAATCTGGTTACTTTTTCCACTGTCCCAAAAAGAACAACACAACATTTGTTATCTAGGCCTGACTATCATCACACACACACACTAGTCGAACAAAGGGGAAATTCTTCTATGAAACTAAATACTAAGAAAGTCAAAGAAGCCAAATAATTAATGTTGTAACAGATTAAAAAGACAACCACGTGAACCCACTTTAAATGATGGATGGGAAATCTACTGCATCAGGGACAAGCAAGAGCTGGCCATACACATTCACATACAGTACAACAACACTCGCACACAATCAAACCTGTTTAGCCAGGGAGTGTGCGGTAGCTTTTCTGGCCATGTAATAACAGATACTCAGACAGACTGATGACTGTGAACTAGGTTTTGTTTACTTTCTGTCTGACCTAGTTGTCTGGACTGCCAACCCCGGGGCACCGAATAACCCAAATTTATTTCCCAAACGTCTCAGCGTCTTGCCGCCCCGCCTCACAATTGGGCAATCTGACAGGAGACAAACAGGAAAGCATGTGTGTGTCTGCGTGTGTGCACATGTGTATTCTATCTTTGTGCATTGTGCAAGTTCCAACAGTCTCTAAAAGTGGCATTGACACCGCAAGACACTAAGTTCCTCCTACAAAGCAAAAGAAATATTATGTTTTCTGGGTGCGGTGTCTGCTCCTACCTCATCTTTGAAACTTTAAGCGACACACAGGTGCATACATGTCTGGCAGACTGTGTACAGTGTGAGAGCTGGGCTGCAAACTGAGCTCCAGATATTGTCAAAAACACGCAAACCAGAGCCAATTTCCTCTCTCAATGAGGAGACATGAAAAACGTCTGGTTTCCCAGAAGCAAAGAAAGGGTCAGTTACCTATGTAATGAACAACACATGACTGGCCCTTCTTTGGAAATGTTCTTCCTGTTGAGAAGAGAGAGAAAACAAGGGTTAGAAACATGTCTGGCTTGTTTTATAGATTAACAATGACTGGGTTAAGTCTGGTGAGGTGTTCAAGGCAGAAATACCAAACCGTCCTTATGCCTTGAAGTTAGATATGCGAGTTAGTCTCATCCACATTTTGAACCTTTAGCCTGGAGGCTTCTTTTTCCAGCGCAAGGGGCTATCAAACGCCACTGAATGTGATAGTAGAGAGAAATAAGCCTTGAGGAGTCTACCTAAACTGAACTTATCTTTATCCTGATCACCAAATCTCAGTTACATTGTGAGCAAATTCTCAATTTGAAGAGACTTGCAGATTAAGCTTGTCAGAGTTAAAGCATTTGTAGAAATGCATAACGTAATAACTGCACATAATGTAATAATTTAAATGTAATAAACGCTCATAATGTAATAATCAGCACTTAAATGTAATAAAACCTTGAGCGCATAACATAATAACAGTTTTGTTCATAACGTAATAAGTTATTACATTATGAACTTAGCACAAAAAAAAGATGAATACTGTAATAAATTCAGCACATTTTAAAAAAGAGTACTCTCCTTGTCTTCTTAAAGCGTAGGATCCCTCTAGTTTTACATGACACAAGTGGAGTAGATACTTTAAAGCAAGTGGACTTTGTCTGTTTGGTCTAGAGGACATCTTCATCAATCAGTTCCATATTGATGAAGCCTCTTGGATGTGAGACTACAAGATATCCAGTGACTTGGACAAATGAGAACCTTTACAGAGATGATGCTGAAGTTAATATACTGGTGATTCTCAGCATGTGAAATAATTTTTCAATACATATTTATTCCAGTTACTGTAATTGTTAGCTGATCCAAGCAGCAAACCATTTAGGTAACAATCATCAATACTGTACCTCACGCTGGTCTAACTACTGTATCTCATACTGATCTCAATGCTGTACCTCACTGCAGTCCCTCAGACTGGCCTCACATGCAGATCCCGATACTGTCCCTCATGTTGGCCCTTATTCAGGCCCTAGTATCAATATCTCTCATGCTGACCCTGACAATCTCTCAGTTGTAAACCCTAACTTGCAGCGAGAAACGTTATCATCTCCGACCAGGTGCGGATGTCTTCCCTGTTCCTGGTCGGGAGGCTGAAGCAGGAAAAGCCAACACTAGGATCAGCAGTGATTCATGGAGAGACCTCCGTCTGGTCGGCTAACATTACTGCCAAGCAGGTGAAATATAGAGTGATATTGTGGTTTTAGCTGACGTGTGTCGCCTCACTGTTTTGAGCGATGCTCGTTCATGTCTATGTAGAGCGAGCACAAGCGCGAGCCCGACGCTGACTTTCGTTGACTTAACGGCCACAGGTGTCGCTGTAAACAAGCATTTCTGATTCTTACAAACAGTCCCTTTAATGTAATGTAAGAAGGGTTACCATACCCCCCAAAAAAAGTACTGAAGAACTGGAATAATTATATATTGAACAATTATTTCACATGCTAAGAATCACCAGTATACCAGTATTCAGCATCATCTCTGTAAAGGTTCTCCTTTTGTCCAAGTCACTGGATATCTTGTAGTCTCACATCCAAGAGGCTTCATCAACTGATTGATGAAAATGTCCTCTAGACCAAACAGACAGTTGCTTTAAGTTATCTACTCCACTTGTGTCATGTAAAACTAGAGGGTTCCTATGGTTTAAGAATACAAGGAGAGTACTCTTTTTTTTTAATTATTATTACATTGCTGACTTTATTACATTATTCGTCATTTTTTTTTGCTAAGTTTATAATGTTCTCATAATGTAATAACTTATTACTTTATGAAAAAATATAAATAAATATAAAATATTGCATTATGCCCTGAGTTTATTACATTAGGAGCTTTTATTACATTTAAATTATTATATTATGCCCAGTTATTAGGTTATGAGTTGCTACAGTAATGTAAAGTGTGGAGAGTTCTAGAAAGATGCGGTGCAGGCGTCAGTGATGATGAATAACTATAATAATAATAATAGGCTTTACAGACCTCTAATAATATCAATAACACTATTTTTAGTTGCAACCTATCTATCAAGCAAACTACCACACACTGAACTTGACATGTTGTGTAGATTATCTTGATATTTAACTACCGAGCCCCACCACCACCACCACCACCACCACCACCAGCAGCCCCGCATGAAAGCACCCACATAGCGGATAAATCAACTTACCATCACCGGGAGATATTGTCTCGACATCCACGCCCATGGTCGCACTACAGTGGGCTACTTCACAAAAAATGTGCTCTGAAACATACAG
Organism: Sebastes fasciatus; assembly: GCF_043250625.1. Lineage (NCBI taxonomy): Eukaryota > Metazoa > Chordata > Actinopteri > Perciformes > Sebastidae > Sebastes > Sebastes fasciatus. The sequence goes on from NC_133812.1 coordinate 9,852,588, forward strand.
CTTAAAAAGCCGTTTCGACAGCCAATGTTGCCCGTTTTGCAGACTACAAGTGCGGCTATATGATCGGTGGAAATATCATGCATTCACGTTAACCGACCACCACCACCGACCCGGAGCTGCAGCCAAGTAGTGATGTGTCGTCAAGAACGAGTCGTAGTAAAGAGCCGGCTCTTATAAGTGAACGATAATGGTACGTGTCCACAGGCTCAGTGCTTTCCACGCTCCCCATTCATTGTCCTAGTTAAGCAGCCGTGCAATGCATTCTGGTTGTGTGGCGTCGCGATTCGAGAAACGGAGCGTCACAACGCCCGTTCCTCATTTGCATAAAGTTGAGGGCCAGTCTACTTTATGCAAATCACGAGCGTCCGACGCGACTCGCTGCCTCTCGAAACTCCCGAGTATCTTTTAAAATAAACGTTGTTGATCCAAAATAAACACAGATTCAGCAACAGCATGGCTTATTTCTCGCCTCAAATGTTTTCAGAAACACATTTCGGTGAACTATTTTCGTGAAATAAGAGAAGAAAGTTTCCAAACGAGCCTCCATACTTTTTCCGGTTTGAGAGCTGGGAACAGCAGCCCACGGAGGGAAAGCGTTAGTCCAATCAGGTGGGGACAGCCTTATGTCTAGTGACCGCCCAACAAGCGTCCAATGTTGGGAAGCGTCGCGTCCCCTCGCGATAAAAAACGCCTCTGTGGATACGTACCATGTATGTTGTGTTAATGACTTCCGTGCAACCAATCAGGTGATGACAGACAAGTATCATACCATCAAGCAGGGAAGGGCTGGGGTGCGCGGCGCGCTGACAGTCTACAGGTACACATCAGGAGGAAGAGGAGGAGAGAAAGAGAGTGGAGTGCGGTGCAGTGCGCGAAAAGCAGACAAGATGAGTGACAGTCGGAAGCGAAGCAGCATGTCAAATTATGGTACTTTGGAAATTATAAGGTTTAGTATAATTATATTGAATAATTTAAGTGATATATGTGCACACATACCAATCATAGGTCAAAACAGTGCTAAATTTGGCTGAACTATAAAAGACAGAAGTGGTCAAATGAAGAGCCGTTTGGGAGCCGAAAGAGCCGGCTCTTCTTGGTGAGCTGAGCCAAATGATCTGGCTCACTAAAAAGAGCCGGATTTCCCATCACTACAACCAACTATGGGACAGCAAAGATATTTTTTGTATTGAGACAGCGTCGAGATCTTCAACTACGGCACGTACGCCGTCTTCAGCTTTGTGAAATACTTGCGCCACACGGCGGAGAGTAAGTTTCACATCAGTCTTATGCCATTTTTTCTATTTTCTGCTTAACGTTAGCTTTATTCTTTTTTTAATATAGTAAATATTTCGCTCTTTTTTGTTCCCTTAAATTGCCCTGCATTTGGACACACACGCAGCGCCCCCGAGCGAGCAAAACGACAAAAAACAAAGACCACTACGATTCAACTACATATCCCATAATGCACCGGTATAACGACAGTCATGGTTTTGCTTCCGGGGTCAAATAGAAAATGAATATTTCATACACATTTTCAACTGTAAAAAAAACGTGATTTAATAGACGGAAACGTCGCTTTCAGGGCTTCACACGGACTCCACATGAGATGTTTGTGCTTTTATAAGGTACGTGAAGAGTAATAGTACATAGTTTGTGTTGAATTTTATGGAAAAGTCTTAGCTTACTGTTAGCTCACTAGTGTTACATGCTGTATAATGATGATAACAGTGAGTATGACTTGGGAAAAAACTTGTGCGTCTCATAATGGTGGTAAAAGTGTATAAATGTCACATTTTAACCACATAATATAACCTCTCCTCAGTAAATGAGTATCTTGTTATTTTCTATAACCTCTCCATACAGTTATATTATATAGATAATAATGCACACAGTGCACTTTCATAGACTAAGCTACTGGAGTTACCTGCACTAAACTCATGTTTAACAGTCTCTTCTGCACTATATTCACTTTTTTAATAGTCGTGTATCACAGCTGTTACCCTGCACTATATTCAGTTTTAAGAGTTTTTCTTCATCTCCTTGTATTTTTATATCTGGTATATTTTTTTGTACTTTGCACTACTAACTTTTTTACTGCCTTTTTACTAACATGTTTTTGCACTATGGAACTGTTATGTTGGAAACCTGAATTTCCCTCGGGATCAATAAAGTTACTATCTATCTATCTATCTATCTATCTATCTATAATGTTTTACATATCCAAGTTAATGTGCTCCAGTATTAAAATTGTCAATTGTGAATGACTCATTTAAAAAAAAAACATTTTCTTAATGTGTCTTCTTCTGTTGACATCTAATGAAGAATGTGGACGACCTAATTGACTCAAATCTATCATGACAGTTTCACCACGTCTAAAAGAGGAAATGCTGTGACTAGACACTCCTACGCAACACATAGTATTGTTATAAACCCTGAGGTCCTAACAGGACCGGTGTGTTGTTAAGGTCATTCAGGCGTAAGCAGCTATAAGTGTTCGTCACCGCTGCCCCAGCTCAGGCAGAAGAGATTAAGGCATGTACTTGGAAGGAGACACGAGAGGCTTTTGCTATTCTTAATCTCCATAGGTATAGGCATAGGCAACAATAGCTACAGGAGTGCAGGACCCACTCAGACCATATACCGGTCTCTGTCATCAATGTTAACTTTCTGAGTTTCTTTTTCCTCTTTGAACAAGCTTCTTCACACCTGCCAGGATGGATCTTGGTAAGGCAAAGCTGCTTCGGACGGGTCTCAACACTCTGCACCAAGCCATCCACCCCGTGCACGGGGTAGCATGGACGGACGGCAAGCAGGTCTGCCTGACGTCTCTCTTCCTCATCAACGGCGAGGTGAATTTTGGGGACACGAACATCATCGGGCAGTTTGAGCACGTCCTCGGACTCTTCTGGGGCCCGCTGTGCTGCCACGACTCCCCTGCCTTGCTGGCTGTTCAGCACAAGAAACATGTTACCGTGTGGCAGCTGCAGCTCAGTGCGACTGAGCAGAACAAGCTGCTGTGCACTCAGACCTGCGAGATGAGCGAGCCTTTCCCCTTGCTCGCCCAAGGCTGCGTGTGGCATCCTAAACTGGACATCTTGGCGGTGTTGACCAAGAAGGACACGTCCGTTCTGTTTTCAGTCAGGGTGGACAACAGGAGAACCAAAGCGGACATCAAAGGTAGTGGACTTATCCACTGTGCATGCTGGACTAAGGATGGTACACGTCTTGTGGTGGCTATAGGAAGCTCTCTTCACTCTTACGTCTGGAATGACATCCAGAAGGGTCTGGTGGCCTGCTCTTTCTGCCCCATCTTTGATGTGGGAGGCTACATCTGTGCCATCGAGCCCACGGGGGAGGCTCAAGTAGCTGTGTCTACGGAGCTGCCTCTGGACAAACTCTGTGGGTTAAATGCCGGCATGGCTTTTGACATGTCGTCAGAGGTTGAGTCCCTGCAGAGCCACGGCTCGGTCATGTCAGAAGAAGACAGCCTCCTGGACTCGAGAAGAAGATCTTTTGAATCAGAGAGGTCCTACACCCCCAGCCCAGGCCCTTTAGACCTCACCCACCTCCTGGCGAGGCACCGCCGCTCTGACCCAAGCCCCCTTCTTCACCTGCGTCGCAGAGACACCTTGACGGGCTCCGGCCAGGACTCCTCGCACCTCATCCTGGTCACCTACGAGCGTAAAGTCACCACCAGCCGCAAAGTCAGCATCCCGGGGATTTTGGTCCCAGACATTGTGGCTTTTGACCCACGTGGTTCCACAGTTGCGGTGGCTTCCAACACCTGCAACATGGTGCTCGTGTATCGCATCACAGCCTCTGCCATGCCAAACATTCAGCAGATCTCTCTGCAGACGAACGAGAGGCCCAAAGGGGTCTGCTTCCTCAACGACAAGATGCTGCTGTTGATGGTGGGCAAGCAGAAGTCCAACGAACCTGCCTTCCTTCCATCGTCTAACACGGATAAATATATCCTTCGGCTCTTAGCCAAAGAGCTGATGCTCGATGGAGCTATCACACCATCCCCCTCCGCTCACAACCATGAGTCCACTTCTAATTTCTGTGCAGGGATTAGGAGGCACTCGGAGCACCTATCTAAAGACGACAGGGAGCGCCCAGGGATAAAGGAGTTGATGCTACCTGGAGGGGGGGTTGTTCGTTCACCGAGCAACAGGCGTAGGCTGGTGGAGGAGGTAAGGAGCAGCGATCTCAGCCCCGTCACCAGCTCTGTTGACTTCTCCGACCGAGCATCAGTCGTGTCCAGTTCCTCCTCCATCACCGTGGAGAATTTCGACATGGACCACATCAACCGCATGAGCAGCCTGGCGGTGGCCGGCCACGCCAGCAGAGACTCCAGCCGGGCCAGCTCTCCTCGCCTCGAGTCGTCGGACAAGCTCCACACGGACCCGACGCTGCCTATGCCCGAAAAGGCATTGCCCCCCGCCAGGGATCGCGCCCTGGAGCAGCTCGTTCACAACATGGAGAGGCTTTTTACGCGCTTTTCAGAAGTACAGCAGTGCCTGACAGAAATCAGAGATTATACCCAGAATGGCAAGAAGGCCCTGAGCGTCTACCCCAATGCCTGTGAACCCCCCTACGTCAATGTCACATGTCAGGTACGGTTTTACTCACTGCATTTCATCTGTGTATTTGTTTTTGACTGTGCATGGCTAATAACCCTAGCTAGAGAGGAGGAGATCACTTTCTTTCTACAATCTCTGTCATGAGCAGCTTTTACATGAGAGGCTTAAACAGCTTAATCAGCGGGAATTTACCATTTAAGCACAACACAACTGAAATACCTGGAATCGTTTAATGTGTTCTGTAACTCTGCCGTGTTTAATTGTCACATATCAGATCAAGAGTTTGTTATAATAGCATTTGGCTGGACTTATTTGATTCATTCCTGATGGCTGACTGTCTCTCTTTTCTTTACTCTGTCCTTCTTTGTGCATGTGCAGAAGCAGTTATCGGAAAACGTGTTCATCGATGAGCGGAGGCCAGTGCTGCTGTGTGATGGGAAGCTGTGTCTGCGCGTCCTTCAAGACCTCTTCAACCTAACTATAGTGGAGATGATGTATGGTATGTGCAGCCATTTTTTCTGTTCTTTTAAATTGCACTTCCTAGGCATTCATTTTGGTGTCATAGGTCCATTTAAAACATAAAGGTGCTAAATACGCGACTCACAGCTAACCGGCTAAGGAGGGTGGGCGCTACTCTTCCGCGACGACGCCGTTGGTCGTCACATAAAGGGAGTGACTTAATTCTCTGCTCAGGTAGACATTACTCCACTATATCTTTACATAGCAAATAGTTGTTTGCTGCTATATTAATGCTCTGGATATCATATGGAGCACCTTTAAAATTGGATTGTCTTTATTACAAAGCTGCCCTCTTCTTGCCTGTGAGATTAACCATGTTGTGACAAAGTGTACTGGGTTAATAAGTTAAAACTACTTAGAGGAAACTCTTTGCAGGCTTCTTGAGAAGTTCTCCCACCTGTGAGTGTTTTAAACCAGTTGGTGTGATGGGCTTCCCACGTGAGGTCACCTGGAAGTCATCCGATAGATAGGTTGTCCAAATCGAACTCTCTGCAGTTACTCTTTTTAACTTTTTTTTAAATTTCAAGTTACCCATTCAGGATGCATTTTAATTGATAAAGAACCTCATATTTTATTGTACAATCTTAGACAACACATTCTAGCATTGCTGTTCTGTTACCACGCATAAGCTATAATTGGAGGTGATTAAAAGCCTAGGTCAGATTATGAGGTTTTAAACAAAAGCAGCTTACTGCTATTTAATGAGCGTAGTGTGTAACTGTCCTAAACCGAGACACAGTAGCAGGTAATAGCTGTCACAAATTACATTTTGGTGTTTGGTTTAACACTTCATTTGATAATTAAACAGATCTCAGATGTATAGAAAAACATGCTTATGCTAATCGTCTTTTGCTATTTTTATCCAGGTCCATTGTGGATTGTACTCGTGGCAGATGCAGACGGCTTTGTGCCTCTGACGTTCAAACCCAAAGAGGAACTCACTGTGCGGAACGGGAAGCGGAAAAGTACCATACGGACTCCTGGGAGTCCGGAGAACTCCGTCCCATCCAGTCCAGTCCCCGGCCAAAGTCCCAACACAACCAAAGAGGCCTCCCTATAGTGCCTCTTAACACACTCCTCAATTTATGGACTCTATATGCAATACAGAGTGAATGTAGTATGGACACACAGAGCCTCACTAATGCAGATTATGTCACATTTATTTTTCTATTTAAAAACCAGTAGTGAGTTGGAAAGGGCTGCCTATTCAGACGGGATGTTTACATGTTGCTGCTTTGAAATTAGAGCTTCACTGAAAGAAGTTTGAGCACCGAGCCACGTTTTTTCTTTAATAATTTGTGACAAAAAGCAGTTCTGTTGTGGAGGACACCAATTGTAGTGCCATGGTGCTCTATGAACAGCTTTGAGTATGTTTTAGGGATGGCTGACATGTTTTCAATTGTCCTGCCGTCCTGGTACAAGAGCTGATAGAGGCTTATGTATGATGTTATCGTTTTGATCTGTATTTGTTATTAATGGAACGCTGCAGAAATCCCCATTTGTATGAAATTGAGATTTTACCCATAATATTCCTGGATGGGCACTTTTATGCTCAAACGAATGTATTACACTCAAGTGTTATTTAACATTGCTATACAACACTCCAGGTTATATATTTTCATATATAAAATGTTGATGAGAACATAGTTGAAGCACTTTTTCATCTACATTTGTAATGTTATCGAGCTCAGTAACACAGCCGACCACTAGAGGGGGCAAGACTCAACAGAAACTTCCCTCTCATTGCTGTACAGTGTTGCTCAGAGCTCTATTTAAGACCAAATAAGTGGAAATGTATCAAAAAACATCTTTTGTTAGCTTTTTGAATATTAAATCTGCATAACTAGTGTGCACTCCTTTGTTTGTTACTTGGTTTAAAGGTCGTATTTACAACATTTTTATGTAGACGAATATTTTTTAGGGCTGTCAATCGATCAAAATATTTAATTGCGATTAATGGCATGATTGTCAATGATTAATCGTATTATTAGTATCTAATACTCTTATCTACATGGGAGTGGGCAAATATGATGGCTTTATGCAAATGTACAGTATATATATATTTATTATTCGAAATCAATTTATAACACAAAACAATGACAAATATTGTCCAGAAACCCTCACAGGTACTGCATTTAGCATTAAAAATATACTCAAATCATAACATGGCACACTTAAGTCCAACAGGCAACAACAGCTGTCAGTGTGTCAGTGTGCTGACTTGACTATGACTTGCCCCAAACTGCATGTGATTAAAGGGGAGACTCGTGGGTACCCATAGAACCCATTTTCATTCACATATCCTGAGGTCAGAGGTCAAAGGACCCCCTTTGAAAAGGGCCATGCCAGTTGTTCCTCGCCAAAATTTAGCTCAAGTTTGGAGCGTTATTTCACCTCCTTAGCTAGTGTGACATGGTTGGTCCCAATGGATTCCTTAGGTTTTTCTAGCTTCATATGATACCAGTATCTTCACTCTAGCTTTAAAATTGAGCCTCGATTGCATTAATGCGTTAAAGAAATTCGTGGCGTTAAAACAAATTTGTGTTAACGCGTTATCGCGTTAACTTTGACAGCCCTAAAAATAATACATCCAGAGCATTTAGAAAGGTGCCGAATAAAAGTATAGCTTTTCCTGAAAAAAAAAATTATGATTGTGAATAAAGCATTTTAAAAATGTTGGCGGGTCCGATATGAATGTTTTGTTTATCTCTGTGAAAGATATCTGACATTTGGTTCCCACTCTAACAAAGCTTGTGAGCCGATAGTAAAACAACGTTGGTATCACGTAGTATCTCTGGGTCGTCAGTAAGTGTGGAAAAAACGGATAAATGGAACGGGGGAGAGAGAATGCGACATCTTGTAGATGAATGTTATCAACGTTATCAATAGCACCTTTAACTTCAGCAAAGAAACACAACACACACATTTATTCGGTCTGCTAACCAACCTCTACAACATTTATTAATTTCATATCATCAGCCCTCATCATAAATAAATAACATCGTTGTAGAGCTAAACACAGCAAATAATGATATACATTCATTTATATAAATTAGGTAATCTTATTATATATTTATATATCCAAGATGACTGTACAGTACATGTGAAAATGAAACAAAAAATGTTTACATTAAAACAATTTAACTATTTATCAGTGTAATATACACTAATGAAGAACTCCAGCGGCGTTAACTGGAATATGTGGCTTTGTGGATTCACTTCATTCAAGGTCCAGGTCCCACGTTACCCAAATCTTCCATTGTTCTGGCGCTGATGCTTTGTTTCCTGTAGGAGACATCAATGTGTTACATTAATAGCAGTGGGGGAAAGTAACTAAGTACATTATCTCGAGAACTCTACTTGAGTGCAATTTTGAGGTACTTGAATATTTCCTTTTTTTTCATACATCTACACCGCTACATTTCAGAGGCAAATATTGTACCTTTTACTCCACTGTATTAATCTGACAGCTACAGTTATTTGGTTAATTTTCGGATTAGGATTATACATGCAAAACATATAATCACTTTATAAAATATGCATTGTTACAGATTAAACTACCCAAAAGTATATGAAGTTGTTAAAATGAGCTCCAACTCAACCAAATACGATATTAAGTACTTCTTATATGTAAATATTTGAATGATACTGATCCCATAATATAATAATATAACACTGACAAGGGACATTCTGCACAATACTTCTGTTCTTGATCTAAAAATATAACTTTGAATACAGGACTTCAATTTTACAATTAACAATGCTATTGTAATAAAATATTTTTTCATTGTGGTATTGCTTTTACTTAAGTAAATGATCTGAATACATCTTCCATCACTGATCGATAGTAAATTAAATGTTTATAGCATCATTGGCGTAACGGCACAATTGAACATGCCGTTTGCTCCACGGTTCAGATATTTAATAGGAGGGAAGTAATGGAAACATTTCTCATAACAAAACCGTCCTTTATGTGGAAATCTTCATGATTCAATTTTTATATTTTTATTTAATGACATCTCTTTCACACGGCATGTTTAAGTGCAATCTCTATTTTTTAAAATTGGACACAGAGAGGAGCTAACCAGTCATATAAATGCCATGGATTAAAGGGTTACTCCAGCAATTTAGAAACGCACTTCCGTTAAATTGAGGGACTCACTAGAGTCACAATAAAGGAAGAATGGTCAAAATCAAATCAGCAGCAGCTGAGATATCCTGACTTTATTCTTTAGTATAGTATTTAGGTCAAGCGCCGACTCCTACAATTCCCATAATGCAACTCATTGGCATCTTTCATTAGACCATTACTGCTTCGTAAGTGCTCACTTTTCAAACACACAGTTTGTAATGCTTTCTGTAAAAGATTTTAAGTGTCAAACCCGAGACAAACTTAAAAGCAAATAACCCTGATGATGTCATCAGGGTTATTTTTTCAAACTTTCACCAGCTCCCTCCAGAGCTACAGACAGCATTATACAACAGCATTTACGGGCTGAATAGAACTCCTCATGACGAGTAAACTGAGCGTAATGTGTAAAATTGGTGAAGTGCCCCTTTAAAGACAAAGTTTTATCGTCAGGTGTCCAATCATGATTTCTGCTCACCGTAGCTCATCCAGGCAGAGTCTGTTCCTGAGCCGCACGTCTTCGCTGATAGGATAGAGCACTAGGATCAATAACCCCGTAACGATGAAGGCCACTGGGGCAGCACCAATCAGCAGCTTCAGGGTGTACACTACAGGAGCGGGCTGCTTGCAGGCGCCGGTGTCATACCCTGCAAATCTACACACACAAACACACACATGCAGAGATCCAATTTAAACACAGGTTAAAGGAAATCGACATCCCAGCCTGACTCTGCAATACTGCAAATGAGCAATCTGCACACCTTTCACATAATGAATCATACATCAGGTCTGGGGTTAATGCGTTTCTGCAAAGGTATCATGACACGCTAAGTGCAGACACAGAGCATCATAAATTAATGGTGCATGTGTGACAGGCAAGCAGACTTACTCTAGGCAGAGGGTGGACACTCCCAGGGAGATGCCGGCGGCGAACTTGGTGAAAAACACGTAGAAGGAGTAGAAGATGGCTTCATGGCCTTTAGAGTAGGGGTTGGCCAGTCTGAAGTCGTCCACCACATCTGGCAGCATAGACCTGAATTGCACACACATACATGCAGAGTTGAATACACACCGTTTGTTTTTTGCAGGATTTTGTGAGCATACGTTCTTTGTCTTTAATACTCAACATCACTGGTAAAAGTTTAATCTGATGTGTGCCTAAGACCTCCCTCACGCTCTTACTTTAATCATCTTAAACAAGATGGCAGCAGCTGATGATGTGAGGTCTACTTATAGCGCTCTGATAAACCTGGTGGGCTGAAATTACAGAGCTAATAACACGATTAGATGATGAGCAGCGGGCGCGGTACCACCGGCCTCGGCCCACAGACAGGATAAACAATCGGCCCTTTCCAAAATAAACATGCCCCCCACGGGAGGCCTCTGTAATTTGGGGGTTTGAGGGAGGGGACAGGAGATGAGTGAGGAGCGGAGCTGGACCATGGAAACGACTGGAAAACAGATACGGAGGAGAAGAAGACTGCTTTACCTCTGGCGGTGTATTTTCTCTGTGACGGTATAGAAGATTTATAGTAGCCTCTAATTCATAAAAATGACATCACTTTGGTGACCGTGACATGACCCGAGGGAAGTCACCACTAACAGCAGGTTGCTGCACTATTGTGGTGTGTGACTAATGACACTTTGAATCAAATCAAAGGGAACTAACATGAGCAGCTGCACAGACAGACATATAACAGGATGGCAGTTACATAAACAATGTCAGAGGATTAGTAGATTTTGAATAATTAAGGATATAAATACATATTCTAAGGATATAAAATAAGCTGTAGTGTATTTATTTTAATCCTCATTGGGGGGGCTCTCCGAACATAAACTTGGCAGGGAGACGCCATTGACAGTCCCTCACATTTAAATACCAGAAGGCAACAAAGAGTCTCCAGTCTGGCTGGCTTGCCTGCTTTTGAACTGCCAGAGGAAACTGGAGCGCCCGAGAAGAAGAAACTCTTGATTCATGTGATCTCATAATAGATTATTTAGCTGAAATATCTAAATAATATAATAATATTGATAACATTCAGCCACTAGATGTTGCATTTTCCCTCCCCCCGTTCCATGGCATTCACTTCACAACAAGTGGTTGCCAGGCACTTAACGTCAAACCAGATGTTTTTCCACACTAACTGATCGCTGACAACACAGACATACCACGTTATATCAACCTTGTAGTACTATCGGCTCGCTAGCCTTGTTAAGAGTGGTCAGATATCTTCCACAGAGATAAACAAAACATAAATTTTGGACCCGTCAGAATTAAAAATATATATTAATTCACATTTGTTTTTTAGGAAAAGCCACACTTTTATTCTGCACCTTTCTAAAGGCTCTGTGGATGTTTTTTTTTTTTTTAATAGGACCTTTAAACCATTTTTGGAAATTATTTGGTGTTTTTAAATAAGTGTTGATCCTATAAGTGATGTAAAAAAAGTGACATGTTCCCTGAGGAATAATGTGGGAAGACCTTTCCCAGAAAATGGGGGGAATGGGTTACCTTCACTGCAAACAACGAAGAAGCTAGCACATCTGGATCTAGATAAATCTAAGGACATGACGACAAGAAATGTATACCTGTCTTGGTTCTTATGCCTTTGCACGTGTTAGTCTTGTCCTTTTCTTTTGTAAAATATATCTAAATTGTTACAAATAAAAAGAGACAATCCTCTTAAGTGGTTCAATGTGCTCTGGAGTCTCACCATGGCAACAGAAGCGAGGCAGCCACACTGAGTCCGGAGGAGACGGCCACGACGTAGGCCACCACAACATTGGGGATGAAGACCAGCATCAGGGTGAAGGGCATGATCCACTAGATAGAGGGAAAGAGTGATAAAAATCTTAAAGACAAGGATGCCATGTTCCCAACTTTGTCCACAAGATGGCACAAACATCAAAGTGTAATTGTCAGCGTTAAAAGCAAACCAAAATAAAAACAGTATACTCACTGTGATACCGCAAAAAGCTGCCGTCTTCTTCCCGAACCTCTGCAGAAACCAGTGCCACAACGGGATGCTTATCACTGCAGAAACCTGGGTAAACATGTGCAAGCGGATAATGTGAAGTTTTGAATGTGATTCAGTCTCAGTAAGCAAGACTGAGGAAGATGATGAAGTTTATATATGTACATATTAGGGCTGTCAATCGATTTAAATATGTAATCGCGATTAATCGCATGATTGTCCATAGTTAATCACGATTAATCGCAAATTAATCGCACATTTATATCTGTTCAAAATGTACCTTAACGGGAGATTTGTCAAGTATTTAACACTCTTATCAACATGGGAGTGGATAAATATGCTTGTTTTATGCAAATGTATGTATATATTTATTATCGGAAATCAATTAACAACACAAAACAATGACAAATACTGTACAGAAACCCTCAGGTATCTTGAGGTCAGAGGTCAAGGGACCCCTTTGAAAATGACCATGCAAGTTTTTCCTCGGAAAAATTTAGCGTAAGTTTGGAGCGTTATTTAACCTCCTTCGCTACAAGCTGGTATGACATGGTTGGTACCAATGGATTCTTTAGGTTTTCTAGTTTCATATGATGCCAGTAGCTTCACTAGCTTTAGAAACTGAGCCCGCTGCAACCTAAAAATTGCAAGTTGCGTTAATGCGTTAAAGAATTTAGTGGTGTTAAAACAATAGTAATTATGATGACTATGATAAGCGTCATTGTGAGTGTGTGCAAATGTGCAATGAGGCAAGTTTCCTTTATTACATTAAAATCTCTGAATCATGAAAAGAACTAATGGGGTCACAGGGGGAGAAACAGTCATTAAAATAGTACCAATATTGACAAAATGAAGGAGTTATATGGTAACAATATATGTAGTGTTGCTCAAGTTTTTTTTTTTTTTTTTAATCATACCACTATTGCTTTGTATTTTACAGCCAAGTTGCATGTTATATCTTTTGTGAGGTGAATCAGGGACAAAAACTGCACTCACCAGGATTGTCAGCACAATATTCTGGAAGTGATCCCTCAGGTCGGCGGCGTAAGTGCAGAAGAGCACGAAGTTGCTCTGTACCAGCTGCAGAAACCAGAGATCAAACGTTCAGATATTCAGTCATGTCTTGTCTACTCAGCACTGTCGCTGGGCCCTCGGCTCGCCGCGACGAGTGCCAAACGAAGTGACTGGAGAAGCTGCTGACGGCGTTTTGCAGTGATTTATTCCCACTCCGGGCTCGCATGGATGACAACTGACACCTCCACTGAGATGAGAGGGCGAATATAATACAGAAATAGATCCGGTGCAGAAGTTGGAATAGTCTGCAATAATTTAAACAGCCTAAAACCCCAGGTGTCAAAACTGAAGCGTCGGCCTACAAGTGACAAACAGCGAGAATGTGCTGCGCTGCTATCACTCCCGAGAGACTTAAAAACATGCTTTAAACCGTCAGTAAGTGCTCTTCCACACTGATCAAATCAACATCGAGCGCCAGCAATTCTTCCGCATTGTCAGGATCCGAGACTCCATTTACTGAGTGTCGTGTCTGAGAAATGCTTCATAAACAAATTTGCTTTTACCTGGATGGCGACAGTGATGAAGAGGAATGCAGCGGTCAGAGTGAGGTATGGCCCGTGTCTCATCACCAGGATGAAGCCCTGATGGAATGGGATCTGCTTCTCTGTCCTCGGGGCGTACGGATCTGAAAAGGTTACATGCAGAATACGAATATGAGTATGCAGCATATCGAATAACAGTGCAGGAAGAGAGAGGTGATGTGTTTGCTCACTGGCAATCCTGGAACTGCCCCTGCATTGCAGTGGATGCTGTTTGTCATTTATAATAAGAATCAGAGAGAGAGTGAGAGCTAACACTGGCAGATTCCCAAGTAGTCCAGTGACACTCTCACAGTGTAGGAAAAGTACAAAAGATGCAAGGAAAATAGAACAGCGAACGTTGCAGTTACGTAGACCACTAACCCAAAGGGATGCCCCAAGGCCACTAATTCTGTCTCCAACTATACTAGTTTAAATCCAAAATGTGTTCCCAAATATGGAATAGCTCATTAGTGCTGCAACTAATGCTTCTTTTCATCACTGATTTATATACGGGTTGATTTTTAATTCATCATTAGCCTATAAAATGCTGAAAAATAGTAAAAAGAAGAACATGCATGTCACACGTTAGAGCCTAAAGTGACATCTTCAGATTGCTTGTTTTACTAAAGGATATTCAATTTACAATGTTGTTAAAAAAAAAAGGGGGGGGGGGGAATGCAACAAACTGCCACATTTGTGAAGTTGAGATCAGCTAAGGTTTGGCACTTTGATTGTAAATGACTTAAAGAGGACTTATTATGCTTTTGTGCTTTTTCCTTTCCTTTAGTGTGTTATATAGTTTTTTGTGAATGTAAAAGGTCTGCAAAGTTACAAAGCCCGCGCCAAAGGGAGTTACTCTCCCCCACAGAAACACTGCTCCTGAACTGCCTGAAACACCTTGCTCGAAGTCCCGCCTTTTCTTCCGTAACGTGGTGATGTCACCATGTAAGAAAATTTGAAAAATAGTGTTTTTTGAACATTACAGCATGTAAACATGTTCTAGTAGAACCACAAAATACAAGTATGCACCTGAAAATAAGCATAATAGGTCCTTTTTAATCAATCGATTTGGTGTTTGGTAGCCGAATGCTCATTTCTAATAAGTTTATTTTGTGTCAATATCTTGAAAGCAGTAATAGTCCTTTCCTAAAGAACTGTCTTATTATCAATATTTGTGTGCAATCAGATGCTTTGAATCTAATTTTCCAGCCTTTTCTTCAGTAACTGGGTGATGTCACCAAGTAACACATTTGCATAATACCTGCCTAGCACCTAGTTTGGCACGCCCTCAAACAAAGCTAGTTAGAGCGGAGCTGGAGCGGAGTCTGAAGAGTTTGGTTCGGTTGATCAATCACGACAGAGTGGGCCAGCTGACCAATCAGAGCAGACTGGGCTTTTCGGGAGGACAGGGCAGGAGCTCAAACAGAGCGTTTCAGACAGAGGGTGAAAAGAGGTTCTGCAGCACAGCCGGTATGAGAAAAATAAAGCGCATTTTGAACATTAAAGTATATAAACACGTTCTAGTAGAAACCCCAAATACAAGCATGCACCTGAAAATGAGCATAATAGGTCCTCTTTAAAGGGGTACTGAAGCATTTTAGTGTTGCACTTCAATAATGTTGGGTGACTCTCAAGAGACGGATTTAGAATAAGAATGGTGCAAATCGACACCTCCAGTTTGTCCAGCCAGTCTCAAGCCCACTCTGACATGACGTCATCAGGGTTATGGAACCACAAGAAGAAGTTATACAACTGTTTTGACAGGCTGTGTAGTGCAGTACTGTTTGTGATGAGCAAACGTTAAATGTGAAATTGGTGGATTATTTTTATTGTCAATCAACTAGTTGTTTCAGCAGACCCAAAAAAAGAAAAAGTCACACCTTCTCTCTCTTTGACTCCCAGGAACATCACCACGGTGCAGATGAGGAACACTCCTCCTATAACACCAGCGGCTATCATGTACACCTCCTTCTGCAGAAGAGAGAAAGAACACATATGTAATATGTATGTAGCAACATCAACCCATCTCTTCTTACACAGCCGGCACAATCCACTCTATTCTGAGCTTTTCCTCAATCTTTAATTCATGATCTCAAATGCCTTAAATATGTAAGTGCTTCATTTCAACATGCTAAACATCCATTACTCATCAGTGCATGATTTATTGCTTGTGTTGTTTTCCACACCAGTTCAAACTGGGCATGTCACTGTACAAACACAAGCATAAACAGGAGGAAACCACAAGTACATCTGCATCCTAAAATACAGCCCTAACCGTTTAACGCCGTACCCCGACAGGAACTACTCTGCCTTAAACAGCCTCTGTTTGTTTGCTATTTTTTCCGTGCGGCTCAGCCCGGCGGTTCATTATTATTTATGCACATCAAACACTCCCTGTTTCCGAGGGCAGACCTAGTTTGCCCAGACGGTGTGCCACCCTCACCAGCGACCACGGAGGAATTTAGCGGGTGGCTGCAGAGGGTTTGGCGTGGTGGAGTGGGTCGCCCCGATAAGGTTCACCCAAAATCCATTGGAAAAGAACCATTTGAAGCCCAAATAGCTGCGGTGTGACCAAAATCCAAGCGCAGGACAGTTTGGACGCGTTTCATCTTCACAAAAAGTCCCATGATGGATTCACAGCGGTAGTTTATTCACGGCTCTGCAAACTGAAATGTGGATGTGTCCTATCGTGTTCCTTTCCCTCCGACTTTAAGATGAACTACAGCCACCTTGAAGTCAAAAGACTAATATTTCCAACATATTGAATCTGGAGTGCCTTGTTCCAAATGTTGTGGGTGGGATATAAATAGGCCTAATGACTTACAGACTGTGAAGACCCCTCAATGTGGGGGCCACAGTTTTGGAGCCTGATCTGAGGGAGGAACCCCCTTTGTGGTCGTGAGAGGGGAGCCGGCTCAGGATGTCGGGTTCAGATATCAAACAGTGGCGTCTCCTTTCAATCCCACGGGTTAAAACACGAGGCCAGTTTGGATGTCAGAACCTGCAGACAGTCTGTAAATATGGACCCAATTTCGAACAATCCTCCTTTTCATTCGGCACTGCTTTTTTCGACCCCCGGATATTTAGCGAAAAGTAAACTGCCTTGAGCACACACCGCAGCTCCAAGTTAAGTCAGAATGCTGATGACAGTCCGAGTTATTTTCAAAGTGGCCTACTTTGAGCACACCTGGGCTCCTGGGTTTGGCACGGTGACACTTACTGAGTGTGACAGGTAGTCCTGGGAGCGCACCAGCTTCTTGACGATCTCTGCCCCGCTGCTGTTGCCAAGGTAACCGCCGGCAGACATGTTGTTAGGCGGGCAGTGCTTCAGAGTGTGAGCGCTGGCCACGATCTGGCCCTGGATGGCGGCGCCCACAAGTGTCCCCAGCACCTCCATTGTCATTCCTGGCAAGAAAAGATCCAAAAAATCAGCTCTAGTACTTCACACATTTTTAACCTGAACTGTTGCAAAAAAAAAACGAAGAAGGCAAAGATTAATTCAGCATTACAGGCATTAACAACTGCTTTTGCATATTAAAAGAGCTTACGGTAAGCAGTGGCTGAGTCTCTCTCCTTCTGGTCTGTGCTCAGGAACATGGTGAGAGCAGAATAAGGCACGTGGAAGCACTGCAATGGAGCAGAAAGACACAGTCAGGGCTCAGGTAAAAAAACAAAAAACACAAGTATAGCACAGCAGCAGTCACGCAAGTCTCTTAAGATTGGAGAAAGATAATGAATTTTGAGTTTGTTTTTTTATTTCTTAGCCTGGCAGCATGGCTCTAGTTGGTCGTTCTGCCTCTTTGATCCAGACCAAAATATCTTAGCAACTATTCAATGGATTGCCATGAAATGTTGTACAGACCATATAGTGTATATAAGAAGTGGACGTGGACTTAAAACTGGCAATTGAGACCATAAACTCATGTTTACAATGTTTACTGAGGTAATAAATCAAGTGAGAAGTAGGCTCATTTTCTCATAGATTTCTATACAATCAGACTTATCACTGGTAAACACCTGCAAAACTGATGCCATTCCCATAAGATGGTGAACAAATGTAAACATTATACCTGCTAAACAGTAGAATTGTTGTTGTGAGCACGTCAGCATGCCGCCGTTCATTTAGCTCAACCTCACGGAGCTGCCAGCACGGCCTCGCACTCTTTATTCTTGTCAGCGTATAACATTTTGACTCACAATCAAACGGGAACACCCAGGATATGTTTAGATGTCTTTTATCTACAAGTGCCTGTGAAAAATGCCGAAATATAGCAATCTCTGCAGTTTCCATGTCGGCCAACCTCAGCTTTCTGTTTTCTCCTTCCTCACCACCTCTTCCAGAGAATAGGCGAGCAAACCGAGTCCTGCTCCACTTTGTAATTTACACAAGGGCTCAGTCAGCACTGCGGAAGCCGTGACAAAAATAAACGCGGCCGTGAAAGGGTTTTCTTCAGCCACTGCTTCTATAAGGCATGTCATTTATGGGGCCTTTACTGGATGCAAACATTTATAGAATTGAACCTGCTTAACCGTCCGCTACGAATGGAAGTGTGAGCAAATAAATCGTATAGAAGCCCATTATGGGTTGATTGCATAAACAGATGATGTATTGCATCCTAACCTCTGTTTACAGACTGTGACCCTCTGAGTGATAGCAGCTGGCCTTGCCCAGCTCACTTCACACAAACACACATCCAGAGACAATGAGGAAAGGCTAAAAGTGGTAACCAGCATTTACCCAGCGAGAGGTTCCTGGCACGACTGACCGTATACTTATCAAGTAGTTAGAATGACATGCCATTACAGCTCGCCGCAGTGTGGCCGCAGCGGTCTCCACGCTCTGTAGCACATGTTATATGGGTTACCCCAGAGCAGAGAGGGAGAGAGATGAATGGTCTGGACCATAATAACAAAAGGCAACCTAAATAACTACACTTCCCCTTTGAGGTGAGGTATCTAAGAGCTCTGGGCTCTAATCTGCTGCACTGTCTCACAAATCAAAGTGCAAATCCCACCAGGAGCTGTCGGAGTCTGGCATGAGACGACTGTAATCATCTCCCTGTTGTTATTCGCAATGTTTGCAGCATTTTTATCTATATGTTATGTAATGTGTCATCTGCAGAAGTATGAGCTGCATCAATCAGAGCTTTTATCTCCCACTCTCTCTTGAGCTGCGTGTGAAGTCCCGCTGAGCGATTCTGAAGCATGCCTGCGTGCGTCATTTCAGATTTCTTAAACATCAAATGTACTTCTGAGAGAGCGCTCGTATACTTACGGTGATGAGGGTTTGGTAGAGGCAGTAGAAGCCTAGGTACCAGATAAACCTGCCGCTGATGAAAGGAGGAACGAACCAGAGGTAGAAGTAAGAGACCACCAGGAACGGAGAGCAACCCACCATCCTAAAAAAACACAACCATGATCAATTTGAGGCAAAAATATCATCATTTATTTTTATTATTTTTACTTAAAGCTGTCAGAGAAGGGATGACAGTGGTTGCGTTATGTCATTTTCATAGAATTGCAGTGTTAAAATCAGGCCATACTTCTGGCAGATTACAGTGAAACTAAGCTGAATGATTATGTTGCTGTAAGTATGATAGGAATCTGTCTGGGGAAGCGACGGGCAAGCAGGGGAATACCACAATATTTCAAACCCACATAGCATTTAAAGATAAACACACACACACAT
This sequence comes from Sebastes fasciatus, assembly GCF_043250625.1. Classification (NCBI taxonomy): domain Eukaryota; kingdom Metazoa; phylum Chordata; class Actinopteri; order Perciformes; family Sebastidae; genus Sebastes; species Sebastes fasciatus. The sequence goes on from NC_133812.1 coordinate 9,872,078, forward strand.
ACACAAATACATGAATATGCAGTACACTCAAGCAAACGCAGCATGAAGCAATTCTGCTGTGTTGTGCTTTTCTCAGGAACTTGGAGGGATCCAGTCTGTGGGCCGTGTATAATTCATAGGTAAACAAGTGGCGTGTGTCATTATGGTTAAAGTGAACAGCTGCGTGTTCCGAAATGGAGCGAAACGGGCGGATTATGGATGATCAACAGCGTGACTCGTCTGCAAACACCGATACATCATCCGCCCTTTTCTTCCTCTGCTTTTAAAGAGCAAATGTTTTGTTTGTCATGCGGTGGAGAGCCTGGAACAGCTGCACATCTACAGGTAGAGAAAAGGTCGATGATGGAATTTTGGTGACTGTGACAAAAACCTGCAGCGGTTTCTGACCCGCTCTGACTGCACCGGGACTTATAAACAGAGAAAGTGGGAGAAAGAGGCAGATAGAGTGGCATGGAATGGTCATTTCTAGCATCGTCCAGCCCACCCACCTCACTCTCCTCCTGATTGTTTGCTCAAACAAAGGTTGGCCGACAACGCTGGTGCTGCAGTATTGACCGCTTGGTCATGGGAGCGATGAAAGGGCTCCGGGGGTCGATGAATGGGACAGTTAGAATGTTCCTGCAAGATGACTGTGTCCCGGGGAGGGAGCACAAACACACTCGCATATTTTCTCACACATCAGGCATGCGTGAATACACATTCACACCTGTCCCAATAATTTGCACAGTCTTAGTTAAGCAGGTTGATAGGAAGCTGGCACGCATATTTCTCTCCTCTCTGGCTTGTTCGGGACACTTGCAGCATGTTAATTAGATGATGTGCAGTGGAACGGAGGGGATTTAGAAGCGGTCTGGTGGGTGAGAGTATGCCTTCTTGGTTGATTATGGGTTTAGTGTTCATACACCCCAGTGAGGGAAGGTACATTTACTCAAATACTGTATTTAGATGTAATTTTGATGCTTGAGTATTTCCATTTCATGCTACTTTAGACTTCTATTACGCTATATTTCAGTGGGAAATATTTTACTTTTTCACTCCGCTACATATTTTACTATCTAAATTAAGATTTTACATAAAAAACATAATCATTTCATGAAAGACAACCTAATGTTAAAGATTAAAACAGTGGTTTTAATCAAACAATCTAATAAACAAACTGCATGTAAGGGATAATGTACGGCGAGCCGGTCATTGTTGTGAAATAAACCCCAACAGGGCGATGCGGAGGGGTCCTGCATCGCCCTGAAGGGATTTATTTCACAATAATGACTTGCTCAGTGTACATTATTCCGCTTATTACATGGCTACTTACTGAAGAAATCAATAATTTGACACAAAAACGATCCACCAGAGTCCGACATAGGAACTGCGCCCATAGCAACAGTCTGTTATACATAGCAACGGTCTGCTATAAAGAAATAACAGACAGTAGAACGCCGTGATTGACCAATCCGTATCGAGTATTCAACAAAGCCGTGATATATCAATCGCCAAGTGAGTAGTAGTATTTTACTGATAATACTTTAATAATAATACTAAATTAAAAATTAAAAATCGATTGGTACTTTTACTTAAGTAAAGTAGCACTTCTTCCTCCACTGATATACCACCAATGTCACCTTGTCTTTCTGTAGCGGAGACAATCTTTTATGTGAAAAAATAAGGTTTTACTTCCCACAGGGATTGTGCATTACCATCCCAAAATAATAAACACGGCAGCACCCAAGAGGGCGTCTCAGGCCAAATGACTCCATCCTAAAGAAGATAGAAATCACTTTACGTCTGGCTGTGAATGTGACAGCCAGAGGGGGAAAAACACTTCCTGCCTGGATAGGCAGAGGGGACTTTCCAAACAGGGTCAGAATTGAGGGAGTGTCTTGCAATCTCATCACAAATACTGATGAACACACATTTAAAATACCCATATATATACCAGCAAGAACACACACACGCCTACAGCTTCCCGGGGGTAATGAAAGCTGATTTAACAGCCATCAGCATCTGTCTGCTATTGAGCGCGGCTGGCTGGCCACGGTGGACTTGGTCCCCCTCCAGCACTGTCAGCTTGTGTGCAATCTATGGTTTATAATGCAGTAGGCATTAGATTCTGAATGTATAATTACAGTGAGTGTCACGCTAGTGCGTTCAAAAAACATATACTGCACACACAGATAGTCGCTTATATAATCATCTTTGGCAAATAAGGGATTTGTAGAAATGGTGGTATATAATCCACAATCATAGAGCCATAAAGTAATAATTGCGCTGAAAGGCTGTGAGATATTGAGCAACATCTTGCAGACAAAAACAAAGACAGCCGGATAATGCCCAAATGTGAGATGAGGTGTTACACAAATATAATAAAATGTCAACGGACAGCGCGGTGGCAGAATGATTTATGAAAGTATGCAGATGAACTTCCTTGTCTATTGTTGTCTGGCCTCAAAAAGCAAAAAATCAGCCTACGCCCTTGAAGCATGCACTATGTAAATTTCATCAGAGGGAGCGTCGGGAACAGTGTAATTAAAGCACAAAGGCTAATTATTCAGCCCAATCCTCAGATGAGTTGCTCGGGCCCCGAGAATCTTTTCAAATCCATCCGAAATTGGAGCACATGGATTTTTTTTTGTTTAGATTTTGCACAAACATGAGCACGATGTAGCAGTCATAATTATGTCTGAGAGAGGGGGAGCAGACCAAAACAAGTTTCATAATCTGTCGACAAATTGCAGGTCCTTTACGCAAGCTCATCTGTATGTCAACAGCAGCACTTTACCGTGCGTTACCTAAGGAAAGGAGGATCATTTTACCTATGTTTATTTAGATAAATAAATATTATTTTGCTTCTTTTATTCAATTGCAGTGACACTTAGACACTTACATGTCATCCTTTTCTGGTCTTACAGGCATTACAGTTAAAAAGGACCTATTATGCTTATGTGCTTTTTCCCTTTCCTTTAGTGTGTTATATCATTTTTTGTGAATTTAAAAGGTCTGCAAAGTTACGAAGCCCAAAGTCAACACCAAAGGGAGTTACTCTCCTCCACAGAAACACTGCTCCTGAACTGCCTGAAAAGCCTGATTGATGTCCCATCTTTTCTTCCGTAACGTGGTGATGTCACCAAGTAAGACATTTACATAATACGTGCCTGGTGGCCAGTTTGACACACCCTCAACCAAAGCTAGTTGGAGCGAAGCTGGAGCAGGGGTCCGAAGAGTTTGGTTCGGTTGACCAATCAGAGTAAACTGAAGCTCAAACCGAGTGTTTCAGACAGAGGGTAAAAAGAGATGCTGCAGCACAGCCGGTATGAGAAAAATAAAGTGTTTTTTGAACATTAAAACATGTAAACATGTTCTTGTTGAAACCCAAAGTACAGGTATGCACATGGAAATAAGCATAATAGGTCCTCTTTAAACAATAACATTTTGTGAATGAATTTGGTGCTTGGTAGCCGAATGCTCATTTCTAGTAAGTTTATTTTGTGTCAATATCTTGAAAGCAGTAATAGTCCTTTCCTAAAGAACTGTCATATTATCAATATTTGTGTGCAATCAGATGCTTTGAATCTAATTTGGTCAGTACTGCCTAGCCCTATCTTTGAGCAAATAAAAATATCTAAATGTAGAAATGCAGGAATAACAAGTAAAAGGAGTAAAACAATGGCAGCAATATGGGACACGGCTAGTAAAATAACAATGATGGAGTTTCCTTCACAGTGTGAGCAGGGATCTCACCAGGGCATGAGTCTGCCAATCTTGGTCCATCTGCTCTTTGTAATGAAGAAACCAACAATGGGGTCGGTCACCGCACCCCAGGCTTTACCAATGAACAGCACCATGGAGGCCTGGAAGGCATTGATCTGTGAAGCACAACAGGGACAGACTGGAGTTAAAAAAAACACATGCAGGCACACATTCATTCATTCATATACAGGAACCACACCAATTTTCTCATTGTCTTTGTCCTCAAACACACATTACCTGAGCGACATCCAGCAGGTAGATTTGAAAGAAGAAGGCGGTGGCGCTGGCAGCCACCTCCTTGGGCGCGCCGCCGATGGCGAAACACAGCTTGCTGCAGAATGTCAACTTCTGGCCTAACTCAGTCTGTGAAGACAAAGGTGACAAAGGAGAGGAAGAAAAACTTGATGAGATAATGGTGGCCTTACAGGTCAGGCTGCTAATGAGCAAATTAACTTTTCTCCACTGATGAAGACTCTCATTCCACGAGGGAAATAAAGGATGCCAAGCACCGAAAAATTATTGCTGACACACAATAAAACTATAATTGCCTCCAAAATGGTCATCCATTTATGGACAAATTACACCATTCATTCAAGGCTAAGGCCATGATGTCAAAATTATATATTTAGATAATAGTGGGTGTGCATGCATTGCTTATATTTTCATCAGACTAATTCCTGGAAAGGGAAGTCAGGAGTATAAATAAAGAATGTGTCACTTTGTCAGCCAATAAGCATGGATGAATCACTGTAAGTTTGTGTTTCTGCATATACAGTAGTATTTTAAACTGGAAGCCCTAAAATCCAACTAAACTAACTTTCTGAAACATCTTTTAGTGTGCTGTTTAGCTGTAAAATGAGAACGTTTACACCGGCTGGTGGGCGATACTTGGTATTTCCTCAACTGATCTACACTACAAGATGTTTCTAAAACATTTGAGGTGAGAAATAAGCATTACAGTAACAGAATATTGATTCATATTTGTACAGTGCTGCCTAGTTTGACCGTTTGATCGGACTTTGCGAGTGATTAACAGCTGCTCAGAGACAGTTCCAGCTCGGCTCTGATTGGTTGTTTTTCCTCCGGTCTGTGAAATCTTGCAGATGCCATTAGGAGCACCGGAGGACACAGAGGCACAGGATTTTTTTTCAGATTACCTGTCTCACGCACTACTGTCAGGATACAGTGACCGTTTAATAGAAAATAACTTTTTTTAATCATATTTGCTCCATTTCTACCTACTGCTGCTTTACGGACCGAGCAAATTCCAATCTAAACTTTCAATTACTTCCCAGACACACTGACGTGAAGCAAGGTGTGTCGCTCTACAAGTAATTAGACAGACTTATGACTCATAAATATTGAATCCTGTAGTCATTCATTGTCTGAATCCTTTTCCAATTCTATTTCAGGTGCTCCTAAAATAACATTCTTCTCATCTTCATGTCGCAACGATTCGGTGATGTAGTGCAATGCAAAGGATAGTAGAGTAAGTGTTACCACGTCAAACTGCGTTTGCTATGATGCATGTGGAAGATGTGTAGACGGTGAGCTGTTTTTTCATGAATTTCACTCCCTTAAAAACACACTAATAGTCTCGCGACTACAACCAATCTTCCCGTATCTTCGTCTCCCTAAATGACAGGTTACTTTAGCAGACAGGAAGGATGCTCATGTATAAAATATGTGTGTGTGTTAAATAGATAGAGGATCAGAAGGAGACCCCCTGCCGGCTGTTTGCATTGTGGTCTATCCGCGCAGACACTGAGGCAAGTGGAGGAGCCTGAGAAACCCACCGAGTCATCCGCGGCTTCGTTTCCCCTCGCCTTGCTCTGCCAAAACCATCAGGCACGTGACTCTGTGTGTGAATATGTGTGTATGTGTGTACAGTATGTGTGTGCAGCAAGAAGGGCAAGCTTTCATCTTCACACATGAATAAGACGAGACACCACAGTCTAGGGAGCTCAATATTTACGACTGTCTCCGGGGCTGTGCACAACCTTTGCCTGTTCCCCCCCTTTCTGTATAACCTTTGGTGTCAGACACACACGCACACACACACACACACACACACACACACACAACAGTGTCACTCCACATCCAGCGGCCCAGGCTCGGCCCACAGCGACTCCCCCCAGAGAGCTTTATGAAAGAGGGAAATCACCAAAGTAACCGCAGCCGCGAACCAGCACTGTTATTATCCGGCTCACGTTTTCTCTTCCTCCTTTTTTCGCCCCCATCAAAACATGGAGGGGTTCGAGAACGACAATTACCAGGAGGGAGGTGTGTAATTATTCAATCGCAAGACAAGCGGGTCAGAGGTAAGTAAAGGCTGCGTGGCGGTCCCGACTTCAGAACTCTCTTTTCTTCCACTCTCACTGCAATTACCCCTAATTGGAGAGAAAAAATTAAAGTCTTTGGTGTCTGGAGAATGCTGCTTAACTGATGATGTGCAAAAATACTCTTCTCTCTCTCTCTCTCTCTCTCTCTCTCTCTCTCTCTCTCTCGCTCTCTCTCTGTCTCTAAACTCTCATTCTTTCCCTCCAAACACTTACTCTCAATCTTTCATTACTGAGTTCTTATCATCAAAGAGGATAAACAGGATATCCCTTCTACTGTTGTCTGGATGCACAAACAGAACCGCATACACACCCAATTCAACACACACATGCAGAAACACTGGCTCAGACTAAAGGGAGCATCTGCAGAGTTCAGACTGTCAACAAGCAAGGGACAAGGACAGATAAGACTAATCTCCAAAGTTAATGAATCCTTAACCGTTAAGAGGGAACACAATTTAAAATGCCTGAACTGCATCGCAAGTGATTGAAATCAGGTTTGAGGATAATTCTAGTGGGGGAAAAAAGCCTCTCTAGTTAAGCTATATTCTCCAAATACAATGTGTACGCTGAATGTTTGCGTGCTCAAAACATTAAGCTGGTACAATAGATCCATAAAGCAGTTTAAATGTTGATTTGGTGAAGGATTTTCTGACAATTCTGGGTATCAGGGTCATATCACAGGTTCTAGTTATAGGAGTTGACAACAGTAGCTTTGTGCTGTCACTTCAGATTATGGATTATGAAAGGAAAAGGTTGGTTATGTCAGCAATGGAAGCGAGCCATTAAAATGTCAAGAGTCGTCCGGTGACGCCGGCTAAACGCGCAGGGAAGGACAGAATTTATAGTCAGTCATTCTCTTAAAAAATGCTCCACTCTCATGGTACTTTTGTGACGGATCGGGAGGCTCTTCATGTGGAATTGGCTGTGGCAGTGATATCCATCATTTAGTCTCATTCACAAAGGGAGAAACTGCTTTCATCTATTTTGTCCAACTTAGTCATCCTTATTTGACTTTTCTCATACATACAACTTAGAAGTTCCATTTGTGGTCCCAGTCTTTCAGAGAAACATGCAAGTTTTGTTATTTTTTTACGCCAAGTCAACTTAGAATTTCTAGTTTTCTAGCGTTATTTAACTCATCAAATTTAAAGAAATTAATAGCATATCTGCAGCCTTTCCTAGAATGCATAGTTTAGGGGTTAAAACGTATTTATTGTAGTTTGAAGAGAACAACTTGCTTAGTGTATTTGAGACATTTTAGATCATGGTTTGTTTCCTTTGATTTCAATGAAACCAATGCTAACCACAATGAAAGTTAGTGTCCACTACAGTCCCTACTTTGGCTCTAACAAGAGTAGCTGTAAGGTCTTTAGGGCAAACAAAACCTGACTCTTGATAAGAAAATAGTCATGTTTCCATCCAAATTTAGCACATACTAATTGCCAGAAAATCAGCTAAATAAAATGCAAATTATTGTGCGTTTCCATCCACTATGTGAATATGAATTCTCATAGTGAATTCCCATCTTCTGGGAAACAACCTTCACAATGATCTGTTTGGTGAAATCTAAATCTCAGGTGTCAAATCCGACTCCAATGAGTCAAAACAAATAAAGCTGCAGATTACACAGAGGTTTGGCAGAGAGGAGACAGTTGCAGAACTGGTTAGATCGAGTGAGGTAAGAATGTTTCATGGACAAAACCAGTGACTAACTGCCACGGTATTGCATTACGACAGCTTTTGAAACACCGTCTGCATTACATGGTATTTACCTAAATGCTCCCTCTTCTTGGAATCAGTTACAAAATGACCTGAATCTTTGAGAGCAGGTCTCACTGAATGTTTTTTTAAAGTGCTTCTAAAAGATTTGAAAGCAAGCACATCTGGCTGATGTTTTGAATGCTGATGAATGTTTGTTCGATACCTTATGATTCAGTAATTTGGTCTTTGTCTTTGTTTTAAATTGTTTCATGTCTGCAACCGTGTAACTGTGCAAGAGGACACTCTTGGAAAAGAGATTTCTCCTGGTTACATAAAGGTTAAATAAAATAAAAAATAAAAGGGTAATGCACCACGTAAAGTCTTGGTTCACTGTCTTTACAGCCTATATACTGTAGGTCATGAAGAGCATCAATCTGAACATGCAGCTTCCATTGGAATACAAACACAAACACACTCTCACACACACAAGAGGTTTGCTCAGACGTATCACCTTTTAGCACTCAAATGGCAATCACCCAAATAGCTCTCATAGAACTAAATAATAAGATAAAAGCAAAACAAATGACAGGGAAGTCAACACAATCTTCTGGTCTTTGCAAAACTTGACTAAGTCATCCCTTTCTACTGTCTATCCACTGTCTTGCTTCCTTTTATGGCTGTGATTACAACAGTCTTCATCACCATAAGTTGACACTGATCAGGCAAAAGAAAGCAATCTCATCAAGCAGGTCATTCCTTCAATGGAAACAGCCTTTCTCCAATGAAAACAATCAACTTCCCGGCATTGAATCTACTATCTCTGGGGGATTACAGTTCACAGGAAAACAATGCAGCTGATTAATCACGAACAGATAAGCGACTAAAGAGATCACACACTTTCCATCTTTTTTCCCTCTCCATCCAATCATGAGAGGTCACTCACAGCCAAACTAAGCCGCAAACACACCAGATTTCTTAGATTTAGTGCCATACGATACAGCAAAGGTCACTGCCATTACAGGTGATAACAACAATACAAAAAGAAGCACCAAAAACCAGGTGATCTTACCTGCTGAGGCGTTTTGGGGAACAGCGGTTCGGTAGGTTTGATGAGCTTCCCCGCAGAGCCCTGAGCTCCCTTCTCCCCCTTGGCCATGGCTGAGAGGCTGTGTGTGAGGCGGCAGCCGTACCTCTGTGACTGTGTCTGTGAGGGAGCGCTGAAGTGAGTGTGACTGTGACTCCTCGTGTGAGCGAGAGTGCGAGGAGCCTGCCACTGGTTGGTGGTGGTGGTGGTGGTGGAGGTGGTGTGTGTCAGAGGGTGAAACTGGATGTGACTCTGACTCCGGGTGTTGTGGTGGTGGTGGTTGTTGTGCACGTGAGTGACGGCTTCGGAGGCTGGGAGCTGCTCCTCCTGCTGCTCCTCTGTGACAACTCTGCCGCTTTCTGCCGCCATTCACATGCCGTTTTGCTCTGGAATGAGGCCAGGAGGGAAGGGAAGGGCAAAGTCAGGCAGGCGGTGCACACACACACACACACACACACACACACACACACACACACTCAATGACAGGCATGTACTGCAACATACAAGCACAAGAATGCAGGCACATACAAATACTTTGGATGCATGCACAAAAACACATATCAATGGGACAATGCGTGAGAGCAGAGTTGAATGCAGATGCAGGAGAATGTAAGACATCACACACACACACACACACACACACACACACACACACATAATCACACTCTATCTTAAGCAACCTTTTTAAACATACAGCCTACTAAAAGTCAAATGTCATGCAGGTAACCATCATCTGCTGTATTACACACAGCTGACTATATATGACTGAAAAATAGCAAACAGGGGCTCCAAACAACGACGATGTCCCGTGCAGGAGGAGTGTGTTATCTGCCCTCATCTTACTATTACTGTAAGTGCATCCATATAAACAACCACTGCACACCTGATAAGAACCTTGAAAGCTGATGTTTCTTTAAAAAAGAAAACACATATATGATCTTACCCCCGTGTAGATGGAAAAGCAGCACGGTGCTGTCAGTGGTCCGTAGTGAGTTAGTTTCGGTCAGTGCGGTGATCTTAGCTGCCAGTCAGTGAGCACAGACTGCCGGGCAGGATGAGAAGGAGACTGCGGAGGATGGAGATGGAGATGCTCTGCGCGGCTCCACTCTCTCTTGTTGTCAGTCTGCAGTGACGGAGCTGCGCCCTGCAGCGGCCGTCACGGTGCATGACACTAAACCAGAGCCTATTGCATGTATACAGGCTATGTGCATGTGCGTGTGTGCGTGTGTGCGCGCGCGTGTGTGTGTGTGCGTTCTTGTACAGCTACCTTTGTGAGGACCAATTTAAGTTTTAGACCTTCAGAGCGAGGACACTTTTGGAAAGTGAGGACATTTTGGCCGGTCCTCACCTTCGGACAGACCTTTAAAGGCTTGTTTGAGCGTTCAAACTTGGTTTTAAGGTCCAGGTTAGAATTTGGTTTAGGTTAAGGGGAAGGGGCTTGGGAATGCATTATGTCAATGAGTGTCCTCACAAAGATAGAAGTACTAGGCTGTGTGTGTGCGTGTGTGTGTGTGTGTGTATGTGTGCATATGTGAGGAGATTATGCCAGACTAGTATTTGATACAAGCAGTGTGTACTGTGGTTGGGATGGGAAAGCATATTGCAATGAAACCATGCAACAAAAAACGCTGTTTCTATAATATTTCATAGAGGTTTATGATAGTGACAAATCTGTGCAAACACACGTTTATGATACTTACACGGTTTTGTTTAGCAAGATAATCTCCACAAATGAACACCAGTTTTATGATTTTTGAAGTGTGAATGCAGTCGCCAGAAGTAAAAGGCTAATGTTAGGCTATAAACGAACTACACCAAGGTTGACGACTCAGCGTGATGATGTTTAGTAGTCTTAGCCACCTTTTAGCCAGAGCCTTTTTTAAGACACATACAGGCTGTAAAATTCAGGAGTGAGGTATTTATTGATGTAATTTATGTCGTAGAACAAAACTTTAATATCTCTTAAGACTGTGTTGACTACAGGCCTTAATTCAGGCATCTAACGATAACTGGAAACCCATTGACTTCCAAACCAGGGAACCGGAATTGCTAAAATGCTAACTCATTTCCGGGTTTTATGACTCATTCCTGTAGCACTCATGGTTCTGTGGAACATGTGTTATTGTTTTAATGATACATTCTGACACATCTGTCAGAATGTATAATCATTATCCCCACGCTGTTAACATTCCTGTCATGAATGTCATATCTAATGATAAGTGGTTCGGTGTACGCGGAATGTCTGAAATGCAGTTTGGTTTCATTTCCGTCACGGAGAATTTACCTGCTGTGTGATTCTTCGGAACAAGGAGCCGGAAAGGTGTGCGTGTGAACTCAACTAGGGCATCAAGTATCAAACTGCATATTTCCCACACTGCATCATCATCATCATCATCATCATCATCATCATCACCATCTAGTCATGCATCATCATCATCTATAGGCTACACTTCACACTGCAAAATAGTTTGTTTGGCTAACAGTAACTGTATTAAGTTTATAGTTGGTAGCCTACTTTAAGTTTAACATGTAAAATTTTACATAGGCCTACAATTTTACATTCAAATAAACAGGTTAAGTTCCACCCCTTCCGCTGTCCCCCATGGGACCTTATTTCAGAAAATGATGTAGGGTAGTCAATGGCTAAGTTGATGGAGAGACAAATGTTTTTGACCCCATTTGAATTGAAGTGTCGAACTTCATATGTAAAACTTAGCCTTTATAATCTATCTAAAATCTTATGTTGTGCAGGGTCACATTTTTATTGTAAGATTACTATTTTGTTTAATTTAGAGATACCCTTAGTTATATAAAATAAAATCATTCTTTAAAATACATGAAAATAGTTCCATCGAGGCTTGACTGAAAAGAAAGTAAGTCTTTTCTACACATTTTTGTCTGGTTGGAGAATGAGATACACTTCTACGCATGCTTGTAATGCTATTTTTAAAGGCCTTTTTTCCCTTCACTTATGATATATTAAGTGCCTTTCATTTTCCCACAAAGTCCTTTCATAAGCGGCTCCTTCAGTGCAAGATGCTTACTCTCCACAGTAAGCCTCTCCTCAGAGCATGACAGCAAACATGTCACGGAGACCTCGACTGGTGAACCCAGACCTCTCCATAAATTCCAAGCATGCAAACCCTCAACCAAAACCACATTATTGACAATGAGAAAGGCACCGCTGCAGAAAAGTCAAGCATATGACCTGCATTAGAACGGGTATGTTTCCGATAATGCGTGAAGAGGAATGTGCAAAATGAAAGGTTGGCTGCTGCACGACTAAAAGGGTCATTCTGAAAGGAAATGTGGGAGTTAAAGGGAGAGTAATTCCCTGCATGCTTAGGCTTATTAAATATGTAGCAGAAAGGAAATGTGCTCTCTTTTAGTCTTTAGCCAGACCCCCTCTGGCTGCCAACCAAGTGATGCCCACAGCCTGCACGTTCAGGTAAAAAGCTTAAACTGTGGCCTCATAGAAAGGTAATTCTTCAGAGGGGATTATAATATTCAAGTCATTTCTTCCCCTGACCTTGACCGTCCTGAGGCTGTCATGTCTTCTTCCTCAGCCACGAGCAAACACATCCCCTCTCCTGTTCTGCGCACCCCTCCCTCCCATTGCTTTAAATATTGAAGATGGATAATGGCGTTCGCCTTCTTCCCAAGGCAGAAAGCTTGGAGACGGAGAATCAAGCGCGTTAAAGCACACGCATGTCCTTACACATGCCAAGAAACACAAGATGCCTCATTCAAGAATAAAACCAAGGATTCAACTTTACTCAACCCCATCTCAATGCGATTTTTTGCCACGTTTTTGAGTAGTTGTGCTGTGAAGCAACTTAATTCTACAACCCAGTGAACACTATTACGCATCAGTAGCCCCTCCCTGCCTCCTTAATCTAAATCCCCATTTAAATCTGTAATGACAGCGCAGATGTTGCACTACCACACGGAATAAGGTGCTGCTTGGTGTCATGTCATAATCACTGCAATAATCATGATCACTTGAAGCCGATGGATGCCTTAAAGGGGAACTACGCCTATTTTCTGAATTCATACATGTTATTCCTATTGTCTAAGACAGTCCAAAAAATATTAATAAACATGAACAACTCTCTCCCGCATATAAAAACTAGAGTGCTGAAACTCAAACTTGTGATGTCATAGGGTATAAAGTGTGGAGCTGCTCCATTATATGATATTGTAGGCTATATAGTGTAATATAACCCTATCCCTAATATTTTTGGACTGTCTTAGACCATAGGAACAACGTGTACGAATTTTGAAAATGGGTGTAGTTACCCTTTAAATATGAAATATTTCTATCAGCAGTCTTCACACCTGGGCAGTAATAATATGAATTTAAATTGGCCAAAGTGCTTTTGGTAATATAACACTTCATTTCAGAATCAAAATCATTTGAATGAATTCATTCAGTATTCATTTTGGCTTTGTCCAAAATTGTATGTATCTTTTCGAACGCACTGAACCGTAATTTACGTCGTCACTTCCCGAGAGCCTCCTTGCCGGTTGGAGACGTGTAACCATGGTAACCCGTGCCAACCTCATGTGATGAAAACGTCAAGAGAACCAAAGTCTGAATACATTTGAAATATATATTAACGCCAAGCAAAGTGAAATCTTATGCTTACAGTTAAATTGAAGCGTTATTGATGTTACGGACCTGTACGTCAACGTCTGTTATGAACGTTGTCGTTACTACCGCATTGTATTGTGGGATGTTTATGCTGCCATATTGTCCAGCGTTACATACTGTAATATTTCACCGGAAATAGTATGCAATTTGCATACTATTGGTTTCATACTAAGGTTTCGGGCACTAAAATATCTCATATACTGTTTTAGCACACTAAATAGTATGTTAGTATGGAATTTCGGACGCAACTTTTATTTTACACCAAAAAAGAAATAAAAATACGCAGAATGAGGATTTTTATTGTACCTTGATATGTCTTAAAGGATGCAGTCAAATAAAACAATACATTATACATTCTGAATTAAATATCCCCACCCCCAAGAACAAAGGCAAATGTTCACAAAAAAAATGGCAAAACAATTCTTGGACCTCAACAGTCAGGCCAACACAAATAACATCTTTTCTCTCTTTAAATAATGTGCAAACAAAACATCACGTTTGTTAAGTATAATTGTAAACTCAGAGATACAAGCTGAAATATCAGCCCCTTATATATATATATATTATTTATTTTTTACTGTAAATAGTGCAGAAAAACTGGTGATCACAGTTTGGGAAGACTTTAGAGAGTTGGTTGGCGGTGCTGGTGGTGGTATTGTGCACGTGTGTTTGTAAGTGAGGAAAGAAGGGAGGGTTACATGTGGTGGACCAGCAGACGGAAAACACATGGTTGACCATCTGCACGGGCGACACAATTGGTTTGCCTTTCTGGAGTCTGGGGGTTTTGGGAGATCTGTTGGCAGGTAAACACCATCCTCCAGAGGAAGAAGACAAAGTAAGCATTGACAACAGCACCTCAGCACCTGTGAAGAACTAACAATATCTCCATTAGGCTGTAGATAATCCCACATAGAGGTTAATATACAACAAATGCAGCACAAACTGCAGAATAAAGAAGGATTATAAGTTATAGGAGGCCTTGAGACTGCAATCAGGGTCATGGTGAGGTGTCAGTGAAGGGGTAAGCGGTGTTTTGAGTGCGTTACGGGGGGGCCCTTTTAGTCAGGAGTGTCCGAACGGGGCCTGCGTGTCCAGGGGTCTCTGGACGATGACGGCGTTGGACAAATCGGCCTCTTCTAGACTCAATTCTTTGTCGCTGAGCTCCCGGAAAGGAACTGATGTTGTCAGGACGAACGGTGGGCAGCTCCTCTGGCAGCGTGCCACGAAATCTTGAACATCAGTTATCCTAGAGAAGGAATTAGAGATGAAAACTTAAAAAAAACATAAACAAGAAATGATTCCTCATGCCTGTTCCTTCTCTGTAGCAAAGCATCACCGCTCAAATTCTCCACTCTCTCTCTTGTGACACATGATGTCTCTCTGAAGCACTATACTAGTAACGTCATCCATTATTAATCACGGCCCTGCATACACGAGCGATCCTATGGCAGACCCTACTCCTCGCACACCGAGGCTGGCTGAAGGTTGGAGGGGTTCAGCCCTCCCTATCCTTAAGCTAACCCTGTTATATAAATGCTGCATCCGAGTTACGCAATCCCTCTCTGGGGATTTTATAGATCCACTCCGTTGCTACATCTCAGATTATGTTTTCTGCAGCCCCATGCACTGTGGCGGGGGATATAACATGCACCGTGCCTTCAACTCCAGCAGACTAGAACAAAGCATTATGTAATCCTCAAACAAACCCCCCTCAGCAGCTCTAGAGCTAGTACAAACAAAAAATCTTATGTCATCCCTTGAACTACTTCTTTTCCTGCGATGCTTGAGATTAGGGGATTTACAGAGCAGTATAGTAGGGGTGGAAAGTGTCAAGATATTCCTTATGCAGAATACTCAAATATAATTTGATGATGTCAGCGTCAGATGAGTTTTGGCCTTTTGGACTTTGTGATACTCACCGATGCGATAGGTTAAACCTCTGCACCAGTCTCCTGCCGTCAGCCAACCAGATCTGCAGGGAGGTAACAGGAAGGGCGTGGTCTAGTGTTACCATGGGAATAGGAGGAGATTCTCCATCCTCGTGCACAGATGGTGACCTGGCCACTACTCTGGGTGCAACGCTGGGAGTAAACAGAAGTAAACAACAGATTACAAATCAGTTAAAAGTGCATAAATACAGCATGTGCACTGTGTGTTTTCTAAGTCAATTACTGTGTAGGCAGACAAAACTCTTTTTATAAGCAAAATATTGTTTGGACTCTCTGGACAATTTAGTATTCATACTGTGATTCTATGAAAATGATGAGTTCATAAGGTCTGTTTGCTCTGATTTGCTTGTGGGTGTTTTGATACCTGGATTTAGAAGGACACCTAGTGGTAAAAAGTAGTATAGTATCTAGGAGCTTGAGACAGACACTACTTTAAAACCGTGGTAGGCAGAATATTTTTGGCATCATTGGGCAAAAATTCCATTATAACCTTTCAGCATATTGTAATTCAATGCTCACCGCTGCGGCGCAACGCATACGGTTAGCAGAAGGCTTAATTTTTAGCAACATTTTCTCTCCATCTCTGAAACGCTTTGATGATATTGTAGCTAATTAGAGCCTCGAATCCAAGTATGTGAGTAAAATGTATTTATATAGCGCTTTTCACAGACATGCATCACAAAGTGCGTAATAAGATCACTATGCAAACATAAAGAAAGGGCTCATATAAAGATGTGGTAACCACACGAGCCACGTGATTAATAAATGAAAAAATAAAAAACACAATGAATAGAGAAAAGTACATAGTAAATACATAAAGTGCAAGCCTGGTTCATACAGGTTTCCGAAAAACAAGTCTTTAACTGACCTTTAAAAGAATCTACAGAGTCAGCGGACCGTAAGGGTGCGGGCAGAGTATTCCTTAGTTTAAGTGCTACAGCCTTGAAAGCTCGATCACCATGGGTCTTAAGACGAGTGCGTGGGACAAACAAGTTTTGTATATTTGACCTAAGAGAGCAAGATGATGAGTAAGGGCGAAGTAGACCAGACACATATGCAGGAGTCTGACTGTGCAGTGCTCTGTAGGTGAGAGTAGGAATTTTAAAGTGGATCCTAAAGGCTACCGGGAGCCAATGGAGAGATCTGAGTATCGGGGTGATGTGAGACCTTATATTTTTCCTAGTGAGTAGTCTAGCGGCAGCATTCTGAATTGATTGCAGACAATCAAGAGCAGACATACTGAATGAGGAGAAAAGTGCATTACAGTAGTCAATGCAATATGAAATAAAGGCGCGTATAAGCATCTCTAGTTCAGTCGTTGAAACAACAGATCTCAGTTTACTGAGTGGTTTCTTAAGTGGAAAAAACAAGATCTGGTCAGATGCTTAACATGGGTGTCAAACGTCAAGGATTGATCAAATATTATCATCTCAAAGGGCTTTACAGGCCCACAAGTTTACAAAGAAAACAAGAGGGTAGTTCTCATAGAATTGCTGCTATAGAACAGCATCAGCATCACAATGATGATCGGGATGATGTTTGAAATGAATGACCAGTACTTGGACAGGTTACAGTATGAAGCGTGTCAACATGCCCCCGCTCATCTGGTGGGAGGGGCTTAGGACAGAGGGGAGAAAGGAGAGTTGCAGGATGAGGGCTGTATTTCCAAATTCAGGTGTTTTTTTGCATTTTTTTCACAGGAGACTGCCACTTGAATTACAATATGCTGAAAGGTTATTATGGATTTTTTGCCCAATAATGCCAGAAATAAACTGCCTCCCCCAGCTTTAAAACAATAAAGCCAACTCAACAGGTCCATTATTGATTATTTATGACATTATTTATATGCTAAATCACTCTTTTTTAATAAAGGTCAAATCATGTGTCAACATATATAATACTCTGAAATGTAACCTTTTACTTGGTAATATTATCACAGCAGCAATCTCTTACCTGCCCAGTCGGTACCCTCGGCCGCTGAAGGGGTGAAAGGCCCTCTTCCTGGGAACATAATTTTCCTCCGTCAGATCCTCCACGCTGATCTCCAGCTCCTCCTCCTCCGCTCTGCTCTCCCACTCCGTCGGAAGCTCCCTGAGACAGACAAAAGACCGGGCTCGGAGTCTAGTCACATCAATCAATATGACAAATGAGCAGTAATGAACAGTATGCTTTATCTATCTCATGTCGCCTGGTTGTGGTCTGTGAGGGACATCTTGACTGCTAATTTGCCTTTGGGGACTGATGGGGTTGGACTGTAAGATCGAAACCAAGGACAGACATTATGTTACTTTTGAGCTACATATGCTCTATATAAACACTGGATGTATACAGTATATACATTTCACATGTAATGTGAAGCGTTAAAGGGATTGTTTGCATTTGTATTCCTTAAAAGAAAAAGTGAACCACCATTTTGAGCTTAAGTGGAATCTGAAAATTGGTCATTCACCGGCAAAGCCTAACCTTTATTTTTGAAAAACACTGTGACCTGTGGTCAATCTGAATGAGTCAACAACATGCATCATCTGACTTGGCTATACGACAGTTCTCCTTACTGATGGAGATTTCAGGTCGGACACTGGCTTTGGATAACAGTTGAGTGCAGTTGAGCAAACTTTAATTTTATGTTACTGACATTTAAACAATATATTAGTCTAGTTTAAATAAGAAAAGGAGGAAGAAAGAGCGAACAAAGCAGAGAGAACTGAAACTGAAACGCAACTTTATTTGGTATTTATGTAATGTACTTCTCCGTAATTCTGTTTTATACTTGGGTACACCATAATAAAAAGGGTTGTTATTTAATGTTTTTATTATACTTCAGAAATTGCATCAATAAATCACTGATACAGGGTACAGTGGTTTGTCATGGACACAAGCCACATTTTCTCAATACACCCCAGAGCCAACAGAAGGTGATGAAGCGGAACGCCACAATAAAAAATAAAGTAATAACGATAACACTGCTTTGTTATTTGCTTTTGATCGGCTGGAGAACAATATGTGTGGCAATATCTGACCATCGTATGTAGCACTGTCCTCCATCTTTAACCGCTTGACAACGTGAGAGGAACAAATTAGGTTGTTTCGGGCACAAAGTACGGGCCATAGGATGAGTTATTAAAATCCAGAAATCCCAGTGCTTGTTGAAGTAGCTGATAAGTCACTGATATCAATCAACATCCGTATATTATGGTCCTTTTGTGCTTTAAGATTGTAAAATATTACTCAATACACCTGTAGCACCTGTAAAATTCTGTCTTGGCCGCTTTTTATGCCATCATCATTGAAAATCAGTCGTCGCTTTTTCATACGTCGGTGGACTAATTTGCCTAATGTTCACGGGTCTTTAGGCTGTGGTGGAAATGCAGACAACTAGGGGCTGAAGGAAACTTTTAGTTCCTTGAAAAGTAGGTTTCCGGGGACTTTTTTTGGTGGACACCTGGCTTTTCACTCACCCCCTTTTGATGGAATCCAGGAAGTCTTGGTTCTCTGGTATAGAGTAGCTGCGAAACTCTTGATCATTTACAGTGAAGCCATCCTTCCACAGCCTCACCACCATCTCCACCTGGAATACAGGACAAGTAAATTAACCCTGATCAGCCTGAGACACAGTTATCCCTGTACAGTATGTGCTGAACTCCAAAGCTGAAGGAAGGCTCTGCTTGGAGGACACATAGGTGTTAACATGAGCGGGTTAATGAGCACATATAACTGTGATATCACTGTAGATTATTCTGACTAACAATGTCCCCTGATTTTATTTTTAAGTATTTCCCTGCTGCTCATTTTGTATTTATCAAACACACATTATTTATATAACATTATTACAGTAAGTGGGAGTTTTTTTTTCATTCATTCATAGGCTATAAGTCTAGA
Organism: Sebastes fasciatus; assembly: GCF_043250625.1. NCBI lineage: Eukaryota > Metazoa > Chordata > Actinopteri > Perciformes > Sebastidae > Sebastes > Sebastes fasciatus. The sequence continues at coordinate 9,891,431 of NC_133812.1, forward strand.
AATGTATTTACGCAAAGTTAGTACACTGTCAACAATCCCAAAAGACGACTATGGACATATTGGAGCTTTCCTGTGTCACCTACAGAATGCACATGTGCAGAGATGTGGCCCTGAAGATCTAGTGGTGTGAATGTGGTTTTGCTTACCTTGGATGTCCCCGAGGCATCGTAACAAATCTTCTCCACCTCATCGAGGAGGTCCTCTACCGAGAAACTACGCCTCATTGGAGCCTCCTCTTCATTTTCTTCACTGACAACCCATTAAGAAATAGACAATAGTAAATGGACTTGCATTTATATAGCGTCTTTTTAGTCTTCCGACCACTCAAAGTGCTGTACACTACATGTCAGCATTCACCCATTCACACACACACACATTCATACACTGATGGTGCAAAATGCCAACCTGCCCATCAGGATCTAATCTACTCATTCACCACACCGATGGCACAGCCTTCGGGAGCAATTTGGGGTGAAGTATCCTGCCCAAGGACACTTTGACATGCGGGCTGGAGGAGCTGGGGATCGAACCGCTGACCTTCAGATTGGTGTCTTATTGAATTCAGCCTGCAGTCACAGGCTTTATAGTGCAGAAATATTGCATTATTGAGTTCTCGCCCCAAAATTATATTCAGGTTTGTACACCAGAAAATGCACCTCAAGGTAAAAAAGTGCTCTCCTTGACCAACCAAATTGATTTCTCATTCTAGATGCGTCACACATGATACTGACATATAAAATCCAGTGACTGAGTTGTATTGCTATTGTTTCTTTCAGGAAAATGTTGATAGGAGGTATGAGAACTCCTAAATGTAATTGTTCCATTTAAATATAAGGGATTTTATTTATTTATTTATCTCACTTATTATTGTAAGTGTTGGTATTATTATTGTTATTGATATTATTATCATGACCTCATCATCATTATCTTTATTATTATTCATATTATTAATATATATATGTGTATGTATATATACTGTATTATATATATATATTTTACTCATTTATTTTCTTTTTGTTTTGTTTTTGTTCCCCCTATGCTCTACGCATAAAAGGAAGGATATCTGTATGTGTGTGTGTAGATATGTGTCCATGTGTACAGTATATGTGTTTAAGAATAGATATATGTCATATATGACCATCTACCCTCATTCAATGCCAAACACACACCCATTATCCACATCACACACACACACACACACACACACACACACTCTTCAACCTGCTTTTATCCCCTTGTGTTGGTTTTGTTTTGTACTTTGTTATTCTCTGTATAATATATTTTGGTCTTTTTTTATATATGTCCCTGCATATGTCTTCACTTGTTTTGTAATCACTTTATAACACAATAAAAAAAAAAAAAAGAATAAATAAGGGATTTTAAGGAAAAAAAAACATAATAATTGTTGTGACTTACCATTTTTCATCTTTCTCACCCCCCACAGCGTCAATCTCTTTCATGACGTTGTGTGTTTTCCATCTAAGAAAATAAACAAGTGGACAGAGCAAACGTCATAACAGGGCCTATCACAGCTTTAAAGGGATCTTTGATATATTTCTAGGTAACCTTTATTAGCTCAACGGTTTATTATGAAAATGCATTCACTGGCATTCACAAATCATTTGTATATAACTCTATAACCTCATCGATCAAGCAGCCTGTAGCGTTATCAATAATGATGTAAGTGGGCGTCACACACAGAGCCATGGACGCGCACAGAGCCAACGACACATATATAACAGAGCCTGTGTATCATAACATGGATTATATAAACATATACACACACAGTAGATGCTCGTTTGCATGCACGTATTAAGGTTAAGGTCAAATAGTGATTTACCAGTCCGTGTTTGGTCGCTTAATCCCGGGCTACACATCTGTAGCAGCCATACAATTCGTGCAGCAGCTCTTCTGCTGAGCAATGTGTGTGACGCATGTTGTGACGTTTGCAGTGCCGTAAGCCGACTCTCTCTTGTCGTAAACTGTACTGCTGAGCTCAGCACTGCACTACAATCAGACTACAACTGAAACTGATGATATACTGTAGTATTAAATGACATGGGAAACACTGATACAAACAGGGATGATATCTATCTATCTATCTATCTATCTGTCTATCTATCTATCTATCTATCTATCTATCTATCTATCTATCTATCTATCTATCTATATCTATCTATCTATCTATCTATCTATCCATCTATCTATCTATCTATCTATTTATCTATCTATCTATCTATCTATCTATCTATCTATCTATAACACCAAAAAACTGACAATAACCTGATATTTTCAGGTGGAATTTCATTCATTCATTCATTCTCACTGTGTAATATCATTTTCCACTTGTGCAATTTTGTTAATAGTCTGTTTATTGTCAATACTGTATATACTGCTCCTATTTTTATACTTCCTTCTATTTAAATGGTTCATATTTTGTTACACTTTGTTTGGCTCTTTTTTTACCGTGTTAGCTGATGCATCTTGTTTTTTTTACACTATCCCCTTTGCTGCTGTACACTGCAAATTTCCCCACTGCGGGACTAATAAAGGAATATCTTATCTTATCTTATCTTATCTTATCTATCTATCTATCTATCTATCTATCTATCTATCTATCTATCTATATATCTATCTATCTATCTATCTATCTATCTATCTATCTATCTTTCTATCTATCTATCTATCTGTGATGCCCTGGTTGATATCTCCTTTCACGCTGCATTCACACACTCACATCATAAGGGATTTAATGACAATAATCAAGCTATTATGATATATGTTATCAATCATCACTGTGCAGTAAATTCCCTAATTGCATTGCAGTAATTATACATTTCCTCATAATCTTCTTATTATATAGTGCATCTGTGGTGCAGTGAGATAACGACCACATCTGGACTGTATAATATTATCATCCTCTGTGGTATATTAATAATCAAATGTAGATTGCACTTCTTCTTTTTTTCAAAATCAACACTTACATCGTTCATACATTCTGGGCTACCACACCTGTCACACTGAAGAGTTGACTGCTATCTGAAGTCTTAGTCTTTTCATGCAAGCATATTATTCTTGTATGTCCAGTGTAATTTTAGACTTATAAGATATGTTACACCACAAGTCCATCCTTAACTTTTTGAAGAATGTTATCAGTTGATGAAGAGTATGGGGACTATCTACATTGCCATGCCCCCTGTTGACCACTAGGAGCAGATAATATAAACAACACTGTGGTTATACAGTATAGGTTACTGTATTACTGTAGTATACTATCAGTCAGAGTCAATTAATTAATACATGCATTCATTAATAATTAACTAAATATGTGACTGAGTCACTTTCAGTATGCATAACAATGCAACTAAACCTACAACTACAGTCAGGGCACAGTCTCTTTACTCTCTGATGTAGCCTACACAAGTGATTTGTCTACTCTTGGTCTCTGAAAGACCATATAAATCCTTTATTTGACCATAAATTCGAGGTATATTAACATATAAACTTGAAGAGTTTTAGTTATAGATGGCTTAATTTGTGTTTCTCAAAAGATCGTAATTCTAATATAATAATAAATAATATAAATATATAAAATAATCAATATAAAATAATAATTATAATATATAATCATATAATGTATAATAGAACATAATATAAAATAGTATAAATTTAAAAACATATTTTTCTTACAGCATCAGAAACCATTGGATTTGTTTTTTTTCTAGTTATAGTTATTACATCTGAAAATTACAAAAGGTTTCAATATTGTGTTCAGTGGTGGAAATACCCATTTTTTCTTACATTCAGATGACAGATAGTTCCTTCAGCAGCTCCATGCACACACACATAATGTATTATCCGTTTGGATTAGGCTTTTTTTTAAAACATAGCTTGAACCAAAAACATGAAACAGATGGTGAGCACAGTTGCATCTTCAGTCAAGCCAGAAATAGAAGAGGCAACACATGCATGCACATACAGGTTTGGATTTCAGCAGTGATCCCCAAACTGGGGTCAAGGGATCCCAGCTGGATTCTGGAGAGGATCACAGGAAGTTCTTGGCAAATTACAATTTTGTTAAATGTCACTTTTGCTTTAGGAAACTTAGTATGATCAAAGGTTTCAAACTTCCCACTGATATTGCCCCACCTTCAGTAGAGACAGAATAACAAAAACATATTGGGTGTTTGTAAATTTAACCAGTTTAACATGACAATGTGAATTCTGCTTGACAGATATTATGATATTTCATATATTCATTATAGCCCAAAATATTTCTCAGATGTGGGAACCAGATGGTGCGGAAAACAAGGCGAGGACCAATACTGAAAACATCAAGAGAGGAGAATGATGCTCAATATTTCAATAACTTAAGACTACATGCATTAAACCTGCAGTAGGCAAAACGTGTTTGGCATCGTTGGGCACAAATTCCATAATAACCTTTCAGCATATTGTAATTTCTAGTGTTCTGAGAGAAAACTAGACTTCTGCACCTCCTCATGGCTCTATTTTCAGGCTTTAAAAAATCTAGCCTGTGACGGGAGACTTGGACCAATCACAGGTCATTTCAGGGTGAGAGCTTTCCTATTGAGCGTTCCTATTGGCTGAGCTCCGGCTGGTGGGCGGTGCTTGGTATTTCCTCGACTGATCTCAACATGGATGCCGGGTCACAAACTTTCTCATTTTACGGCTAAACAGTACAGGCATAGGCATTTCAGTAACAGAATATTGATTCATATTTGATCAGCGCTGCCTAGTTTGACCGTTTGATCGGAGTTCGCGAGTGATTGACAGCTGCTCAGAGACGCTAAGGCTCCAGCCCGGATCTGATTGGTTGTTTTACGCCGGTCTGTGAAATCTTCCAGAAGCTATTAGGAGCACCGGAGGACACAGAGGCACATGATTTTTTCTCTCATGCACTACTGTCAGGATATGGTGACCGTTTTATAAAAATTACTTTTTTAAATAATATTTGCTCCATTTCTACCGACTGCAGCTTTAAGGTTATATTAAAAGAATAACACAAGTTTGAAAGTAGCCTAATTAATATTCATTCCATGTCTAAGTTAGCCTGCAAAATATATTTTAGAGGTAATAATAATAACGATTTTCATTATCTGTCCATAGTTCTGGAGCTGACTCCAGTCCAGGTTTTATATGCCTATAGTTTTGAGTGTGTACTTATAGGCTATTGTACAAATTGTGTAGAAAGTTGAGTGAATTGTAATAAGTAATTGACAATTTGTGAAGAAGTGAACTTCTTTTTCCAAATAAATTGGAGCCTGCCCACTTCCATCTGTTTTCAGTGTCCCAGTGGTGTTCATCTGAAGAGTACACAGTGTACTCAAATTTACAAACATCATATTTTTGTCTTTTACTTAACTATTGTCCTTTAATATTCCTTCAGGGACTTATTGTGCTTCAGTTGTAGCCTATATGGAGCAGTTTTATTCTTCTGGGAATATTCTGTATCCCCATGTGTCACACTGTAAATACTCCAACTGTAAATTGCACTCTATATATAACCCAACACAACACTATTGTTTCTATTGATTACTACGGTCTTTGTGATATTTGTTTAATATCTATATGATACTAAACGAGTTGTCTTTGTGGTAGTAGTCCAGTCAGCAGAAATGAATGCACCTGGCAGAGCCAGACCCACATCCACTAGAGAGGCACATGATTTTCTTTTCAGATTACCTGTCTCATGCACTACTGTCAGGATATGCTGACCGTTTTATAAAAGTAAATTTTTTTTTAGTAATATTTTCTCTATTTCTACCGACTGCAGCTTTAAGGTTATAGTAAAAGAATAACACAAGTTTGATAGTAGCCTAATTAATATTCATTCCATGTCTAAGTTAGCCTTCAAAATAAATTTTAGAGGTAATACGTCACCTTTTTAGAACTGCTTTTAACGTGTAATGAATATTGTGTGTTTTATATTTTTATGATGTCCTTGTTTTATGATCATTTTCTCTGTGTAAAGTGTCTTTGAGTATCCAGAAAAGCACTATATAAATAAAATTTATTATTATTATTATTATTAATAATAATAATATTAATAATAATAATAATAATAATATTAACGATTTGCATTATCTGTCCATAGTTCTGGAGCTGACTCCAGTCCAGGTTTTACATGCCTAGTTTTGAGTGTGTACTTATAGGCTATTGTTATTACAAATTGTGTAGAAAGTTGAGTGAATTGTAATAAGTAATTAACAATTTGTGAAGAAAAGTGAACTTCTTTTTCCAAATAAATTGGAGCCTGCCCACTTCCATCTGTTTTCAGTGTCCCAGTGGTGTTCATCTGAAGGGTACACAGTGTACTCAAATTTACAAACATCATATATTTGTCTTTTTCTTAACTTTTGTCCTTTAATATCCCTTAAGGGACTTATTGTGCTTCAGTTGTAGCCTATATGGAGCAGTTTTATTCTTCTGGGAATATTCTGTATCCCCATGTGTCACACTGTAAATACTCCGACTGTAAATTGCACTCTGTAACCCATAACAACACAACACTATTGTGTTTTTATTCATTACTACGGTCTTTGTGATATTTGTTTAATATCTATATGATAACTAAAGTTGTCTTTGTGGTTGGTAGTAGTCAAGTCAGCAGAAATGAATGCACCTGGCAGAGCCAGACCCACATCCACTAGAGAGAGACAGAGAGAGAGGCAGAGAGAGAGAGAGAGAGACAGAGAGAGAAATGGCGCCTCGATGCTGCGCTCACTGAGGCAGTCTTTTGCAGCCGGCTCGGGACATTCAGTAAAGGGTAAGACAAAAGGAAAACATGGTGAACACAAGGAAAAGCTCACGGCCACGGACTGGTCCCTTCATCTCCTCCAGGACTAGGTCGTCGTCGAGAAACGAGCGCAACTCTGATGATCATGTAAGTCGGTTTCTTTTCGCTCTTGTGCCGGTGAGAGCTGTAGCATTAGTGCTCTAGCTAGTCGGCTAGGTAGCTGCAGCTGTGGCCTCAAGGTGCTCCACATAATATCACTCACATCACAAACACGAGCTGTATTTGCACTTGACACCCACTCAGTCTTGCAGATACACAATCAAACTCTTGAATGCAGATGTTCATACTCGTGTCAGTCGTATTGAACGTGTTGCAACAGCTGTCAGATGTGCAAAGCTAGAGATGTTAGCTTTCTGCTAGCTTCAAGTTCCCTTTGTGTGTTTGGGCAATTTCTACCCGGCTGACTTTGTTTCACCCATTGTTTCCCACAAATTAGCCCTCTAAGTAAAGACAACAGGGTTTTTTTTGACATGAGACTATTAGCTTTACTTCATGTCTTCGTCCTGATTGTGTTAGTGTGAGTGTTTTCCTCTAATGTGAAGAGATAAAAGCTTTAGTTGAGCTAAGGTTGGAGCTAGCTCAGGCAGCTAGCTGACTGTGGGGGAAGGGAAATGAGTCCCATGTTCACAACACTTGATCAGAATAGAAAGCTTTATTGTTATTGTATTAAATACAACAAGATTGCCACTTCTGGTCAGTGCTTTAAAACAAATACTTGAAAACAAAGGCAGATAAAAACATATAACAGGTAAAAACACACACACAGTTATAAAGCAGATAAAACAGGGAAAGTAGATGTAATAAATACATATAAACAGAAGTGTTACACTAGAGGTATCATATAAAAATAGATGTAATGTAAACAGAGGTAATTGCACTAAAATAGGTAAGGTAGATGAAAATAGGTAGGGTAGATGGCTGGCTCTAGTCCTTTATTTAGGAAGTCTGAACTTAGTGAACTCTGTTGTGATATCCCCAGAGACACCTATACAACATGTGTTTACAATAAGCCTTTTAAACATTATACCAAATGCTATTTTTCCTATTTATTCGACATGCACAGTAAATGCATAGCTCATGTTTTTACTCTGATAGCCTGACCCACAAGCTGACAGTCTTTGTCTCAAAATGTAAACATTGAGATTATGCAAGGACAGGGGTTTCTGTGGGGGTTCAAAACACTTAGCTGGCTCTAGTCCCCTATTTAGCAAGTCTGACCTTAGTGAACTTTCTGTTGTAATTGCCCCAGAGACCCCTATACAGCATGTTTGTACAATAAGCCTTTTAAACGTTATACCAAATGCTATTTTCCCTATTTATTCGACATGTACAGTAAATAATAATAACCTTTATTTGTATAGCACCTTTCCAAACATAGTTACAAAGTGCTTTACATAGTGCAAACATCAAGATAAAAACAATACAGAATAAAAACATAAAAATATAGGCCAAAATAAAATGTTGAACATAAGACTTTCGTACAAAAAGTCAACAATAATGAAATTTAAAACAAGGGATTGCTATAAAAAGGCCTTCCTGTAAAGGTAGGTTTTACCTCAGCTTAGTTTATGTTTTGACTCTGATAGCCTGAAACCACAAGCTGACAGTCTTTGTCTCACAAAATGTAAACATTGAGATTATGCACACACAGAGACGGGTGGAGACAGAGCAACATTTCCTCCTACAATGTAGCACATATGAAGAAATTAGGAAAAAATTCTTTACAAACATTAAATGTAAACTTCCCTCTCTGACCAAAATAAAATACTTGGAGAAAATAGTGTCATCGCCATAGAAGCTGCAGGATATGTCAATGCACGTCACAACCTGAGAGACAACCACAACAACAACACATAATAGATGTAACTCACACTGCCTTTTATTTACTCCTCTACTTCATGTTTTTTTTGTTTTTCTACATTTATCCTTTGATATTGCAATACATTGTTATTAATTGTTTTTTATTTGTTTGTTTGTTTTATTGACACAACAAACATTAATTGCTTCATTATTGTTTTCTGCCATTTACATGTATGTTCTTTTTAAATACCCAGATATTGTAATTTGCTTAATGAATTGTATACATGTATTTATATGTTCTTGTTTTTATTTTGTTCTTTTTTCTTTATTATTGAATTGACGCTTTGGCAATATTGTTCACCTGACAGTCATGCCAATAAAGCAAATTTAATTGAATTATGCAAGGATAGGGGTTTCTGTGTTGCCTGCATTATTTACGATTATTACAGCTACTTAACACAGACGCACACTGATCTGATAATTTATAGATAGTCATTTGCACATTCTCGACTTTTAATGGGCTGTTTGGCGAGGGTTTATACTTTTTTGAATTGTGGTAATTTGTGTCTTTCCTGGCTGTGGGTCGCACTGATGACACATGATAATGCCAACTGTGATTAAAAAGGCTTTAGGGTCATAAACCTCACACTTTCACAATGTTATTTTCAAGATATCAGGTTGTTTTTGTACATTAAACTCTCAACTATTTCCTGTGTGTAGACCTTGTTGTGTAAAACCCGACCATTGTTTTGTGACAGCGTTTGGAAAATGATTTAAATGACTTCAAGGTGCACCCATCAGGCCACAACTTCACTGTTTGTACATTATGCACTACCAGGTCTGTCTCTATGCAGTCTGTCAGACAACCTCTATGCAGACATTGCAGACAGATGCCAGTGACAACAGTGAGATATGCTCTCATATCAGCAGGGAAGTTAAGCTGTGAAGGGCGTGAGCATCAAGGGCATATGTCTGGTTGGTGCTCTGTTGTGATTTGGGGAATACATTGAGGAGCTGAGTACAAGGTGTCTCATCATAATACTCCATTTCTGGTGAAGCTCTTGCCTTCGTCTTTGGATTTGATTTTTTATTCGAGCAGTTTGCTCATGTTATTTGCTTAGTAGTCTGGGTTTATACAGTGATTGACTGGGTGTGAATGTTTTATGCAAATAATTGTGAAAGGCTGTCACGGTATATGATGAGGCATCCTCTTTTTCTGTTGTTCACTTGTTCTGATTCTTTTTTGCATTCTCTCCATCCTCTCTTAAATTGGTGATTTTTCGACAGAAGGAGCCCAGCAGTGATGTGAGCAGTCCCAGCAGCCCGCGGTCGGCTCCCCCTTCCAAGCGGACGCGGCGGCAGGCTGCCTCCGAGCCCAGTTCCAGTGATACCTCCCCGTCCCCTCAGACGAAGGGCCAGAGGGTCAGCTGGGACATTCCCACCTACCGCACCAGGTCAGTTGCTGGCCTTTGCTTCACTCATCATGAGTATCTCTGAATGACAGAGTATTACATTGTGCAGCGCAGTGATAGGCTACTACATCACTGCATTGTCTTTGGCAGAAATGTAAAGTTTTGTTAAGACAAAGTTGTCTGTACAAAAGTTAAAATAAGCAGTGGAGTGTGTGGAGTTTGCATGTTCTCCCCGTGTTAGCGTGGGTATTTCTCCTGGTTCTCCGCCTTCCACCTACAGTCCAAAGACATGCAGGTTAGGTTAATTGTTGACTCTAAATTGCCTGTAAAATTCCCCCTGCGACACTGACTAGGATAAACGGTTACAGATAATGGATGGATACTCTAGTCAGTTATTTGTTGTCACTGGCTGTCAAATCAAATCTCATTCTTCTCAAGACATGTATTAAACAAACAAACTTAAGCGTGAGCTCTCAAACAACATTATGTGTGATTAATTGTACATATTTTAACTTGTTTTGTTGTTTTGTTTCTAGGTTGTCCTCTCGCATAATGCAAAATGGACACGGTAATACAATTCTTTTCAATTTGTCCCTTTTTAAAAGCCATAACATTGAACATGTGATTTTAGGGACATACAGTTAAATTGGTCTCTAATTAAAGTTTTGTCGATCCTGCAGCCCATCACCGGAATGATCAGAGTGGAGGGGGAGATCACTCTCATATGAATGGCCATGTGGAGCTGAAGAGGACCTGCCGGAAGAAGAAGAGCCAATTTGAACACCTCAATCAGAGCCTGCTGTTTGACCAGCTGGTCAACAGGTAGCTACCGACACTATCTTTCTTTGCAATATTGCTTCTAACACAAGAGGAACAGGAAGTGGAAATGCTTTCATTTGTGTATACTTTATTTATCTTGGAACATATGGAATTGGACTCCTTACATTTATACTTCTAAAGTTGTCATGTTGTCCAGGTCTGCTTCCTTCACAAAGCTTACCTACTGTATATACAGCACAATCTGTACTTTCAGTATTTTGACATTGGTACGTCCGTTTTATACATTGTCCGACCAATTTTTTTAACATTGCAGCAGTCAAGTCAGGGCTACAAGTCTTATACACCTGTTGACTTAATATGGATGTGAATACCCTCAAATTAGAGATGAAAGTCAGCACTTTACCACCATAGTCATGCTTTAAAATAAGGATAAGAAAAGTTTGTCCAAAACGGCTCTGTAGACTCTGTAGATCATATACCTCTATGAAACAAGAATTGTTTACCCATGTTGCTTTTCAGTTTGTCATATTGTGACTGTTTTGTTCTGTGTGTCTGCGCGCAGCACTGCTGAGGCTGTGCTTCAGGAGATGGACAACATCAGCAGCATCAGGCAGAACCGCGAGGTGGAGCGCCTTCGCATGTGGACCGGAGACACTGAGGAGGTGAGTGTGGCCCCTGCTTCAACACACAACCCAGAGCCAAAAAAGTACAGTACCACTGCCTGATAATCTAATGTGAATATAAGCGCTAATGTAAAGGCCCTGTTTTTTCCAGGAAAACATGGACATGTATTCCCGGGTGAAGCGCAGGAAATCTATGCGCAGGAGCACTTTCAGCATGCCCACACACCACAAAGTCATGAGCAAAAACGAGCAGGAGGATGAAGAGGAGGAAGGGACAGAAGGTCAGGTTCCTACTAATATTGTACTTATGAATCAGTGGAGCGAGAGAGAGATCATGAAAACTTAATGAGCCACCTCACAAAATGAAAAAAATCCAGAGTCGATTGCTTAGTGTACTTTGGGTAAATCTTTTAAAAAGCTCAAATTTGGTAGTGTCTGAAGTTTGAAAAACTGCATTTTGTGACTTTCAGATTCTCAAGGTGAGGAAGAAGAGGAGGATGCAGAGGATGAAGATGATGAAGGGGATGAAGCAGAAGAGGCAGGAGAGGAAAATGACAGACCGTACAACCTGAGGCAGCGAAAGACAGTGCAGAGATATGAGGCACCACCTATTGGTAATCGCTAATCTTTTTTCCTTATTAATCAAACCTTTTTATATAAGTGTTAGCTTTGTTCATGTTCGAAACTATTTTTAAAGGCTTGGCGTGTGACAACCAGTCGCTGTGTGTTTGCTTTCTCAGAGCCAGTGAACAGAAAACAGAGCAACCCCACACTTTTTGACACCCACAGATCCCCAGCAAGGAGAAGCCATATCAGGTCGGTAGAAATTTGTGTAAAGTCCCCAGTCAGATCAGATGCTAAACGCGTTACAATGTGTGACTTCTAAGCAGCTTTTGCACTACCGTGACTAATGAACTGAGCTGCGGTTATAAAAAGCTTTTTACACTTTCATTGGTCTCCGCTGATTCAGGAATATGACTGTGTAATGGTGTGATACTAAATCTAGATTGTCACACTTAACTCCAGAGTGAAGAAACATGCCATTCACAGCAGTGACACCACCTCGTCTTCTGATGAAGAGCGGTTTGAGCGGAGGAAAAGCAAGAGTATGACACGGGCCAGGAACAGGTGACGACTGCTGCTTTCTTTCATCTTCTTCTGTTTTACTTTTGCTTTCATCGGAACATTTTTCTGGTATAGTTCTTTGTTAAAGGAACTACAAAATAAGTGAGATCTATTACCATACATGCCAATCCTATTTTTTTGCCTGGACCGCAGAGGGCCAGCCCTACAAACCTAAAAGTCTGTGACTGAGTGATGAAGTTACACAATTGGTCTGCAGAGTGTTGGAGTTTTCTCATTGGCCGCTGCTCTTTCAAAATGAAAAGGTGGGAACAGCCCTTCGTTTACGTTTTCGGGGGGGCGTGTCAGCGGTTCCATTCACCGGCACGAGTGCTCCTCTATCGGCGCATTTCCACCAGATCCAGTGACGGAGGGCATCTCAACGCTTTTCATTAATTTTCTATGGAAACCAGGAGAAGCACTCGCCCAGTGCATGGTGGGAGTGTTGTGGCGAGTTGGAGAGGGTCTGTATTTGCATAAAGTTGAAAAATCTCAACTTTATGGAAACAAGCCTGTCTAGCGCGACACGTCCATCTCACGAAACTTGGACCAAGCTGACAAACTAGACGATATAGTTCTAAAATGAAAACAGATTCAGCAGTAGCGTAGCCTATTTCTCGCCTAAACTGTTTTCAGAAGTAGATTTTTGTGGATTGTTAAGACGAAATAACAGAAAGTTTATGAGCAGGCCGCCATGATGTTTCCTGTTTGAAACGGCGAGCAGAAAACCAGGGACCAATCAGATGCATTGAGCGATAGGTCACCGCTTGGACGGCCTGTTGAGTGGGGCAGCGCGTCCCATAGTGTCCTCGACAGACCTGGTGGACATGTACCGCTGGATTTAACATTACAGACATGACCACTGACTACTTGTGTAACAATTTAGCCACAAATTCACAGACTGATCGTACACATTGCAGCCATATACTCGGTTTTGACTGAGTCTTCTTTCCACAGATGTTTGCCCATGAACCTGACTGCAGAAGACCTGTCTAGTGGGGTGCTGCGTGATCGGGCAAAAGTGGGTGCCAGCTTGGCTGATGTGGATCCCATGAACCTTGATAACTCTGTGAGTGGAAACGCTAATAAATACCAAAGAGCAGTAGAGCAGCACAGTTTTAGTCTTAAAATGTGGAAGTGTTCAAGTTTTTATGAGCCAATTACTCTTTGAATGGATATCTTCTTTTTTCCTCAGGTGAAATTTGACAATGTGGGTGGTCTCAGTAATCACATCAAGTCGCTAAAGGAGATGGTAGTGTTCCCACTGCTTTATCCCGAGATCTTTGAGAGGTTTAAGATCCAGCCTCCCAGGTGAGAGAAGCTAAGATGTGATTATGTGTTTAATTCAAGAACTTTATTTGGTTTTAAATTTTGTTGTATTTTCTTACATGTTATATGCTGTCCACTTTCATGAGGACATTTTATGTTTGTGTTGGTACACAGGTACAAGATATTAAAGTGGCTTACTGTGCCATTATCAAATAAACACGGTTTCCATTTCCTCTCCCTTCCCTTTTTTTAGAGGGTGTTTGTTCTACGGCCCTCCGGGGACAGGAAAGACCTTGGTCGCACGGGCGCTCGCCAATGAGTGTAGCCAGGGAGACAGGAAGGTTTCCTTCTTCATGAGGAAAGGAGCCGACTGCCTCAGCAAGTGGGTCGGTGAATCAGAACGCCAGCTACGCCTGCTCTTTGATCAGGTGAGACACCCAGGCAGCACACTGGTGAGGTCGAAGGCAGCTATCGGATAATATCTTTGTAACCATAGCTTCAGTCACTTGACCTGAATTGACTTCACAGTGTAAATAGAAAACAGGTGGCTGCTAGTAGAATAATCCATTTTCATTTCAGCTATTGTAACTTAGTATTGCCTTATTGCTTTTCACTTTTTTGAGAAAATGTACTTCTTCTATTAAAGTAAACTGAACCCAGACAGCTTTAATATGTGTTTTTCAATGAGTATAATGTTTTTTTCTGGTTTGAGCAGGCTTACCTGATGAGGCCATCCATCATTTTCTTTGATGAGATTGATGGTTTGGCTCCTGTTCGCTCCAGCAGGCAAGACCAGATACACAGGTAAGGCTAATTAACAAACCTTAAATGGATAGCTTGGATTTGGTTGTTAAGTGAAGTTTTATGCGGTTCTACAACATAGTCGTGTATTACCTACATGTGTGTTATTGTGGGACTTTGGTGTTTGAAAGGGTTAGTTTGGATTCACTAAAGTCACACAGTAAGACACAAACAAGCTAACCAATCGAGGCAGTAGTAGATCAGCAACCCCCGTGTTCTGCGAGGTAAAATGACTGTTTTTGGAGTCTGGTGGCTTTGTAGAGAGCATAGATAACGGCTTTTTTGGGGCGGTTGTAGCTCAGTGGGTAGATTGGGTCGTTCTATGACCGCAAGGATGATGGTCCTATTCCCGGTCTTAATGTCTGCATATCGAAGTGTCCTTGAGCGAGACACTAAACCCCAAGTTGCTCCCTGAAAGCTTTACAGTAGCCCACTGCCCCTAAATGCTTAGGATGGGTTAAAAGCAGAGATCAAATTCCATGTATGTATGTATATGATGTATCTAATAAAGTTCAAGTTTTTGAGTTCCACGTCGGAAAGAGCTGTCTGACAGCAAGGTAAAGCGGTGAAAATATACTGACTATAGCGTACACTTGAACTGATATTGATTTCTTAATATGGCAAAAATGCGTTTTGCTGCTGCCTCCGTCCACAGCAGTACATTGCTGAGCTTCCGTGCTTGTACTCCTGTCTGCTTCTCCAAACTGGGGGTATGCTGACCGTCATCTACTGTAGGTAATACACTGACTGTGGATAAGTACCTCATACAACCTCACTTCAAAAAATCCAAACTATCCCATAACTGTACCCCGCAGATGTGACATGCAGCAGCGAAAGTGTCATAGCTGCTTTTACTTTTGCACACATTGCCATGTCTGCATCTGCAGGTCTAAACTGCTGCTGCTTTTATGTTCCTTGCCAATAGGTGGTGCAGGTTTTCTTATACTGCAGGTTCAAAACTACTGGCACTGTAGCTTTGATTTTGGATGAAATTGACTGGATTTGAATTTGGGTGTTTCACATCAGTGACGCTTGAGTCCATATTTGTTTGTTTATTTGGCATTGAGTAGCCATAGCAATGGAAATCGGAAATCGTAACAATTTCACTTCTGATTTAGACCATTTCAGTATGAACTGCAGGTGAGGAAGTATCCTATTATGCAAACACAGCTTCCAGTTGATCCTTGTGGATATGGTTGCCATCTAGAAAATGGAATATTTCTAACTGTGAAATGTAAATCTGGAAGTTTATTCAAAACTTGAAACGTGCTCATGCTTGAGTTTACAGATGATCTCCTCTTTCTGCCATGCTGGGTAAATAAATACATGCATGGAGCTCTAGTCAACACGGAAATAGAACAGTTGATATTTTTGCCCCACGTTGTTTTGTTCAATATGCGTGTTTGATAGACACGGTCTGTGTTCTATTTGCAGAAATAATGTCTTGTTTATTTGGTCCGTACTGGCTCATGATGAGTCTTGTCAATATTGTCTCAATCTCAATAAAGTATTTGGGCTCTAAATGTCTGCATGAGTATTTACATTATGTTCCACCACCTCTCTCTCTCTTCTGTCCAGTTCTATTGTGTCCACTATGCTGGCCTTGATGGACGGCTTGGACAGTCGTGGGGAGATAGTGGTCATCGGTGCTACAAACAGACTTGACTCTATCGACCCGGCACTCAGGAGGCCTGGACGCTTTGACCGGGAGTTTCTGTTCAACCTGCCCGACAAGAAGGTGAGACGGAGTCACGCGTCAATATTGTGTACAGTGGACACATGTTCATTGATGCAGCTACACATGCAAGGTCTTGTTTTCACTGCGCATGGATTTTCAGTAGATGTGTTTTTCATTGTAGGCGGATTAAGTTTTTATTTGTAATAGGGCTGTCAATCGATTAAAATATTTAATAGTGATTAATCGCAAATTAATCACACATTTTTTCTCTGCTCAAAATGTACCTTAAATGGAGATTTGTCAAGTAGGCTATTTAATACTCTTGACAACATGGGAGTGGTCAAAAATTATGGCTTTATGCAAATGTATGTATATATTTATTATTGGTAATAAATTAACAACACAAAACAATGACAAATATTGTCCAGAAACCCTCACAGGTACTGCATTTAGCATAAAAAAAAATATGCTCATATCATAACAAACTGCAGCCCAACAGGCAACAACAGCTGTCAGTGTGTCAGTGTGCTGACTTGACTATGACTTGCCCCAAACTGCATGTGATTATCATAAAGTGGACATGTCTGTAAAGGGGAGACTCGTGGGTACCCATAGAACCCATTTTCATTCACATATCTTGAGGTCAGAGGTCAGGGGACCCCTTTAAAAATGGCAATGACAGTTTTTCCTCGCCAAAATTTAGCGCAAGTTTGGAGCGTTAATCAACCTCCATCCAGACAAGCTATTATGACATGGTTGGTACCAATAGATTCCTTAGGGTTTCTAGTTTCATATGATGATATGATATGATGATATGAAATTAGTGACGTTAAAACGCATTATTATCGCGTTAACTTTGACAGCCCTAGTATGATTGTACATTATACATTTGGTATGTCTTTAAGCTGTTATAAAACTATAGTTATAGTTAATTGTTGCACAGAATCATGATCAAGTTGTATTTGAAATCTCAGATACACGTAATCTGCAGTGTGCTCAAACAAAAGTTAACTGTGCTGTGTACTGTGTTACCTCCGAAAGGTCAATTGCATTAATGCGTTAAAGAAATTAGTGGCGTTAAAACGAATTTGCGTTAACGCGTTATTATCGCGTTAACTTTGACAGCCCTGATATTACACATAGAAGTTCAACAACGGCAGTTTTACCTAAGATATTGTTGCACCACAGAATCTGTATCTTCTTGCCAACTGTGAGATAGCAGAATGCAATATTCTGTATAAGGACAACTTACTGTACATACAATGTTGTACCCTCATGCACAGCCAGCTGTAAACAGTATAATGCAGAAGTAATTGGTGTTTTACTCATAAGAGTCTTGCCAAGAAATTAGTAGACGCAGCCCTCTGGCTATTAAGAGTCCCCACAACTGTTTCTTTCCTCGCTGTTGGATGTTTTGATCCAACAAGCAAGTGGCAAAGCAGATGCTCATTAGGTTTCTGGAAAATTAAAAATCAATTTCAGAAGAATTATTGCTGTGCAGATCAAATGCACTTGCACTTGGGTAGACTTGTTTTTTACTTGTTTTTTTTCCTGCTAAGCACAAAAAAAACGTGTTTAAAGTGACAGCGAGTCAGATAAAAAGCTCAGTGTAGGTGACTCCTCTCCATCGAGCCTGTCTAATGGGATGCCTTGGATCGTTTGTCCACACAAGTGGGATCATTGGTAATCAAAGCCTAATCTGTGCAGGCCATTGCTGGTTAAGCTCACCAGTACTGATTTTAAAAACCTTGCTTTTGTGCAAAGAGCGATCCTCTCCACACATTCGACTTCAGCTCCCTTCCGGTGTTGCCCAAGATGGAAACCTGCGTGAAATCTTGCTCAGTTGTGTCTTTTGAATAGAAAGGGGAGATGTGATGAAAGATGATGAAAACTGTTACACTTGATTCACGACAAAAAAACACTTTGTTCTTAATGTCTGCTCATCAAAGCGGAGTCCTGTGGAGACAATGAGATGAAGGGCGTATGGTGCTGAAATGTTAGCAAGCCCTTCTGTTGAGCTCACTCCTGCACTGGATTCTTTTTTGATTTTTCTCTTACTGTTGTCAGATCTGGATAGAGTAAGGACATGGTTTTAAATTATTGTGAGGAAATCACATCATAACTATACAGTATAATATATATGTGTCATGCTTTTGGTTTTGTTTTTCCTGTCTTAAAGCAATGTTTCTTTTAGGGCTGAACAATTTTGAAAAAATATTGAATTATTCTGATTGATATTGCAATTGTGATACAATTTGCTATATTAGCGGGTATGATCACTTTTACATCATTATTCTCATTTTCATTGAAAAATATATAAATGTTTATAGTGTGACTTTTGCAAGGATCTGTACCAAACAAAGATGTTTTCTTAAGTTTTTAGAATATGACGTGTAGGCCAGAACATCTCTGCAGCACCACAATTTTTTAATTTAAAATGGTACTTTGACACATACAGTATGACTTTAACAAATATTGCGCCTCCTGCAATTTCAAAATCAGAATCAGAAATTCATTCATTCATTCATTGAGCCCCGGAGAGAAATTGCGGCGTTACAGTTGCTGTTGTATAAACAGAAAGAAATGTGAGAAAATAGAAATAAAGGAGTATGTAACATGCAAATTATTTATGTAATGCTACAATATGTACGTATGTAGGTAAGTACTACAATTAAAAATAAGAAAATTAGAATATAAAAAATATGAAATATGTACAAATATTTGCATTAAGACGTGCAATATATAACAAATAACCACAGTGCAAAAAGAGTAAATACAGAATGCAAAGAAGTGGGATCTATTAAGTGTGTTAGATATAAATGCCAGAATGGTATAAATAAGAAATGAATAAGAATATTTCTTGAAAAGATATTTGTTTGAAAATTGCAGTAGGTCATATTCTGATTTCGATAACATTTGTATTAATTGTGCAGCCTTAATTCCATTTAAATGGCACATTAAATCAATTTTTTTCACATTGTTAGCAGTGGCAGCCAGCCACTATGTTTCAACTTGTCAGTGTTTTTTGACATGTTGTTCTACACAGGACTTCTGTTGTTCTACTCATCTATTGACTTTGCGTTTTCTGTTTTTCTCTGTGTCTCTTTCTCTTTGTCCACCCCAAGGCCAGAAAGCACATCTTGGAGATTCACACACGGGACTGGAATCCCAAATTGGCTGAGCCATTCGTAGATGAACTTGCAGAAAAATGTGTCGGTAAGTGTGACACCTATGTATAAAACGGTAGGCCATCAGTTCTGGCTAATGTGGACCTGTAAAGCACATAGAACACAATTCTCACCAAACGGCATCAACAAAGCATTTTTGAAAAAAGGCGTCTTGATTTAACCTGCTGACATTCATGTTCTCTGTGCCATTTGAAAACAACCTTGATAAAGCCAAAAATTTAGGCAAACAAATGAACAACTAACCTTTGTGTCTCTGGCTCACTCCCAGGCTACTGCGGTGCTGACATCAAAGCACTTTGCACAGAGGCAGCATTGGCGGCATTGCGCCGCCGCTACCCCCAGATCTATGGCAGCAGCGTCAAACTGAGGCTGGATGTCACCTCCATCGTCCTGGGTCCCTGCGACTTCAGCAAGGCCATGAGGACAATCGTCCCAGCATCCCAGAGGGCCCTGGCTCCCCCTGGCCGAGCCCTGTCCCCCACCCTCAGGCCCCTGCTGGCCAGCTCTTTCTCCTTGGTGCTGAAAGACCTGCTCCGAGTCTTCCCCCATGCTCAGTGTACTGACGGGGACAACACACACGGTAGGGATCTGGGACCCAGGTGCCCATGGTTTCATTGTTATCACTTTCCTACTGCTGGTTGTTGCTTCTCCCAAGTTGACTCTTGCTCTCTTCTCCCTTGCCACCTGTCTTACTTGTTAGTGTGCTTTCCCTGTTGGCACTTTGTAGTATTTGATTATTTGTTTTCCCCCCATCTTATTACCAAAGTGCTTTGTATCACCCTCACACACTGAACATAGTGTGTGTGTGATGAAACATTCCCCCTGAGAATGCAGAGGTGATAGCACACAGATTGGATAACCAGTCATCCTGTTTGCACTTCAATAACTCAACTCCCACTCCAGTCAACAAAAGTGTTTACAGCAGATTAGCCACAATGCAGCACTTGACCAGTGGGAGATTGCTTACGGGAGTTGCACCCAATAATGACACGAGTTTCTCAGAGTGCTGTATCGCTTTAAATGCCCATTACATCTCGCCTAATAAGCCAGCTCTCTTTTTTTTAATTCTCACTTTTTCGGTGAAATTGCCCCATTAATGTCAGTGATAGGGCTGCTTTGAGGATTCAACTTTGTAGAAACAAACTTTTAAGTGCATTTGCCGCCATTGTCTTAAATAACTCCAGGAAAAGTGAGTTGCTACATATGCATGGCTGTATAAGCAGCGTTTTTCCCTCTGTGCTAGGCGGTGACAATCAACTGCTTGAAGAGGACTTGTACAGCGACGATGACAATGAGGAACACTCTGCTTCCATCTATGAAGTCCTGCCTGCTGCATCCCCAAAGAGTCGGCTCTCCTCTTCTGCAACGCACAGACCCTTCCTCCATTTCTCCTCGTGAGTACTATTTTAAAGACAACCTGCCAACATACAAAGCATACACAGAACATATATTTATTTTCAAACATGGAGCCGATGCTGAATGCTGATACAGAGTGACTGTAGCAAGGTGCCACCTCTGATCTCCAGAGTGTTATCTAATTAGAGACTAATATAGATCTAGTGTGCCTTGGAAGTACAGTTTTCGTCCTAGCGAAAATACCTCTTATTTAAGATATAACACATAAAGGTCATCATGAAGTCAGTCTGTATAATAAAGAGGAATGAGCAACAAATAGTGGCTCCACAGGCAGCGCAGTACAACATCCTCAACTGCGGAGACAAACGAGCTTGATCAAAGGAGAGGATGAAAGTGAAAAGAGATAAGATAAGGCAATTCGGAAATCAGAATTGCAATCGCTGTTTCCTTTCAGAAATGGAGAGAGGTGAAGGAACTGGATGACTTATGGCTCTTCATTTACTCTAACCATTTATTGATGCACCTATTAAGCAGGTATCAAGCCTCAAGTTTTTCAGATGTACAGAAGGCTGACCTTTTTCTGTACTGTAGTGGTGTGTGTGTGGCATATGAAAGAAAAACCTCAAGGCAAATGTATAGATTTATAGATACAGAAAGGCTTTATTGGATGGCCATTAAACTTACTGCACTTAATGCCAATAGGCTCTCTGACTTTATCAGAGTGCTCTCAAAGCCAGGGCTCGGTTATTTGTAGGGCTGTCAAAGTTAATGCGATAATAACGCGTTAATGCAAATTAGTTTTAACGCCACTAATTTCTTTAACGCACTAACACAATTTGCAGTTTTGGGGCAAGTCATAGTCAAGTCAGCACACTGACTCACTGACAGCTGTTGTTGCCTGTTGGGCTGCAGTTTGCCATGTTATGATTTGAGCATATTTGTTTATGTGAAATGCAGTACCAGTGAGGGTTTTTGGACAATATTTGTCATTGTTTTGTGTTGTTAATTAATTTCCAATACTTAATATATACATACATTTCCATAAAGCAAGCATATTTGCCTACTCTCATGTTGATAAGAGTATTAAATACTTGATAAATCTTCCTTTAGGTACATTTTGAACAGAAAAAAATTGCGATTAATCGCTGTTAAATATTTTAATCGATTGCCAGCTTTAGTTATTTGTTATCAAACACCTGCGCCATAATGGAAACTCACAGAATTTTCCAATGCATTTGTCCTGTAGGTAGAGTTTCACACAACATAGAGGAGAAATCATGTAAGAGTGAGACTCCGTCACTTCTGGCTCGTCTAATACTCGCAAAACATGCAGTACTAGCACAGGTACTGTGTACAGACACTGTGTACAGACGCAGACCTTACAAACACCTACTGTGCTGCTGCATGCAGAATGCACGCTGCGGGCCCTGTGCATGTCATTATGACAGGTACACAAGGGAAGGCTTCTACATAATGTGGTGGAAGTTAGAGGTTTGTCCAAACTGTGACAAGTTTCTGCGACTCTTTCTGTTTTTTTGTTATATTAGTTGAAATCCTCATTACATCTCGACAGCAATCAATACATCAAATGCTCTGACAAAAAAAAGAAGAAGAATCCAGTATCTGTGGCTGTCAGGGCTGTAATACCTGCCTGCGCGCCGTGCACTCTGTCTGTGCACTCATTGCTCATCACTGGAGTCTTCCACAAGCTGTTAGCTTAACAGCTGTGAGTACTAACAATAGCTATGTTCGCCCGTTTACGTTTATGTTCATTATAATTGTGGGGAGTGGCGACGGGCTGTCAGTGTTGCAGACTTGGCAACTTTCTCTCTAGATTTGGTGTCTTTTGGAGCTAGTGCTGCTAGCTACTTTCATTGGAAAAGAGTTGGCAACACTGGTCTCGATTTTTCGGCCGGATCATTTTTTAAAATCTAGTGTACGCTTCTGCTAGTTTCTCAAGATCGCCCACCCTGCCTTAAAACTACATCACTTGAGCACACGGTTGCTTTTACTCCAGGTCAAAGAGTTCATCGTTGTTCAGAAGAGGCAAAATCAGTCTTTATTGTGTTCTGATTGCTCTCATTTTGG
Organism: Sebastes fasciatus; assembly: GCF_043250625.1. Taxonomy (NCBI): domain Eukaryota; kingdom Metazoa; phylum Chordata; class Actinopteri; order Perciformes; family Sebastidae; genus Sebastes; species Sebastes fasciatus. The sequence goes on from NC_133812.1 coordinate 9,914,368, forward strand.
TCAGAGATGTAATATACTCAATTTTGTCCTTTTTAAATGTTTCAAACCATGGTTCCCGTGGGTCCTTGAAATCTTAGAAAGTTTGTGAAGTTAAGGGGAAAAAAAATCAAAATAGACATAAATATGTATGGTTCATTGAAAGTGCTTGAATTTATATATTTTGTAGGTTCTTTGGTATTTTTTTCTGTAAGCTTATAAAGCCCGCTAGTTCTCATTATAAAAAATCTCCGTATTGTAACAGTAATTAATCTTGATTCGTGTCTCAAACTGTGTCTTGAGTTTTTGAATTGGGCCTGGAAAGTTCTTGAAAAGTCCTTGAATTTGATGTTTAAGAAGGTGTGGGAACCCTGTCAAACTGACAGAAAACAGTGCGCAATGATATCTAGAATTTGCTTGCTGGTTTCCCAGTAAAGGCTTTCTACTGCCATTTACATTAAAATGCATTCATAGTGAAGCACTTGCAGGGTTGTTCAGTTAGTATCAACTGTAGCTTTACACTTCAACATTAGCTTACTGAATCAAGTGAACAAAACTGACATGACAACAATACGGCCTCTGCCGTGTTGTGTGACTGCTGGTCAGTGATCAAAAGGTGATAGATGCTATGCTTACTATGAACTCCCTTCTGCTTCCAGCTCTGCCCTCAAACAACCCACATCATACCGGCCTCGTCTGATGCTGGCCGGGCCCCCGGGCTCAGGACAGAGCTCCCACTTGGCCCCTGCCTTGCTGCACCACCTGGACAAGCTGCCAGTGCACCGCCTGGATTTGCCCACTCTCTACTCCATCAGCGCTAAGACGCCAGAGGAGTCCTGTGCTCAGGTAACACACACTGACGCAGCCACACACATGCAGATCCACACAAGGCCATCTGTTACACAGGTGGTTGAAATCTGGAGAGAGTAAGCAACTTAATGGCTTTTGGGTTTAATAATTAGTTTTATAACTTTTCTTTTATTCATTCAGATTTAAGCAACAATGTGTGCTTGACCTGTCTGTGTGATTGCAGGTTTTCCGCGAGGCCCGTCGGAGCGTGCCCAGCGTGGTGTTCATGCCGCATATCTCTGAGTGGTGGGAGACAGTGAGTGACACTGTGAAGAGCACCTTCCTCACCCTGCTGCAGGATGTGCCCTCGTTCAGCCCGGTGCTTATCCTCGCCACCGCTGAGACTCACTACTCACAGCTGTCAGACGAGGTAGGAACACAATGTACACACACCTGAGCTGACATTTTTACCTGGAGGCCTGCCCCATGTTTTTTTGTGATTACACATTGCTGTTGATGGGATTGCTTCTATTATGTGGGAGAGGAGTGTTGCCTTGATGTCTTCTTTTATGTGGCATTGGAGGCTAACGCATGATTCAAAGGGTTTCTTTCTTTCTCTCATACTAAGGAGCACCAGTGCAGACACACACAGTGTGTCACAGTCAAGGTCATCTGCTCCCACAGAGTTTTTATCTACTTTGGCTCCATCTGCCTTTTCTTGTCATTTATCCCACTGCCCACTCTTCACCATGGGTATCCCCACCCCTGCTCCTTCATCCTTCCTCTTGGATTTATTATTCTCTTTCTGAACGCCAAAGCAGACCGCCCGTTGAGGGTTAGGCTGTGAGGGAGGGATCGCGTTAGAGTAAGGGGAAATTGGTGGGGGGAAAAAAAGAGACAGATAAAAATAAGGAAGAGAGGGTCTTCTCTAGTCAGGCAGCAGAAGGGCTTTAATTAGGTCCGGGGCTTGGCAGCCCCAGGTCTGCACCCCAGGACACACACACCATATCAATATTCCCGTGCAGACTGTGCAGGTTTATCTCTGTATGTGTGTGGCTGCTGTTTTTGCAAGACCTCAAATGGCTACGCTCCAAGGAGAGCGAGCCTCTCAGGATGATTCTTTCTCTGTAGTTCGCTCATTAGGACTGAGGCACCTGGGCTGTTGTACCCATTGAGACCTAAGCTCTTTTTTTATCCTCTGTAGTTCTAGTTGCCACTTTTTCCCCTTTCTTTAACCCTCTGAGACACACAATAGACTAGTTTTTATCTTTTTTTTAGGGGGTACAGGCAGTCTTTATGGGGAGATAGCACGTCAACAGTAGATTTCACGTAGAAGTGGTGTACATCATCTGAAAGCTGGGAACCTGAAGATTAATTTGAGATGCAGCCCAGCAGTTTTTCTAGTCATAAATCAGAAATAAACGTTAATTAATTAGTGTATAAGGGTTTAGAACATTATGATGGAAGTATATGATGGCCTTTCCCATGCTCACTTAATGTATGTCTGTTAAGTTGCAGCAATTTTCTAAGGTGTTTTACTTCCTTTACCTCTGCCATGTTTGTTGATTAACACGCTGTGTTAAGTATGAAAGCGGAGGTAATCACACCCTGCAGACCATTCCGCCTCAGTGTCACATAGCAGATTGCTATTCATTACATGCTAGGTGACCGGCTGAAGCCACGTAGGATTGGCAATTACTTTTTTTCATCAAATTACCTTTTTCTTTGGTCAGTGAACACATAGCATGTAGCCTGGAAAATTGGGAAGCTCATGATGGGACAAATGGTGTGCTCAAGTCAATATGGAGCCAGCATGATATCAAGATTGTCCTTAGGCTATGTTGGCTTTGTCCTGTGTGTTTTTCCCCATTTGAATGTCTTGCGCTGCTAGTTTGGAGTGGGATTGCATCATTACACTCTTTAATCAGTTCTTTTCTTAACTTTTGTACAGTTAAATTGTAAGGAGACCAAGTCTATGCATGTTTTAAAGCTATGTTTAAAAGCAGAACATTATGCCTGTGTACCACACACTGTGCCTCGGTCTGTCTTGTTCCCACACTGGCAATGACAAATGCTTGGTATAAATAGTCCACAAAAAGATTAATATTATTGCCAAACCCTCGTGCTAGACTGTTGCTGTTGCAATTACTTTACTAGTTTGGATACGGCTGCTATTCAATGAATCATTGAGTCATTTCCATTAGATTCTGGTTATTTTGGATCCAACTGTCAAGTCTCGTATGCTGAAGCTTCCTGTGACCACATGAATGCACCAAACGGACTGTTTAAATAAGTACATGCTTTCAGCTCTAATATATACAACACCATAACTGTGATGGATTACAAGCAGGTTACAGGTTCCTACTATTTGGAAGACAGGCATACAAACTCCACACAACTGCTGCTGCTAGTGGTTTTCTGTGTGATCCAGGTGTAACTACGAGCTCTGTGGGGAAGTCTAGGAGAACATATCAAGTAGTTGGTCCCACTGAAACATTGCCCCAGGTTTTCCAGAGAGACGGTACAATTTGTAGTAGTGTCACGATACTGGAACTTTGATACAATACCTTGAAAAATATTTATTAGATACCATTTTTGACACCACAGGGAACAATTTACACAATATCGAGGGCATAACATTTTCGATTTTTATTAAAAGATAAATAACGATGTGTGTGTCAACTCGTTGTTGCAGAGAAGAGAGAGCAGAAAGCGTAGCTGGTACCCGTGTATTGATACTGTGGAAAATGAGTATTGAAACTGTTTCAAATATTCAATATCGATATGTATCGATACTTCGATATTTGACAACACTCATTTGTAGGGGTGTAAGAAAATATAGAAAATATTGAGTATCGCAATATTATGTTTTGTGATACTGTATCAATTCTCAAAAACATTGTATCGGTTTTTGATTAATAGTTTACATGCAAAGATGAACTCAGTCAATACTTATTTTGTTTGCAAAGAGATGCGCCCTCTCAGTATGAGTGCTCTCTCTCTCAAAGTAGTGCTATGATATTGGATGTTACAGGGACTGTGATCAATGCAGATTCCACTGTTCTGATTAAACTTTTTTTACTCAGATTTTATGCATACGGTGGTGTGTTCTATATACTATGAGGGCTTTCCTAAAATTAGATTTTGAAAATCACACTATATCGCATTACTTACAGTATATCCATATATCGCGGTATATTGAATTGTAACCCCTGCATCATGTAGAGGTTTAAATCACAAGTTTCATCACAATACAATATTATATTGATTCTTTGGACAACGACACAATATTTGCTGATATCACAGTTTACCACAATACGGTTTCGATTTGATTCAATTCAGGAGCCTGTGATCGATGTGAGACGATGTCATATGTCCATTTAACACAATCAGTTACATTAATATCAGCTCAATTTTATTACTGAACTCTTCCAGACATTTAAATGAGTGGGAATTTCCAATTAAAGGCGTATTTTACAGATGATGCTATGCATTGATGTTTTCACTTTGCATCCATGATATTGGATCGTTGATCATTGTATTGATATATAAATCTGGATCGATGTATCATGATACACTGCCCTAATGATTTGCAGACTCTTTGCTGAATGAGTGTAATTTTGCTGAGGTTGTGTACACGTTAAGCAGTTTTGTTTGGTCTATTAATTCCTATTTCCTAGAATTGTTTGTTTTATTAAATGATATCGCTTATCTCTTGCCCCAAAGTGGACCAGTGGCTTCTTTCAGCAAGTTTTTGGTTGATTTTTAGTCATAGACGTGCTGCAGTCTATGATGCTTTAAGTGATTTTGCTATCTCTGAAAGTGTTGTTTCAATCTCTGGCACCGAGAACACAGTGACAGCTGCTGTCTCAGCTCCAAACCGCAGCAGGGAGCAGGCAGCATCCCTCCCCAGCCAGAACTGACACTACAGGCTCGGGTCCAACTACACAGCCTCCCTCCCTCCCTTAACAGCCGTTCACTCGGCTCAGATTGACTTCCTTCTCGGTGGAGGACCGATAGAAATTGCTAGAACATGTGATTTTAAGTGTGAAGTAAATGCAGTTAGAGTGAGCGATAGTGTCACATCTGTCTGTACTTTTAACGCCGTAACACTCTTTAGGATGTGCGCTTTGAGGCATCACAAGTGTACTATAGCGGTATGAATAGGCACAATAACTAGTACTTCTGTTGGGTGATAAATTGTCCCAGAAATAATTGCGAACAATATTATTGTCATTTTAAGACCATTATGCCACTAATATAATGATGATGTAATAGCATATTAATGCAAATACACCCTTTCAAAGAGCAATTAACTTTTATTTCTTAAGAATATTCAGACATTGGAATGTGAAAACAATATTAAAATATTCGCAATAAATAAAACATAAATAAAATATAACCAGACAACCAAAACAATGAATACAATTGTTTCTCCGGCTCTGTTAACAAAGATGTGCAATGTCTGTGCAATGCCCAGGTCTTGTGTAATGGTAGGTGAAACTTTGCTGTTATTCTGGCATCATGTTGGCTGAAATGTTGGTGACATTCTTATGTAAACAAACACACATTTAAACACAACGGGCAATATCGAGGTCATCAAAATGTATCAAGGTCATGTCGATATATCGTACCATTAAGTCGATAACGTAATTATTGTGACAGGCCAGGTATGAACTGAATATGAATGCTTTGCATCACACTTTTACCACAAGTACTTGATTATTAATGCACCATTAATCTAGTTTCAATGCTGAGATAAAGCAGATACTCTACCAATCAACAGCTATGTCTTCACCAAAGTGTCCAGGTCTTTGACGTTTGGTCGGTTTTGCAGCATAATTTCAAATTGCTTGCATTTAGAATATTTTTCTAAGATTTAGGCAGAGTTTTATTTGTGAAAATGTACCACGTCACTTTATTATAGTGGAGCTCTATTTTACTGAGGGCACAGTTAACGTGTGTTCAAGCACACTGCAGATGTATCTGAGATTTAAAAGAAAAACCTTGATCATAATTCTGTGCAACAATTGACTATAGTTTTATAACAGTTTAAAGACATACTATTATGCACAATATACATTTGTTACTTATGTATTATATGTTCTCAATTATAATGCAAACATGAAAAAACAACTCTGCAACACTAGCTGGTAGACAGGAAGAATCTGTTGGCTGGTGAAGTAGCGACCGCGCATTCCTCCTGAATTATAGTGCGCCTAAATTCTCAATGTGCTTAAAATACCTCAACATTTTTACATATAAGCCCTATGACAGAAATGATGTGTTGGGGCACAAAATGCAGCAGATTTGAAAGAAATGCTGACTCTTTTCCAAAATCAGTGTACCTAGGTTACTGTACAATTATCCCTATAAGAGACCCTCATAGACTGTCCACTTTTCTGGCTTTGGGGTTAGAAATTTACCTTTTTTGTCCACCTGCCACTGTAGCTGGTGGATTCCAAAAATCTACCAGCCACTCACAGATTACCATTGTTTTTTGACTGGTGAGTGAAGCAAATCTAGCAGTCACTTGCATATTTAACCAGCATTTGGCTGGTGGCTGTTGCTAATCTCCAATCCTGGTTCGGGTCACAGTGGCAGCAGGCTAGGCATCCATACGTCGTTTTCCCTAGCCACATCCTCCAGCTCATTTTGGGGGATCCCAAGGCATTCCCAAGCCAGATGGGATCGAAATCCCTCCAGCGTGCCCTGTGGTCTCCTCCCAGTTGGATGTGCTGGAACGCCTCCACAGGGATGCAACTTGTAGGCGTCCGAATCAGATGCCCGAACCACCTCAACTGACTCCATTCAATTCGCAGGAGGAACAGTCCTGCTCTGAGCTCCTTTTTGCCGCTAACATCCATGACCTCATTCTTTTGGTCCGTACTCAGAGCTAATGGCCATAGCTGAGGATTGGGATGTAGATGGAGCAGTAAATCGAGAGCTTTGCCTTCAGGCTCAGGTCCCCCATCACCACTACAGGCCAGCATAGCGCCTGTATTACTGCTGACGCCGCACCAGTCAGCATGTTAATCTCACGCTCTATTTTACCCACACTCAGTTGTAAACATCTGGATTTCAGTGTGTACATTTCCGTCTGTACGTCAACATTTTTCTTCTTACAGGATGTTTTTTTACATGACTTCTTTGTGTCATCCCTTCTAGTTTCTGAGAGCATTAAGGTATCATCTTTAGACAATTGTGATTCAGGAAGGTGTCTCACTCAGCTATAGCTGTTTTTATGTGGATTACATGAAGAGTTATTCACTCAAGCTGTGTTTTATTGCCATCTCATTTTATACCTGCAGGAGGGATTTTTTTCTTCAGAAAATTGAGATAGAGATGCAATAACAGGGCAGTCTGACAAATGTTTTTTAGTTTTCTTTTAAGTCTGTTTCTGCAGTTAAGAATTGATCACGCTAGTAGAACAGGTGTCCAGTTTTGTTTTACAGTCGCTCTACCCAGCCAGACATCCCCAATTTTCTTTGTACATTCAGCTCTCTCCTCTAAACCCCCCTCCCTCTCTTTAAGCATTCATCTATCCACACATCTCTGCTACGCTGCCTGTGTCAACACCCCTGCAGCCTTTATCATGATGAAAAATACTGAGAATCATTACCCGCTGTGTGCTACATACACTTTGGCTGTCTCTGGCTCCCCTACCGTCTTCCTCGTTTTTACTCCATTTTCCTTCCTGTCGTCTGAGGAGAGAGTGCAAAATCCAGAGAGAGAGAGAGAGAGAGGATAAGAAAGAGAACAGAAGGCAATGCAGAGAGAAAGGGAGAACAAACATGTCATGGGTTAAGGGAGGGGATCGATGTGAAAGACAGATGGGGGGGAGATATAAAGGGGAAAGAAGGTGCTTAGTCAGCAACAGGGCTTCCCATCGGGAGCGGCCTTGAGCTCCAATGCGGAAGTGAATGGGATCTTTGAAGCCCCCTGCAGCCCCAGTATAGATGCACACCAGAAATTAAGGTAGCTGAAAAAGGGCCCATGTATTTGTCTGCCAATACTGTATATTAATTTATCAAAAATATAATAATAAGTGGCCAGCAGTATAGTTGCAGGATAATCCCTTGCTTTTTGGTTGTAGATTTATGGTATCCCCGCTAGCTATTGTTATGACCATGACCATCACCATTACTGTTACATTCAACTCTCATAATTGTCAATTATCAGCTCATTATAATTGAGAACTGATGCATAAAACACACTGGAACAAATGTGGCGAACCCAGTCTCACGGGAAGGCGTATAAATACCACGACACTACATGGACATTCCACGTGTCATGAGTGCGCATTTTAGCCTTTTCATGTGTCATTTGTGTGCCACACAAACGTCCGCAGTTAGGTTTTATGTAAGAAAACCACTAACTTATGTTCAGGCATGAAAAGCACTTAGTTAGGGTAAGGGAAAACGTCATGGTTGGGCTTAAAATAAGTACGTAAACTAGGTAAAATACGTATGGAAACAACGTATCCCAACTACGGATAACACGCCACAAACGTCAATAAAAAACATGTGACGATCATCACATGACTAATGTCACTAATGTAACTACCAAAACAAAACAGCGGTCAAGAAGCGTCTCGAACACGGGTCTCCTGGTTAAAAGTTGTGTCTTTGTTGGGTGGGGTTTTGTTACTGGGGTTATAACTAGCAGGATTAAGACTGAAATCTGTCCTGCGTTAAAGCAGTGCAGGGGGCAGCGTTGGTGGGGGTGTGTGGTTCAAGGTACCGGTGAGACAATGAAATACAACCCAGCTCATCAGACGCCAAAACACTGCACAGTAGTATTAGTAGTAGTACTCAGATAGGACTTTACAGCTCTGGAAGGCTATTATGACGGCAACTATTTTACCTTCCATCATGACGATTGTTAAGTAAAGGGAAATAAAAAAATACAGCGTTCATGTTCCAAAGCAATCCCTGAAATTGTTGCATCTATGCGATTGGCCAGTGCAGCTCCTTGCCTGATGATGTTGCATTGCAGCAAAAGTTGAGCCAGATTCAACTGGCCCTCGCTGCACCGATGGACTTGCTCCTTTCTAATGAATAGGATGGCTGAACGTGGCCTTAGGGTGCCATCCAGATGTCATATCAGGTTGCTCCCACTACTAAATCAAACATACAGCATTGGAGATTTAGTCTCTGTCTCTTCATACATTTTATTATTGTGATTTTGCCATCGCACTTTTTTAATCATTGACATTTTGTTGCAATGATTGTGTTGCAATCAATTGTATTATGGACATATGTTTTTGAATCTGTATCCAGTATTGCTCTTTTTCACATATGAACTGAATGTACTAAGACCTCTTACCTTTCGTACAGTCCATTTACATTTACATCTGGGCTCACATCCTTAAACTATTATATAAAGGTGATGCATCATTGATGAAGTTTGGGAGTTTTGCTTTGATCAGGTCTCATGTGGTCTAGAAATGACTGAAGTCCCCCTACCCCACCCCCCTTTTCTTTTACTACTGTTGCAAGTAATGTGGACATAAAACATTTCATCTGTTCATTAAGTCCTGAACTTCTAAGCAGTATCATGCTTAGTTTCTGCTGTGCTCAGTCATGCTTTAGCGTAATGTAGTGGCTGATGAAAACAGGCACAATCAGCTACACGCTGCCTTTTATGTGACAAGCATAAATTGGAGTATTCAGTTCAATACACTGGGTGTACGAAATTAAATTAAATTGGATTCAAATGCAGCATTCTCAAAATTTGATTAATTTTACACAGAGCTGAAATTAAGAAATGAAAGAAGTAGATTTGGTGTACTTCCCTATGAACAAAAAGACCAGAATCTGAGACTCAAACCTCCCACACAGCCACCATAGTTCCATCACAATAAGCACATTTTCTACTATACCAGTTGATAGTATAAGTCTAGCTAGGTGGTGCCATGGCCTTTGCGCTTGTTGTTCTATGCTTTAACTGTCTGCTTTTGTTACAAGAGGAGTTTAATTGTAAAGCACAGCAATATATGGTGGTGTTTACTGAATTCTTATGAACCCTCTGATTGTTTTCAATCCAGGTGAGAAGTATGTTCCAGAGGACCTACGGGGAGGTGGTGACGCTGTGCCCTCCAGGAGAAGAGGACAGGAGGAGCTTCTTCTCTAACCTGCTGTTGGTCCAAGCGGCCAGGGCTCCTCCACGCCTCAGGAGTGCAGGTACTTACTGTATTCACTTAGAGTTACACATGCAGAATGAGACAGTTATGACTCATCTCTGCTGTCAGTCCTAGAGGGCAGTGTTGTCTGCATATGCTTCTTTCCTTCCTAGCTCTGGTCTCAACCTTTCCCACAGTCTTTTTGTTGTATCCAGTGAAAGGTAAAGAAGCAGATGTCATTTCATTTGTATTTGAGAGATCCTCCTGTGTGTATGTGTGTCTAATTCACATTCGCACACTGCAGTTAAATGTTTGACACGTTCAGAATCTGTTTAATTTCACTTAAGATTGAGATTAGAAACGTGCAGAGTGTGAAGCCTGTCTTTTCCTGGACATCTCTATCACTCACCCACATCAAAAATCAGCAACTCCCATCCATCCCTCCAAGTACCCCAATCCTCAGTGGTCCACCAGCCCCACATTCAGGTTCAATATAAGAGAACTGTCCTCCCGGGCTTTCAAATGGAAATTGCCCAGCGTTCATCCGCAGTTTCCTCATTGATGCAAGGCAGGGGTCCCCCGCTTTACTCGCCTGGTGCTCTTCGGGGGTTCCTGCCTGACTAAAACAGCAGCCTGGCTTCCAGCAGAGAGGCTGGCAGAGAAGCGGCGAGAGGAATCGCTATGAGAGGCCCGGCTGTTATTAGCCATAATTAGAATCAGGGTTTGGATTGCAGCTAGTGAGTGAAGCGGCCCGAGGTGCTGTGGAGCCTTCCTAACGATGTCGGCAGATGCCTTGGGCGAGGACTGGCGCCTTGGGAGAGGAGGAGAGGATATCTGCTTGCCTTGCTTCATCACTCTGTCATTGGCCAGAGGCTTTTCCTTAGTGTATTTCAAAACCTGCGTTTGGGAAAGAGCTGCAAGAATCTTAAAACCTGTTTTTTTTTTAACCTGGGGTGCATATTTTTTGGTCTGTGTCTGCAATGATGATAAAAGGAAACGGTCAAAGATCAGGTCTGAGATCGGACTGTCTGATGGTTCACTTTCAATGTGCTAGCTGTGTGTTTATATTTTATTTGCATTGTTGGTGTAGTGATTTTGCCTGTAGGAAGTGGTGGATGAAGTACCTGAAAGCCACACTTAAGTAAAAGTACAGATATCTAACCAGAAAATGACTTTAGTAGAAGTTAAAGTCACCTATTAGAATATTACTTGAGTAAAAGTCTTAAAGTGTCTGATAGATACTGTACTTAAGCATCAACAGTAATTGTCTAATATTAGATGTACTTAAGTATTGAAAGTAAAAGTACAAGTAAATGCTGTTAATTAAAAAGCAAGCAAGTCAGAATTCTGAGATTTATAAACCGTAAACCTTAAAAACGGAGGCTACATTACACTTGAAAAAAAACAAGGTCTTTACAATTTAAAGGATTTAAAGAACAAAATCTAAGCTAGGACCACTGATTCACCAAACCTGCTTGCTTTCACTAGTAATGAAGTAATGAAGATGCTTAGGGGAAATGTATTGGAGTGAAATTACACATTTTATTCAGGCAATGTAGTGGAGTAAAAGTTAAAGTTGACAGAAATATAAAACTCAAGTAAAGTACAGATACTCCCAAAAAATACTAAAAGTTCCAGTGTGCAGGATCTGGCAGGATCTGGCAGTATCTAGCGATGAGGTGAGGAGATTGCAGCCAACTGAAGCCTCTCCTTAGTGCCAAGCGTGTTGGAGAAATACGGTGGTCAACGCAAAAACGTAGATGGCCCTCTTTACAGCCATTTGGAGCAGAGTCAGTGCGTAGAGTGTGTGTATGTGGGAAGTGAGTGGTGAAGCAAGAGAGAGAGAGAGAGCGGTGGCGATGGGAGAGAGTAACGTTATTGACTCCGGCCAAAGCAGGAAAGTTAAGAGTTTGGTTTGTCCGTTCTGGGCTACAGTAAAAAAACAAGGCGGACTCCGTGGAGAGGGGACGTCTTATTACTTTGTTACATTACACCACTGCCTGTAGGTGACGCATTTATGTCTGGTTGCTATGGGCAAGCGCTCAAAGATTCCTTATTTTGTCTCTGGATAGCTCTTGATGTTAAATTTTTTAGGTCTTTTCTATACATGGAAGCTGTGTGAAAATGCATTATATTTAGTTAACGTACTTCTCTGTTTTTGCCTCTTTCCCAACAGAGAGGTGTGAAGAGGCACTGCCGGTGGCAGAGGCTCCAGGCCCCAGAGTCCTGTCAACGGAGGAACAGCACCGCTTGGCTGAGCAGGAGGATAACACACTACGGGAGCTCAGGCTCTTTCTCAGGGACGTGACCAAGCGCCTGGCCACTGACAAACGTTTCAACATCTTCAGCAAGCCAGTTGACATTGATGAGGTAAAGAGGAATGGACCCACACCCTGGTGTCTCACTCACAGTTTGACAAAGCCGGTTTTAGTCCTTTTTAATAAAATGAACTTTGTGTGTCAGGTGTCGGACTACCTGGAGGTCATACGGCAGCCTATGGACCTGTCCACTGCCATTACCAAGATCGACACCCACCAGTATCTGACTGTGAAGGACTTCCTGTATGACATCGACCTCATCTGCAGCAATGCTTTAGAATACAATCCTGACAAGGATCCTGGAGGTGAGGAGGAAAATTACATGGGCACGCATATGAATACACAACATACATGCATACATACATAAAGACATGTAGGGTACTGTACATAAATGCACATGAAAGTTAAAGTGTGCGCAATTCACATGCATACACTCCATCAGACATGTGCCTACTTGTACATAAACACAATCTGCCTAGTAAAAAATAAAACAATAAATTCAAAATAGCTGGCAATTTTGTACTAAAATAGGCTAAACACGTCACAGAACTATCTCTTTATTAATGCATAGAGATGAAATTAATATTGATCATTGCATCCAGGACTTGGTTAGAAAGCTGTGATGGAAATCTTTTGAGCAGATTAATTTGAGACTAAAAGAAGTGGCATGAGACCTCTTGATGTCTTACGCTGAAGAGATATTGGAGCTCGATCGAGGACAATCGAGATAAAGCCACGCAAGTAAATTGCAGGTTGTAGTCGCAGTGTAATGCCGCCCCAATTTTGAGGTTTTGCTTTCCAGGGGAATATTTAACCTGTGCTGGATTTACAAGATAAGAAAGCACCAAATATGGTCTTTCTCTACCAATCTATGTATGTGTAAAGATGCTTTTGGATCCTATACATGAAAATATGCTTACCTAAGTCACAAGTCATGTTGTACATATTTCAGATGTACAGGGAGGCAGCATCTGTGAATATTTGAGATAAAGTGCATCTTATCTAAGATGTGGGTGTATATGTCTCCTCTGCGTGTAAACCCCTCTTCCTCCTGTCCTTGCCTCACTTTGGAGATGGAGCAAGTGCGGTCTTAATCAGGCCAGCCGCCCTTGACTAGTCCGTCTTGGAGCCAGAGAGTTTGAACTATTAACTCAGAGTGAGACAGGCCATGAACTTCTGCAGTAAAGTTTGCAAGTGACCCGAATGTGACCTGTGATACCCACTGTGTCGTGTTATCTAACTTGTGGGAGTTCCTTCAAAAAAGCAAATGAATCAATTCACCCAAATGTCGAAGAATTCCTTTAATCCCAAACTCAATCCTAAAATCATCCCTAGAATTTACAATGAATATCTATAGACCACTGGTTCCCAACCTGGGAGTCTTGACCCCCGATAGGGCTCGCCAAAGCTTCCTGCGGGGTCGCAAGGTCTTCTTGATTTTAAGGGGTGTAAGACAACTCTTTTAAAAAATGTACAGTTGGCCCATGTGTCATCATTTCATTAATTTCTGTGGAGAAAACTAAATTGAACAATGGCCAAGCATCAGGGAGAAGGAAACATTGAATCTGTCAAAAAAGAAGAAGCCTATTAAGTATGTATGATTTGTCGTCACTTCTATACCCCCAATGAAACTCTTTACTTCTTTGTAGTTTTTGTGATGGTGTCTGACAGTCCCTTGAGATTAAGTCGTCATTGGACGGTCCAAATAAGTATGACCACCACTGTGGTTAACTGTTGTGTTCCATTAGGCTGTCATTGTGTGAGTAAAAAGTAATTACATTTAACACTTAATGACTTATGAAGAGTGCTTCCAGGCAGTCAAATTACAGAACCTCAAGATGGTTTTTCTTCAACTTGGAAATTCAAATGAAATAAAGTGCATACAGCCCCCACTGAAAATACATTCCCACAGTGTAATTCGTGCTCCGTGGCTGAGAGAGGCTGCATATGCATGAAAATTTAATTGTCTCTTGTGTTGCAATTTGAACCGATTTTTACATCATCCTCCTTCCCGTCTCAGCACCTTTTTCCAAAGCCAAATATAGGCTTCATAATGAGTGCAAGACCACACACACACACACACACACACACACACACACACACACACGCACACACAGAGTCCTGCTATTTGCAATATCTCACAAATAATTGGATTTTTAAAAAAAATAGGGCTGTCAAAGTTAACTTGTTAACTCAAATTTGTTGTCATGCATTAACGCAATTTGTGATTTTTAGGGTGTAGCAGGCTTAGTTTTAAAGCAAAAAAATGTTGGCATCATATGAAACTACAAAACCTAAGGAATCCATTGGTACCAATCATGTCATACTAGATTGTCGCGAAGTAGACTAAATAACGCTCCAAACGTACGCTAAATTTTGGTTTAGGAAAAAGTGGCATGCCATTTTCAAAGGGGGCCGTTGACCTCTGATCTCAAGATATGTGAATGAAAATGGGTTCTATGGGTACCCACGAGTCTCCCCTTTACAGACATGCCACTTTATGATAATCACATGCAGTTTGGGGCAAGTCATAGTCAAGTCAGCACACTGACACACTGACAGCTGCTGTTGCCTGTTGGGCTGCAGTTTGCCATGTTATGGTTTGAGCATATTTTTTAACGCTAAATGCAGTACAGTAGTTTCTGGACAATATTTGTCATTGTTTTGAGTTAATTGATTTCCAATAACAAATACATATGTACATTTTCATAAAATAAGCATATTTGCCCACTCTTATGTTGATAAGAGTATTAAATACTTCAAATTTCCTTTAAAGTACATTTTGAACAGATAAAAAATGTGCGATTGATTACGGTTAACTATGGAAAATCAATATTATAATATTTTACTCGTTTGACAGCCTAAAAAAACATGGTCAAATTTGTGAAAAGTTGCTGGCGATAAAGAGCGTGTTGCACAGAAGAAGAGAAAAACGTTCTACCAGAATCAAATCTTCAACAGCAGTACCATGATGTTAATTGAAAGCTGCATACAGGAGGCCTGCTTCAGACTATTCAATTGATATAACCATTTGAATTCTCGCCTTGTGTGTTAAGCTGCTTGGTTCCCTCACAATGATATAGCTGCCCACCGCCAATGGGAAGCGATTCTCTGCCAGCCCAAATGAATAAATCATATCTCAGTCTATGCAGGCGAGGGCCTGGGTCATTTGTTGGAATGCAGGGTCTACAAATGATACACTAAAAGGGAAAAACGCAATTAGGCAGTTTAATAAAGACGACTAACGAAGCCTCTCACCCAGCGCTTGGCCCAGGAAATATGGCCTCGCACAATTATGCTGCTGCAACCAGCTCAAGAAGTGCTGGGGAAAAAACCTCATTATCCCTCAGTGGTCTGTCTCTCCTCGTCCTTCATGTTATCTTCATCGTACCGTCCTCCGTGTGCATTCATGTTGGCTTCCTTGTCTGTTACCTCCTCACCTTGCTAAATAATGACTTGGTTATGTTAAAAAGGGCTGATATCTCTGCGCTACGCAATGTGACTCGGTGTCACAAATACTTCTTTGTTGCTTGAGGGAAACGGCGATAACAACCCATTTTACTATGAAGGAACGCGTAAGCAACAGAGTTGTATGTCAGTACGTTCTTGTCTGTTCTAGATGGGGAGGTTAGGCAGGGCTCATAAGGGTTCTGATGAGCTCTCGGCATCCCCACCTGGCCTTTGACACCTCTTCCCCTGACAGGCATTTTTTCCCCATTATAATGCACTTGCATGTACACACACTCAGACGTACTCTGTCAGTAGAAAAACACACACACACACACACAGACACACACACAGACAAATTGCCTCTATCGCAATTAGGCAGCCATCCTCCAATTAGACAAAGGAAGCTTGGCAGATTGTGACCCCTCTGCCACTCTCTGCCTGAACTGTTCTCCCTCTGCCTGCCGTAATGAGAGGCTGTCTGTTTACAGTGCCTATGCTTTTAGCCTGCCTCTTCAGCTCCGTCTTTATTTTCCCTCCACGGATGCAGGAGCAGGCAAAGAGGAGGATTTAATGATGCTGTGGTACATCTAAGGGAAAAGAGGCATAAGAGTTATGAAGGTGTATGGAGTGTGTGTGTGTGTGAGAGAGAGAGAGAGAGAAATGAGTACGCATTTGAAAAAATATTTCAGTTTGCATGTATCTGTGCCTGCGTGTGTGTGTGTTTTTGCACCCACCTCTGTCTTGAATGGGTGAAGTGGTGATATCAAGACTCTCATGCATGTCTTGAGCTCTGCCTGCTAACGCTGCTCACCAAAGCCGGCTCTATCCTTTTGTTCAACCTGTGAGAAAATGCTACAATCTCTTTTCTCACAGATACAGTGGAGTGGGTCAGGCTTGCTATCAACCCATTGCCTTTCATTTACATATACGATATGGTGCGGAGAGCATGCAACAAACTACAGGGCGGGAGAAAAAAAAACTGACGACTAAAGAAAAAAAAATACCGTTAAAATGCCACGACAGAACTACCGGTTTGATATCCTACGTTATAAAGCAGTCATTCCCAAAGACTGGGTCGAGACCCTCAGGAGGGTCGCAGGATATTTTGTTATGGTCGCCAAATAAATCTGCAGAATTTCTTCCATAGTCTTATTTAAAGGACCCGTGTGTAACAATTAGGAGGATCTATTGGCAGAAATAGAATATTATAGTAATAAGTATGTTTTATTTAGTGTATAATCACCTGAAAATAAGAATTGATGTTTTCTCGTTACCTTAGAATGAGCCGTTTATATCTATATAGGGAGCGGGTCCTCTCCACGGAGTCCGCTATGTTGCATCGCCATGGTTCAACAGTAACCCAGAACAGACAAACCAAACACTGTTAACTTTTACACTTTTGAGCCACATTAAGGAGCTGAATGTTCATATTGTTCTGATAATTCTAGCCTACTTATAACACTGAATCTAAGATGAAAGACTAGCGTAGATTCTGTTTGTTTTACTGATGAGAGGGAACAAAACGAGAGCCCCTTAACTTCGCCTAAATGCATTCATTTGGCCTGATTTATAAGTATTTAACGTGTGTATGTTTTCAATAACGCATGCATAAAACAGTTGTGAAAAGTTGTAATTTATCAAACGTATATCTCTTCCAAATGGCTGGTTTACCTATTCAAGATGAGGTGATGTGGAAATGATGGTCAGGAATGCTCATTTATACACAAATTCCCTCTTCTCACGATTTATAGATGAGGCCTGTTGTGAATTGGGTCGCGGTGGTTTGTCATTTTTAAAGTGGGTCCCCAGAAAGAAAAGTTTGGGAAACACGGTTATAAAGGACATGCCCTTGAACATACATGCACGCACGTGTCCACACACAGAAAACCACAGTTTTGTGTCCTGTGACACTAATGTTATGTTTCACTTTCTCCTTCTTTCTCAGACAAGGTGATCCGGCACCGAGCGTGCAGTTTAAAGGACACAGCCCATGCTATATTTGCCTCCGAGCTGGACCCCGAGTTCGACCGCATGTGTGAGGAGATCAAGGAGGCACGCAGGAAGAGGGGTAAGGAAGTTTTTCAGTCATTAAATAACACACACTTGCTATTGTACCTGTATACTGTTGTACAGTTAAAGGGCAACACCATAAAAGTTGATCATCTCTCTGTAAACATGGAAAAATGTGCAGGTCCAAACATATAGCTTCTTATGAAAAGCACAACTTTGCAAGATCATAAACTTTAATAACTCCAGTTTATTTTGTCTGCACTGTCCTCTTTACCTTGTGATGGTTGTTTTCAGTATATTATTGGTAGAGCAGACTAATATAGCTTGCTAATAACACTGAACTGAAAAGCATAATTTGTTTATCTAAATAAATAAACATTTTGGAAGAACACTCGCTCACTTGAATAATGAGCCCGAGCCGATCCATGTTGGCTGCGTAGTTCCCGGCCTGCCCTCTAACCTGCTCTGGTTTTTGGTAGAAAGTCTTTGATAGATTATTTCAGAGAATAGAAACCCTTTTTTTTTTTTTGGAAGGCAAAAAAAAAAATCTAGCCCAGTAGTACTTGATGGAGCAGTCAGTTTTTAGTGTAGAGTATGTGGCGCGGAAAGGAGCGATGCCCGAGGCTCCAGTGTTCCAGACAGTACCTTCTGTGCTCGCTGTCTGCCTGGCGCTCTGCATCTGTACACTCACCAAACAGCCTTAAGCAGTGCGGAGTGGATTTAGGGTAACTCTAAATTAGGTTTATGCACATAGAAGCACACATATACAGTGAAATGGTACACTTGACTTTTTAAGTATTGACTTTTCTATATGTTGTCAAATACTAAGCACACAGGAATGCAATCATATACGCACATATTCCTGCTGCTATACTTGCCCACATGGGGATAGACTAACACATTGGGACAAATGACACCCACGGTATATGTTCAATAGAGTGCTACAAGAATGAGCACTAAAACGCAGAAATATTAGAAAAATTAACATTTTAGCACCTCTGGTTCCCTCGTCTCAAAGTCAATGGGTTTTTTGAATGGGTTTTTAGTTAGATGCCTGAAATAAGGTCTGTGGTTAACA
The DNA here is from genome assembly GCF_043250625.1 of Sebastes fasciatus. Classification (NCBI taxonomy): domain Eukaryota; kingdom Metazoa; phylum Chordata; class Actinopteri; order Perciformes; family Sebastidae; genus Sebastes; species Sebastes fasciatus. The sequence continues at coordinate 9,933,113 of NC_133812.1, forward strand.
CAAGCTTTAGAGATTTTTTTGTCCTACGACATAAAATACTTCAGTAATTATCCCACTCGTGGATTTTTAAGCCTTTGTATGTCTTTAAAAATGCGGTTGCTAACAAGTGACTAAATGAGACTACTACATGTCATCGCGCCGAGTCGTCCGCCTTTACAGCCTCGTTGTGTAAATTCGCGCTCATGCGACCGTGGTGTAGTTCGTCTATAGCTTAACGTTGGCTTTTTACTTCTAGCAATTGGCTTCATACTCAAAGTGGTAGTATAAAAGTGGTGTTCATTTGTGAAGATTATCTTGCTGAACAAAACATGTAAGTGTCATAAACGTTTGTTTGCCACAGAGCTTATTTTCTGCAAATTTCCAAAACCTGATGGAAAAATCCCATTTGTTTTTTTGTCGAGGGAACCAGGGCGATGCTAACTTCCTTGTTGGCCTACAAAAATACGTCATCCCTAGAGTACTCTATACCTAGCTAAGTCTACACAATCAGAACAGAAATCTAACCACCACATAGTTTTTTTTTTTCTTAACAGTAAGTTAGGCAACATAGAAGTCTTTTGTTTGGAATGTATACTTTTAAGCTGTGTGTCTGGTAGCCCAAACAATAGACACGTAGGGTCCTTGTTCAGTTTAATGTCAAGAATTATGCGTAGTATATTCACTATGTTTTTCCAAGTCCAAACGCAATGAATAAAACTCCAAGCCTCAGCATTGCATTTCATGTACAATTCCGATTTATTGTAATCCATTTTATGTCTAAATCAAATATTATTTGCCGATTTCCATATAGTAACCAGTAGGGCTGTCAATCGATTAAAATATTTAATCGTGAGTAATCGCATGATTGTCCATAGTTAATTTTGATTAATCGCAAATTCTTTATCTGTTCAAAATGTACCTTAAAGGGAGAATTTGTCAAGTATTTAATACTCAATTATGCTTGCTTTATGCAAATGTATATATTTATTATTGGAAATCAATTGACAACACAAAACAATGACAAATATTGTCCAGAAACCCTCACAGGCACTGCATTTAGCATAAAAAAATGTATGCTCAACCCCCTTGAAAATGGCCATGCCAGTTTTTCCTCGCCAAAATTTGATTTAAGTTTGGAGCGTTATTTAACCTCTTTTGCGACAAGCTAGTATGACATGGTTGGTACCAATGGATTCCTTAGGTTTCATATGATGTCAATAGCTACCTTTTAAATCTGAGCTTGCTACAACCAACAAAAGATCGATTGCATTAATGCATTAAAGAAATTAGTGGCGTTAAAATGAACTTGCGATAACACGCTATTTTCTCATTAATTTGACAGCCCTTATAACCAGGTTACTTCATCAAAGTCTATATTTAGTAAGGCTGCAACTAACGATTATTTTCATTGTCGATTAATCTGTCTAATATTTTCTCGATTAATCAGTTGGCTGTTTGGTCTATGAAACGTCAGAAAATTGTGAAAAATGTCAATCCGTGTTTCCCAAAGCCCGAGATTACGTCCTCAAATGTCTTGTTTTGTCCACAACTCAAAGATATTCAGTTAACTGTCATAGAGGACTAAAGAAACCAGAACATTTTCACATTCAAGAAGCTAGAATTAGAGAATTTGGATTTTTTTCCCCTAAAAGTAGTTGACACCTAATCGATTAAACATTTAGGTCATTATTCCAGTCTTTGCGCATGAATGCACTGATAGCTTTTGAATTTACAGGCATGGGAAAACAAAACCATTCTGCTACATCAGAAAAGTGCCTAATGCTTTCCCCCCATGAAATATCCTTTATCTTTACGCATTCAAAGAGATGAGACACCGTCACACATTATTGCCCTTTTCTGTTCTGCTCTGTCATGATTCATTTCTGGTTACATTTTCAGACATGTTTTAAAGCTCACAAGTGTATTGAGGGAACTGCACAAGAAGACTCGATTTCTCTTTTAAAACCTAATCTACCGTATTATGTACAGCCCTACCCCCTGAGGGCCTATTGACTTCTGACTTAAGCCACAGAGGCCTGGCTCTTCCATGTCAAGCGGGAAACTTATCAAAGAGGAAGCAATTTTCAAAAGTCACTCTGTTGCTTTTGATTTCCTCTTTTAGCATCTAAAAGCACAGGATGCTAAATCAATATTGCAGGAGCAGAAGTCAAATGCCTGAGAGGAGGAATATAGCGGTGTAAATATTTCATCTTCCAGTCGAGGTCCTGCTATAAAGCTATCAATTAGCCCAGCACTGCATGATGTCCATTTGCAGCAGTGTTCAAAACCCACAGTGCATCCTGGGAGATTTCCTCCCCCGTGACAAGATGAAAGGAGCTCTGATTTTTGGCCAAAAAAGTTAAATACCACTGGATGTCAGAGTTGAAATGTCTCATTTTCAGGGGCTTGCGTGTCTCCACACTCCACCTCTGCTTTTCATTCCTGTCACACACAAGCTCTCGGAGCGAAACATGAAGCCATAGCAAAGGGATATCGTTGTAGTTTTTTAATATTTCTGCTGATTGACTTGTGGTTAGTCCTCATCTTTTGGTGTTTATGCCCGCATCCACACACACACACACACACACACAAGCACTCTTATCTTGCCAGCAGTGTGTTTCAGAAGTGTTTTCCCACTTACACACACACAATTGCACACGCACACACAAAGAGTGTTGTCTGTTGTCAGTAACTGATCCTCTGTGGGCACCACAGACCTCCAGACGCCAGCTCAGCCGGCGGCGCCGACGGGCGCTGTGGCAACGAGAAAGCAGCACGCCGCAGGAGAGGAGCAGGCGAAGAGCAGCACTCAGGGCGAGGCCACTGACGAGCAGTGCACCACTAGTGAGTATTCAAACCTTTATCCAAAACTTGTATCATTGCAGTACAACCTGAACAGGGCGATTTGATGAGAACTACAGAGTGATCATGCATGTGTTTGCCCTCCATAACCCACCCACCCACCTAATAGGACAAGTTAAATGAGAGCAGTGCCACATGTTGGTAAATAATTGTTTTGGTAGACTCATTATCCATCCAATTTGCTTGTGAAATTGTGAAAAATTACTATCATACTGAATAAGATTGTACAGTTTTGATAGCTTTTGTGTACATGATTATGTCTGCGTATTTTGAAAAGCAATGCAGTCACACCAAGGGCAGCACAACTAATCGAATATTAATCGCAATCACGATTTTGGCTTCCAACAATTAAATGAACATGATGGACTGTGATATTGACGTTTAGAATACGTGCTCCGCTCATAGAGAACTGCATAAATCAAGCGCTTCCTAAACTAACAGCTAGAGATGCGCCGTCAACCAGCAGCCGATCAGAGCTGGCCGGTTTTCAGCAGTCTCATATATCCAAGTTTTTGCCGGTCACACACACACACACATATGCAGCCGCCACATGATGGTTTCACGTCAGCACACAGCGACACAGTCAGCAATGCCACACACACACACACACACACACACACACACACACACAGCATGTCGGTGATGAAGTTCTTCAGTGTGAGTGAAAAAGACATAAAGCTGCAATTTCAATTTCCGCAATTTCAGTACCCTTTTAGCTTTCTGTTTGACTCGCTCACTCACACTCAAACTTCGGCTGTCGCCTACTCACCTTGTTTTCTTTCCGTCTCTGACGCAGCAACAAGCAGCTGTGTTGTATTACACCAGTGTACCAGATGTATGTGGTGCCATACACCTGCCTGCTCACACATACACATGCATGCACATATATTTCTCAGCGGTGGAGAAGCATCACAGTGAGTAGCCTCATTAGCGAGGCTGCTCTCTCCTAACCACTCAGAACATGACCACGCCACAGAGCAATTACATGCCCACCTGTGGTAAACGGCAGGTGCCTAAGGGCGAAGGGAGGGCCAGGTACGGGCAGGGGGCAGACTAATGAGGCTGTTACCTGAACAAATCAGAGATAAGCAGGTTTTACATGTAATCTGAAAAATGCCCTCAAGCCTCCACCTGGACCAAATAAGGGGAATGATGAGGGCTAAAAGAGGCGCCCTCAACAGTCATCATGAGATTGAGTGTGATTGTAGGATATGTGGGATGTGTTGTGACATATCCTCTGTCTCAAAGAGTCACCAAACTATTTTCATTTGTGTACAGTTGCCTTTTCTGTGCGACACAGATGGCAACGATGTGATATGGATGAATTTATTGGCTGAAGCAGTGAGCCTTAATCATTATTGTGGTCTGTTTATTGTAGAAGTTTAGATACACTTTTTGTGCGTCTGTGTAGTACAACTGTCCAACACAAGGTGGTGCTTGTCTCTCATGAAAGCGTCTCTAATGGAGCCCCTGCTGTGTGGGTAAACCATTCCTTCTCCCAGGGAGATGGTCCCCTCTTGAGAGATGAGGGCCTCTGTTGGCTGCCATTAATACTGTAAAACTATATGAGCATGTTGAAGTGTTGAGATCACTACAGATTATCTTGTCCTGCTAAGCCAGGAAAGAAAACAGCTATAACATTTAAAGGGAGGCCATATTTCAAAGATTCATTTTGCACAGTCATTTCACAGTCAATAACTACAGCCTAAATTGCCATAGAGCTGATTCAACCTCTCTGACACAGAACTTGAAAAGTTCCACAAATGTATGATTTACTATCACATGATATTGTACAGGTGTACCGAATGAACTCGCATCTCGGTGGATATTATCAATGCATAAAGCCTACAATTAATAGTTATTTACAGTATTGATTCATTCTTCGCATTAAACCTATATAACGTCCAGGACTGTAGCTAACGATTATTTTAGTAATCGAGTATTCTATCTCAGGCTGCACGGTGGTGCACGGTGGTGCAGTGGTTAGCACTGGCGCCTCACAGCTAGAGGGTTGCAGGTTCGAATCCGGCTTGGGACCCTTCTGTGTGGAGTTTGCATGTTCTCCCCGTGTTAGCGTGGGTTTTCTCCGGGTACTCCGGTTTCCTCCCACAGTCCAAAGACATGCAGGTTAGGTTAATTGTGGACTCTAAATTGCCCGTAGGTGTGAGTGTGAGCGTGAATGGTTGTCTGTCTCTATGTGTCAGCCCTGCGATGGACTGGCGACCTGTCCAGGGTGTACCCTGCCTTCGCCCAATGTCGGCTGGGATCGGCTCCAGCCCCCCCGCGACCCCTAACGGGATAAGCGGTTGCAGATGGATGAGTATTCTATCAATTATTCTATCCACTAATCGGATAAGAAATACTTTTACTAAATATACAAAAGAGAAAATGAGACGAGTCTCTTTTAAAAATGAATTAGAGTTGTTCAGTTTCCAATACCAGTATTGAAAATCCGTCCGATAGTGCCCGAAGTTCGGGATCGGGTATCGGCGAGTACGCCAGTCTATGCACCGATCCGATACCAGGGTTTTCGCCAGTGTATTGCTAGCCCGGTGGCCAGTCGGACCTGAGATGACTCCCCGCCAGGCCAAAACATTGAGGAATTATGTATTTTTAAGATGTTATTCATTAATTTCCTCTTTTAGAAAAATCTAAAATTGTATTGCTTAAATTGCATACAATAATATTACGTGTCAAAACTAAACCCATTTAGTGCTTTTATGTGACATATTACATTCTGGGTTTTAAAGAAAACAAATATCTTTTTATTATTACAAATTATTTTAATAAAGGTGATGGATGATGTTTGAATTCAAAATTGATTAATAAGTAATTCATATTCTGGGATTTTGTTCCCTGTGCACCTTCGCTACACGTCTCGCCTATCTGTCCCTCCTTTCCTCTCTGCTGCGCTGCTTGACTGAGCGCTGAGCACTCGCACTGCAGACTGTGGCTGCGCGAGTCATCCGAACTTCCAAATTTGTATCAATGACTTTTGGTAATCGAGTTTTAGAGTTTCTCAAGGAATCGTTTCAGCCCTAATAATGTCAAACTAATGAAGCACTTTCATTCACATATCCGTAACGATGTGAAACACATAAAAGCAAAGTGAAAGAAGAGTGCATGCTAATGTTAATCAACTAATTAGTATTTGTGTAATCCCGGCAGACCTATCCTCTTCTTTTTTTAAGGGTGACAGCCAACAGTATATATGCTACTTTTAGCTGCAGTTTTTATCTACAAAGCCAAATGTCACAGATGCGGACCACCAATTTAGAATCTCTTGGGAGAGTTGTTATCAGCCTCCACCAGAGGCTTAATTAATTAGGCTAACTGGCTGAGGTGATTAATTTGTGACATCGGCAGCCAGTTCTCACCTGGAGCACCTCAGCAAGGCAGCTATTAGGCTAATTGATCACAGAGTCAGTTATGTCTGGAGATGTGACACAACATCATAATGAAAGCGTATAGTGCGTCTGGTGGGAGGGATGCATCCTCTGTGCCGATACTGAAGAAATGCACTGTTTTGTGAAATTGCACCAACCGCATGCCAGGTCATTTCGGGGTCGTTGGCCTTCTCTTCCTCCTCTGTGGAAGGTCAGGACACATGAAGGTTAAAGATATCCTAGATCATAACCCGCAGGGGGAAGCCTATCAGGAGCTGTTTTGGTATCTACAGTTCTATAGGGCTTTTATCTGGGCCACCCTCTTCCCTCTCTCCTCCCATCCCTCTTTTCCGTTTGCCTAGAGCTGAGAATTGCCTGTGACATTCAGATATAACCGAGAGTGGTGGCGGTGATGAGATGCACTATTTGGAACCGTGGAGAAAGTTACGCGAAAAGCTTTTTGAAGGCTAAGGATGTTTCTGAATCAGGTGTTAAAAGCAGTGGCTGTGGATAAGCCCGCTTGTTGAGATCTAGATAGCTGAGGGGCTGCTGCTGCTGGGTCAATCAGGGGTAGGAAGACGGGAGACCTCTCTGCTGTTAATGCACAAGAAAACAGGAAGAAGGATGTGGTTTCCATTAGCCTGCGTGAATAGCTCTGTCATGGTTTCTCTCTCACTGCCCTTTTCTCTACCTCCCCCCCTCCTTCTCTCATGTCGCTCCCTCCCTGGAGGAAGAGAAAACCCAAGGCCCATTACCTGGGCTGCAGCCCCGGGTTCATTCTTAGTGCACTACCACAAGGATCTGGTTCATATGGAGTGCCTTCCTTTCATTCATAATTAAATTCTCCGTTTTTCTCATTGACTGTTTTTTTGCATGCTCAATCAGCTGTTTTTTTTCCAGTGACAGTCAGAAGGCATGTGCTGTTTGTTGCTTATAGCAAAATATCAATGTCTGATTATTTTCCTGCTTTTCTTAAATGTCATAGTCAGACTTAAAGCCTCCCTCCAGTGTATTTTGGCATTTCTATGATATTTCATATTTATTCGAGTCATTTCCTGACTAAGTTGATTAGCCTCACTGTTTGCCAATTTTTTTTGTTGACAAATAACCTAATTTTATGCTCAAAGTAAAAAAAAGAAAAGAAGGTTTTTGCTAAAATGGGTATATGACCTATGACTATAGTAGAAGCTGTGAGTCTAACAGGTCGGGAAGACGGGGAGCACACCGCTTTCAGCCCGAAAGAAAACAAGAGAAAAGTCCCAGTAGATAAATAAATGAATCACAGTGCAGTGCGGTGTCGGTGTTGGGAGCTGAGGTGAAAGAGGCCGGTGCACCTCCAAAACGTCCTAAAAATACATTTCAAATGGCAGAGCTCAGCAACATGTCTATCCGTCCTCCGGTGCACTGTGACCGGCGTACGGCGGTGCGGCTCCTCGGTGCAGCAGCATCCAGAAGGCCGCCACGCCAAGAGGAGACGGTAAAGAAGAGAGCGAGCGAGAGAGAGTTGGTGTGTTACGCTAATTCTTGTCTCATTTGTGGTCTGACAGTAAATTCATCTAAATTGGGTTGAAAAAACAATGCAATCTGGTTGCCGTGGTAATGAATTACGTCTGACTATTAACCACGCCCTCATTCCCTGTTTGAGAACGTTAACCAAAAAACAGGAAGTAACACTGGCTGGAGGGGGGGCCTTAAGTGGTGTGCTACTTTTCCAGTTTGGTAAAAAACCTTTCTCAGTCTATTTTTTTTTGCATGGTTCACTGTTGTTTTTCCATTGCCAGTTGACAACAACTGTTTGCAGAAGAAAAAGACACAATGCAGAAGCTGCATAATGTGTCCTCCGCGTCACTCAATAGCATGCCCAAGGCAACAGCCACCAGGCTGTATTCATGTAGATGGAACACTGCTGTGTCTTGCCTCTCCCCTGCCTTGTATCTCACATCACAGTAAACAGACAGCTCCTCTCCCCGTCGCCAATGTCAATCCATCACAAGACCTTGATGGGATATTTAAAGTCATAATAAACACTCCCGCTTCCTTTTACGTCAGGCTGAAGTAGTTGCTGCTTAAAATGATGGCCTGGATTTTTTGCTCAGGACAAAGGGAGGCTGTGATGGTCACAGTGGACGAGGAAATAGGTTAATAAGAGGGCACTTTTTTTGTTTAAGAAACACAAAGCGCGGCTGAAGACAATTCTGTTAACTTGATTTTTCTCATCTCTCTGCCTCTTCTGTTTACAAGGACACTGAACCTACTGCTCTCACTGAAGGGAGACGTTTAACCTTGAAGCCAATGTGTTTTGCATGCATGCTGATGTAAATAATATCTCCCTAAGTATTTGCTTCCCTTGCAAGAGCAACAAACCAGTTGTTGCCATTGTTGCTTTTCCAAAAGCTCGACTCTGCGAGTGTTGCATTTGACACATTTCAGTAAATTGAGAGTTAAGTGAAATTTGGACGCACAGTTGGCCAGGACGCCACTGTTGCGAGCTACTCTTTCAGTCCAAGTGGTTTGTAAACACCCTCATCCAATCACCCAATCCCCCCGTTAACATTTTTCCACTTGTGTTCCTCCTTCATCTCACATTTTTGTTCCAAATCTGAAAATTGGAAAAGAAAAACGTGATAATTAAATTCTGTCCTGTAGTTGATCCTTTCTTGCTTGGCAAATTGATTTAGAGAATGCAAAACAGGGTTTTCTTAAATCATTTTTTTTGAAATACTGGCATGTCTTTGCACTAATAGATTCATATATTCAAGTGAATCCTTTTATTATTTTATTACATTATATCAATCATCATACATTGCACATTTCAATATACATCGAATACCCTTCTGAACGGCATCTGGTACAGCCTACAGGTGATGAATGGCATGTTGATCTATGGAATGCAATATTTCTTCAGCTTCCTAAGGGATACAATTCGACTATACCATTGGTCAACAGCAGAAAACAAAGCATCTCGCCTGCAACTGAAATAGCGACGTCATTAGTAGTTATTAGAACTGGGCGCTGATTCTCCCGAGCTGCACACTCTGACACCCAGTGGCGCTCGCTGATAAAATCCATGCAAAGCATGCAAAGCCCTGAGCGAATAAGCGCTGAGCTTAAGCTGCCATTTTGTGGGCACAGATGCCTCTCGGATCATTGTGGCACCAAGCGTGAAATGAATGTAAAATCATCCATGATGCCTCTTGCTTCCATTTATTGTTTTAGGGTGCAGATGAGCTGACATCAGTGTTGGTGTCTCTGAAGATTCATTCGGTGTCTGCAGGTCTTTTCACTCCGAGCATATCACTCTGTAGTTGTCGCTGCGTGATGAGTGTACACAATTGACAGGGTTGGGCGGTGATCCTGTTCACAGGATTTTGAACGTCTGTTTTTTTATTACTGTGCATTGCAGATAAGCATATATATATATATATATATATATTACGGTAAATAGCTTACATTTCTGCCCCAAAACGAATGAGCCCGGAGAGTTGCACTGCGGTGATTGAGCGTTGCTGCTCATCGCCTCTGTGCATGCCCAATAACCGCAAGCTGTGCTAAGAATGTTAGAAAGGTGATGGGAGGGGAGAAGAGAAGAGAGAGAGAGAGAGAGAGAGAGGAACGCTTTGTAAAGCTTAGCAGTCTTCATACGCCAACATTTCTGTTGATTGACTGGTAAATCAGATGGCTGGACCTCAAATGACACATTCATTGTTTTGAAATTGTGTTTTCTTTCTAGGAATATCTGTCCATCACAAATTACATTCAGAGGCTTCCACGGGTGGTAGACAGGTTTAGATTTTCACAAAGGATTGGCTGTCCTGCCTTTCCAATTAAAGTGGATCTGGGACTGTGTTTTCTATGATAAGAGGCCTGTCCTGTTTTTCTCTGTTTCTCTCCAACATTAAAGAGCAGCCCGACATCTTAGCATTTAGGTTTTTACTACAGACAGAAAATTTATCCAAGGTCTCCTGGGCTTTTTGCTCTCATTGTTTTTACCATAGTGCAGTCGATTAGTCAATTTCAGTAAACATCAGACGCCAAGCGGCTTAATGGGCTGTATTCCCTTACTCTGCTCGGTTCTGATAAGTTGTAATTGACTGGAACAATTGCACAAACATGATGCATTAGTGCTTGATTAGTTGGAATGACTTATGGATTTGTTTGTGAGATCCAAATTATCTTTTGGACTTTATGCACTACTCAAACCCAGCTTGATGGAAAGTGAGCTGGTATCTGTTTCTCATCTCACTGTTTCTCCTAACTTTACTTTCAATGTTATCAAACAAAGAGAAAAAATAGTTGTCCTAAAGTGGTCCCAAATCGATACTAGAGTACTTCCTTGTTTATGAATGAAGCAGTGGCGCTGTGTGTTTTTCACCAATCAGCGACGTCATCCCTCCAAAGGCCCAGGAACTTGATTTAGACCATGGACCCTGCAGTTGAAATGCAATGAGTTCCTCAAAAGGTTCCTAGTTCAGGGGAAAAGTTCCTGCAGTAGAAACTAGGCTTTAGATCCACCTTTTTGTAACGTGTGTATTACAGTTTGCATTTGAATGCATTTTTTAATCGCATGATTGTCCATAGTTAATCGCTATTAATCGCAAATTAATCTCACATTTTTATCTGTTCAAAATGTACCTTAAAGGGAGATTTGTCAAGTATTTAATATTCTTATGAACATGGAAGTGGACAAATAGGCTTGCTTTATGCAAATGTACGTATATGTTTATTATTAGAAAACACAAAACAATGACAAATATTGTCCAGAAACCCTCACAGGTACTGCACTTACATAAAAAATATGCTCAAATCATAACATGGCAAACTGCAGCCCAACAGGCAACAAACTGCATGTGATTATCATAAAGTGGGCATGTCTGTAAAGGGGAGACTCGCAGGTACCCATAGAACCCATTTTCAATTCACATATCTTGAGGTCAGAGGTCAAGGGACCCCTTTGAAAATATCCTTGGCAGTTTTTCCTCGTCAAAATGTAGTGTTACTTTGGAGCGTTATTTAACCTCCTTTGCGAGAAGCTAGTATAACATGGTTGGTACCAATAGATTCCTCAGGTTTTCTAATCTCACATGATACAGTACAGTATCTTCCCTCTAGCTTTAAAACTGAGCCCGCTACAACCTAAAAATCGCAAGTTACGTTAAAGTGTTAAAGAAATTAGTGGCATTAAAACAAATTTGTGTTAATGCGGTATTATCACGTTAACTTTGACAGCCCTAGTATTTTATGTATTATGCTTTAGAAATCTTCCATTGAGTAGTTTTGGTTTTGATGATTATTGGTTCTGAAGCTTCATCTTTCCCAGAGTAATAGATAAGCCAATGTCTGCATGTTGTGTAGCGGAGATTAACTTTCCCAAACACAAACTCAGCCATCCATGCTCACATCCCTGAGGGCTCTGGGGAATAGATGGCCACATTAAGCAACATTGAGTCGCATTAGACCACCATAAGAATAGGAATGTGGGCCGGCTGGGTTTTTAATTACATCAAATTACTCTTAGAATTGCACTTGTCCGGGCTAATCGCCACATCTCCATTAAACCCAGAGATGAGATGCGTGTGCTCTCAACAAAACTGCCCTTTCCCGGCTAACCACTCATTATGACATGTCATGAAAGGTCGAGGGCAGTTATGTAACTCTCCGGTCAGATCTGTGAATGGTTCATTGTTATATATCAATCTTATCTGTGTCATGCCCGTTGCTAATGGTCTCGTGTTCATGCAGCGTTAACATGACAAATTTCAGTAAGAGCGTTTAATTGTTTTATGAGCCAGTTCTGGTCTTTGTTGTGGTGGCACCATCATACCACATTGCGATCCTTGTCAGGGACGAGTGGCTGTAAATGGCTCTCTCTCCTTTTCAATGACTTTCACTAAAGCTGTACTCTCAAATCAAAGCATTGTTAATCATCCCACCAATTAGAGAGTTAACAGCATTATATTTGTATATGCATCCATACATAGGCACCTTACCAATGCAGTCCAATCCCATGCCACCACAAACTGCATCATTACAAATTAACATAAGGTTGAATTGCCGTCACTCTGGTGGACTTAAAAAATGAATCATCACCAATAAGATTTATTGCAGAGCTTTTCTATTAGATTGTATCACATTAGAAGCTTTCTGGGCAGTAGAGTCCGTCGCTGTTGCTCAGTAAATGTAGAATATTACGCATGGTACAAACTACTGAAGGCTATTGTTTACATTTTGCTTTTAGTTAATGCACTTTGGAATTCCTAATTAAATTTGGGGTCTGCATATTGGGAAACTTGTTATTTGCAAATCTCTGATCTTTATTACACTACACTATTACAGTCATGGAAAATTGGTTTTTGAAGTTATGAAAAAAGTTTTGAAATGTAATTGTAAGATAAGTGTGGGAAGGCTGGAGATATGAATTTCCCTCGCCTCAGAAAATCTCCCAAAAGTACAACCACTAACTTGAAAGAGAACAGGGTGTTCATTCACAGGAATGTGAGTACAGATAATCGCTTATCTATTCATTTTAATATTACTAGTGATAGTTAATCAGAATCACCTCTATATATTGGGATATTGTATCAGTAACACTGCAAACAGCTGTTGAAAAATGCAATACAAATGTCCAACCTGCCTGACCACCTGAAAGTAGAATGCTTTTAGTTGACAAGAAATACGAATTGTACAAATCTAAACTTGTAATTTAGCTAAAGCCAAATATTATCAGCTTCACCAGGTAGTTTTTTATGCCTCCGTGCCGGCGATAGTTGTGGCTGAAGGCATTATGATTTCAGGTTGTCTGTCTGTCCGCACATCTGACCCAATCTTGTGAATGCGATATCTCAGGAACGCCTGGAGGTTATTTCTTCAAATTTGGCACAAACATCCTCTTGGACTTAAGGATGAACTGATTAGATTTTGGTAGTCAGAGGTCACTGTGAACTCACGTCCATCTCATTCTTGTGATATCTCAAGAACGCCTTGAGTGAATTTCTTCAAATTTGGCAGAAACATCCACTTAGACTCAAGGATGAACTGATTAGATTTTGGTGGTCAATGGTCACTGTGACCTCACAAAACACGCTTTTGGCCATGACTCAAGGATTCATATATTCACACATAACTGCAACCGGACAGGTTGGCGGAGGCATACAACCGCAAGGCAGTAATTCTACTTTTATTGCAGAATCAAGTAAAAGCAGGAGCAAGAAAGAAACCGTAATATCTTCCTGTGGGGTATGAATGCACGGGAAGCACCAGCAGCACAAATGGCCGTTAAGAATCTGCAACTCAGTCTGACACCTTAAAAGACCATCCGCTTGGTGTAATGACAATGCAAGAACTCAGCTGACAAATTAGCAGATCAAGTGCACAGTACCGCTTGAATAGCCTGCCTGAACTCACTTCATTTCAGCTAGACAGCTTCCATACTCCATAAGAACATTTTTATTGAGAATAAATGTTAATGCAGGCTTTTATTTTGGTGTCTGGCTCCGCTTTGATCGCTGCCTGCAGGCAAAGTTGTTGAATCAGCCAAAGCAGGAGCTGCGAGCAATCAATAGTTACCCCACAACATCTCAAAGTCCAACACCAACTACACCATGAGGCAGTTTAAACTAGGATTAGTCTAAGTCTAGACACTGTCTGGGAAAATTGCCCACCATACGACCAAACTTATATCCAATTTTTCCCTCAAGGAGAACAAGACAATGTAAGCTGTTACACTTATGGATTTGATTTTTTTTTTTTTTAAATCAGATAATGAGGTATATATGATGTATTGAAGAAAAACACTTAAGAAGAGCAAACTTTATATCTCTGCAGAAGCTGAAACCATTATTCTGAGTGCAGCAGTCTGTCTAATATGCAGCATTATTCCTTAATGCTGTAGGAAGCAGACATTTGTTTTAGCATTACTCCTGAGGAGCAGATTATCATCAGGACACAGAATGTTGAAATTTAGGTCATGGAAATTGTTAGTTTGAGCAAATAATTACTCACTGTCCTAACTAATAATTTATTAAGACATGACCTCACGCATGTGACTGAAAAAGACCTAATTTTAATTTAATTTGCCAGCATATAAAAGTCAATGAATCCTTAAACTGATCCAGTAAGGTGTCTATGTAGAGCAAAGAATCCCTGTGTAAAAAGTGTTTAATTTAATATCCCTTTCTGCCGAGTCCTATTATTATACAGCTGTGACGACCTGAATCCCTTAACAGACTCACAGGATATCTAATTGCTATCTAATCTAATCAATTTAGCAAGTGTAAGTGTTCTGACAAAGCGCAATGGCTATCCTTCACAGATCACAGCTTTTGTCAGACGGTCAGCAGAGTGAAAGCAAACATAGCAGCGACGGTACATCCATAACTCATATGATCCCATTAAGGACCTGCGATTGTTATATAATGAGGTCTTTTCAATTTGTTTGTACGAAGGATAGAGGATGCAGTATGGTTCTGAAGAAGATCTATTTATACACCTTGTGTACCAGCACTGATCTGTATAGTTTTTATAGTGAACGTACGCAGTATTTAGTGACTAGATTACATTACATTTAGTGCTGTCAAAGTTAACGCAATAACGCGTTAACGCAAATTTGTTTTAACGCCACTAATTTCTTTAACGCATTAACGAAACTTGCCATTTTTAGGTTGTAGTAGGCTCGGTTTTAAAGCTAGTGTATATACTGGCATCATATGAAACTAGAAATCTAAGGAATCCATTGGTACCAACCATGTCATACTAGCTTGTCGGAAAAGAGGCTAAATAACGCTCCAAACTTAAGCTAAATTTTGGCGAGGAAAAACTGGCATGGCAGCTGTTGTTGCATGTTGGACTTGAGTTTGCCATGTTATGATTTGAGCATATTTTTCTATGCTAAATGCAGTACCTGTGAGGGTTTCTGGACAATATTTGTCATTGTTTTGTGTTAATTGATTTCCAATAATAAATATATACATACATTTGCACAAAGTAGCATATTTGTCCACTTCCATGTTGATAAGGGTTTTAAATACTTGACAAATCTCCCTTTAAGGTACATTTTGAACAGATACAAAAAATACGTGATTCATTTGCGATTAATCGTGATTAAATATTTTAATCGATTGATAGCCATAATTACATCGCATTCATTTAGCTGACGCTTTGTTTCTAAAGCGACTTACAATACACTCAACCGTGTGGGTACAACCCCAAAAATGGTACCGTTTGTCCATGTCTCGGATGTAAGATGGGCTCGAGCTCTTCACAGCACGGTAGGCAAGAACCAGTGCTGGCTGTTAGACATTGCTATTCTCCTTGGAGGACTCATGCTAGGTGTATGCTCTCCTCCACAAGGGGTGTGATGACTCAAACGTCGGTCAAATGAGCCAACCAGTGCACATCTCTTTACCTCATCACTCCTGCCTTACAGCTTGTCTGCATGCATGTTTTTTTTGCTGAGGGCGACAGACCTTTCCCCCAGAAGGCTTTCAAACCCTGCTTTGTATGTACGTGTGTGCGTAGGCTGACATCTTCAACAGCACTTGGAGCTGCTGGTGCATTAGGGCATATCTGTCTTCTGAGGAGAGGGCACCACAGGCACTGTCATCCCACTGGCCATTTACTGAGCAGCAGAGAGAGGAGAAGGACAGAGAAAGATACATGCTTTGACTGAATTATGTCTTCAATTCCTCCACCTTGTGACTGTATTTCCACTTTGTAGTAATATTGATATGCAGTCAGCCCATAGCCACCTTTCCAATCTGACTGACTCAGAGAGCTCTGTGAAATGGCTGTAGGGAAAAATATTCCATATTATGAGTTAAAAGACGTTTTTATCAATAAAAATAAAATCTTTTATTTTTCCTAATCATATAAATCGTGTGTTTTATGCAAATAACCACTATAGATGACTAAAACAAAGTAAAAAGAATACCATTTATATTTAAAAACAACAACAAAAACTATCTGTGTCGGCCGATATGGCTCATTGGCGATCTGCAATCTGTATCTGTGGGCAAAACAGGTTGATCCGGGCATCTCTAAAAGTTATATTTGCTCCCTGGTAGAAGGATTTTTGTTCCCTTTGGACAGAGCCAGGCTAGCTGTTTCCCCCTGCTTCTTTTTACTAAGCTAAACTAACCGTTTTTTGCCTTTAGCTTCATATTTAGCGTACAGATGTGAGAGTAGTATTGATCTTCTCGTCTGACCCAAGAAAGCAAATAAGTGTGTTCCCCAAAATGTCGAACTATTCCTCTAAACCAGCAGAGTTGTGTGGCTGTCTGGGCCTTTATGTGAGAGGGAGGGCGGTATGAAGGAGGGAAATAGGAAGGGCGCAAAACAGCAATTGAGGGAAGTGACGGATCTCTTTCATTTCAAGAAGCAAGGATGGGATCATTTATTGATCTGGACATTTCATTAAGTGTCAGCGTGAAATGTCACACCAGGTGACAAACGGCTGTCTTCCTTTCATGACCTAGAGACCCTGAGGCCCTGTGTCACCATGACAGCCCTTCAGCCTCTTTGTCTCCTACAGTGTTTCCCATGTTCTTTTCCTGTTTTCTTTTCAACCATTCTTTAACATACTTTCTTACTTCCATAATTAAAACACCCAAAGCAAATGTGGTACATGCTTCTGTTCAGTTGCATTTTTCAATGTAGAGTGATATTTCGAAATGGAATGAGGGCATGACATATGAATGAGAAAATGCAAATGGAAAGGAGCAGACGCAGATCTGAATCTACTATTGCAGTTAAAGCTGAGTCGATGCTTACTTAAGATAAACTGACTTTTACCCGTTGGCTGAATAGAAGTCATTTGAAATTCAGCTGGGCTTGATGCCAGACTGATAAATAGGCTTCATTTTACCTTCACCTATGCTCAGAATTTTATATGTAGAATATCTCAACGGAGCAAAGGCATCGTATAAAAAAAAAAATCATTATTTATACATGCTCATCATTTACGTTACATTAACATTTAAAGGGGGACTTCTCTTGACCTGTATTTTAACATGTCCCTGAGTGGTTATTCTGTTTTTATTTTTTTTAGATATGCATATTTCTAAAGACAAAATTTTAATTATTCATTTAGTTTAAGTGATTAGGAACCATTGAATTGGAATTTGTTCAGCAGTCACGGCAGGGGATATACAGCTTTTGTGCTGTTAATTACAGCTCAGTGGAATGATTCAGATAAAAGAAAAAAATGGCTGAAATCCCCAGGGAGGGAGGGATGGAGTTGGAAAAATATAGTTTTCAAGAATAAGCTCTTATTGCTTATGCTTAGAGCAGCAAAACCAACGCAGTGTCAGAATTTAGATTCTGTTACCATGAATACAGTTGCATTGTGCCTTGTTGTTCACAAACCTATATTTATTCTTCTTTTTTGTTTGTATTAAAACATGCCAACTAAAAGAGAAATGTGTGAGGAAGATGCTTTAATTTGATTTAATGATAAATGACATTTGTTGGATGTCTGTATCTGATGACGCCTAATAAGCATAGGCAGACTCTCAGATAGTGATGACATTCTCATAGCAAAGCTTTGATGTCCTCAAAAAATGCACGTCACCTGCCTGTTGCTTATCAACAGATTAGTTATGACGGCTGTTCCTCTTTTGTCAGTGCCATTAGTCTGCTTGGTATGGATATGAGACAATAACTGATAACTGTATAAAACTGTCTCGACTTGAATAACTTTTTATTTACTGTTATTATCATAATAAACACATCATAAACACAAGCAAGAGACCTTCCTATACTGATACAGCATGCTATTAATTATACATTTATCATAGTGAGAGGGACAATAGTAATTTACCCCATGTGAATTTTGATGATACTTCAGTTAATAAAGAGTTGCTGACAGAAAACTATTAGAACATGTCTAAAAATACGCAGTATGCATAACTTCATAGAACGTCTGCCAAGAAATAAACCGTTTTGCTTCAGCTATATAATCTGCAGACAGAAGGCTTTTTCATATTAGGTACGTACCGGAGTACAATTCCCCCCGTCGCTCAGCTTTCACATTAGTAAAGTTGTTCCGTACCCGAGTACTCTTGCGTCATCGTCCACGTGTTATGGTTTATGTTGAGATCAGCTGTTCTAGTGGCGGTGCACCGTAAAACACTTCATTCCAACTTGACAGAAACAAAAAGTAAAACTAACCACAAATGTCGTTGTTAGTCTTTCTAACAATCACCAACTCTGGTTTGGTCTAAATAAACCCTTATTTCACTGAGTTTGATGTGAAAATATGCCGGCTCTACACTGTTTCCCCCGTTGACTCTCTGTCTGAGCGGCTCTTGTACTTTCCTCGGAGGCAGGCCATTAAATTAGCTAAATAAAACAACAAACATCGCCCAACCCCAATGCCTACTATTGTTTATATTTTAAGGAACCTCTCGCCTGCCTTCCTGCTTTATCACCCATGGCCGTGCAGTTCAGAGGAGGAGATCAGTGCATGCTGAGATCAGTGCATCTTTATATGCATCGCATATACAGATTTCTGAGGCCTGCCCTTACAAAACTACTTGCTGATTGCTAACGTTACTTGTGTTAAATAGCAGTCCACTTCACGTACAGTTGGCTTTCACACCTGATGCGAACCGCACCAAGTACACATGAACTACACTACACTACTCAAACGAACTGGACATTGGGGTCAAGTGTACTTGGATCCAGGATGTGAAAGCCTCCTTATTCTAACTTGATGAATGAGAAGAATCTCAGGTCTTTAAAACTACTGCACACGTTTAGAAAAGAAAGCCTCCCGGTCCGTCTGTGTAAAATCATAACGCGGCGAGTGAGTCTGTTTGTTTTAAGATTGTGACACAACTCCTAACCCCAAGCTCCTCCCCATCAGTCGCAGGTGATGAGAGCAGGGCGGATCAATACTTCATTAATGTTACAAGATTGAGGCTCCAACTCCAGTCGATTCCAATGAACCAAGACGGCAAAAAAGGAGTTGGATGCCGGGTTGCGCCTGTGACCATGCACACAGTGTATGCGAGTAACTGAGTATGCATGCTATTCTTATATACTGTAATGTGTGCATGAGTGCACACAAAGCCTATCGGTTGCAGAGGCTTGGGGGGGTAGCAGATCAGCAATTATTCCATAAGTGTTTAATTAGTTTGAGACCAGGGCCTCCTCAGCATTTTATCTACTGTACATCACAGAGCTTGATGGGGCGGTAATTGCTTCTTTGTTGCATGCAGTACACCTGCATGGATGTTATGATTCTCCAGTCATTTATTGAGGTTATTACTTTAATTTTGAAGTTGCACCGCAACAATCTATTCATTCTTTTCAGCAGTGTATCCCAATCTTTTAAAAATCATGAGAAAAGCGAATTTGTGCGTTAATGAACATTCCTGACTATTTTTACTGCCGTTTCCACGTCAACTTATATTATCATTAATAGGTAAACCAGCTATTTTGAAGAGATACATGTTTGATAAATTACAACTTTGTTTTATGCATGTTATTGACAACATAAAAGCATGTTAAATACTTACATAAGCCAAATAAATGCATTTAGGCGTTAACAGGCTATTTCATTATTTTCATTTCCTCTCATCAGTTTAACAATATACGTTTAGGCCGAGTTACCAGGTCTCGTTTTTTTCCTCATCAGTTTAACAATATACGTATAGGCTGAGTTAACAGGCTCTCGTTTTTTTTCCTCTCATCAGTAAAATGTCCGCCAGCCCTTCATATTAGATTCAATGTTATAAGTAGGCTACATTTATCAGAACAAGACGAACATTCAGGCTCTTTCATGTGGGTCAAAGGTATACTGCAGATATAAATCTTAAAAGACTATGGAAGAAATTGTGCCAATTAATTTGCCGACCCTAATAAAATCTTTGGAAATGACTTGCTTTACAGAACCATTTCTTAATAATTTAATGATTATTAATCATGGTGTTCATTGATTTTTTTCCTTTAACAACAATATTTTAACACATACAATTGCATGTAATTAATTGAACTGCTAAACAGCTATGATACAATCCTATATTTAAAATTAGTGTCAATTATAGTTGTAATCCACCGTTACCCTCCAACCAACTTTAAACTTGAATCCCTTTGCATTCATATATTGCCAGAATAACTCTCATATCTCACATGCTGCCCCCTTGTCCCATTTTTTTCTCGCTCCAATTTGAAAGTCTAATATTTTTCAATTTGGAGTCGTGTTGTAAGTCTTCCTTCACTTTGAGTCTAAGCTGAGATGTGTAGCCCACATCCTGTGACTGATGGGAATCTCAAATCAATTGGACTCTGCTACTACGAATACGCACACAAAGCCAATATGGTTATAACACACGTGTACACACACAAAAAATGCCCATTTGTATATTCACATATTTTCTCTGGCACTTGTTGTAATATATTTCCTAGCATGAGTGTACCCCTAGTGTTGGCCCGGTGTCTTAAATGTGAATTCAAAGAGGAGAATTGGAGAGCCAGCGTTTTCTGGAGGCAAATAAAATGTTGTTCATTGCCATGGAAACACACTTAGGAGGTAAGTAGGTTAGTAAACAACAGAGCATCTGTCCAGGTTAGGAGAGGACTGTGTCTCTATGAATTTGGACTGATTTGGGCTGACTAGCTGACTCTCCAGACCAGCACTGAAAAAATGTCCATGAAATACTCGTAGTTTAGACCGGACCTCAGATTTATTTGTGAAATGTGAGGAAAAAAGTATCACGGTATAGTTTGTGACATCACTAGCAAATAATTATTGGTGGTTAGACTACAAATATCTCTCAAATTTAATAAAAATGTTTGCCTCAGGGGGCTTTAAATTCTGTACAGGATACAACATCCTCTGTCCTTTACAATGCAGTTAGTTAGTTAGGTATAGTTGACAGGGAATGTGGCGACATTGCGGTAATATGGCGACATTGCGGTAATGTGGCATGCGCTGTAACCATATGGCCACCAAGGTGCTCCAGCAGTGGTCTGTTTAAAGCTAATGACCTAATAACATAGCCTGGACTGCTAAGGTTGATGTTTCAATCGTGAATATCAATGAGGCATTCAGTCAGATGGGTATGATCTGCAGTTACATTTTGAACTTGAGAAGTGCTCACCATTTTGATGGCACCTAATAACTGTGTCATGATTTTAGCTTTCACACTCTAGTTATTGTAGCAGTGGCATTAATTGTTCCTCACATCATTGAGAGTGATAATCCATATCTGGAACATTTATTAGGATCATCATTTTAGAAATGCAACTCTAGCTTTGCAGCAAATTTAAAGGCTTTATTAATTCTTTTTTTACAATGTGTTTTTATGTTTTGGCCCGCTGTACACACCTGCAGCATTGCCGCCTCAGCCAAATGCCCATTTTAAAATGTGGGCCGCCAGTGAGGAAATGGAGTCTGGACTGAGATCAGATTTACAATTTGTAAATGGACAGCGTGTTTGCCAATAGATATGGGAGCGGGTCACAATGAGATGATTACATTTCAGTTAAGTGTGCAGTGCGTCTGCATGGGGATATGGGGAAGTTTGATGCCTTCCTTTTAGATTATATTCTTACTGTACGCTCTGGGCCTGTTCTACATTTTGGGAAAAACGTTTAGGACCAGTTGCCTGGCAACCAGCGGAGACTCCAGGAAGTTACTGGTCCCGACCAAGAAAAAGTCTTGCAGAGAAAGAACATATATTGCTAAGAAGTGAAAATCAATTGTTCGTTCCATTGCAACATCAGCGCCCAGCAGCAAAGCTACGCTTTTGCCATTTTGGACTGAAAGTGACTACCGGACGCTAGTAAAACGTCTGCATAAAAGTGCCGTACAAAAGTACAACTAAATCATTACTATTCTATTATCATATTCTACTATAATAGCCTGTGTTGAACAATAAAATATCATAAATGTAATAAGCGTTTTCAGTCCAAATTGGCTGCAGGAGCTGTTGTCAAAAAGAAATACACCGGCATTTCGTCTCTTTGCTGCTCTTTGCCCCACAAAACGGCGATCTGTTGTATTCACACTACGGATTAAACAAATGGGATGCTTAATTCTGTTATCTTTAGAGGTGCTCGTGGTGTGGATTTTGTTACCTTTGGACAGAGCCACGCTAGCTGTTTCCCCCTGCTTTCAGTCTTTGTGCTAAACTAAGCTAACCAGCTGCTGTCTGTAGCTTCTTATTTACCGTACAGTCAAGAGAGTGGTATCGATCTTCTCATCTAACTCTCAGTCCAATGTGTTTTAACATAATGTAGACAAGATTAAGAATTTAAACAGTAACAGATTGGAGTGATTGCCTACATGTGTTTAACTAGCTTTGGTGTGCACAGTAAGTGTGAGTTAGCACTGATGATAGTGTGGCATTGAGCCCACAGACCCATCATACCAATCTATCTGAGATGGATACACTTGCCTTTATGGGCTTGTGTGTCTTCTTGGGAGCATATTAAAGTAATAAATAGCCTACACCATAATGTTATGGGCATTGGGTGCTTCAAAGTTTCCTTGAATGGCCCTACTATAAACTGCACATAGATATGTATCTGGATTATACTGACAAGGCTCTGGGGCTTACTGGCTCGACTGTGCCTTAGAGACAGTGGATCTGTCTGGCTGTGTATACCTGTGGAAGGGAAAAGGTCTAACATTTAACACAGTATAAAAGTCATATAAAATCCATTTTGGATTATAGTTTTACTCTACAGATTCTACAGGACATTACCCTCCTTTGTCCTCTCTTCAACACGGCGTGTGACTTTCTTACTATTAGGAATACTAGGAATTTATTATTAAACAAAGAAATCAGTGAACCAGAGGCACTGATTCACAATTCCACCCAAAGGCATTGGCAGAATATGCCGCTGAATTGTCCATCAGTGTCACTGGACTGATTTATTTATTTAATACTTGCTGGTACGGCAGTTTGGGTACTCATCCCCTGGGGCTTTTTGCTCTCAAAAGCTGTATTTGTCAGTGTGTGCATACATGTGCGTACACACCGAACACACACACACTTTTCTGAAAGCATGTGTGATGTCAGCTTTAAATGCTTCTACCACTTCTTGAATCTTGCATGGCAATCTTGCTTGGCACTTTTAATTATTACAAAGTGCTCTGGTCCTCTTTTCCCTTCCTCCGTCTCTCCCCCATCAGCATATCTCCCGTCTGTGGTTGACTGTTCATGCTGTTTCATGCATTATTTAAGAGCTGACTATGACGCGTCATTTGCTGCCATTCTGTCTCACCTTTTCTCCCCTTAGGAGCACGCTTCATAGCTCCGATGGTGATAGCTGACCCCATCTAGACCTCTTTCACTGGGTTGTGCATTGTTTGTTTTGGTTTTTGTATGTGTAAGAACAGACTGGAAAGTGTGGATACAGAGAGGGTTAAAAGGGAAATGAGGAATCAGCAGAAAATTAGCCACTATGTAAGGCTGGGCGGAATGGAGAAAATCAAATGTCACAATATTTTTGAGCAAGTACCTCTATTGGTATTGCGACGAAATTGTAGGATTGACCAGCGAGTGCTCAAGGGATGACGTATTTTCGTAGGCCAACCAGGAAGTTAGCATCGCCCTGGGTCTCCTTGACAAAAAGCCAATGGGATTTTTATATTGGGTTTTGGATAATTGCAGAAAATAAGCTCTGTGGCAAACAAACATTGTTCAGCAAGATAATCTTCACAAATGAACACCACTTTTAAGATTTTTGAAGTGTGAATGCAATCGGCAGATGTAAAAAGCTAACGTTCGGCTATAAACGAACTACACCACGGTCGTATGAGCGCGGGTATAAACATCAAGGCTGTAATGGCGAACGAGTCAGCGTGGTGACGTTTAGTAGTCTCATTTAGCCACTTGTAAGCAACCCCCTTTTTTTAAGACACATAAAGGCTTCAAAATTCATGATTGGGGTATTTATTGATATATTTTATGTTGTAGAAGAAAACGTTAAGATCTCTTAAGTTTGTGTTAACCGACCTTATTTCAACACATTGACTTCCAGACGAGGGAACCGGAAGTGCTAAAATGCTAACTCATATCTGGTTTTAGGACTCATTCCTATAGCACTCTATTGGTGCTTTCACAAAATATTTAGACAATGAGATTTTTGATAAATAGTCATCAGTAATGTTGCTATAATGTAAAGTAGGTAAAGGCAAATAATAGAACAACTAAAACAGTCTGGTAGGTTCAGAAAATTACATATCCAAAATCTAAGACGACATCTACTCTCATATCACAATATCGATATAATATTGATATATTGCCCAGCCCTACCTCTATGCTTCTTTTTTATGATGTTCTTTTCAGGATAACCATGTTGGAAGCTTGCCTTTACTTGTCTGAGTTTGATAAAAGACATAATATAAATGTAAAACTTGGAGCAGAAAAGCAATATTTTCTGTGCTGAAATTGAAAAGACCCAAGCAATGACATCGCAAAGTGACCGTTCTGAATTGAATCTCAATTCTGAAGGTTGAATAAAAAATTCTGACTAGATGAGAAAAAGACATGTTCACACTCACTAAGATACATTATTGATGGCATGCCAGCATTCAGAAATATCCAAGACGCCTGGCAGGTTTTTTCTTCGTCTTTGTTCTTGCTCTCTCTCCCCATCTCGGGTCCCCCAGTTACAGCAGAGCAACTATCCCATGTGCCAGTCACGCCTGAAGAAGAATGGCGCTCTCTGTGCACTTATAGCTTACCCCACGGCTGTCTCCTCCTTCCAGATCAAATCGTAAGGAACCAAAAAATATAGCGGCATCCCACCTTAAAATTCACTCTGCCAGCAGCCCTTGCAACCACTTGAGAGAGCCTCGATGACAAACTGGGCACGATGGCCAGTGGACAGGCCGCCGATCGCTGTCCTAAATACCAGACTGTGTAGATATTTTTGAATTATTTGTGGATGTCCTCTTCTGTGATTCGCGGTTATTGTCTTGTGCGTGCAGAATGCTCGTAGCACTGTTTTTGAAAGGTCTCCATTAGTCCCCTAGCGTGATAACGTATGTAGCCCGAGCAACGCTTGAACACTCTTGTGTATTATAAAAATGAGAGTGCAGTGAAATATTCTATGCAGCACATTCAGTAAGTACTCTTTTGAAATGTCCTTGAAAGTGCGCGTGATAAGATATAGTACCCAAACGCAGCCACAACACATGCAAATTGCTGTTTGTTACAATAATTGTTCAGCATTAGTTGGCACCAAGTGTACTCCATTTCCCCTCTGGGTTGTCTGGTGCGCTGGTTACAGCTGACAGGAAATGCGTTTCTGGTCATTAAGAGGGTCACCAGAGAGCACAGTTACTAAAAAGGAGGGTCCATCAGCAAGCACTGGCCGACAAATTATCCCATTTTTTTGTTGTGTTTTTGTAGGAGACGAAATATAACTTTCATTTTCTACCTCCCTCTGATCTTTAGAGTGGAAAGATGAGCCCTGGTTAAAAGCACTGGGGGTGGAGAGGAGATTTGACAGACTACAAGCAGCCACATCATGATATCTTGTCAGAGATTGCCTATTCATATCTTTGTGGGGGGAATGTATTGCAGATTATACAATGGAGACCTTCTGCAATATTAAGGCAAACACTTTCCTCAAAGCATATAAGGAGTGTATGTATACTGTACAATATGATTTCTATTGAATTACATAATGCAGTCCTGTCCAATTAGCTCTTTGAGAACCAGGCTGACACGTTATTGATTCTGCATAAGATTCCACTTTTGCAGATTTGGCTCATTCCAGTGGCCCTCGACAGAATTATAATGGCTAAGACTTTATGGATTTTAATGAGTCCATTGTGATCTAGTGTCCATCCATATTCACATCGGAGCTCATACACGCACACACATGTGGGACCCTTTTAAGTCATCCCTTTCTTTCCCTTTTTGAGATCATTGTTTTATGAAGGGATTACTGTTTTTATCCCGCCGGTGCTCTGAATTATGCTGTCTGATGTGACTCAACAGATGATTTTAAACTGTAAAGGCCTTTTGGTGTCAGTAACCCAAAGGGTTTCTTTGGGGTTAGGGTGTGCTCACTGGCAAGTCATTGTAACGCCACTCATTGTCAGGTTCAAACACTTGTGTCTCTAGGAAACTGTCTTGTGGTGGTCCCTATGTGTTTGCTCTCTCATACTCTTTTTCTATGTCTGCTCTTCTCTCTGACTTTGATGCCACGGTATCTGTATCTCTGTGTCTGCTTGGGAAAAGCAGTAAATGAAGGCAAATGCCTTGAAGTTCCACTGCATTTAGCATCCTTGCTTGCTTGCTGTGACACTTTCCCCTTCCTCTTAAAACCCCAAGCACCATCTGTTGTCATTAGTGTCCAACATCCATGATGTAGCAGGGCTGCTGTCTCTGCCTTCCTCTCTCTGGCAATCTTTGTCACCCACTGCCTGTTACTCTTTGTTGAAGGCCAAATGTCCAGAAAAGTTATGCTATGATACTATGTGTGGAAATAGATTTTTTTTTCTAATCTACAGCGTTTAACATTAGAAAGATGTGTTTTTGTTTTTTTGAAAGTCTGTCACTAAGTGAGTGACTGATGAAGTGACGCCATTGTTCTTAAGTGACTGATGAAGTTACACCATTTGTACATTACACCATTGGGGTTGCTGTGGCTCAGGAAGTAGAGTAGGTTGTCCAGGAAGTGCAGGAATATTGGCGGTTTGATCTCCGGCTCCTCTAGTCCACATGTTGAAGTGTCCTTGGGCTGAACCTAAAACTGCTCCCGAAATCTGTGCCATCAGTGTGTGGATGAGTATTTAGATTAGATCCTGATGGGCAATTTGACACCTTGCATGCCAGCCATGTCTCATTGTCTCATCCTCTTTTATCCTTTGTCTCTTATCCTCTGAGACCTAGAACCTAACAGCCTCTTGCCCCAGAGAAATGTTTTGACTGATATGTCCAATCATGTACTTAAAAGAGTGTTACTGGCCATTTGCCATGATGTGGATCTACTTTTTGTCCCCTGTTAAGAGGGTGGTAATTGCAGTGGTGGTGTGGAAGGTGTGGTTGATGGCTGTGTATTGACTTTTTAAGGTTAAGAATGATTTGAATGTTGTTAATAGCAAACACCTGCCCTTAACAGTCATTTTTGTAGTTTCTCTTCGTTACTCTGAAACGTTGTGAATGTGTTAGTTCTTGTTTGAATTGAGTGTTCGTCCTCATTTCTCTCCCTCTTTCCTCTCTCCATCATAGATCATGTAAAGCGGAAGATTCGCCGGAGGCCATCTTGGGGGCGGGGCATCATCCGTAAGAAGAGGATCTACAGGAAGGAAACGGAAGAGGAGGAGGGGGAGCCCGAGGCAGAGGCGGAAGTCGCCGGGCCTAGTGACTCGTGTCTGACGCGGGATGAGGAATCGTCGTGTGATACCATGGGTCCCCAGCCCAACGGCCACCATGCCCATCTCCCCTCCACAGAGGAGGAGAGCTCCAACGAGCCCCCTGTCGCAGCTCCTGCTGAACCTCCGGATGCCAGTGAAGCCCAAGGAGAGCCAACACCTAAGGAAGAGGAGCCCACAGCCAAAGAGGCAGATCCTGAGAACACAGAGAAACACACTGAGCTGCATTGCCTTGGTGGCAGTTCTCAGCCCAAGGCACACAGGGATGGCCAGGCCAAGCAGGCTGACTTCCAGCCTTTGATTAAATTGTCAGAGTCTTCAAATGCTGAGGTCCAGCCTAAGCACACAGAGGGTCTCCTGGTTTCACAAGCGGACTGTGTGAATGGGAACGAGTCAATGGACAGCCTTGACTCGCAGAGCCTCAAGAGGAGCAGTGAGGCTGAGAAAAGGACTCCTCAGAGCACGGCGGGGGGCTCTAACGAACCAGAACAGGAAGAGCACAAAGACAAAAATGAGAGCCATCCAACTCAGGAGCACCCTCACCGGGATGGGAGTGCAGTAACGGAAAACGTTGAGGAAGATCAAGATACAGAAGGTATACAGCTAGACCTAGAATTTACTGTGATCCATAAAGCTTTTTCCCTCCATCTCAAGTATGTGTTTATATGTTTTAATGTCTTTAGCATTCCTTCAAAATGCAAATATAGAGTACATAACATTTTAACCTACTTTGCTTGGTGCTGGATGCGTGCTGTATTTCAAGTAATGTTTGGCTGTTAATGGGTTTTGGGTCACTGGTGAAATTTCAGAGCCCACCTGTCACATTTGCAAATATTTGGACAAGCTATTAATCAGCTAGGATTTTTTTTTTTTTTTATAAAAGTTGATCCTCTGAGTTTTGAACTGCGTCTGAAGGGAGTTAAGTGAGAAGAGAAAAGTACAAGTTCTCAGATACTTGTTTTGGTCTGTTCATTTTACTTGCTAATCAGATGATCTTCACAGTAGATTTGCAATTAAGCAAGTTAACAAAATCTGTTAATTTTCACACATCCAGTCGGTGCTTTGCCCACCACTTAATTACGACGATAAATTACTTTTTTGATCATCAACCAGCTCCTCTGATTTGCACTCGGGTTAGCTTGTAGAATAGAGAGAAGACATGAATAATGCAACGTATGTCATACAGAATATAAAAATGCTTTCCCCCGGCTTAGCAGATAGTATATTTTAATGGAGAAACTCCAGGGGCTTGAAATCATGTGCACCTTTGTAGAAACTTGTCACCTTGTGATAGGTGTCCTGATATATTTTTTTGTCTGTAAAATATTCACAATGATGGCTGACTTTGCCATATATAATTTTTCCTTAGCCATGAGCCATTATGCCCTTTCTATTGTTGTGTAGTATTTCAGTCAGAGATAAGCCAATGCGTTTATGCGTTTGATTCCGGGCCTGTGGCTTGGATTGCGACGAGTAGAGGCCAGCTGGAAAACTGAGGTAATGGCGCTCCTAGAATATGGAGGAGCCATCAGAGGATGGCACGATCAGCCAACAGAACACAAACAAAACTGTGGCTCCTCAAACAACAGACAACTCAGCTACTCCGCCCCCACTCTCATTACAAGCTCAGCCAGGCCTTTTGTTTCCATCAAAGCGTTTCTTCAGCACGGTTATAAATGGACAGGAAAGAGGCCAGATGTGAAATATTGTGCCCTCAGTAGCAGCAAGTAGCTTAGAATAGATTTTCTTCATGTATTGCATTCATCTTGTAGCCATGGCAGTTGGAATTCATTTCCTTTGAAATCCAGTTTGTGCTATTCAGAGGTCTCAAACTTAGCTCACCCATTCATTGTTGGTTGTTTTTGATTGCTACCACACCGTATTAATTCTTTATAACCCTCATTGTTAACCCTGCTTCCATCAATAATCCATTTGTCTTTTCATAGGCGGTTCCATAGCCAAGACATGCAAGATGAGCCCGTCAGAGCAGCTGAAGGGATCTGCTGAAAAGAGAGAGGAAGAGCCACAACCAGTCCCTCCCCATCCTCCCGTAGTGGTTGACCACCAGCGACTTTTGGTAAATATTCCTAATAAAACCCTTATTTTGCCCATTATTGGTGTATCGGTACATGCAATTCTCTGTCTGAAGGCTACAGTGGATTTGGGGTCATGGTTCAGCATGTTTTCAATACAGTACGGAAATTAAAGAAAGTACAGGTGTAGATAAAAAAGTTACTGAAGGCTGATTTTTATGTGGCTGCTTCAGTGTCAGGGTCCTGGTATTGTGCATGCTGGTTCACTGCCATACTGTCATGGCTTACTGGGACACTTGAATAGAATGGAGCCATAATTCATTTTATTTGTAACATCTGTGCTTTTCTTACTAGGACAATAATTAAGTATCCAATTTGTACAGTGTGCCCGCAAAGTTATAAAAAGGTCATCTATAAAAAATAATATACTAGAAAAGCAGCATTTCAATGTGGAGGTGCTTTAAAGGCTCTTTTTTTCCCCAAATAAAGTTGCTAGCAGCACTAGCTCCAAAAGTCCCTTAATCTAGCAAAAAAATTTGTCAAGTCGGCAACACTGACAGTCCGTCGCTTAAGGCCTACCTCCAAATTCACTCCCCCCACTATTATCATTATGACTATAAACATATGATGAACGTGAATGGCGAACATGGCTATTGTTAGTACTCATAGCTGTCAACAAAGCAGCTTGTATAAGACTCCGGGCAGAGTGCGCAGACAGACAGGTAGGTTTATTACAGTCCTGCAACAGATATCAGATTTTGTTTCTTTTTTTGTCAGAGCATTTGATTCATTGATTACTGTCGAGATGTAATGAGAATTTCAACTAATATAACAAAAAATGTTTTTCTACCAACCCTACCTTTAAACCCTTTTTCTAATGTCACTACCTAGCATTGATTTAGTGGAATGTGGTGCATATCGGTACATCTTTTCAAGTTTATTTGAATACAAAATCGTTATTAATTATTTATTTATTCAATATAACCCTTTATCTTGTGTCAGGACTGTGTGATAGATGGCAATTTTTATATAAATTCCCTCTAATATGGAGTTTGTTTTAGACCCAGCGAGGTTTAATCTGTCAGTCGTCCCTTCATTGTGTTATGGCAGCATTTGTTGACATGGAAATCTACATCAAAGCTTGAAGACATTGGCCGCAGGGTACCGCATTCACTGATTGGTTAGAAAACCCCTCATAGCCACTCTAGTGCCACCAAGATTTCAGCTTTTTTTTAAAACCCCAGCGCGTGTCCCATCACCATCTTGCTTGATTCTACACGCTCATCATTCTAATGCAGACCATGAAGGATGTAACAGCTGGGGTGATTTGGCTTTGTGCACTGACTGTGGATTGGAGATTTAACAGGTACTGTGATCTGTATCAAAGCAATGATCTGGTAACAGGAAGAAGAACATTCTTAAGGGGAAAACATGGTCACACCAAATGTCCATGGTCATTTATTATGATCAAGATCACCTTATGTATTCAGTTATTTCAGCAGATATGCTTGATTTATACTCCTGCAGCTGTGTGCCTGTGTGTTCTGTGCGGGCTGGTGCGGGCACCTCTCGCGCACGCCAAGCATACATAGTACTGCGGCGGATTGCATGTAGCATATAACTCTTTTTGATTTGGACCCGTGGTTTTCAAATCCCTTGTCAGACGGTCTTTGATTTATTCGATAGGCATGATTCAATAGTTCCATATAAGTTTGGCCCAACACTATTCCATGGCTGTAAAAAAAAAAAAGATGGAAGATTTGGATGATGAGGAGGAGCTCCTGTGCCTTAAAAGGTTGTTGTTCTTGTAACGGATGTGAGTTACTTGTCCGAAAATCCCACCTCACAACTCTGATGTCGATTCAAACTTCTGTGGCATCCGTGGTGTCTGGAGCGTAGTCATATTTTTTAGGAGGTGCGCGGTGCGTCTGCATCTCTCTGCAAGCTCCGGAAACCACCTCAGCGGGAGCACTGCACAAGCTTTTCCGCAGAAGTATAAATTAGGCATTAGGAATCAGTGTTGATATGCTACAGCACTCAAAGAACATTGCATCACATTCCCAAAATAATTAAACTAAATTAATTAAGCAAAATGAATTGTTTAGCTACAGGCAATATTGGAGAAGGAAAATCCAGAAGTTACCGTGTAGTTAAAGGTGGTAAATTTGAGATGGGAGCATTTCTATTGCCTCCGCACAGCTCTCAACATGGGGACAGCTGAGCCGGTGGTCGGATTACAACACACACAGAGGGAGAGTGACTTCATTCTCTGCTCAGGTAGACATTACTCTTCTATATCTTTTCATAGCAAATAGTTGTTTGCTGCTATATTAATGCTCTGGATATCATATATAGAGCACATTTAATACTGTATATATATTAATACATATTCCCTTTTGATTTATCATATGTAAAGTACTAAGGCTGTAAAGAGAAGATAAATATTTTCCAGCAAAAATAAACAGCCTAACATCCCACCAATAAGTGCGAAGATGTTGAAATATAGACTTATCGTTTTCAACAGAGCCAGCTGTGGCAAACTGTCACATTTTGCAACTGTCTAATTAGACTGTGATTATGGAAAAGAGGAGCTATAATCTAAAAATGTTACCAATATGCTTTTGTCTTTGTGTTATTTAAGTTCATACTCATGCTTGTTTAAATGTCGTCGGCAGTGTGTGTGTGCAGGGTTTTTGTAGTGTTTTCTCCTCCCTTCTGTAAAAGAAGCAGCTGTTGTTAATTCCTATACTCTAGCTCGGTCACTTATTGCCTCCTATGGACTGTCGAATCGCTTTTTGTGCACAGACAATATGCAAAAGCAGCAGAATGAACGAGCCACTTCGGTTAGAATGGTGTTAAAAATGGCACTGACGATCATACCCAGCTTAGGCCTGCTCCCTTTTGAATGCTAACCGCTCATGTTATCTTTAGTGAGCCAGCAGAGGTAGCTAGACCCGTCATCCCATTCTCTTGCTGGCATACCCTGTCACAAGCACTGTATGGTGGCTCATTTCGAAAACCTTCTGCATTTGGCATTAATTCATCCCTTTGTCCTCCGTGCTTTCTATAGCTCCCAAACACAGAGAAGTTGAACAGAGTTGGTATCTGTATAATTAGAAGTCCAGCATTATTTGAGCAAGGCCTAGAAGGCAGCACAAACTTTTGACTGTTTCTTTTTGTGGAATGGGACTTGAGGTGTAGAGGACGGGGGAAACTCAATCATGGATGACCATCCTTAAGCTTCCTCCAGATCCATAGGTCTGTTCTGGAGCTGATGCTGTCACACTGCCCTTCTCAGATGGATGACTTCTGAGGCTTATCCCTCCTTTCCATTCACCATATGGCCATGCCACTGTCTCTCTCCCCCCCTTTTCATCTTTCAAACATCAATTTTGTAGCCCTGCCACCCGAACACGGAGGGAGCCAATTACAGCGGCAGACCATTTCCACATCCCTCAATCAACAGGTGCTGTTCCTGCGACATTTGAAGGAAACAAGGTTATGACTCAAACATGAGCTTCTCTCTGCCTCACTAGATCCGCCAACTTGTCCCAGGATGTGTTCAAGTAACAGTGAACATAATAGCAGCTCCGCGTTTTTTCTTCTTCTTCTGCACAGTCACGCTAGGGTCCCACCTAATACCCCAAGTGTAAATTGGAGCCTCGGCTCAGTGGGCTCCCCTGACAGCGCTTCTCACTGATCGGGTGTGGGGGGGTTGCGTGGTTTTAGGGCGTTCTGTGTAGTGTAATTCATGTAAAAGAAGTGTTCTTCTGACATGCTCTTACTTTTTCCTCAATGCTCCGAAGTGACATCCAGCTATCAAGCCATTATCTAGTGGCTTTTACCCGTGTCCCACGGGGGGATGATGGGGTGTTTTGTCTTGCCGAACCTGACTCCATCTTTCAAACTGATTGACAGGCTTTTTAGTTGGCCTGATCTTGGCGCTTCAACCGGCTGCCCCTACGGACCGCCACACACAGCACTAATCTGGGGGTTTATTTGTTAGTAGGGGGAAGAAGGGAGGGATATCTTAAAGAAACAGATCGTGAAAAGAGGGGACTGTGAATAATTGCTTTTTCATCCCCGGCTTACGGAACAAATTGAATATCCGGTGCGCAGGATGAAAGTCACCATTTAAGCAGATATTTGCTGGCAGGGTTGGGACTGGCATGCTGCCTGATGTGTATTAGGGTCCGCAGTGAGTGTTGCACTGTTCCTTCTCTTCTTCCTTCAATCACACTCATTGATTGCAGGAGGCTGATTATTTCTGACTTTTAACTCGATGGAAGAGGCTCTGAAATCTCTCTGGAATTAAATACCATCAGAGTGTTATGAGTTTTGTTCACAGACCCTGCACTCGAAAGCCTGTAGGACGGAGATTATTATTATTATTATTATTTCAGTATTTGCATCCCGCCTTTCAGAGCCGCGGCACAGTTATTTTCTCATTCACTTAGTAAAATCAAGTTCTGTTATTTATTGCCAGTTTTCGCTGAAATGATGCTTGATGCTGTTGAATGAATAAATAGGTCCTGAGGCTTGCTTTTCTAACTACTCCAAAATGTCTCTTATTGTCAGCTGTTTTCTTTCATCAATAATCAGACACTTGTCCACAGATGGGACTGGAAAGAAGTAGTGCTAATGATTGCAAATGAGAATTCAGAACAAGAAATCCAATCTGGCCCGGCAATTTTTTCCCTCCTTCTTACAGAGGACACACAGATTATCGTCTGCTCTGCTGTTTTCTTTAGCAGCTGCCTAGAAAGAGCTAGTGTTTCTAGTTGCTGGCACAGTATGGAGTCTTTTGGCTTGATGCTTAGCTATTACAGCATGTCAGGATTTCCTGTTTTAGAGAAGCCTGTCAACAGAAATGGCCCCATTTCAGTTTGTCATCTTCCTTCATCTTTAGCACTAATAACAGCGGGGGGCCCTCTGGCAAAGTAGCCATGCCACATGTCTGTTCAAAGGAGAACAGTTTAATGGTAGTTCTGGACCAGCGTTTGATTGTCAATAAAAATAGATAGCGTTTGAAGTGGTTCTTTTATTTTCATTCATTCCCACTGATGGCCTTGATAATGTGGCTATCTGCATGTAATTGCTCTTCCAAAGCTGTGCCTCTTGGCCATGCGTGTGAAGGCCAGCAGTGTCAATAGCTCACACAACATAAACATAGCAGTCTCTCGTATTTCCTTTATATTCTGTAGTAGTTTGCCCTTTTGCCAAGCCTTTCGGGGGATTTATTATGCCCTTTTTTTTTTTTTTTTACAGTTCTCACACCTCATGCATCCCACTCAACCCTTGGTTTATAAGAACTAAAGGTTTAGATTGTGTGGGATTATTTACTCATGATTAGTCATACAGCACATGAAGAAGATTTTTTTTAAATGCATGGCCTTGCTCTAGTCAACCCTGGTACGTATAATAGTAGCCAACAGCATTGGTCTACCACTGGAAGAAAAAACACTGCATTAGGGTTGATGGAGACATTCTGTGGCGGCTGGAGGGAATACTGTTAGGATGCTATTACATTTGTTAGCTAATAGCCAAGACTGGAATTTTAGTCAGGATGAAGTATTGGAAATATTATCTAACAAACATTACTCTCCGGCCACTAAATGTCTTACATTTGCTCTCAATTACCAATTAAACCACAAATAGATAATGAATATAAAAGGAGGCTCATGTTAACAGGTTTTGTTACAGCCCCATCAACAGACTGCTTAAAATCCCTTGATGACAGAAATGTACTGTAAAGATTTAACCCTCTGAGCCTCAAGCAGTTTCAGTTTTATTTGCTCCTGTCACATTTTACTCACTGTGGCCTTTTTTGTCACAGTTTGCATTTTTAGTACCTCTACCTGTCCTTGCAACCTCTCTTGTCCTCTCCTCTCGGCTCTGTGTGATCAGCCTGCAGTTCAGTCGCAGTTTCGCTGAATATTTGTTATGTGACTGTTGTACTCAGCTGAGTCATTCATGGTGTCCCAGTTGCGCTGAGGAGCACAGAATTTAATGTTTTTTACAGGATCTGGTTAATGCAAACAGCTTATTTTTGGGCGGAATTTTAAGCAAGACTTAGAATAATGCGATTTCGATGAAATATCACTATTTTAAGCTTAGATTAGGTTATTTTTGCTGACAAAAGTGTTTGTCACACATGAGTAATTTAAGGACCATTGGAATAATATAGATTATTTCTGTTTTTACAGTTTCTGGCTATGATAGATGATGCAATTTTGTTCATTTTTTTTTTAAAGAAAACATACCCGCTGGCAGGTTGTTGGGCTCAGCGCTTATTTAGATTTTTCCAGGCTGTACTTGTTTATATATTCTGAAAACACATTCTCATAATGCATAAACTGAAATGCTTAGTGTGCGTGGTCAGCGTGCTACACTGTTTAACACCCTTCCCTCTCCAATACACACACAAACACGCACTGTTTGCACTACACATGTAAAGGACATTGTATCGATTAACCTTTATTTCCCTTGAGGTTTACCCTAAGTTTAACCAAAGCTGGTCGATAGCTAGTCCTTTCCATAACCTTCCCCGAATCCTAACTTTTTCTATATTCATTTAATTTTGCAGGAGTATGTGGGGGTGTGTTTGGGGTTATTTATGTAAAGTCAATGCTGCAAGTTTCTCCTCTTTTTTATTACCTGGTGATATTGGATCACTGCTGTCTTGAATCTATAAAATATTAAAAATCTCTCCTGTAGCCTGCTTACTAAACATCGCATTTTTCTCAAATGTATCTGTTTTATTCAATAGGATTTTTATTCTTTAAAACATTTTCGCCTCAAAACCTGTCACTGACAATGGAGTAAAGGTTACTTCATCATTTTTACATTTCTCATTATTCCTACCTTTGCCTCGAGTGGCAAATAGTTGCATTTTATTCTCTAATATTTTGAGCTATTTTTACACATAACGCAAACAAACAATCTTCACATGGGTCACTTAGTTTTTATTATTTTTTTTATTTTATGACCAAGATATGTATGTACTGAGCAACTTTTTACGGTTAAAAGATAAACTTCCTAATCCATAGTCAGTCAAGAAGAAACTACATTTAAGAAGTGTTTAGGGAAGCCACTTATTAAGGAATTGACTACATTATGGCCTCATCTTGGTTTAGTTTAAACCCTGGCCAGGAAACTGGCCCTGAATCTCTAAGCTCTACATTGATTTAACACAACTCTTTTATTGATTTTTGCCCCGAAGTGGACACGGTTTTATTTCGTAGTTATTTATTTATATATTACTTTTTATTTTATGTATCTGGTCTGGCTGGGTCACAGATGGGCTGTTAGTGGCAAATTTACTACTTTCATGATGTGAATGTCTGAGTACCAGATAAAACTTGGTGACATCTAGACTTAGCTGGACATAGATATCAAAATACACGGAGATCCTTATTTATCTTGATTAAAAAAACAAACATTTTAATTTAAAAATCACAAGTAAACATCTTTAAACAACATCAGTGGAGAAGGTGTATTAATCTATTTAATCACATAGTAGATATTGATCTTGCACAAAGGACCTACCGCATAATATCATATACCTTTTCCTCCTCCATATAGAAAAAAGAGGCTGCACAGCTAACAGCTTTTATCAAATGGTTGGGAATTTGTCACTGATTTGATGTTAGAAGTAAAGCCAACCATTAAAGATGAGTCGTCAACCCCAGCAGGGTTTTTACATGCCCAGTCAAAAGGGATGACCGCTTCATTTTAATGTGCTGAGACCATGGTAATATGATTTGTCATGATCGTCTCTGACCCTTATAACACTATCTATATTGCATTACCACTAGTGCCACGTCCACACTCTGCCCAGCTTAAAGGCATTAATGGTATACATGGTAACAAGAAAACCAGAATAATTTATAATTCATTTTTTTCACTCGTGTTGGAGAAGAAAATAATCCAAGTTAAAACAGAAAGAAGAGGGTGAATTGTTCTCTTAGAGGCATAAGAGAGGCAGGCTTAATAGTGTCCCTGGTGATGGTGACTGTTGGGCTTCAAATCCTTGCTTTTTTTCCCTCTCACTGCCTGCTAACCCTTTTTTCTCACTTACTACTGAGGATGGCTCTTCACACACACACACACACACACACACACACACACACACACAGCTAGTGAAGCATCCTTCCGTGTTCAAAGATAAAGATCCTCACAGTTACCTCCAGTCTGCAAGTGTGATTGTTTATAGGTTGTTTGTTTGAAAACTTAAAGCCCAGATTTATATTACCATCAACATTTGTGATTACATAATAGCAGGGATGTTTTTTTGGAGGGCGGATTTTGATGAGACTGTGGGATGAGTTCACCATGACATTTTACTAATTATGTTTAAAGAGCAACTTGACACCGATGGAAAATCTTGTTTTCGCTGGCTGCCGGTGGTTGAAATTCCCACATTTATATATTTATTAATATGTGTTGTGTAACGCACAGAAGCCACATAGACTGGTGTAGAGGTTTCATCCCACCTTTCCATTATAACTCAAGGCACAAGGACCATATTTTAGAATCTGGTGTCAAAAGAGCAGCATAAATAGTTTGAAAAATGTAGGAGGGTAGACACAGTGGTGGTTTTTCTATCTCCCGGTGATCCTAACCTGGCATGGAGGGCAGAGGAATATGAGAAATATCAGCACACATGTGCAGGGGGCTGATGGTGTGACTAGGATTGACATCTCGTCTGGTTCATAGGCCAGGGGTTAAATACCAGAGCTGCTACACGGTGTAATGAATTTTGTTGGTGCCCAGTCTCTAGCCTGAATCCAGTCACATGAATCTCTTCTCATTTGTTGTCTCCGCCAGACCTAAGCCTTTCCGGCAATGGGCTAAGCTAAAAATGAGCCTTACTTAGGAGGGATGTCACAATACCAGAAATTTGGTAGTTGATGCTAATACCAGTGAAATTCCACGTTTCTCGATATCCAATTCAATTCTTTGAGTGAGTGTTAGTAAGTTAAACAGGTCATAATTCCCGCTCTAAAATCGATATTTTATTGCTGTGAAAACATCTCTTTTCTCACATAAAAAAAACCCTACATTTTACAAGATTGCATTTGAACACATCATGATAGCGTTATAATTTACTTTTACCTAATACTCATTTTTACTTAAGCTTGAGCTCATCATAATGAAACTCAATGTAACCTCTGTTAATGTTAGCTGTTAGCTCTGCAGAACTGTCCTGCCCACTGGCTGCTAACAGCTCATGTTAACTAGCTTTCCTCCTGCAGATTTCAACACGGATTTGTTGTTCACAGTGTAGCATTATCAGGTGAAAAGATAGGGTGCATCCCGTGGACGTGTCAATAGTGAGTTTACTGCGTCCTTTCGGATTTAAGACCCCGTTAGTCTCAAGCCCCCCCCCCCCCCGGGTCGGTTACAGTTTTCAGAAGTTTGACATCGATTTGGTACCAAAATATTGGTTCTTGTGACATCCCTATTTCCTAGTCTGTTGCAGGCCACATTTTGGCCTTTGTCATGGCTCAAAACCTGACATCCATAGAAAAGTTTGGTCTCATTTTGAACCGGAACATCTGCAGGATAATTCCATACCAGATATGTTACGATCCACTGAAGTTAGGCACGATATAAGATTAATAAATCCCTGTTTTCTTTGTCTTTACCGCCGTCTTGACTGTAACTGTTGACTAGGAGCTGGGAGGGACAATTGAGTGGAGGTCTGTACTCTACTGAGTGCACTTTTCTAGTCCCCCTTGTATTTTTTCCCTATTATTTTGGTAAATGCAATTTAAATAGTGTAATTGTCTGGTTAGAATTTTGCATACATTTCAGACGTGCGCATAAAGACAGTATTAATTAGTCATTGTGTCACAATCCTGGAACTTAACACCTACAAAAAGTCTCTTTATGATCAAATCCTCTCCATATACCATTATTATTCTGCTTTGTTCCCTAAAACCACTGTCATCCCAAGCCGCCTCAGCTCCGTCTGTGGTCTTAAGAAAAATGGGGATGGATAGAGATGTGAGTAAAGAAAAGGGATGTGAGTAAAGATGGGGAGGGGGAAGATGGAACAGGGAGTTTAGAGGGGGGCGAGGTTAAATGGTCCATGTCAGTAGCAGTCTTTAACGCATGGGATTACTGCCCCTTTTGTGTGCAGTGAGCTCACTCAATCACTGAGCCCGTGTAACACACACTCTCAACCATTTACCCCACACTGTCACAGCCATCCTGATCAAGCTGACAGAGGCTGGGGAAGTACACTGCTGCAATCAGCTGGCGAACGGTAAAGAGGAGAATAAATTGAAAGGACAAAAGAGAGAGGGTACAAGGGAGGAAATACACGAACAGAGAAAGAGAATGAAAAGACATACATTGGAAGAAAAGGAGGAAAAGTAGTGGTTGAAGGAGACATGAGGAGAGCCTCTATAAAACATTGAAATAGCCAAGAGGTGAGACGATGCACTATAAACTAGTGAAATGCACTTAAAGCAAGAGATGGGAAACATAATGAAAAATGGAAAAGAAATTCAGTGGCAGTCGGATAAAAGGAAGGTTGAAGTGTGAGACTTTCACATTATTATGCATATGTGAGATGGGTTGTAATGATGCTAATTAAAGCTTTTATGCGCGTGTTGTTAAAATAGGCATCTCACCGTGATGTGCTCCATTCGGTCCTCTTTTATGAGCTCTCATGGCTGGGTTGAAACCTGAGAACTCCCTTGATGTTAGACCAGAGTTACTGTATAAAAAGCACAAAAAGAATCCAATAAAATATGCTCAATATAGAGCGGCGGACAGCGCTTTTTTTGAAGGCAGCCGTGATGATCGTTATCACTTTGGATGGATTCTGAATATTAGAGGAATTCTCAGTGTTCTTAAGCTTCTGTATGCACACTTTATTTGTCAAGGGACCTACAGTTATTAGATTGGCCAGGTGGAGGGGTTTATGTCAAAGGCGTATTACCGGTGAATCCTCCTACACTGCCAGATTAAGTTATGGAAGTGTGATTATTTGAAAGGTATTATCTACTCAATTACAAGCCATGTTTCCAGGCTATTGAGTTCAGTGTGATAGGCACCTCCTGGAAGTCAAACTGAGAAAGTATTGCAAAGGGAACTTGCTGCTTTCAGTGTGAGTACAAGAGAGATTTAAAAAGTTTTCTTCTCTCTTCTCCTTATTTATTAGGTTTAAACTTAAGTTTAATATACTATTCAAAATCTACTATTGTTAAAACATTTATGTAGATAATGACATCATAAATACATTTTGAGAAGGCAGTGTAGAATAATGTGTTTACCACCTCAGGAGTTCAATAGCTACCAAGTGTCTAATCCTGTAACAGGTGTCATTTCTCACTCTTACTACTGTTGTGCTGAGTGTAGAGCAGAGTTTTTTTTTTTTTACAGGCTTGTAATGGGTTTCTGTGATGCAAATAAAAACAACAATGCAGGCCTCTGACAAGCACTAATAATCTCCCCCGTCGCCCATTACTTTCACTGTCAGCATTGTAGTGGGGGAGATGAAGGAAGAGTTATGCTACAGTAGCCACAGTTTGGCCTGATGGTTGTCCTTGGAGACTTTCCGGGACTCATCGGCAGCGCTGCTTAATAACATTTTGCTAACCAAGTATTGTGGACGTTGCATCCATGATGATTTTGCTGTCACATTTTAAGAAATTATTTTTGAAGGTTCATAATAATTCAGTTGAGAGCTTTGGGGAAGCACTCAGAACAGTCATGGTGGAGCCAAACTTTTTCTGTAATGCCGGGTACGCACAAGAATCGAGCCAATTTTGGGCCTGGTTCCCACCTCACGACAATCGTAGCAAAGCCCGGATTTTTTTTGATGGTTCTAGAGATCATCATTCCAGATATTCCTGTGATGTGAGGTATGTTAAGAGTGTTTTTACGTCCCTCGATCTGCTCTGAAGTCCGTCCATTCCGCACCAATCTCAGATCGTAAATATTAAACCTGTTCAATATTTACGATCTGATATCCTGTTGTGTGGACAGCCGATGGTGCAGTCACGTGGGAAAGAACGATAGCCAATTGAGAAGCAAGCTGACTGAAGCTGAAGGAAAACAACGTGAAGCATAAAGTAGTAGTAAGATGGAGCTCAGAAGTGGAGGACCAACTTGTTAATTTGTGGCAACCACACAAGTGGTTAATCAACGCGTCTTCATGACTTCATCCATCCTTTGTTAATTTCCTGTACAAAGCAGTGCAAAAACTGACATTGCTAATTCCTCCTGCCCGCCGTTCGCCATAAAGTCACGTTTGATTGCAAGAGATTTTGCATCCTTGCTCTCCACACACTATAGGAACAAAACTGTTCAATGTATCACAACATGTCGTTATGCGTGGGGTTTATCACACTTTCAACATCTGTTAAAATTTTAAAAATATTTTTATGTAGGCCAGCCTTAACTCCATTAGAGGTGTTTGTGCTGAAAGGTCAAAACGTCCCAACGAAGTGAAGTATTGCTCTCAAGGTCAAATATGTGGTCATGATTAAGTCTGTGTTGGGATTAAGTTTCTGCTGAAGTGTTTGTTGACGTGAAGCCGTAGTCCGTTACTTTAATCAAGACAACTGTTCTGTCATTTAAACAGGAGTCGCAGTCCGATGGAGTGCAATCATTAATACAAGGCTAACCTTTTTGCCTCTGTAATTTTTCCTTTTGCTCACTGTAATTATCTCTCAGACGTTTCGCTGATGAGAGGCTTTGACAAACATCCACGCTTTATTAATCTTGACATTGCCTTGGTTTTATGTGTTTAAGATGTGGTCACTGTCTCTCACATAGTCTCACACTTTCACACACTCGCCATTTAATTTCTATCGAGGTTTCTCTATTTGCCTTGCGTCGTTGATGGTAACTTTAATCAGTCTATGCATTCTGATGAGCGCTGTATTTAAATAGACACATATACACACACAGACTTTGGCTTGGGTAAAATGTGAGAAACGGGTCAATTAAAAGGGCCTTTGACTGTCCAGAATGTTTTA
This sequence comes from Sebastes fasciatus, assembly GCF_043250625.1. NCBI lineage: Eukaryota > Metazoa > Chordata > Actinopteri > Perciformes > Sebastidae > Sebastes > Sebastes fasciatus. Next base: position 9,975,708 of record NC_133812.1, read on the forward strand.
ATTAAAGTAGCAGTGAAATGTAAACTTGGTTCTAATTATGATTAGCCCAAATTAGCTGTCACTCTGATCTTAATTGCTTTTGAAAAGAGCTGACCTCCAAATGCTTCATCTCCAAACATCAGCGCTTAGCTCGTGTGACCAGTTATTCAGCACTGTATGCCCGTCTGTTTCATTGTTGTTCCTCCATACCAGTTATGGATATAAATAATAATGTATAGTATGTGTCTTTAAGAAGTAAATAAGTATTTAATACTTTATTTATAATGTGTTTGTTTGTATGTCTCCCCTCAGGCTCTACTGGATATGGCGGTGAAGAAGAGTGAGGGCTACAGCGTGGAGCAGCTGGAGAGACTGTACTCCCTTCTCGGCCAGTGTATCTACCAGCACCGCAGAGAGTACGAAAAGACCCAGCTACTGGAGGTCAGAAACACACATTCTGCATGAATAATTAATTAATTAATCAAGAAAATAATCAGCAGATTAAAAGGAATATTCCCTTTTTATGTGAACGTCCAGTGTTGATGGTAAATGTAGTCAATTGAAGCCATAAATTCCTCAATGCGAGCTATATTGACCGATAAAGCTGAGTTATTCTATTCGTGGAGCTGTGCCGGCAGTGCCTACATGTACCAGGATGCATTGCGTGCAATCTTCCGAAACCTCGCCGGCCATATCCTCTTGCACAGCTAATGCAGCCGCAGCCTCAGCCCCTCACTGCTGTATTTCTTCCCCGGCCATATAATCTGGTTTGAATAAATATGGCTGAATATCCGAGTCAGCCAAAACATTGTAAAATGCATCCTCGTCCATAACACCCTCTGCACTCATGTCATAAAAATGTCAAAAAAAAGTCATAGTATAGTGTGCCATTAAAAAGTTATAGTATAGTTACTGTAGCATTGACATGAGTAAGTACCACATGCACATTTAAAGAGTTTACTTTCCCAAACAAAAGACACAAAGGAGGATGGAGGAGTAAATTATGCCTACATGTGTGGTGACTCAGGAGGGATAAAATTAAATAAAAGAAGTTTATCTACAAGAGAATAAATATTTGAAAGCAATACAAAATGCCTGAGAGCCTTGCTGCATTCTAGTCCGTTATATTTTTATATTTTGAATTAGGGATGGGAATAGTTAGGATTTTATTGATACTACTACTCTTATAGATACTCTTTATCAGTTCAGTTCTTTGACACTCTTATTGGTTCTTTTTCATTACTAAATAATTGCTTTTTAATATATTATTTAAAACAAATAATAAATTCAGAACAGTATAAGAATTTATTTATATTTTAAATATAACTAAATGTTATTTCTAAGGCAGCAACATTATTGTTTACAACAGCAAAAGTCACTATATAAACTCAATAATATCTCACTAGAAACAAATCTAAAATGTCAATAAAATAATCAATATTCCTGAGTGAAGTTAATCGGTCATTCCTCCTGTCCTCTGTCCTCCTCCCTCTGCTGATGGGATTCACTGCCTGAAGGTAACGCTGGTAGAGAGAGGAGGAGCTGCTTTGTCTCAGCCAGCAGAGAGGTTTACAAGAATTTTAAGTTACGTGGCAAACTAAGCTAAACAGTTATGACTACATACAGACAGCTTTTGTTTTATCAATACTCTGGTTTTGCCCCGGTGCCTGTTTAATACTGGGCTTCGTTACCCATCCTTATTTTGAATTGTCAACTGCCGCCTAAATTTAGTGTTCCTTTACTTAAATAAAGACATTTCCACCATAAATTGGTGCATAATAATTCACCAAAATGCAGGAAATGAAGTGTTTGTCGCTCAAAAGTGGAAATGAAATCGACACCCTTGCTTCAATTGACTACATTTACCATCCACACTGATTGGACATCCACATAAAAAGGTGGCGAGTTTTCCCTTTAATTAACAGTGAAAAGAATCGTTAGTTGCCGCCCTATATGTGAGACATTGTTACGTGATTCCAACCTCTCATCTTTTCACCACACAATGTTCCCCCCAACATCTTGAACATCTTGTTACCAGCTAAACAGCAGGGAGGTTTAAGCCTCTAAGAGAATATGTGAACATAGCAAATTCAGTTGAGAGTGAATGTGAGACCCTCTATTACAGCTGTCTGATGGTGGACATCTTTTGTGTGTTGTACAAAAGATGTGACATTAGCAGTTCTGAAAGGCGTTATTGAGGCAAAATGGCCAGGAGAAGAAACCTGAGGATAAATATGTATTTTCTGACTTCACTTTTTATTCTGAGCTGCAGATTTGACATCATGCAAGCAGAATAACTCAGTCCAAGTAACTTGTTTCATGATGCCAAGTCAAATGTTGCCAACTTGACAGTGAGTTTCTAAACAACTGGTAACATTTATTGAACTAATAACATTCCAGGCATGATAGAAAAGTGGATCGGGGCAAATAATATCTGAGTAGAAGTCTTTCGTGTCTCTTATGGGAGGTTAGATGTAGACATCCACACACACTGAGAAAGGTTAAAACAGGGAATAGCGTCTGGAAGTGACGGGCATCATGACACAAACCACAGCTTTGTGTAGCTTATTGGAGGATACTTTAGATACCTGCCACTGAAGTGGAGCTGAGCAGCAGTGATGGTATAAATCAATAGCAGGGTTAAAATTTAGGATTTATTTTTGTATCAGTGTTCTTTTTGCTTCATAATAAGATCTAACAAGGACAGTGGGGACTCTGAGTAAGTTCAGGAGCTTGAATCCAAAATAGTTCATAAGAGAACCTTATATTCCTTCTTGGTGGGGGGTCAAATTCATTCAGACTTCAGGAAAGAATCACACTTTCAAATTTTAATTCTGTGTTCAACAACCTGAATGAGATTTCTGAATTTTCTTACTGATACAATTAAGCCTCTATGACCCCAGGAGTTAAAATACATGTACGAGCTCTATTTTTCATTTATTTGAGTTTAATTGTTTTTTATAAAAATTAGGACTGTCAAAGTTATATAATAACATAATAACATGTTAATGCAAATTTATTTGAACACCACTAATTTCTTGAACGCATTAATGCAATCGGTCTCTCGGAGGTTGTAGCGGGCTCAGTTAGTTCTAAAGCTAGAGTGAAGATACTGGCATCATATGAAACTAGAAAACCTAAAGGATCAATTGGCACCAACCATGTCATACTGCGATGGAGGCTAAATAACGCTCCAAACTTACACTCAATTTTGGAGAGGAAAAACTGGCATGGCCATTTTCAAAGGGGTCCCTTGACCTCTGACCTCAAGATATGTGAATGAAAATGGGTTCTATGGGTACCCACAAGTCTCCCCTTTACAGACATGCCTACTTTAGGATAATCACATGCAGTTTGGGGCAAGTCATAGTCAAGTCAGCACACTGACACACTGACAGCTGTTGTTGCCTGTTGGGCTGCAGTTTGCCATGTTATGATTTGAGCAGGTTTCTGGACAAAATTTGTCAGTGTTTTGTGTTGTTAATTCATTTCCAATAATGAATATATACATACATTTGCATAAAGCAAGCTTACATTTTGAACAGATTAAAAATGTGCGATTAGTTTGCGATTAATCATGGTTAACTATGGACAATCACGCGATTAAACGTGATCAAATATTTTAATCAATTAACAACCATAATAAAAATAAATACATGTTTCTTATTACTTTAGCAAAAATAGCCTTAATATAAGGTATTCTTTTAAGGTTATTTATGGGCATTTTATGGCATCATTTGATAATGGAGAGACGCAGGAAATGTTAGTAAACAGTGTAGGGGTATGATATGCAGCAAATGGTCCGAACCGCTGGGAAGGGAGTCGAACCTGGGACTCACTGCTCAGGGCATTTGCGCTCATGTGGTGTGCGCCCTAACCGCTCGGCTATCGGGTCGCTCCTCTATTTTAATTTTTAATCTCTCTTGACAATGTCCCCTACAGAAAAAGCTGCTGTATATTTTCCCAGAATCCCATCTGGTCATCTGCTGCTGCTGCAGGATGTCAGTGCAGACAGCGGGCCAGAAATGGCAGTGTCCTGGTGCCGGTAGCCAGAACTGGCTGACAGGATGTCAGAGAGAGGAAGCGGGAGAGGGAGAGAGCAGTCAGCCAGGTGGTGCCGCCTGTCGACAGGCCGGCTGGTGGAGGAGGGGAGGGAGCATGTCTGGGTTTCATCTCATACTGCCAACCTAAATTGGTGTTTCCAGAGCAGAAATGTCAGCTCGTTTGGCACGTGTTTTGTTTGCCTGTGTTTCCAACACACATCTTGACTCCACAGCAGGTCATCTCCTTGTTCCTCCCCAGGGAATGCAAAAAACATGCGCACATACACACCCGTATGCCGGGTTGATACTCAGTATGGCGGCTGAAGTCATTCCCACTTAATGTTGCAGCGCGTGGTGTTTGTGTCTACATTGTAGAGGCGAGTGAAATGGAGCGTGTCCATACATTTGTCTCCTTTACTCTGCTCCCGTCCTCCTCTGGGTACAGCTTGTCTCGGGCTTCCAGAAGCGCTGACCTTTCAGCAGATGGAGTGGACTACACCCTGCTTCCAGTTAAAGCCAGAGGGACCATCTCTGCCCTGTACACAATAACACGCCAACTATGTTCCTATCTACAAATTGGCGTTCACATTGCCCTAGACCTAGTATTACAATGTGCCCCTGCCTCAGACAGCAATTTAAAGCTTCGTAAGAAGAGCCTTTGACCTTTTAACCTGAATCTGTGCGGTGCCAGAGCTGTACACGCCACTGGCCTTACATCATTAGCGTTGGTTCTTTCTCTGCTTATTTGTGTTAATTACTGAAGATTGTGGCCTGCAAGTTATTTCATAAACCTTTTTTGGCTTGTTTACTGGAAGCAACATCAGGGGCAGTGCCGAAATTGTTCCTAAAACATGTTGGATTTCTACTAGGGGTGTCACGATTCTCCAAATCCGCTATTCGATTTCACTTTCGACTTTAAGGTCACGATTCCATTTTCGATTTAAATTCATTGTTAGACTATGGAGTCTTGATTTGTAAAGGTGAACAGATCACTCAACGTTTGTTGTATGCCCCCTTTATGCCACTGTCATTTACACTTTCAAATTCTTCTTTAAAAAGAGAACTGAATTAGACTACAACAGTCTACAATATAAAAAGCTGCATCTTTTTAATATCAGTATCTGTGTGACCCACCTCAGTACATAATCATTACCAAAACAAAACCTAAATCCATCTGCAGTGCATTACAAGTGTGCTGTAATCTACAAAAATACAGTTGTGTTGTCTTGTGTTGTCGCGCTTGTTTCTCTCCTCTCTTTTTCCCCCTTTCTCTCTCTCTCTCTCTCTGATTGCTGTCTGTCACCAAGGGCGAAGGCAGGGCTTGTGTGGGCAGAGCTGAGAGAGGGCAGTCGGCAGTCCGCCAGCTTGTTGCTCTCGCTACCAATATCAGCTGCTCCGATTCAACAATGTTGAGCTGAAAAAACATGCACGTAAGCTGAAATTCAGCCGTGTTGTTGTTCTGTCGAAAGATACAGTGACTTAATGAAAAACCTAGTAAGGGTAGAACAGCTATGAGAGCTAAGGAAAAGTCACTAACTAACGAACTGAAGTCTGCTAGCCGCTAGGCTAATTCATGCAGTGTGAAATGTTTAAAATGCCAAAGGCATATGCAGGAAGTGCTTTGAGTATTGATGCAATAGGGACGGCCCACATTTCCCATCATGCCCGTCTCCGATTTAGAATTGAAATTGTGACACCTCTAATTTCTACATCCATTTAGTAATTTGATTGGCTCTTTTTCTTCCCCTGGCGATAGGTGGTAAAATGTAGATGATGTGACTTTATGGCACGTAAAGCGATTTGGAGCATGTGTACTCTTTAAATCATTAATGATGGTTGATGTCAGACAAGGGCCTCTTTTGAGACCTTCTCTCAAGACTTTTTGTACCAATGTTGTTGACATATAAAGACAAAAATCATCATGCAGAGAAATCAGTTTGTCCATTGAGAGTAGCCTCTGTAGAACAGAATGAAATGCAGCCCAAGCTTTCATCGCTGTGAATCTGTTCTCTGTAGCTTTCGAAAAAAACAAAAACCTTCATCCAGGCACAAGATTGTTCTCTCTCGACTCTCACTTTTTCTTTTGTGGGAAAAAAAAAAATGCAGGATGTTGTTTTTGCTCTCCTAACCTAAACGCTCACACCGCAGGGAACCCTGTTCTCCCAGGGGTTGTAGAAAATTTGATCTGGGAAATAGAGGAAATCAGTAAGCGAGGTGGAAGTAGATAAGACCGGTTCAAAGAAGGCGGGTACGCCAAAGTAATTTATAACACCTTTGTCACAAATTGATGACATCTCGACAGCGGTGATGCCGGATTTTCTTTTAATGCATAGTGTTGATGGCCCCATTGGGAAATTAAACTCCTAAATCTACAATTCTGCCATGTTGAGCGACACAGGAATTAAACCTCTTCATGCTAGAGAGCGAGAGAGCACTACAGGCCTAACTCTATGTTGTTGAGACGGAGGGTGGCCGCTGTGGAGACTCGATGGATTGTCTGCTGTGTTTTTTGGGATGACAAGGTGAGAGGCCTTCGGGCAGATAGACTCGAGATCACACAGGTGCAAGGCGTCAAGGCAGCAAAGAGCTTATTTTTGCGTTGGCGTGCGGGTGTACAGGGAGACAGGCAGGTGGCATAGATGTGTCTAAACATGGGCTGTGACTGATGTGCTGAAACTTTCAGGGAATTTTCTAAACTAAGTGACTTTTTATTCAGTCACACCAGCTTCACTTTTCATACCGTCATTGAGTTTTACTGCGTGTGTGACCTGGTGTTGATAGTTGTGGGGGTATGATAAAGGGCTTAATTGATGCTATAATTGGAGTTGGATGGGTAGTTAAAATCAAATGCAGAAATAGCATTACTTCTTTGACCTTTTTAAATCCATTCAGAATGAATTGCATAGTTATACTGGGTATAGTTTTCATTTTATCTGGATTATCAAATGAACAGCTGGCCACAATGCACAGTTTCAATTAACACAAGAATTTTGGCACCACTTGAACATTTGTTTTGTGGCCATGAGAGGATTACAAACAACATCAGAATTTAGCGTCTGAATTCAATGCCATGAATAATGAACAAGGCGTTCAGGTAGACTTTTCAATCAATCCAAATATTCAAGAGAATTTCTAAGTGGATTTTGAAAGGAATAAATAATATAATATAATACAATAACACAAAAAAAAAAACTTTTTTTGGACTGCTCGCTTAATCAGTATCTGTTAACCTTTTGGTCTCTAAAATATTACATACTAAAAATACAGTATATTCAATATATTATTATAGTTAAGACTCAGAAAAATGACAAATGCTCAAATTTGAGTGGATTTTTTCTTTTCTTCTCATTTTTCATTTAAAAATGTCATTTAATCAATTATCAAGATCAAATAATAACTGAATGACATCATTCCAGCTTTAAAGGACCAGTGTGTAGCAATTAAGGGCATCTATTGGCAGAAATGGAATATAATATTAATAAGTCTTTTCTTTAGTGTATAATCACCTGATAATAAGAATCGTTTTGTTTTCGTTACCTTGGAATGATCCGTTTATATCTACGTAGGGAGTAGGTTGCCGCCGCTCTCCCTCTCTTGCTTCACCGCTCACTTCCCACGTACACACACATTCTACTCACTGGCTCTGCTCCAAATGGCTCTAGAGATTCCCGTTTTTGCATCGGCCGCCGTAGCCCTCCAACACGCTTGGCACACGGGAGAGGCTTCATTTGGTTGCAATCCCCTCACCTCACCGCTAGATCCTACACACTGCACCTTTAAAGTCCCCATGACATGAAAAATAAATTTTCCCAGTTTTAATCCTGTATCCATGAGTTAATTGTTCATTTACCGCTTGTTAAATGACAAATATATGTCAAAAAACAGTATCAGAGTATTACATCAAAATCTGTCTTTTCTTTTCCTGTAAACGGTTTAAAATTTTTGCTGACTCTTCCAGCACTCGGGGGCGTTTACAAATGAGACGTTGGGCGACTAGCTAGCCAATCGTTTGTGGATCAAATCAATATACGTTCTGCGGTGGGGAGCCAACAGTCCTCTGCTCCGTAGCTCCTAGCTCTGTATCGAGTAGAGATGTCCGATACCATTTTTTCCTTCCCGATGCCGATTCCGATACATAAACTTGCAGTATTGGCCGATATTGAGTACCGATCCGATACCAGCGTGCTAAAATAAATATATAGTTATTATTATTATTATTGAACAGCTGTTTACTACTGACCATGTATGGATGTGATATGATTAATATCTTTGTTGTATGGCCTGGCTCAGGTTTAACCCTTTGTAAAACATGAACAAATGCATACAGAGAATGAATGACATAGAACTTTCTTTTATTATTCAGTTTGTCAGTTACAAAGAACATAAATAAATGAAGCTAGGAATAAAGAACCATTCCGTATTCTCTTAGCTGTCTCCTCAGTGGACAACTTTTGTGCTAATTTGTCCTGCAGGGTGCTTTATTCACACACCCTACTAGGTTACAGTCAGCCCTCGAAACGGAAACTTTACATACTGTACATATCACCGTTTTACTTGTTGGATTTTCTACTGTGAAATATTGCTAAATGGCTGACATTTCCCTTGCTCTGACTACCGTTACAGTTACACTCTCCACTAGCACCGCACTGTTGTCGTTTGCTATCATCACGTGACAAACTACCTGCAATCAGTTCTTCTTCGCTGCTCTAAAACAGTAGTTGCCAGTGGCAGCCGTGATGCATCCAGGTCGACAGCACAGTGAAGGCTACTGTTTTGAAGCGGCGAAGAAGAATTGATTTCCAGTTAAACAAGTTGATTTTTTCTGGGTTAATAAATGATGGTATCGGATCAGTGCATAGACTGGTGTACTTGCCGATACCGGATTTTTGGCAGTATCGGACGCGGTTCCAATACTGGTATTGGTATCACAACTCCAGTATCGAGCTAAACTATAAGCCTGCACACTTTTTAGCGGCCCAATCAAATGCAAATGATTTGATTTAAATCCCTCTTGTAACTGTACACTGTTCAAATATTCTGTTTCATTGTGAGATACGTCACAGTACAGCAGTTAGAGACGCTTTAAATTCCGTTTCAAGGAGACTTTAATGACCTCTCTGTCTGGGCTCCCTTTAAAGACATGTTGAAAAAAAGTATTCAGTGAAGCAGGAAAAGTTCACCTCTCTTTAGAAGAGTAAAATTGCTTTTTACTGTAAAGTTGATAGTTTTTAACTTTTGTTGTAGATGTTGGAATTGGTATCTTGTAGCGCCGTCTGTCGCACTGACTGTGTCTGAACACACACACACACGGTGTAACATCTTCAAGGCATTAATCACGGTCTATTGCAGGCTAACATCCATCTCTCTTCCTCCGACTCTGTTCAGATTTAGTCAGTGTCAAACTCTGCTGTTTTCACGCTGAGAAAAATCGCCTGTCTCATTCCGGCACAGCTTTGCTTCATTTTACATCATTTATCATGGTGAAAGCTGTTGTTTGCTGTGGGAGATTTCCAAGTAATATTGAAACCGCGGCGCACAGATGCTTTATACACACATATCTGAGTTTGCAGTGTTGTTCGAGACTAAAGCAGTATGTGTTTATGTGTCTTGTTTTGTGGCGCAGGAGATGGAGGAGAGAATCCAGCATTTTGATACATTCCCGTGAGATGGAGAGAAGACCTTATCAGGTAGATCCTGATAAACAGCCCGGGACCACAAAGACACACACAAACTGAGTGAGAGAAGGAGCTTCAGCCCCTCGACACAAAAAAAAAAACACACGCAAAATCCAGCGCCCTCTTCGTGCTGGGGAGGAGGGGACACAACGACGAGGACGACGTTGAGGACAGAGACATTCAATGGTGCTATCGTCTCAGGAACCTGGCCAGATCCAGACCCATTCTACACAACCAAACTCCTGGAGGTGTGTCGGTCACGCACGCACACTCACGCACACAACACCGGTGACGGGCGCAACCCTGGTGCTAACTCGGGTGCTATCCTAACTTTCATCCATGCTGCTCTTTGGGATTACTTCTTAACTCGGATGACTAGCAAAAACCAACAGATCGGGTGATGTCATATCGCAAACCTGGCCGCTTCTCCACGGAGCATACACTTGGGTATGCATGTATTTCTACAAACACACACACACACACACAGACCAGAAATGCACACACCCTCACCCAGATCCTCACCAGCAGAAGTGTGAATGCAGAGTGCCGCTAGGAGATGAGGACAGTATAATGTTCTGAATCACTGAACCACATTGCTGAGCCCATCTTTTTCCCCCCTGAGTGGAATGCTTCGTCATAGGCCAGTCGTTACCACGCTGTTATGCGGCTCATTCTTTTCTGCCATTTTTAGCTACTTGATTAATTCAATATCTGAGCCACCGTCGAGGACACTCACCCAGAACAATAGTTTACAAAGAAGTTTCAGCGCGAACACAGGATTTCGATGAGGTTAGCACAGCAGGACTGGAAGCGATTATGTCCTCGTCATTACAGCGGTCGTCGGGCGCGGAGAGCCCGTTAGCCCCCTCAGCGTTCAGTTGAACAAGCGGAGCGTCGCCTGTAGGTCAGCCGTACAACCACTTTCACTCACAGGACCACCTCTGGCGTTCACAGTCTTAGCAGATTGTCCTAAATAATTTGTGGTAGCGTAAACCGCCCCTCCTCACTACATTCACGGTCTGAATGTTTCCCCTCCCACTCAAGCTGTGCCCGATTTTTTTTCCTACCGACACCCCGGCTGAGGATCTGGAAGCAGTACAAATTGGAACACGTCTTAGAGTTTGCACTGCCTAGTGTGTGCCTTATTTAAAAACCTCATATGACACTGATATATTTAGCAGGATTTTTTTATTTACTAATTATGACGTTGGGGTGGGTCCTAACCACTGAGGTCACAGTGACCTTGAAGCAAAAAATATATATATATATATATTTCAATGCCATTAGGTCGTTTAAAAACATATCTAGGTTATACATCTCTGAACTGGGCCAAAACTCATTTGAAAATCTGATTACAAAAGTAGTACTTCTATGGCTGTGTCAGTGTCTGGCCAGATGCATCCGAAGATGCACTTGATATTTTCATTTAAATGTATTCCTGTTAAAAACCCAGACCTGTTCGGGAGGTCGGTCTCCATCTGAGCGGACAGCAGGCGTACGAAGAGGTCGACGACACCAGCTTTTCTTCAGTTTTCCATATGCAAAATTATGAAGCGAGAGTCAAAAACGATTTACCGTGCCAAGTGTTATCCCACTCCCGAAAAACAGGTGCTGACTTAACGGTGCCTGTTCACAGGAATTCAACTATGAAAATGTTCTATTAGATGGTAAATCTTCGTGTTATGTTGTGTATTTGATAATTATTTCTTAAATTTTTTAAATTTTTTTTTTATAAAATGCTTTTGCTTGACTTGAGATTTTTTGCATGGGTTGTGAATCCCTAATGAACAAGGCCATTCTAGGCAGTGCCCGTCACTACGGTGTTTTAAAGCATTACATGATTATTATTTTTTTTCCTCCTTTCAAATGTGTGTACCGACTCTGTGGATTTATTTCATCTGTTTTTTTTCTCGACACCAGACAAGAGAAGCTGGATTCTGTGGATTGGCACAGTAAATGTGTTCTGACTACAGTAAATGAAGGTATTTACTGAAGCTTTATAAAGTTGGTTGTGGAGATGCCATATTTTTGAGCAGGTGTAGACTGGAGAAGACCCCCCCCTTCTTTCACCCTTCCAAACCTCTTGGTGCAACTCTGACCCCAGCTCACCTCTGCCTTTTCTCAGATTCTAGGTGACAAAAGCTAAGACCATATGCAAACTGGCAACGACAGGTTAGCACTTGGACTACTGCAGACAGAAAAACCAACGCTACCTCAGCTTAATTTATTTTAATGCGAAAAACCGTTTACTGGGTACAAAAACAGTATTCCCCCTCCCCCACTCTCTCCCCTCCGAAATACTGTTGCAACATCTCCAGTACCATCATAGGTACCAGATCAGTGAAACCACGGCTGCTGCAGTAATCCAAGAGTTGTTTATATCTCTCCGATTGTTATGTATGTTTGCATTTGAGCCAGATGATGATAAATTTAAAGCATATTTCATGGACTGTATATGTTATGCTTTAGTTTCAGGTTCTCTTAATTTTTTTTTTTTAGATCTGTTCCTCGATCATATTATCACCCAACTTAGAAACATTTTCTGCCTCTTTACACAACCATCGCCTTTATTTCAAATTCAGCTTCTTTTTTTTCTCGCAGATTTTCATCTCATGATTCTGATTATTTATTATTAAACACGTTTTACACCTAATATTCAGTCAATTGTCTTTTTGTACGTGTGAAATTTAACCAATCGGGAAGCGTCGCGCGTCCGTTTAAACAATTTTTTTGCTGAAATGCGTAGCGTTTGTGTAGCAGGTTTATTTGGCGTGTGCGGGGGAATAAAAGGGTTTACAGGTCTCTCAGGTTCAAACACGCGACAACATGCCCTTTCGACTTTTCTATTTATTTCATTGTTCTGGTGTTTTCTTCGTTCAAAGTGGTTACAGACTGTGTGGCATACTGGAAGAGACTAACATTAGGATTGATATTTAAAACGTAGTGTCTGTCTAGTTCATCCCAGGAAGAGAAACAGGACCAGATTCTTTGAATGTTCACTTTGTCTCCACTTTCTGCCAAAAGAGTTATTTTTTAATGAATTTAGAAAACTCATATGGAAATAAAATGGGTAGTTAAATGTCATACATTGTGATCTTCCTTTCTTATTATAAATTGTAGCCAGTTTGGACTAACAACCAATTTTTGTCTGGTAGTTGAGACTACTTAGTCCAGTATGCAGAAGGAAAGGGTTTGTTCTATCCTGAATTACTTTGTTCTTCCCTACTTTTTCACACTTAATTTTAGTCGAGACTTTCCATAGCTTTGTCAGTTCTGTTCGTTTGTGTATTTAACACACCTGTTCGCAATTGTTACTTTAGTGTAAGTTATATTTGAAATGGAACATTTACTGTATTTCTCAAATAAACTGCTGTGATATACTTGAATAAAAGGTGCAAACTGTATATTTCTATTGTTGATTTTTCTTACTGTATATTCAGACGAACGGGGAATCCACACCAGAGGTCTGTACTACAAAGCAGGAATTGCGGTTAGCGAGGTAACTTCAGGTTTAACCCTTCAGGGTTTTCAGTCCTACTACCGTGGTTCACTTCTTAGATCGCCATGGTAACTAATGCTGAACAGCTAACTTACTCTGGAGCAGGTTATGTTCAAGATAAGAGATCGACTCATATGAAAGCACCGCCTACTGACCAATCACATCTCGGTGCGCAGATCATATGATATTAAACAAATCCAATGAATTATGTTTTTATATTTATTTGTTTACTTGCTCTAAAGTCCGTTTCACACCGCCGGAGTCGAGGACACAGCTGAAAGAAGGCTGAAATAGTCATACACGCCACACCGTTACTAGAGGACATAATAAAGTGTAATCTATTCATCCATTCTATTTTGAAAACTATTTATATATCACTGCCCCATCTAGACATATCTATCTGACTTTTGAGTATTCCGTTAAACTAATAAGTCAGCTAATTTATGCATTCACACATCTGCAATTGTTTCTTTCGCCAGCTGTCCTTCAACCTTGTTACTTTTAATCTGGATTATGTCTTTTACTTCTTCACATTTGACTAATATTATAGTTTGCCCTTTGTTTGTAAAATGGGCCGCTCTGCTCACAGTAAACTTGTCCACGTGTGTGATTGGTCTTATGCTGCAAACACCGCCCCTTTCCTTTTGAACACCCTTCATAGGATCGTTTAGCGGGATCGCGGTTGTTCGGGTTAGATAAACCAGATAACGAGAAGGTAACCCTGGGTATGTTGAACTCGCTTCGTAGTACAGACCTCTGCAGTTTCAGATAACCTATAGAAAAGCAGAGTGCGTTATTTTGAAAGTAAATTTGTGAAGCCATGTAGTTGCATTTCCTTTTCAAAAATCACACTGATATTTTTGTATGCCAAAATGAACCCTACACCCAAGTTGTGTGGTAAATAAATACACCTTAGAAGCCCGTACTTTGATGTGAACAAGCAACTTACCTGTATGGAGTAGAGCGCTTTTCTTCTGAGAAAATAAAAAAGACTTCACTTTACATATATATATATATACACATGATTAATTAATTAATACAGTATACAAAAAAAAAGACTTGTGACAATGTGTTCATGTTCTGGTATATGTATTAGGTTTCAATAATAACAATTGTTAATTTCTCCTTTTTGGGTACAGATTTACAGACATACCATTTTGAATCCAACCTATCAGTTATTTTTTTTTTCTAAAAACATTTATACAGAATTGCCTTCAGGTTTTTAAAATATACATATTTCCTTCCTGTATTTACAGAATACCAACCCCAAAATCATTTGAGGGTTGCAATGAAACACGTTGTATAAAACAAAAAAGAAGGTTGGGGAGGGGAAACGGATGAAAGACGTAAAACATGGAATCGACGGATAACTATGATAACAGTCACAGGTGATTATTGTGCTTTTTTTCCGGAGGAACGTTCCCAACTTGAACATCTGATCTGAGGTCAGCGGAAGGAGGAATTCCCTCTCTCTCTAAATGCAGTGCTGTTTTAATCCCAGAGAGAAAGAGTGTGAATCAAGGGGGGACAAAAAACAGGACACTCACCCTCCAGATGGTATCTCAATCAGGCTGGATTTTCACAAGAACAAGGAAAAAAATAAAACATTTCTCTTTTTAAAACCCTACCTGACCCAGATTTAATGGTTTTTCCTATGTTAAGCATGTCATCAAAAGAACCGGGTTACACAGAGTTCAAAATCTGTTTTTTAAATTACCTCATAAATCCACGCTCACAGTAGGAATCCGCTTACTGTCACAGTGGAGAGAGAAGCAACTCATCACATGCACCGATAAAGAGGAAAACACTCCTTTTGTTCACTTTTTCCTCCTCTCCTGTAGATGTCACTACTGAAAAATGTTCGTACACCACAAAGAAACTCTGCTCTCTAACGAATGACCGACGCCTGTTTAACATAATTCTCAAAAAAGGGACACAAATATGGACCTGCAATGGCTTTCACTGCGCCGGGTATAGTAAAGAAATAGGGAGGTGAGTTTAAGTGATCAGGAAAAGACAGAACCAAAAAACCAAGGAGTTTGTAATTTACTAAGAGGGCCCCTGTGCCTGTTGGATGAGAGGATGAACTACTACCATGACACATACAGTACTGGAGGTTAGGCATCGTCACCTGACATGGCTGAGTAGTTGAACATGAGTACATTCTGCACAGGGCTTTTTTTTTTTTGGGGTGGTGGGACAAGTAACGGAGTGGATGGATGCTGGCGTCGAGTCCAGAGGTCGTTGACCGACCGTCTCCGGCCCTAAGCTGCCGTCGCACATCATCCCACAACCGGAGCTCAGCTGGTGTTCGCCGTCGACCCAGTGTGATCGGGGTCCGAGCCGCCCTCATCAGCCGCTCTGAATGTACTTCTTGATGACCACGCAGCCGTGTCTGAAGAGCGGGCAGGGCAGCGACTGCAGGAGCGTCCAACTGTTGGTGCAAGGGTCGAAGGTCTCCATGTTGCCGAGGGCCGGACCCTCGCTGCTCACGATGCCACCTGTGGCGTAGATCTTCCCGTCCAGGATCACAGCGCTGCACAGGCAAGACAGAATTACGTTTTGTTCAGTTAACTTCCTTTTTAAAAGTTACAATACTTACATTTTGGTTAATATGCCTGCTTTCAGGTGGAGAGTTAGATAGCCAGTTAACTTAGATTAGCACAAAGATGGGCTGTCAAATGGTAACAAAATCTGCCTACCAGCACCTCTAAAGCTCAATAATTATCACCTTATATTGTGTTTAATTCATTAAATCTTTGGTTTTACGGAGGGGTTATGGGTCAGACTATGTCTTGAGTCTGAGCAGTTGCCTGACAACCAGCGGAAATTCCAGGAAGTTGGTTGTGGATAAGAAATATTCTGGCACATAACCCCCCTGTAAATTTGAATTGTTTTGACATATTTTTGAATGGACTAAACAAACGAGATGTGACATTTTGTTACCATTTGAAAAAGAAATCTTCTCATTCTGACTTTCTAATTATGCATATTGTATTTCCCAAAAAGTCAAACTATTCCTTTAACATTTGCATTAAATCAAACAGTGCTCTTGATAGGCTAACATTTTTGGTCGGCATTTTTCTATTGTATTTTTTAATTGCATTTAATTAATGTCAGCCTCACTGTTAACTGTTCTCTCTCTTACAGCTGTATCAGATCCGGAGAGACTAAAATGACTCGCTGGATGCGCCTAACCAGTATGCCTTGCGGGAAGCCTCTGATTGGCCGTACCCCTCCAGGCACCTGCTAATCCTAAATGTCGGCAGCTCACGTTTTTGTTCCCGTAGTCCGAAGATTTCCAAGGCCGAGCGAGAAATTGTTTTTATGCAATTTCTGTATGATATTTCATCATTAAATTCACTATTGAGAATTTTCAAGGCGAGAAATCAACCGCGTAGATTACGAATATTGACAATTGATGGCGAATCGAAAATTTGCTCCGACGTTTTCGGAGTTGAAAAGCACCACAGACTGGCGCGACAGCAAGCCAGCGCTTGAGAGAGCTCCAGCCAGCTCACAGCGGGCTCTGTGAGCGTGACCGGCCGGCCGGCTGGTTGGCTACCGACCCCCGCAGGGTTGGTGCTACTTGCTGTAGTGCCAGTTTGTGGAGCTTCTCAACTTTAGCAGACGCCTGCAAGGGTATAGAGTACCAGAACTAGAGTCTGTGTCAGAGCTGTATTAAGTTACCGCTACTGCAAACCCATTTCCCACTCCTGCTGCTTCCCATCGAAAGCACTGACTGTTAGGAAGAAATAATGAGCGATAATCAGTGTCAGGAAGATAAGTAGGTGAAAGCAAGTGCAAGCTAATGTGGCTGTGATATGAGCTATCTATAACTCGCAGCAGCAGGAATATTGCTGTTATTGTCAATCGTGATCAGACAAACAAAGCCAGTTAGAAGACAACATCTCCATAAACATGCCGATTGTCACGCCTGAGATTGTTTGACATCGCTCACACATGCTCGCGACATGCCCAACAAGGCTATTTTGTAAGGTAGGGGGAGAAAAAAAAAAACAACAGACACACATTAGCACATTCCCTCTCGAGGGCGAAAGAGAAAAACTAATGAAAAAGCAAATATCTCTACAAATGTGCTCATTTGATATGAGAAACAGAAACAGGAGTTTGTGTGCGGAGAGGATTAAAACTTGGGCTGTAAACTGATTAGGGCTTTGTACTCCTATTGGGGTTTGGAACGATCTGCATTTACATAAGGTGCACGCTCAAGTACACACACGTACACACACAGAGCAGGCATGCGGTCCTATTGCACAAATTCACAACGCTGTCGGGAATGAAACAGATTATTACATAAAGCCTAAATCTACTCAGAGAGGAAGCACAGCTGATCCGAAAATGGAGGGAGCGTGGGGCAAAGCCTGGAGCTGCTCCTTTCCTGATAAACAGAGAGGGAGGTGCAGGCCTGCGGAGAGCCGGACGCAGCGAGGGGAGAATATCAGCTCTCCTGCACGATGACCTGCTAGACTTCATCTTCCGTGCGGGGGCGTGCTCTGGAGATAGCGGCGTTTCTGAGAGTAGCTGTTGTGTTTCTCTTTTTGGCAGCTCTGTGCTGTTTTGTTGTTGCCTCCCTCCCTGCATCTCTTCCTCTCTCTCGCGCGTCAGACTTAGTTAAATGTAGCAGAACAGCTGCCTGGCGTGTGCTTGGTGCAGCTTATCGATAACTCTGACAACATGATTTATGTTATACATTCTGCACATAAGAACACCGCCTGTAATTGCTTCCCAAATGTATTTCGTGCATGCTTCTTTCTTTCTTTCTCGGCTTCTCGGGTCTAGAATAGAGTGGGTTCATTATCCAGCAAACTGCACACCTCAGTGGCTCAAGCTGACTGGGATATTAGGATGTGATCCTGCTGTTGTTAATTTCCATTCATCTCCCTTTATGAGCCATTACGTGTCCACAAGTGGTATAAAAGTTACAGGTGCGGACTGACGTTTTTTTTTTTTAGAACACAAACATTAATCATAACTATGTGCAAAGAATACAAATGACTCATATCTGAAGATAAAGTAGAGCGATTCAGCGCTTTGAAAGAAAGTTGATTAAATCAAGCCGAGTCTGCGATTCCGACGGATGTGTCTTTCTCTCAGCGTGATAGACGTTACTGATCAAGCAATTTAAAAAAAATCAAACCCATGAATTAGAAAGCTATTTTTTCTACCAAGGGAGAAGTTTCACAACCTGAATGCAGCGTGTTAGAAACATCGTCAGCCCACGACCGGTTTTATTTTTGTTTTAATTAACCGGCCTGAATACATTTCCCCTGTGTTACGACACAAACACTGACAGATTTAAAGTGGCTGTAGGCAGAATGTTTTTGGCGTCATTGGGGAAAAAATATCCATAATAACCTTTCAGCATATTGTAATTCAAGTGTTCTGAGAGAGACTTCTGCACCTCCTCATGGCTCTGTGTTCACACTTTAAAAAATCTAGCCTGTGACGGGAGACTTCGGTCAATCACAGGTCATTTCAGAGAGAGAGAGAGCGTTCCTATTGGCTGTTCATTCAACGGAGGCAGCTGTCAATCACTCGTAAACTCTGATCAAACGGTCAAACTAGGCAACGCTGATCAAATATGAATCAATATTCTGGTACTGTAAAATCTATTTTTCGCATAAAATGTTTTCATAAACATCTTGTAGTGTACTGTTTAGCTGTAAAATGCCGCTCCAGCTGGTGGGCGGTGCTTAATATTTCCTCAACTGATCTCAACATGGCTGCTCTTCTCTTATATCCTACTGTCAGGATATAGTGACCATTTTATAAAAATAGCATTTTTTTAAAATGATATTTGCTGCAGTTCTACCTACTGCAGCTTTAAACTTGAGTTTTACATATTTTTTGAGGCCGTGTAATAATGTCTGTGTTTTTGAAGCTTCACACAAAACAGACGTACAATTTGAGCTTTTTGAAAAAATCTTTACAATTCCACGCTGGAGGATTAAACTTAACATGTGGCACCGCTACGTTAATAATCTCTTACCTGCAGAACTGCCGAGAGTGATTCATGTTGGGACCAGCCTTGATGTTGCCTTTGTCTGGGTCATAGATAGTGGTGGCTCGAGCGTAGGCTCCTCCCAGGATGAATATAAAACCGTTTAGACTCACTGCAGGGGCGTATTTGTTATCTGGAGATATGAGAGGAAGAGAAGGAGAGAGAGAGAGAGAGAGAGAGGGGGGGGGGAAGAAGGGAGAGAGATTGTTGAGCTATTGTTTGAATGTCATTCTCACATCCAGGAGAAATTTCCATTCAGTATAATGGCATCAATTTGTTTTTTTCCTTTTCTCTTTTCGCTCCCGAGGCCGCATGCAGAAATCATCATCAACATTCTCCTTATCACTTTACAGATGTGCCATTCTCGAGATTGCTTTGGAGAAAAAAAAAAAAACTGAGAATGGATTGCAAACCAGTGAAAAAGCGGAGTTCATAAATCACAGCGGCTTTATTGGGTTCTGCTCCAAAATATGTTTGGGCTTGGCAGCAATATAAAAGAGTTACCTAAGTCCCAATAATTCACAATTGCATTATGCCCTCTGGCACATCCATAGATTCAAAATGGGAAAAAAAACAGAAAAAACTCCCTGCGCATGTATTGGAAATACATGAATGAACAGGTGGGATACTGCATACTGTGCATACTGTATAATTCAATCTGATGCAGTATATAGCGCAGGAGGAAAACAGAGGCTTTGAAGCAGCACCGCTGTAGAATTATAGATGATGGGGAAACAAAATGAAACAGTGGTTTGTGCGGAACAATGCCATTGGAAACCTGCAGCTTGCGAGCAGCGGCCCTGCTGTGTGGGAAGAGGAAGTGTATTTCAAACTCAGAGCAATTTCTCTCGAGCAGACTGCAGCTGGCCAATTTACAAGCAGCATGAATAATGCACAGACAACTTGGCCGTGAGCCGCCGTCCTCGCTGTTTTCTGCCACAATGGACTGACATCCCTCATTGGCGACGGGCAACAGGAAGAGGAACGTCTGACGCCTTAATAATGGCGACGGAGGCCCCTAAAAGCTGCTCTCGTGTAGCAGAACCGCCTTTCCCACCGGCTGCGGAGAGGAGTCCGACATGTTTAATTAACAGGTCATCTCTGGAGGCGAGAGGTGTTGCTACTGCTCCGCAGGCTGACACTCTGAATGAGCTGCACTGCATTACGTTTACAGCTACTACACTTCAACTCATTATGTTCTGTAACAACAGGACTAGGAGCCAGGCTCATAAAACTGTGTATATTCACGACTAAAATGCATTCTTTTATGCATGCTTCTGGTTTATAAATCTCAATCATTGTAGAACTGGGCGCACATGCACAAGCCCATTTCCACTCCCACAATTCTCCATAAACGATCTTAAACATCCAGGTGCATATTGATTCTCCGGCCCATTCTCCACCACTCATTAGGAGCGTCGATGAGAAGAACGGCAAAGAAGAAGTGCAATTTCACCGATTGTGTCGCATCGACGAGATTCTCCAACAGCGCCGGTAACAGCTGTCATTACGCACCGCTGCGGTTATTTATAGAGCCCATGCAACCAATTCATCGCATGTACCTATAAACCATCGCCGCAGTAATATCTCAATCATCAATATTAAATGTCAGAAGGATGATAAATATTTAATTTCTAGAGCTCATATTGAAACAGACCACAAAGTACCGCACAATTCAGAATAAAACGAAAAGGGCATTAACAGATGAATGTAAATGTCAATCGATTAAATTATTTAATCGCGATTAATCGCATGATTGTCCATAGTTAATCGCAAATTAATCGCTCATTTTTCATCTGTACAAAATGTACCTTAAAGGGAGATTTGTATTTGTATTGAATACTCTTATCAACATGATAGTGGGCAAATATGCTTGCTTTATGCAAATGTATGTATATAGTTATTACTGGAAATCAATAAACAACACAAAACAATGACAAATATTGTCCAGAAACCCTCACAGGTACTGCATTTAGCATAAAAAATATGCCCAAATCATAACATGGCAAACTGCAGCCCAACAGAAAACAACAGCTGTCAGTGTGTCAGTGTGCTGACTTGACTATGACTTGCCCCAAACTGCATGTGATTATCATAAAGTGGCCATGTCTGTAAAGGGGAGACTCGTGGGTACCCATTGAACCCATTTTCAGTCATATATCCTGAGGTCAGAGGTCAGAGGTCAAAGGACCCCTTTGAAAATGGTCATGCCAGTTTTTCCTCACCAAATTTAGCGCAAGTTTGGAGCGTTATTTAGCCTCCTTTGCAACAAGCTAGTACGACATGGTTGGTAACAATGGACGCCTTAGGTTTCATATGATGCCAGTATCTTCACTCTAGCTTTAAAACTCCACAACAACCTAAAAATCGCAATTTGCGTTAATGCGTTAAAGAAATTATCGGTTAAAACAAAAGTTGTGTCAACTCGTTATTATCGTGTTAACTTTGAAAGCCCTAAAAAATAATTAAATTCATCACCCATGAATAACTGAAATTGGTAAATAACATAAACAAAATGTTTTACTCTAACATTACATCTCTCACCTTGTTGTGAATCTTCTCCTTATCAAAACCATGTGTGTGCCTGGTCTGAAGTTTGCGTGACGTGTACATTCTCATTGCACATTAATTATTTTTTAAATACTAGTTTATGTGTGGGAAATGGTGTAGCCTATGCATGTTTTTTGTGAGTATGTTTCATTTATAGGCTACATCTGGCCCTAGGAGTCATCAGTCACGCTAGCAGCTCTGTTTTTGGCACTGTACAGCGTGTACAAGCTCTACTCTTTCCACCCGGACAACAATACAGCTACACCAAATGCCGTTTGCCGCCCATCACAACGCGCAGTGCCCAAAGTTAGGCTTTGTTCAATGCAGCGAATAGTTGTCGTGGCGCGGAGCAAGCCATTGGAAATAAGGGGTTTCAGAGCACAGTGGTGCCGTTGTCACATTGTGTCTGAAAGGGCCTTCAGAGAGTGAGAGACCGGGACAGAAATGGAGAGTATTAAGAGAGAGAAATACTCTAGCAGGGGAAAAAATTAAAGAATGATTGAATGAATAAAAACTGGTGAATATTAGTTTATGCCAGAGATTCACACAAGTTCATGCCAGAGGGGCGAATTATTCTGTGTTCTTTCCTGAGAATTAAAAGTAAAATTTGAAGTATTGAAGATTAAAAATGCTGTTGCAGTGTAGTTATTATTTTGCCATTCTTATTCTTTAAAAGTCACCAGAATGCAGGAAACTGAAACTGCCAGATCCCCCGCTTTCATTTTGAAATCCTCCCTATTTTTTAAGTCTCAAGGTTGACAAGTATGTTGCAAAATGACAATGCTAACATGCTGATGTTAAACAGGTGTAAATGACTAAAAGTCTAAATGACTTCATGCGGTTGTTTCATGTGTTATATGACCACAATGCGTCCATTTACACACACACTGAAATCCAATCTGAAATTCCACTGCAACCATCTGAGGCATCCGCTTCAATTTCAGCCCTTGAGAAACAAGTTGCCACTGATCGGTCCTCCTCGCATTCTGCCTGACGTGTTTATTTTCTTCTTTTACCTTCTTCATCTCATTGATATGCCGCTGCCAGTCTTTCCGAGCTCATGTGTGTGTGTGTGTGTGTGTATGTGCCAGCATAAGCGTGTGTACATGATGTTTTGTGTTAGGTCCCATAAACACAGAACACTCATTTCTCTCTGCTCGGCGCCTGAGGCAGAATAATAACAGGATGCTCTCAAAGGAAAAACCTTTCTCTCTTTTTTTTCCCCACAGAAACTCTCACCACCGCTCCCTGCCGCTCTCTCCAGTGGACCCACAGCAAGCAGCGGCTCTGAGTGCCTTGGAGAAGTACGAAGCAGGTATACCTCATTCTCATTTGGCAAGCCTCAAAGGACTGCTTTGGGTGTCTCTCCGCCACTTTGCTTCTGCTCTTATCCCTCTGGCCCTCGCCGCGGAAAACAAGCTGTTTCTGCTTAAACAACACTGAGATACTGTCAAAAAAAGCGCACAAGTATGGCTGAAATTGTTCAAATTCTGAGACTCACAATGGACTTTGTCTGGTTTCACATCTCTGATGTTAGAAAACTCAGCCAAGAATCCACAGCTGACCATATTCTACATAAAACACGAGCAAAGGGAAGGAAGGGAAGGGAGGGGGGGTAAGACAGCAAAACAAGGTTTTAACACGGCAGCGGTGATAGAAGTACAACTGTGCCTGTGGGGCAACACGGGCTGACGCAGCCTCTCACACTCTGATAAAACAGCTTAGTCACAGAGTCTGGGACCCCTCGGGCTGGGGTCAAGGACAGCAAACAAGGGAAAACGCACACAAACACACGGCTGTGATGAAATTTGCGGCTGCTGTCTAAACAAACACCTTGCTGTTCCCGAACATCCCTTCTTATCTGATTCCTGCATCAACACAGCAGATATCTGATTCTATAAAACCGGAACACTCCCGCAGCGATAACACACACACACGCACAAATACATCACTAAATTATAACAATACTGTATATCTAGATCCGTTCAGTATACGTGGATACTGAACACATCTAGATAAGACTGCCCTCTCTGATAAAGACTCCCAAACAGCAGTCGTCATCACAAAGCCGCGGCATTACAGCGACATGGAAATGTGCGGTCGGTCACAGGCGGGGGTAAGAACTATAAACAAGGAATAACACAAGACGTTCTCCTCCGAAAAGAAGGAGGATGAGGTGCTGGGTACACTCTTCCTGCGTCCCACCAGAGAGCACGAGGGAACAGAAGTAAATAGGACAAAGACGCTTCAGTTCTCGCCGCCAGAAGCTTAGATAAGATTACAAGAAGGTAATTGGAGCAGCAAAAACTTTTTCTTTTTCACACAATGTCCTTTTATGTGGTGCGAGGAGAATAAGAACAGCCTTTGAAATGGCGGGCCAAAAACAGCAGAGGGAGCGAAAGAGGATGATGTACTTTAATTAAGTATGATGGGGGAACGGGTGGGGGGGGTATGTCCAATTAGGTAGCTATGGAAACACTCCATCTTCTCCACCTCTTTTTTGCTGTGTCACGTTCCCCCTCATCCTCCTCCACCACCTCCATAATGGTGCTCTAAACCGCCGTGCCCGTTCGGCTGATATGTCATTTGCGCGAGTAGTTGTTCTGCTGTCAATTTCCCGATAGAGCAGTCTGGGCGCAGCGCCTCTGCTCTCGGGTACCTGGAGTCGGCCAGTCGATGCAGACCTGTCTGTCAGCAGGGGATGCTGGGGTGAATACTGGAGGGAGCTGGTTGGAGCATGGTGTGTGTGTGTGTGTGTGTGTGTGTTTCTCCATGTGCATCTGATGTGAACAGATGTGTTATAGAAAATTAGTTTTGAAATGAGTTCTCAAAGCGACACTTTACCCAAATTATAAATGTCATACAATATTCATAGTATAGTATGTCATGAAAATGTTCTAAAAATGTCGTAGTATTGCTGTCATTGAAAATATCATAAAAAAATCATAGTATAGTATGTCATAAAAAATGTCATAGTATTGCTGTCATTAAAAATATCCTAAAAAGGATGGTACAGTATATACTATACTAGTAGTATATTATGTCATAATAAAAATGAAAATGTCATAGGATAGGATGTCACAAAAAAGACAGTATATGACAGTATATATAATGTCCATAAAAAATTACATGAAACTGTCACAGTATCATATGTCATAAAAAAGTCATAGTATAGTTTGTCATAAAAGACATAATATAGTATGTCATTAAAATGTTGTAGTATAGTACATCATAAAAATGTCATAGTACAGTATGTTATAAAAATGTCATAGTATGGTATGTCAAACAAATGTCATAGTAAAGTATGTCGTTAAAAATATTATAAGAAAATTCACAGTATAGTAGGTCATAAAAAATGGCATTGTATAGTATGTCATGAAAATGCCGTAGTATAGTGTATCATGAAAATGTCATAATATATTATGTCATAAAAAAAATCATAAACAAGGCAAAAGTGAGCATGGCTCACATACCCCCGCTCACTGTGTGACCCCTATTGAAGTAAGGCCAAAGGTTTTGCCCTTTTGGAACTAATGGAACGAGTTCTACTCCGGAAACAAAATAAAAGTCGAAGCAATCACAGTTTTTGGCCAGAATTTTAAAACATTTTGGGCACCCTGGGCTTCTAAGCCCCAAAAGGCACAACTAAATCACACTGTCAACCATCATACCAAATTTGAAGTTCCTAAGTGAAATAGTTTTCAAGTTCTAATCCGGAAACAAAAGTGAAGTAAAAAACAATAATCACAGTTTTTGGCCAAAATTTCAAACATTTTGGGCACCCTGGACTTCTAATCCCCAAAAGGCACAACTAGACCACACTGTCAACCATCATACCAAATTTAAGTTCCTAAGTTAAATAGTTTCCAAGTTCTGCTCCGGAAACGAAATCGAAGTCGGAAAAATCACATCTTTGGACAAAATTTAAGAAATTTGGGGTACCCTGGACTTCAAACCCCCAAAAGGCACAACTATTCTAAAAAAAATAGTATGACTTTTTTCGAAATACTATACTGGGACTTTTTTTTTTTTTCGACATACTATACTATGACTTTAAAATTTTCTTGACATACTATGACTTTTTTTTTTTATATACTATACTATGACTTGTTTTTATTTTTTAACATACTATACTATGACTTTTAAAAAAAATAATTTGACATACTACACTGACTTTTTTGCGACATACTATACGACTTTCTTTATTTTTTGGACATACTATACTGTGGCTTTTTTTCATTTTCTTCGACATACTAAACTCTGACCTTTTTTAGATATTTTTTTGACATACTATAGTATGATTTTGTTTCGACATACTATACTATGACGATTAGAGGACTTTGAACTTTGAGATTCAACTCTCTGTATCTTGTATAAGTACATACTACATTTCAAAATATCCTCATACCACATTGCCATACTATGTCGCAGTATGAAAAGTAAGGTTGAATCACAGAGGCTTATGGATTTTACAGAAATGTAATTTTTCAATGAAAAAAGTTCCTTCACCTCCATTGTGCTGGGGTTGAGGCCGAAATCTGAGAGAGAAATATCTCAGAACCTTGGTATTATTATGGTTATTTGGGTGAACTGACCTTTTAAGGTAAAGCAACGAGGCTTTATAAATAGTTTCCTGCATGTGAGGGGGCTCAATCACGCTCCCATGTTTCAGTACATACAGTATACTGCTCACAGCAGACAGATATATTGAAGACAAAGGAGGACATAGATGAAGCTGCAGACACCGGGCATCTCAATAGACTTGTTGGAGGAACTATTTTTGGCACAAGGAATATTATTTTTCACTCTGCGAAAGATAGGAAGTCAGTCCTGATAAGTGTTTGTGAAACCCATTTGCAGTTCATGCGGGAGATGGTCCATGCAGAGGGAAAACACATACGCACACACAGTCGCAAGAAACGCACATAGCTGTATTTGTGTCAGTCGATAAGACGGTGCTGAGACCGCGAGAGACGGAGAGAGGGGAGGCGTACGGAGGGGGGGAAACAGTGAGACAGAGAGAGGGGGTTGAGAGAGAGAGAGAGAGAGAGAGAGAGAGAGATGAACAGATAGATTAGAGAGGGAGAGCGATGGAGGGAGGCAGAGGGTTGATCGAGAAGCGCTCCCCACCGGCTCACTAAAATCATCGCCGGCCCAATTTCACAGGAAGCACTAAACCTGTCCATTATCTCCTGGCTCGTTGGATGTCAGACGCACGCTCATCTACACACTGACAGATGACGGTCTGTCTGTCTGCGTCTGTCTTTAACACACACACACAGATGTGGAGTAACCTCCTGGCTAGTTAAATAATTCATGCACTGTGTACCTGTGCCCCCCGGGGATGTATAGTTGATATGAGGTAAGGAGAAGCTTTGTGTGTGCGTGTGTGTGCATGTGTGTGTGTTTCTCACCAGGCTTTTCTCTCTTTCCTCCTCTGCCAGCTGCTCTCGCAGCCCTTTAATACCATTCAGCTCTCGCCCCAAACACCCGCGTTACATAATCATAATTTCGCTCACAGTAGTCTCGCTCTGAAAAGGCACTAATAACGGAGAGAAAGTTTCTGGGCATCAGTGCTGAGGGAAGTGCCTCCACGCTGGCGCTTTAATGACACAACTTTGCGTCAGGAAAACATTTGAATTCAAATACATTTTTTGACCCAGTGTTTCTGTCTGATGCCCGCTGCTCCGAGTGTTGCCTGCAGCAACAGTATGCTTTGCTATGTGAGATATTAATTCTATTTTTTAAAGCAGAATTTGGACAGCTCTATGCCCTGGGACTCCATCATTTGCCAACATCTTAAAATGGGATAATCCAGCATGAAATGTAGAATTTGTAGTCGTGTGGAAAATTAATTAAAAATGAACATAAATGTATTTTTGCTTTTGAAAATATTAATTTCTGTTGCAGCTTTAAAGGAATAATTTGACATTTTGGGAAATACTCTTATTTACTTTGCGGCGGAGAGTTAGTTAAGAAGATCGATACCACTCATATCTGTCCGTCACATATAAAGCTACACCCATTAACAGCTTAGCTTGGCTCTGTCCAAAGCTCAGGAATTAACACGTTATATTTCTTTGTTTAATCAGTCGTAAAACCAAAGTGTAAAAATTACTATTCACCACTTTATGGTGGTTATGTGCTGGAGTGGACTATTTCCTGGCTGGGACCAACAACTTCCTGGAGTCTCCACAGGTTACCTGGGAGCAGCTCCCGGCCAAGGAATAGTCAGGCACATAACCCACCTGTAAAACGACAATTTGTCATTTTTACGCTTCGGTTTTTGTACTGGTTCAACAAACTGGATATAAAATGTTCTTCAGTGAGCTTTAGAGGTGCTGGTAGGTGGATCTTGTTACCTTCAGACAGAGTCAGACTAGCTATCTCCCTCTGCTTTCAGCCTGTAAGCTAAACTAAGATAACCGTCTCCTGGCTCCAATTTCATCTGACAGACATGGAGCGTTGTATCAATCTTCTCATCTAACTCTTCACAAGAAAGCAAATAAGCATATTTCCCAAACTATTGCTAGAACGCAAACAATTTTGCGAGTTGGGTTTTAACTTCACACGTGTGTTTGTGTGTGTAATAGTGTTGTCCAGGATCATGTTAAAGAAAAGACTTGTACGACAGGCTATGTTCAAATCAATAGCAATCATCCCCGTGCGGCACATTTCAAGGATATGTTTTTGTGAAAAAAAACCTGACTGTGGATAAGATCTTTGCACTGGGAACACAGCTGCCGGTGTTTTAAATCACGCAGCGGTGTACAACGGTGTGTTTTTCCCGCTACCTTGGAGTTATGGCAGCTTACTTAAAATGTTTCTTCTGGTGCCGTGTCCTTCACAGGTCCCCGGTGGCTCGGACTGGAATGTGGCTGCAGGTTTGTGCGGTGAATAACTACGGAGATCGGCCAGTAACATCCATCATTCCGCTACGGTCCCCTCATTATAATGATAGAGCAATAACATGGGAATAATGGAAAATACTGAGCAGGACCATAATAACGATAAGGAGAAAACAACAGGAATGGAAAAGACCACTGAATTTTCTGTTGCCATGGGTGTTGGTCAACATTTTCACTGAATAAACTAATATTGAAGACTAAAAATCACATTTGTAGAAGGTTTTCTTCATTTACTTTTCATATTTTTTGGTTGTTTTATGTCTTTAACTGAGAGGAATTATGGGACATCATAATCAAGAAGTTGGCTTTTTATCCCCACCTGAGCACACTGAGGACATTTTGATATAAACTCCAATATATAAAACTGACCGACCTGTCAACGTAGACAGATAGTATATTGAAGGCTACGTAAGTGCAGAGGGAACATGAAGCACTCACAAAAAAATTCAGCTTCATAAATTCATCTCCTGTGTGACAATATGTTGCCTTCAAAAGGCAATCAGGAGTTTATGGTTTCGACAGGAGATGCCAAGCACGAGATATGGAAGGTATTCAAGTGGGTTGTGAGAAGACTGTTGCTAAGCAACCAGGCAACCATAATGGAGGCCCAAAGATACTAACAAGATAGCACAATGTCAATGACCACGGATTAGAGGAATGCATGCATATAAATGGATACGGTAATATTGCAATATGTTTTGTAGTTTCTGTTAATGAAAAGCAATTTTTTTAAGCTGGTGAGCGGTTAATTCTCTTTCAAATGGGAAATGTAAAGGCACAATGAGGACTAAAGAGAAACCACACATTTGGGAATATCAAAATCCCAACCTGGTACACACACTGTGGTATAAAAAGGAAACAGCAGATCTGTCATCATACAAAAGGTGATAGTAACAATGGCAACACGTCCCCTGAGGACATAACATCTCCACACCGTGTTGACGCTTGTGTGTGAAAGAATGCGCGTGCGAAACCACATTTGGTGACAGAAGACTGTGGGTGTTGACACCTGTCTTACCTATCATGGGGGATTCAATGAAGCTCCAGGTGTTGCTCTGCGGTACATAAGACTGGAGGACGCCCGCTGATCGTCCGGCCTCATTCACACCTCCGAACACGTAGACCTTCCCTCCGCACACCGTGGCTGCCGCAGAATGGACCGGCTTAGGGAGAGGAGAAACCGCCTCCCACTGGTTGGTGATGGTGTCGTACCTGGAGTGAAAAAAAAGAGGATTTTTAGATGTTTTTGGTTTACCATTATAGTAATTTCAACCTTGGATGAATTTGAATTAAAAACCAAAATAACTCAAGAGAAACAACGGGTCAAGTTTCAAACTTCACCCCACTGCCATTAAACAGAGCCACAATGGGGAGTTTGTAAACTACCTAAACTTTAATGATTCATAAACTATTCCAACACTCTGCAGTCAGTCATTTACATGCACACATACACCAATAGTATAGAGAAACACTCCCACTGCTCTGAATTCGCTGTGAAATGCTCGTTTTGGCTGCAGGGCTGACAGATATAATTAGCAGAATGCCTACACCACCAGGGAAGATGAAAAAGACCAACCATTACGTACAATGACAGCAATTAAAGCAATTACACAAAGCAACATATGTTGGGAGCTACAAACCATTAGTCTCTAGAGTTGGGCTGTGTGTCAGCGCTGAGCTTTGGACCTTTCTCACTGAGCCCTCTCTTTGGCAGAGACTTCAACGCCGCGCCTAAAACTCAGCCGACCCAAACCGCCACAAACAGATGAAAGGGCCTGACACAATGGGCTGCATGACAACAAGACGCTGGCTTATGCGACTGTGCCCTTGTCGGAGGTTGAGTGTGCGTTTATATGTATATTTCTTAAATTTGCATTCATATTTGGTCTGCGTTGCTGCATGTGTTTAGATATGACAAATTTGTGTGTGTGTGTTTTTTGCCCCGTGGCTCCATTAGCGGAGTGTGTTAGCAGTGTAATCCCGTGTCCATGGGCCACTGATCAAAGCAGCGGCGCCGACAGCCTTCCAGCTGGAGAAGGCCTCATTAAAGAGCCGCAAACGGATCTGTGATTAAAGCACACATCTATTCAGACTAAAGCAAGCCTTCCTAATCAAGGTTGTCTCTTTGTTATACAATAAAAAACACCTTTACATGAAAAACTGTAGCCAATGTCCCCCAGGACGACAAACCTTACACATCAAACGCTAACTGCTCAAAAAAGTAGACTCCCATACTGTCATTTAGAGTCAATTTAAGTAGGACTTTTTCACTGGTGTCACTGATTTATTTGGGCTCATTTTAACAAGCACACAGGTGTCTGCTTTCCCATCTGACGTACAGGTGTGCAACGATATTTTTCAGTCTATGGATCAAAGGTGATTCTAGGATGCCTGCCTTATCTGCATCAAGTTATGGTGGAAATGTCTTTATCTATGTAAAGGAAAACACAAAATTCAGGCGCCAAGAGACAATTCAATTCATTGGATCCAGCTTGGAGTCTCAGCTTTCCAGTCAATTTATGCAATTCCTAGACTGTTTAGGGACCCCAGTATGCAGAAATATTCAGAAACACTATTTTTAGAATAGGCGAAAAAAACACATTTCTACTGCATGCAAAAAAACGGTATGTTTTTGCCCCAAACTGCATGGGATTATCATAAAGTGGGAATGTTTGTAAAGGGGAGACTTGTGGGTACCCATAGAACCAATTTCATTCACATATCTTGAGGTCAGAGGTCAAGAGACCCTTGTGAATATGGCCATGCTAGTTTTCCCTCACCAGAATTCACCCCCCTATTTGGAGTATTATTTAGCCTCCTTCCTGACAAGTTAACATGATATGGTTGATACCAATGGATTCCTTATGTTTTTCTAGTTTCATAAGATACCAATATCTTCATTCTAGCTAGCCGATACAGCCTCTTAAAGAAAGTTATGTCGGCCAGGATTGCCGGTATACCCGCGGGTTGCAGAAGGTTTGATAATTAGTTTTTAGGGGTGCTGAGATGAAGTTTAGGTGTGTTCGAGCATCCCTAAAAAGAGTCTAGTTATGGATGCTTTACTGCTGCGACTCCTGCGGCATTTCAAGTCAGGCTGAATTTAAAAGACACGCTCTGTTTGCATCCACCTTCCTGTGAGAAGGCCGTTAGATAAAGTGCAAGAGGAGACGAGTGAATTAGCCTTTGGGAATATTCTCTTTGGGGGTCTGATAGTGTTCTTGG
This sequence comes from Sebastes fasciatus, assembly GCF_043250625.1. Classification (NCBI taxonomy): domain Eukaryota; kingdom Metazoa; phylum Chordata; class Actinopteri; order Perciformes; family Sebastidae; genus Sebastes; species Sebastes fasciatus. The sequence continues at coordinate 10,007,609 of NC_133812.1, forward strand.
CAACACCTGCTGAGGGGTTTAAATCGACTGGCAGGGAGCGGTGACACAGAAGACACTCTGGGAGAGGTGGACTCGAAAACACTCAAGAGTGCCAATTAGCACTGTTTAAACAGAGACACACACACACACACACACACACACACACACGTACACACCAGCATCAGTAACTGAGTCCTGCTGAGATAGAAGGACTAACACGTGTCTCATTCTCTGGCAGACGTAATTACCCCTCAGACCACGATGCGGGAGGTTCATAAATTTAAGGGTCAGACACTGCTGAGTGAAGCTGATTACGGGAATCGACAAAAGGCAAACAGGACTACTGCAAACAGCTGGCCATGATGAAAAAGATCCTAAACACTCGATTCACATCTGTTAAAGTTAGCTAGAAAGTCTCACAGATGTAATATCTGTTTTTCTGGCTATTCTTACATTACTCATATTGCCAAATTAGATCTTAAGCTTTTCTCAAGAGCTGTATGCGTTTGTGACTAAATAAGCAATAAAGTGAAAGCCGCACTAATTAATATTTTCATATCAACAAACATGTACTGTAATGTAAAAGGTGTTGCGAGGAGAATTATCACCTGACTCTGCAGTTCCTCTCAGCTCAGTGGAGCTTTTTAATTCGATTCAATTTATTTTCATATAGCGTCAAGTCATAACAGAAATTATCTCGAGACACTTTTCATATAGAGCAGGACCATACTCTTTAATCTAGAGACCCAACAATAGATCCCCCATGAGCATGCATTTTAGCATCTTGTAGCTCAAAATTCTGATTTCATAGCCTGCAACCTTTTGGTTCACTCTCAGATTCAGAAAGCAGCTGCTTTTAATGAAAAAGCTCTTATAAACTGAGTGTACGCTACCTGACAAGTACCAAACAGACAAAGTTGGTGACAAGCTGGGGAACATAGTGGAGCATTTGGCTGCTAAAGAGACAGATATTTCCCTCTGTGCAGGGACAAAACACAGAGCTAAAACTGCAGTGAATATTGGACGTACATTTGTGAGATGGCCAACTCCAAATAATTGCTAATGTTGCTCTCAGTCAGCTGGATGTCTAAATATAGGGGCCTCATTACAGAAAAAAATATCTTTCTATTGCAGAAGCAATTCCTAAACTCATGGCCGTGTCCTATCCTATCTCAGACCTCCTATCTTATCTGAAGAATCCTAACTATATCTGTAAATTACATTTTTCAATCGGCACTCGTCCTGTCTGTATCTATGTCTAGAATGTACACAAGACTGCCTGTATCTTTGAGTAGCCTTACAATCATTGCATTTCGGTGCTCATGTTGTTCCTCATCTTCATTGTCATTGCCATACAGACCTAACAATAGTGCTGCTGCCATTTTTGGCAGTTATAACTTGGGTTAGGGAAATACCTAAGTTAGGACGGTTCTGTTTTATAGCTATAGGATTATTTCCTAAATGCAGTTAGGAAACATGTTTCCGTAATACCAATCCTAAATGTCATCCTCAACTGAGATAAGATAGGATTTCAGAATTACACAGTTTCTGTAATGAGGCCCGTGTTTGCTGTCACGTTCAGCATAACAACTTCACAAGGTGATGATAATGTGTAAATATTGTGTTTACAGGTTGTTTCTGCTGCCCCGGAGCGGTAAAATAAAACCAACTATTGCAGCTTTAAAAATTGAATAAAACATCTTTGTTGATACATTTCACACTAAAAAGCTAAACTAATCTTCTTGCAGGGCTTTGTGGGTGTAGTTCAAATTATCTTCTGTTTTTTAGAGTTCTAAATTCAAATACAGAAAGGGTACACGTAAACACCTGACATTACCTTTTTTCCCAACACAGTCCTTCCCACTTTAAAGCAATGAGAAAAAGCAGAGAAACGCAACACAAAAATACAGAAATCTCCCGTACAACATGACCTGTCCCATTTGTCAGATGATAATGTGCTCAGGTGTGACTGCGGATCAAGAAACTACGTTTTTAAGGGCCATTAGTGTGAACACTAATGTAGTCGAAAGGAGCAGGAGTTCTGATAAAAAGGAACATGTGCAGGTCAAAAGAAACTTGGTGTCTCAGACAGACTCAGAGGTCACGAATCTGATTGAATTCATTACACCTGTGATTCACCATCGAGCATTTAATATGAACCGTGACATTAGGACTGACACTAAAAAGATTCTCAGAGTGAGTGTATGTGGTTTGATTATATCTCCGGGGCAGAGGAGGAGGAGGAGAAGGAGGAAGGAGAGACGTTGCGCATGCATTAGAAAGACAAAGACTATATCTCTCCTCCTTAGCTCTCTGTCAGACAGAGCTTTTTCATCGTCACTAAGACACTGTTGGAGTTTATCCATCAACATGTTGCACTGCATCGACTGATTTTTTTTCTCAAGTGTTTATACACAAAGACTGATCACTGCATGAAGCCATGTAATCGGCTGTAGCTCCTGACAGGACTCGTTTCATCACGCAGGGACAATCATCTCCAAAATGCGGCTGCAGGGTTACAACACAGCAAACAATGTAGGATTCTGTTCTTTTATGTACGGAGAGAGACAGAAAGAACGACAGATAGGAAGAGCAGAAAGCGAATATAAATGATAGAAAGAGGCCGGGCTTTCAAGTAGATTTGCCTCCGAGTATGTACTGTAATCTGGATAAAGAAAAACAAGTTAATTCTCGCAGCACGCACTGCGACTGACATGTCAACAAATCAGAGTTTTAATTTGATGTGAGCCAGGTGTAAAATCGACCCACGCAGTGCGATTGTGTTGGTAAGAGTTCCAGCGTTTCTCTGGCCTTTGTTCTTCCACTGACTCATCTGGATAAGAACCATAATGTTCGGTAACAACAGGTGAAGTTGGACAGCTGCCGTGGAAAATGTACAGTCACACCTGCCATGTTTGTTTATGTTGACAGCAGACGGATTTGCAATCCCCCCACCTGCTTGCATTCAATCCAACCTTAATATACCCGTCTGCAACCTACAGTATGGAAGGAGTATAAATACCAGGTGTTAAATACAAGGGTGGGAGTGGATTGTGCATTATCTGAATGGCATATTCCCACATAAACCACACATTTATTGGTATTTGGCGACCGGTTTAGTGCAGTATGCCCCAGAAAGACTCAATACAAGATCAAATAGGTGGGCAAACTGGGCATATAACACATTATATTGCATATCTACTTTAGTTGTACTGTATACATCTATTCTATGTTTTAAAGTAGATTTTACATTTTTAATAAAACAACAATTTTAAAGGTTTTTCTTTTTAAATTGTCACCAAACCCCATGAAATGACCTAAACCAACAAAGTGTTAAGCCATCCCTCAATACTAGCACATTCCTTACTCAGCCACAAGCAGTTTCATTCAGACTGAAGACATACTGTAGATGTAAAGTTTCATTTTTCTCAAACAGGAGTAGATAGCTCATATGTTGGGAACTATTTGGTGGCGGATTAATATCTTACATATGCCCTAGTGCAGTGGTTCCCAACCTTTTTCCTTAAGGGACTATCATTGAGTAAACAGAAGACCCCCATAAGTGACATATTTTATGGATATTTCACATTATATTCAATGCATAACAATAACAGTACAGAACAACTGATAAACTGTACAATTAACCCAAATAGTGAACACAAGAACTGCAGGAATTCTGTTTAAAACGAGTGATTTGGATGAATTTTGAGTAGATTACTTCCTGTGGATTTTGCATCAGAGATGAGTTTTCCTGTTATTTTTAGGCAACCTTTAACACAATTCTGTCTGTATTATATATATATTATTATTTTTTTTATTTTTAACAATCATTCATACCTAATATAGGCTTCTTTTTTTGACAAATTCAGTGTTTACTTTGGTTATTTTAACTGTGTACTTTTCTAATGCAGGACAGGGCTGTTCAGCAGAGAGTGAAGGCTCTGTGAATATGGCTTGTGTTCAGGTCTTCACCTTGTCCTCATCCTGTTTATGTCTTTAATAATAATCCAAACTTTAAAAATAACAATTTTCATTTAGTTTTCTTCACAGAAATTAATGAATTGCTGAGATATAGGCCAACTGTACATTAACAAAACAAAGTTGTCTTCACCTCCGTGAAGCTTTGGTGATCCCTAGTGGGGGTTCGGGACCCCCAGGTTGGGAACCAGTGCTCTAGTGAGTGTTTACGGCAGCAGGACGGTGTACGTGGGGTTCACTCAAAATAAACTACAGTCACCAACTGACTCTGAGATCAGCTGGGTTATCTCTTTATCTCCATTTAAGTCTCTTTTAAAAATACATTATTTTAAATGTCCCTTCTTTATGATTGTTTTCATACTGCATTTCAACATTTGTCTCTGTCCTCTTCGAAAAACTGGAACATGTGTCTGGTAGTGGGCTTCACCAGCTAAGACTAGGTCACTCAGCGATGACATCATCACAGACAGGCTGAGAAATGTGGAGCATAAGCAGATACTCAGGCCCACACTTTGTAACATTAAGTAGGAAATATACATCTGAGTCAGACAGCACAAAAATGAATGGATGCAGTAAAGCGCCGTTACGCAGCCTTTACATTGGATTTGCTTGGTGGCATTACACGTCTAAAAGCCTCGTGTGTGTTCCATCTTGTTTTTCTGTTTATGGAACAGCTGCGATGGAGCAGCATCAAGATGCTATAGAAAAGAGGAATAAATATGAAAAGCATGAATCAGTAAGTGTGATATACTGTGATACAGGAAGTCAAGATAGCATAAAACAATGTCTGCACTTTGTTGCGATGCACTGAATGACTGAAAGAGTTGAACTAATGACACTTGACAAGACAAATATACTAATTTTTGACCAATGCCTGCCTCTTGAAGCTGACTACATACCGTCTATCATTCGATTATGACCTACATAGTAAATAGACAAGCCGTCTGTATCTCTCTCTTACCAAAACACACAAATGATGCAATCTAACCACGGAGAAGGCGGCCAAGGCATCACAGCCAATTTACTAATATGGTTACCTGCAGGGAAGCGTGGATGATGAGCCACGCTTTTCTCCATACCGCTCCGTCTCTCTCTTTCACACACAAACATACTATATACTACAATATATGGGCTGCCAGTCTCCGAGATACTGACACATATCCATTTCCCCTGAGATACAAACTACAGCATATATAGAGTGAGAATCGAGAGTGGGGAGCGGTGGGGAGTAAGGAGGAGGAAAGAAAAAACGCCTCGCTCAGATAACAAAACCACTCTGGCTCTATACACCTCAACGCTGACAAAAAGGTCTATTAAGTGGCAGAATGGTGCATCATGTTGCAGTTAAAGCCACACTGGAATGCCATGCAAACACGTACTGCTTAACAATAGCTACTGTATCCCCCACACCAGCAATTAAAATCCTTGAGATTCAGACAGCTCGGAGAGGAAGATACAGGACAGACGCACTAACAAAACCGGCATTCATTCAAGTTGTTTACTACGCTAACACCACACAGGTCCACAACCACAGCACTGCAACCTTTAATTAGAAAAACAAAACATTATTGTTGAACCCTGATAGTATGGTATGTCATAAAAAATGTCATAGTATAATGTCATAAAAAACTCTTTATATATATAGTATGTTATCAAAAATGTCTGCCATAACAAATGTCAGTGAAAAGTCATTAAAATGTCATAGTATATTAGTCACAAAAAACAGTCATTACAAATGTCATAAAAAGTAATTGTATAGTATGTTGTAATACATGTCATTAAACATGTCATAGTATAGTATGTCATTAAAAAGTCATAGTGTAGTATGATATAAACTAAAATTACTGCCTCGCAGTTGTTTGCCTCCGTCAACCACTCAAGATGCAGTTTACATCCATGTCTGTCCAAAATGTCATCATTTCATAATTTTATCGTATTAGATTATGTGTGAAACTGTCATAATTAGCATATGAACTCTTGAGTTATGGCCGAAAAACATGTTTTGTGAGGTCACAGTGACCTTGACCTTTGGCCACCAAAATTTAGTCAGTTCATCCTTGAGTCCAAGTGGACATTTGTGCCAAATTTGAAGAAATTCCCTCCAAGTGTTCTGGAGATCTTGCATTTAGGAGAATGTGATGTACTACAGACGGACTGACAGACAGACAGACAGACAGACGGACGTATGTCTCTGGGCTTTGGCGGCGCGGAGGCATCATGTTTTCGGAGTGCACTGGAATGTACAGGAAGATGGTAAAAAAAAAAAAAGCGATGCATTAATGGCCTGCAGAGAGGAGCTGATGCTCTAGATTCTATCGGTGCAGCAACTCATGCCCTTAAGTTACAAATTCACATTAATCCCTGCAACACCCTAGCTATCTATCTGACTCGCATGAACACTATCTCTCAGTCTCTCATGCATCCTCGTCCTGCTGCCCACACACACACACACACACCCTCAGATGAACATGCACACACGTTAACACAGATCACTAAAGCCGTGGTGTGGGTAAATTTGCCTTGTTTGCAAAAGAAGAAATGTCAGATTGCAATCAAATCAAAGTGGCACATTTGGTTTTGATCACCACAGCTAAACTAGTTGAATTTTTCACACAGATCAGTTCGCTGCACTGATTGTATTTTTACCCATGCTGGTGGTGTAGCTTGAGGAATGGCAATGTCAGTTGGTCGTTGGGTCGATCCATCGCTTTGGTTCAAACTGAAATATCTCAACAACTACTGGATGGAATGCCATGAAATTTGGTAGACATTGATGTCTCCCTCAACATATTTTTTATAGTAAGTTTGGTGATCCTTCAACCTTCAATCATCAAACATCGTCCAATTGTAATTTGTCCAATACTTTGATTTATGAACAAATACCTGCAAAACTAACGCCATTCCCATCAGCCAAAGCTGTACTTTATGTTTAGTGTTTATTAGCAAATGTTAGCATCCTAACATGCTAAACTAAGATGGAGAACATAGTAAACATAGGCATGCTACACAGCATTTCAAAATCATCTATCATTGTGAACATGTTAGCATGCTGATGTTAGCATTTAGCTTAAAGCTGTGCCTCACAGTGCTGCTAGCATATCTGTAGACTTTTAGTCTCGTTACATGTGTTTTTCTGGTTTATAAGATTAGTTAACACACACTGAGCTTTTCTTTCCTCTGTTGATTTCAAGGATGAATCACATGAACCTTGACTCGCTGATTTGTTCATTGAGTAACTAAACAATCAGGGAATATAAAAACACCGACTGTCTTATTTTACAATTAACCCTCAAGTTTGCAAGCTCCCGCATCTGGTGTCGAGTGTAATTAAACCAGAAGACCTCACTATACTAAGATATTTCCATGCATCCCCATGTTCCACAGTCGTTCCAGTGGCAGTCGTTTACTGCCACTGGAACGGGCACAAGAAGAGAGGGAGTGCACGTATATGTGAGTGCATCAATCCCTCACAGCCCTCTGTTTCCTGTCAGAAGTAATGAACTGAGAGGTTGTGATTTGGCTTGAGGAAAACAGGGCTACTGTGAGAACCAGCTCCTGCCTGGAGGGCATTCAAAACAATTTGCACACATATATAGGCATCATTTGCTTACACTAACATTTTTCACATTTGCCAAGACTGTTCATTAGCAGCTAGGTGGGGGGATATCTCGTCAGCACGACATGAACTACTCTATAGAGTCCCGGTAGGAAGAAAATGCAGTTGAAATTGTCTGCTGAACTTTCATTTTAAAGCAAATTTAGCTGCACATTTGTACGGTGCAGGTGGGCTGTTTTGACAAAAGGAAACTGTGGATGTTCATTTGAAATCATTCAACTGTGACTTCTTGCTTCTTTGCATATTTGCTAGAATCTCATTCAAAATGCTTTACTCACACCTGGGCAAGATCACTGTGCGGATGAGGACAGAAGGAGAAGGAAAGGGGTTGAAGAAGAGGAAAGAAAAGCAGGAAGAGAGTGGTGATAATATTTTTTTTTTGCATTCATTTGAATGTCTATCGAGTCAGGCAAGAGATAGAGGCACATAAAGGCGGATGATTGGGAGAGAGGACATCCATTTTGGAGAGGAGGAGAAGGAGGAGGAGAGTGAGAGTGGGTGCGAGAGGACGGAGTAAGAGTCTGTGTTGTGTCAGCTGCCATCTGTGTGTCAGAGCGCATCACAGAAACTGTGAGGCCTGTGCCTACACCTCCACTATTGCCCTGCTGTCTGTTGGGCACCTCCGCTCTCACTTACACGTGTCTCCAAACCACCAACGTCTCTCTTTCACACACATTTGGTTGCATTTTGCCAGACACATGCACACATATGGTACCCGTAGCACACTGCTTTCAATCCACAGTGGGTGTGTGGATAAAAAAATTTATATCTCTGCATTTTCTACAACAAATTTGCACTTCTTTGAATAAATATCTCTAGGCTATTTCTGTAGGAATGAAACCAAATACTACTGTTTTGGTATTTTAATGTCCTGTACTCAAACCCCACTGACTAGACTGTATATATATAAATGGACGACATGTCTCCACTTCCTCCCACTGTACAGTAGTGATCGGGGGGACTGGAGCCACAGTAGCAAGGTCCCGCCCATACACCCGCCCGAGCCAATCACAAGCCAAGCACGGCCGTAGCTTGTTAGCGTGAACCATCTACCTGCTATGTAAGCACCACAGTAGCCGTTTGACTAGATAACCAAAATATCCCTATAAATACATTTAGGATAAAATTTTACTTTTACTTTTTTTGGCCCATTTCCCATCCGCTAACATGGAGTAGGCAGGATTTATGACCTATACTGCAGCCAGCCACCAGGGGGCAAATGAAATATTTTGGCTTCACTTTTGGGGAGCTGTCATGTCGTCCATCTTTATACAGTCTATGGTCTGAAGCCATCTGTGTTTGGCCATTTTTAATTTATTTAATCGTAAGAAAATATATGCATAGTGATATGTGATTGCTAAGAAACATATATGCTTCTAATTATGGCTTGGTTGCAGTGTTTAGTGCATGAACGTTTACAGCAGATAACAGTAAACGGGTAGATTGTAGGTTAACAGCGATAATGGAGAAGTAATGGATATCCTTTTATGTTCTCAGCGCTTAATCTAATATGCAATTTGACTGTTGTACTGATGTTTTTTGGTGGTCAAATATGGCAGGCACACACACACACACACACACACACACACACACACACACACACACACACACACACACACACACACACACACACACACAAACTCACCTTTCGCTACGCTCTATTTCACAAACGACAGCGGTACGCAAATTGTCGGAGATGAAAACAAAAACAGCAGCTTTGTGACAACTAATTTGAACTCGTTTGTATGCACCTCTGTTCCCCGTGTTGATTTTCTCTGCATGTGACAGCTGTTTGTACCTGTGTTTCCTCTCCCCGGGTTGCTAATCAATGTCTGACGGTGAAATCTACTGAGTCCTACCTTGCAGAGGAAGGGCTCAGCATTGCTCGGAAATGTAAATGTTTGGATATTTGCATCCCATAGGAAGCGCATCATTTTGGCTGACATACTTGCAGCTTCATCTGGGAATCTGTAGAAAAGACACAACAGCACTCGCTCTTCATTTTAACACATGGCATGAGTGACTAGTGCTGTACTCTCCTTGTATCATATTATGTTTCAGAGTTAGTAGTATGCATGTAGTTTAAAGTGAGAAATATCACCTTATCCTAACCTGAAATGTTATTCTGCTCTTTTTGTGAAACTAGTACAGTGCCCGTTCAGAGCGCTAACTTTATAGTTAGATGCTGCTGCTGCAGTGCCACCTATTGGCACCAAATTTGTCACGGTCACTCAGACATCATATCTACAGATGTCCACCAAATGTGGTTGCAATAGCACAAAGCGTTCAGAGATATATAATATAAGCCCTGTCCACAGCATTTGAGCCAACTTTGAGGGCATGCTATAGCAAAAATTGTATGGAACATAAAAAATCCAAAAACGTAACTATTTCCAGCTTGTTCTATAGATGTTCTGTATCAAATTAGGTGATGACTGCTCAAAATTTGTAGGAGGAGAAGCAAAAAAATGTATTTGGACAAATTTCAGAATGGTGGAAAATCAATCTAGACGCATATGGGTGTGGCTTATATAGATAGATTCATCTGGACCCACAAAATGCAGGAAAAAAAAAATATTTTTGAGAGTTACAGTTCATGAGTTTCAGGCCAAAACGTAAAGTTCATTGTTAATAACAATGAATAACTATTTGTTAGTCGATCGGCTGAATGGTTCTCAAGATATGCTAAGGACACACAGACAGACAGACAGATTCCTTGCTTTATAGTTAGATAAGAAGTCAGATAGACTTCTAAGATAGAAGTTAAAATCATCCTGGTTTATATAATTATTAAACAGCAGACAGCAGATTCATATATTACCAAGCTGACGCTAGTTTTGTCTAGTTTGTTGTTAGTTTACTGGGTGCAAACATTCAGTAACAATTCATCTCTACCTAAGAACTAGTTTGTGTGGTGCAACCCAATTTAGTTTAGTTCTTAGTAGTAGACACTTGTGTTATGACTATAGGCTATATTTGAACTTTCAAAGAGCTGGTCTCTGGACATTTTGGCTTATGACCCCCAAATCGCTCTCATTCCACTGCCCGGTGACGTTTTGCTTATTTGCTCATGGTGCACACACCTGACAGATTGTGTATGATGACATCTGGGGATCAGATGGAGTCTCGCTCGCCGTATGGACAGCCTCGGAGTGTGTTCATCTGACAGACTAAAGTCAAGGTCAGCCAAAAGACACTCACACTCACACTCACACACAAACACAAAACACACTCCACTGCCATCGCTGTCGGAGAACACACACACACACAACTCATTAACTCTGATGGATTGCAGCACATTTCAGGCTAATAACAAAGACATACGTGTACACACCATGCATAAATGCCCACGGCCACACACAAACACCGGACTGGGGCAGACACGCATACAAACACAGATGGACACGGACCTGTCACCTCTAGTGTCACCTTCAGCTAATCCTTGTGAGACAGAGAGCAATCCGTCCACTGGCCACACAGATTTACCCATAATCCCCGTGAATGAAGTCACTCAGAGCAGAAGTCTGTTTCGTCAAAGTGTGAGCACACAAAGTGTGTATGTTTGTACACACACACACACACACACACATATTCTGTACGTAGATACAACACAGATATGCTGCGCAACACTCGTAGAAACTTAAAAAGGCACCTTGAAAGACTATCAGGAAGAGAACTTAGGGAGCTATGATAATAGCGAGTGTGTGGTGCTCTTTTAGTGTCTCTGTGTGTGCGAGTGTGTGTGTAGACGCAGATTTAATTGGATGGGAATGTCACGTAGGACAGGGGACATGAGTGCTGCCGGTCGTACACCAATTACTGCTCCGCGCTCTTCAAAACTAGACAGGAGATGGAAGACTGAGACCCCACTTCATTAACAAAGTAAGCCCCCGTGTTGATAGCAGCCATGTAGGGCAGCACTGTGGGGTGGTGGTGGGAGGGGGGGTTCAAATTTAAATTGACACCAAAATCGCTGGGGAGATAGTGGCTGCAGTGATAGCTTGGGGTTTGATTGCTCAGTTGTGTTTTTTTTGTGTCTTTATGAAGCCACGAACTGGGATATGTCACTGTTGTCTGTTGCAAAGAAATGGTGCGCCAAGCGTGGTTATGGTTGTTACGTTATTATTTTAACACAAACCATGGTCTTTTTTTCTAACTATAACCAAGTCATTTTGTTTCCTAAACCAATCGTTTCACAACGTTAACCACGTGGCATTGTGTGTTTCTGCAAGCGTGATACAAGGCTGATATGAAACGCATTTATGAAACATATTTTTGGTTCAAAAACGACATTCAACGTATCCCGTGGTTTGCAGAGTCGTACAATGCCAACATTTTTTCTGCCAACTGGGTTGAAACAGTGACAATAATGAAAACTGAAAGAAGCAACAGTTTATTAGGTTTCCTACATAAAGTAGGATGTATGTACGCATGAACACATGTACAATAAATTAATATGTATTCGAAAAAAGGAGAAACTAGAATTACCGTCTTGCGGTTGTATGCCTCCGCCAACCAGTCAAGTCGCAGTTCACATCCATGTCTGTCCAAAATGTCGTCACTTCATCATTTTATCCTGTTAGACATTTGTGTGACATTGTCATAATTAGCATGAGTTCTTGAGTTATAGCCCAAAATGTGTTTTGTGAGGTCAATGTGACCTTGACCTCTGACCATCAAATTCTAATGGTAAATGGTAAATGGACTTGCATTTATATAGTGCTATTCTAGTCTTCCGACCACTCAAGGCGCTTTACACTACATGTCAGCATTCACTCATTCACACACACATTCATACACTGATGGAAGAGGCTGCTAAGGTGCCAATTTAGCCCATCAGGATCTAATCTAAATACTCATTCACACACCGATGGCTATGCCTTCGGGAGCAACACAGATAATCAGTTCATCCTTGAGACCAAGTGGCTGATTGTGCCAAATTTGAAGAAATTTCCATATATTACATTACTGAGATACCACTAAAATGTGATGGACGTGAGGTCACCGTGACCTTTGACCTTGAAAATGTCATCAGTTCACCCTTGAGTCCGAGTGGACGTTTGTGCCAAATTTGAAGAAATGCACTCAATGCGTTTCTCAGATATCGCGTTCACGAGAATGGACCGGACGATGGATGGATGGACATACGTATGGACAACCTAAAAACATTATGCCTCTGGCCATGGCTATCACTGGTGCGGAGGTATAAAAACAATAAGAAAAAGAAAAAGAAAAAACATCCAGCAAAAGCAGGTTTGAAGGAAGGCTGAGTGTAAATCAAATACATGCCAATGAATTTTAAAAAGGGGAAAACTATAAGCAGCTTCATCAATAAATAAATGAGTTAAGAACATATTAGAAAGAAAGAAGGTCTTCAGCAAGACGGGTTTGTATTGGCTCCCCTGAATGGGGCCCATTAATAAATAATTCCCATTTTTTGCCATTTAAAATAAATGAAAATGCTTGCTGGCACACACATACTCGCACGCACACTAGAAAGATCAGTACAAAAGTTGAAAAAAAAGCACAGTGTCTGCACTTTTCTCATGTTGATGCACCTTCACCTTGGGCGCACACAATCACACACACACTCAGACACACAGGACAAATCTATATATAACAACTAACCCTCCCACCTCTAGTGCCGATCCCTCCCTGGGTGCCGGCGAGGTGCGGTGTCTGGATATTGCTATGGTTTGCCAGGGCTATGCTTTTAAAGGTCAGTTGTTGCTTCCTCCTGTGGGGGGAAGGCAAAACTGACTGCCAACCATCACCGCGGCATCTGTCACATCCTAACCACTGATAATTAGCCAGCAACACACTGCATGAACGACTGGGTGACTGGTTGGCAGCCTGATATAACTTTGTTTATGTGAAAGAGAGAGAGAAAGAGGATGGAAAAAGGCACAGAAAGAAGGAGAGAGAAAAACTGACTTGCCTGTTGGTAAAGGCTGGAAATTGTCCGAAATGCCAGCCCATCGTTTATCAGCAAGGCGGAAGCACATACAGCTCCAACTACTCATTACTCTCTGCCTTTCCCCTAACTCAATCCTCGGGCATACCTGCCGCTGCTCGCCAGTGTTTCTCTATAACTGCACGCACTCTTTGCATCATCTACCTCCATGTCTCCGAGACCTCGGCGCCCCATTAGAGGACAATGAAGAGGAGACGCTGTCTTTGCTCGAGCATGTCAGACAGATTCGACATCACCGGCCTCGCAGGCCCCAAATACACCCATCATCTCCTGCCCACCTAATCAGCGCTGTGAAGAGATGGAGGGAGCAATGGGACAGAGGGTACTGGAGAGGTTGGAGATTGTGGTTAAAAGAGGAAACCGTGGGGGAGGATAGAGAGAGGCGAGGAGAGAGAGAGAGAGAGAGAGAGAGAGACGTGATGATCTGCCTGATTTGGGCCCACTCTCTCTCTCTCTCAGCCCCGGAGCCTCAAAATCACTGAGAGACACAGCAGCTCCGCCATGGAGCTGGGAAATGACTGTGCATGCACAGACGGTAAACAAAGGTGTATACACACTACAAGCATGCATTCATAAAGGCCTGTGTAGTATGTGAGACCTTAACATTTATAATTAAGTCTTAAAAACTCAGATGTACATAGGTGGTTTTAAATGACCTACTCAGGTAGAGCATGGTTGTTTTAATCATGCCACTAATGACTGCCCAGTCAAAGAGACCAGAGTGGCTTAAAGTTATTATGAGGAACTTTTCACTGGTTATGAAACAGTCCCATTTTAACACTGATGCCTCTGACCTACATAAGTAAACGAGACCTCAGCGAGAAGATTGTTTCTATAGTTATTCTTAATGCTTGTCATTGGTGCCACTGGGTCGAAATCCGGCAAAATCATGCAGGTTCACTAGAAACTCCTTCAGCTCAGACACCAGCAGGGGCTCTGGAAGCGACCAGCCCACCGCGGACAGACCTAGATCTGGCTTCGCTGCCGCCTTCGACCTGCAGTGGGCGCTCCGGCGGGTGGTGGAGAGCTCCGCATCCGGCAGCAGCGGCTCCTCCTCCAAGCCAGGAGCAGAGCTTCGCCTCGCTGCTCCCCACTGGGAGCCAACACAGACACCACACTGCTGGAGGCCCGGGCCGTATTGCTTGGCCCGCTGGAAGGAAGGGAGGCACGGGAGAACCAGAAACGGGATTATGTGGGGCAGACTGTCACACCCTGCTGCAGTAAAATGAGAGGTTTTCTAATGGGACTCTGGTGCATGGAAATACTACAGCTTTTGTCCACAGGGACCAGAAAAGCTGGAATCAGGTTTTCACAGGACCTGACAAATGACTAACTATTAATTGATTATCAAAATTATTGGCGATGAATATCCTGTAAATCAACAAAATCATTCATTTACTAATAATGTCAGCATTAGTGCTAACTATGTGTTTGAGAGCAGATTCATTTAAAATGTCTTCACTGTAGCCCTGATGTTCACTGTGATGGATTACACAGCTCAACAAAAATTAGATTTTCATATTGTGGTGGAATGAAATGAAGCCAATGGATGCCTGTTAGTAAAGATAAAAAACAGCAGCTAAAAGCAGCCTGGTTTGAAATATGGTTGGCTGTGATGTAAAGCAATCAGGGTTTGGAGTAAATTACAACATGCAAAGGGAAAAGAGTGAGCGGGTCACAGAGAGAGACGGAGACGTGGGAAGTGAAAATCAACACTGACGTTTCAGAAGGGAGAGGGGGTATCGAGGGGGTAATGAGGGTGAATGTGAGTGTGAGCGCGGGGGGGCGGGATGGTGGATGGTGGGTGGAGGGTGGAGGGTGGTGGTGGCTGAGGTACGATTGGAGGCTGAACCGGTGCCTTGACAGCGCAGTAGGGGCCAGCGCTGTGAAGTTGGTTAATCCTGAGGAGCAGGGGATTAGCTCGGCAGGGGGGAACCTCCTCGGCAGGGGGGCTCTGGGAGCCCGTTGTCCCCCAACCACAGTGCCATGCTGCAGGGCTGCTGGGGCCGGCTGACAACCCCCTCCCTCCCCACCACCACCACCACCACCCCTTACCCCCTCTCCAAAACTAGCCCCAGGCACCGTCTGACCAAGTACGTGGAAACAGATCTATGCAGCAACACATAGACATAGAAAAGGCATGCACAACAGCTCATCAGCTCATTATTGCTGCAGAGAGGCTGGAGGGGCTGGAGGGGAGAGAAGAGTGAGGGCGTCTTCACATGAGCCCATTGGTTCCAGTGTGACTGATTGTGCGGAGCTCACAGGCCCACTTGGGGGCTGCTGCATCTCCACTCTCCTCTCATCTTCTCCCGTCGGCTGCGCGCTGCTAAACTCTTCTTGGCTCGCTACTCTTCTCTCGACTTCCCTCTTTCTTGACTTTTTCGCTGCAGGGCCCCGACCACCTGGGGCTGCAGAGCGGCGGGGCGCTCCGTTGTTATTAGCATCATCGCCCCGCTGATTATTTCCCCACTGTCTCCAAAAGAGAGTGCTGTTGGGCAGGGAGCTGGAATGGACAAAGAAGAAGGACCTCCATCTCCAAGTCATTGTGGTTGCATGTGTGAGAGAGCTGCCTATACGCATGTAGGGTGTGTTTAAAATGCATTTGCATTCAGGCAGTAAGATCTAGAGGTGGATGGCATTATGTGTGAGCTGAGGGAGTCTGAATGGACCGGACTCCTCCGTGGTCTCCTCTTTCTGGCTGCATGACAGCTCCTTTTTGCCTGCAGACAAAAGAAGCAGATCCCTGCCAGAGCGCGCCGCTCATACGGGCAGGCAGGAGGCAAACTCTGCCTCGCCACAACCCAAAGAAGCAGATGTAGACTCTTCCTTCTATGAGCGCGACGTGGGGTCTCTCCCACCCCTGGCGTCCCACAGAAGGGGACCTTTCTCTGGGTGGCTGGCTGGCAACCCAGCAGCGTGCACACCGCCCGCGGACATCAAGTACTTAAGGACTGATGAAACCTCCCGCTGGAATCTCCATCTCGCTGTATGTTCCTCGGTCATGGTTGAGATGGTGAAATTTCCCGGGAGCCTTTCCATGCTCCTCTGCAAGGTCTTCGATGCATTATGATTCGCCTCCTGCGTCAGACTAAGCCAAAACTCTTGAAACAGCCCATAATGCTGTTCAAAAGTATAACGCCACTTATAAGAAAAAAGTTAAACTCAAGAAAGAGCTGGAGGAGAGTTGTGGTAGGATAAAGGCATTTGTTAAGTCAGAGCAAGGCCAGCCACTCGAGAAGAGCTCAACAACCTTCACGGAGATGGAAAAATACAAATTTTGACAATGAGCACTAGACAATGGCCTGAATAACTATACACAGTGGTAAAGTGCAGGGACGCTTATGCAACAACAACAACAACAAATGTGCCCGTTAATGAACCTGGAAACAACACATGAACAATGGAGCTCCACTTTTACTGGCACATATTTATGTACTGGAATTTAAAGGGTCGTTTTGGTTTGAAAAGCCGTAAAAAAAAAAGCCAGAACATGCTCTTTGCAAATTGCTCTTTTCTCTTCCAGTCTTGTTAGCCCAACAGCACAACATCCCTGATGAGAAAAGCTAGTTGCTGTACTCAGTGTCATGTTGCTAACAGTCTTCATGCAATATTAACTTGCAATAGAGCTTGGAGGACGCACAAACCTGTGCATAGTGCGCAATAAATAAAACAAAAACCATCTGTGATTGACACATCATTAGACACCCATGAATTATTCAATATCTGCAATCATATTGGTTTGCCAAAGGATCAACATGCTGAGGAGCATGCAGGCCCAGGGTACCTGATTGCAAGTTAAAAGCCTCCCGAACTCGACTGCTCCCATCCCTAAAAATCTGTCAGTGATTAGTGCAGCGAGCGGAGACGGGAATAAGCCCGCTCAGTCCTTTGAGTGTTGATTTGGACCTCCTGCCGTTCCCAAAGAAAGGCTGCATCCTACTAGCTTTGAGATGGCTCTGATTGAAGACATAATTGTGAATGTGGGTGAATTTCACGGTTAGGAGCGTGAAACCCTCAGCGAGATGGATGGAGAGATGGGGAGCGAGGGAGGCGGGAAGGACTGCAAATGAGGAGTCGGGGTGTCGGGAGCCGGAGCTGGAAGGTGAGAGACCTTGGCTGAGGCCGGCGCCTGATATATGCAGACGGACACACAAAAAAAAAAGACAAACAAGTGCGCGCACGAAGGCATACATATGTACATAATATATATACTCACGGAACAGCGAGTACGGGAACACACACAAGCGCGCACAGAAATGCATACACAACGAAAAAGATTGGCTGCGACGCATGTAAACAATCTCTGCATCAATCACTCTATGAGCGGAGCAAATCAACTCTGGCTGTCGCACCGTTTCAAGCCATTCCCCAGCCTTCAGATGCAATCCCCACCAGCCATCTGCATATCAAACAAGGCAGCCATTCACATACACTGACTAATGATTTCTGAATGTTATTAGCTCTCCATATTACAACTGCACTTCAGACCTGTGCAGTTCTTCCTCCTTGTGCAGAGAAAAAAAGGCTTGAGTAACATTTCCCTTATCTCCACTGGCCAGGGTTTAGTCCTGCTGTGGACTGGCTGCCTCCCTGTAGGACTCTCGACTATCTTTAGAGTTTTGGCCCAACAATACTGAGCTGCAGTGGAGCCAACTGTGTCTCACAGCAGAGCAACACCTGCCAAATCTGGTGGTTAGCTACAAAATAAAGGATCAGCAGTTAATGAGGCTCATTTATCAAAGCAGATATGAACAAATACTTTCAGAAATGTTTTTTTTTTTTTTCAGCTACAGTATGAGATTTATGTAATGACTTATATGTAACCTTTGCGGTCTGCTTCAGTTAAGAAATGAAATTTGAAGGTCAAAAAAGTGCTTTCAATGTATGCAGAAGCAAACTTCAGGCACTCATGCGTAGGAGCGGGAACAATGCCAAGGTTATATAATAAGCCTTTATTTAGTTACATTGCTGTTTATATAAAAAAAAACAAAGAAGAATAGGATGGCATTAAGGCCTGTGTAGGTCTTCATGAGGGTCAGGAAGAAGACACATCAGTTAAGACGATATAATCGTGCTTTTGTGCTGTGTCTTGTCACAAAGAATCTAATTTGAAGTATTAAATAAACTCTCTTTTATGAGTCTTATTAAATAAACTTCTGTTGTTAATCTGTCAAGCTCTTCCCCAAGCCATTGAGATTGTGTATGATTTGTAGCATCCGTCTTTTGGGTTGCTTTGACATACCAGCTGCCTGTTGTTGACAAATCTCCAGTAGTGTCAAAAATCCTCTTTTGAAATAGCTCATTCTTCCTCAGCAACACAAACATACATATTCGGGTGCAAAAACTTGCCATCTCCTTCACACTGTCAAAATAATCAATCATGGAATATCTTACTATTCAAAACCATAGACTGTGTATAAGAATTGGACACCATGATGTCACCCAATTCTTTGTGGACTACGGTTATGAAGCATCGACATTCAGCATTCGGCATTTTCCCCGTCGTGACACGAGAGGGTGGAACTACACCCTCTCCAAACAACCAAACGCTTAATAAGATATTTTTAATCAACCAAAATGTTACAATTAACTTTCATGAACAGAAAATGAAAAAGCGGACAACCCCTCCTGACTGGACAACACCATGGTAGCGACCTGTCAATCACAAGGTAGCCACGCCCTAAAGCATACCCTGCTTTATGGTCTATTTGACTCGAAAAGGGGACCATAA
This sequence comes from Sebastes fasciatus, assembly GCF_043250625.1. Classification (NCBI taxonomy): domain Eukaryota; kingdom Metazoa; phylum Chordata; class Actinopteri; order Perciformes; family Sebastidae; genus Sebastes; species Sebastes fasciatus. Next base: position 10,026,890 of record NC_133812.1, read on the forward strand.
TTTACTAAATGAACATCATGCTGTGTTGAAGAAGACTTGAAACTAGCGATTGAGACCATAAAGATTGGTTGTGAGATTGGTGTATCAGTAGCACAAGTGGAAAAGAGTCCAAAAAAGGTTAGCTAATTTATGCAGTATTGTCAGTTACACAGCAAAGCCACCATGAGCTTCTGATCATACCAGACCAAGAGGTAACAGTAAAACCCCTGAGTGTATTGAAATGAGTAAGGGTGTGTTTTAATTAGTTTGTCTTTCAAAAGTTAGGCTACAGAGTCTCGCTTTAATGTACAAAAGCTGTCCAACCCTCAACCTCAGCTCTATTGAGCATGGACGTGAGGTTGTGTGCTTCACGTTGGATAGAGGATTTATGTGACATTGTTGTTGGAAAGTGGGATTATTCAACAGTCAGTGCGACTCACTGATGTATTTTTTGGAGTCCATGACAAAGACGACCAATTATGCTGTCTTTGTTGTCATCTAATTTCTTCACTGTTTACATTCCTGCAGAGATAAAAAACACTTGAAGTGATTGTTGAACAGCTCTTGTAGCGCTTACTTTTTTAAAAAAGCAGGGTTTCTCAAAGCGGCATTGCTCAAAGGTATAAATGTGCATTGCGGCTTGAGCGTGGGTCTTTATGCTTGTGGAACAGTTGGACATATTGTCATTCAGCCCTAATGAATACGGTGTTTTCAAAAATATGTTTGAAGTATACAACTCCGTTCATAGTAATAAATTCTCTACAAAACTTTTAATGTAAATTATGCACAACCCGGCACATTAGTTTTGCTTCACAGACTCAAAGAAAAGATGTACTTTCTCTCTCTAGAAGCATACGGACTGATATCTGAATGTTTAAGCCGGCTACAAGCATTGAACACGTTTGTCATTGAAGATGTAACATTACCGGTGAAGTATTTTTGCAGAGAATATTGCTGATACAAATGCAAATAAGCAAAAATGCTAAATATTTCCAACCTTCACAGTGGCCTTTGTTATTCCCCAGTTACAGCTGTCACCCTCCTCACATTGGATAGATGTTCTGGGCTCCATAAAGGTGCATTCAGCTCAACCTGGCAGCGTCTGCCAGTTGATTAATCTACAATTCATCAACAATGCCGATGGTAGAGGCATTCACAGCAGGTCGAAACAGTTTGTCAGAAAAAAGGAAGACTATCCAAATAAGACATTTCAAATGGAAATTTGAACCAATGAATAAAGCATTTGTAATCATTATCATAAAAAGAATTACACAAAAACTCTTGGAATTTCAATATAATACATCAGCAGGTCTATCAGTCATAAGAATATCACACATACATCCCTCTATATGCATGTGCCCTCCCTAAAAGCACAACGCTTCATGTATTTATACATTCTATTCCCAGCATAGAGAGTCTTTAGACCATCTGACTCAATTTTGACTTTCGCTCCACATAGTGATTTCTGAAAAAGACAAAATAAAAGCCTGGGTTGCTTAGAAACAAGCCTGTTGACTGCTCCGACAAACAGCTTGAGAGACCTGTTAGCTTTTACATAAGGCAGCTGAATATGACCCTGACCTCGCGTTACAAATGTTTCGCTTCAGCCACCGCACCGTGCATTCTCCTCCCAACTATTAAGAGTTCAACTATTTTGCTCGGTGTGTGTGTGTGGGTTATTTCTCCCGAGCCGCTGCAATCTTCGAGAGTGCAGCGCTCGGGCACTAATGCCAAGCAGAAGAGGCCTCTGGCAGTTCTTGGAGAGAGGCAAAGTAGGTTAAAGTTTTACAATGCTGATAATTGAGTCCAGTTGCTGAGGGCTTCGGAGAAGCATCGCGGTTGCACAAAAACGCACACGAGGGCACAGACGGAGAAAACACACACAAACACATCGCACGCGGTGAAACGGTGATTTCTTTGGAGCCGCGAATGCCCTAGATGCAACGGCAGCTCTCAAATTAAGCAGCTCAGAGACAGAGGAATCAAATGCGTTTCCATTACGGGGCAAATATTCCATCTACCCCCTGTCATAACGACACTGTATGGCAGCATTACGGGGAAATATCAAATTAGGCTGTTTCATTTGGAAGACTGTTGTGCATTGCGAACAGCTTTGGAGATCAATTGAGCTGCTAGGTAATGAGCGGCAGCGGCCTGCTCTAATATACTCAGTAATGTTCTTTTGATTGCTTTGGTTAATCTCGCTCTGCCATGCAGGGGAGGAAGCCCCCTCTCTCTGCTCCTCAGCCCAGGTTACAGGGGAAAATAAGAAATGGGGAGCGGTATGACAAAACTCAAGTGATATGGATAAAATTATTAAATCTGTACAATCCCTATTCATGTTCTATGCCGCAAGGAATTCATTAAACTCCACGAGGACACCGTCTGGTGCTGAAGAGTTTCAACAGATACGGAAAAAGACGAAAAGCCCCAGCTGAATAGGCCACAGTGGACAACCTTCAAATGAAGTGTCGGTGATGTGTCGATACTGAAGTGGATGGAATCAGACACAGTACACCACTCTGCTCTCTGAAAGCGAATCCTCGCACTCGTGCCCCACTCAAAAAACAAGTAAGAGGCGCTCCGTCGCTCCACAACAACACTCACAGCTGTGACCATTTAATATGCTCCGGCTCAGATTCATTCCTCTGCACCTTTTCGCTCTCGCAGAAAATGCTAACAAACCTGTCCGACCACTTTTGCAATATGCTGCACCGCACTACTGCATGCCACGCCATCTGCCATGTTTCGCTGCGCAGTGTGAATATTTATTTGCTCAAACTGGATTGCTCAGCATCCACCTACTTTTGCAGAATCGTCCACACACATGCACTCTCTCTCCGGGACGGCTGTCAACCCGGGGTTAGAGCGGTATGGGACTGTGCGGTCACCAGCTGGGAGCCGCTGGAGGTGTCTGATGTTTGGAGACAGGCTGCCGTTGGTTTTTACGTGAGTCTTACCTCTCCACGTGGTCCAGGTTCCCTGATACGCCCAGTCCTCCGATGGCGTAGAGTTTGCCGTCGTATACCAGGCTGTTGTGTCTGCAGCGGGCCACGGTCATCCGGGACACATGATTCCAGTTGTCCAGCAGAGACATGTAGCACCATACATCAGCCACCATCACACCAGACTCTGTGCCCCCTGAAACATATAGGATGAGAGTTATTGAAGTGGGTGTGTAGGGTAGGGGTGTAAGAGAATATCGCGATATTATGTTTTGTGATACTGTCAAAAACATTGTATTGATTTTTAATTAAGAGTTTACATGTAAAGATTAACTGACAATCCTTTATTTCATTTGTAAAGAGATGTGCCTCTCAGAGTAATGTCATGATGTTGGATGTTACAAGGACTTTAAATAAATACAAATGCAGATCCCACCATTCAGATTGTATAAAAAAGTAACCTTTTTTCACTCAGATTTTAGGTATATGGTGGTGTCTTCTTTCTACTATGATAGTTTTCCTAAAATTAGATTTGAAAAAAATCGTAATATATCAACATGCTTACAGTATCGCAATATTTCGCGACATATTGAATCGGGGCCCCTGTACCATGATATGCATCGTATTGCCAGATTCTTGTCAATACACAGCCCTAATAATTATAAGGATGTTTGCACTGTATGAACTTTTCCAGGGAACCAAGACTACATTTCTTTGTGTGTTTCACTTTCAACCACTGTTTTCTAATCCATCATGTGTTCTTCAATTGCGGCGAAAACGCAAACAGGAGTGCAAAAGGAACTTTAAGCTTGTTTGCTGTGTCTCAATTCACGTACTTCCGTACTTACACTTACTGTTTTAAGTGCAGAAGAGGTATGGTAAAATGCAATGTACTCTAAGTTCCCGGATGTTGTACTCAAAACGGTCAAAACGTTGAGTGTGGAACGCTGGACACTCCTCGTCCTCAAGGGTTGCAATCTTTGCTGCGTAGCACAAGAGAAGGGGCCACCAACCTATTTCAAACATGTGAAAATGGCGGGCGAGGAAGCTGTAGCTGTTGCGATTTTAACGCCGAACACCGAACTCTACAAATTTAAGTTATACATGTGTTTTTTTAACTAAGTACCACTATGCTGTAGTCGGATAGAAGCCATTTTGGGTTGATTTATCCGTCTGAATGCAATTACTGCCGATACGCCGTGATGTCCGTGGCTGACTATCACCAACTGATCTACCGAGCTTCCGGTGAGTGCACAACATCCGTGTTCGATTGGAGACAACACTACCCCTGTTGAAATCCACACACTACGCGAGCACATAGTGTGCACTGTGTACTACATGGAAGTGTATTAACAGAAGTATCCGAATTGAGACACAGCTCTGGTTTAGTTTAGTAGTTCCTTGGTACCTGGAATTATTAGGTTGAAAAGGGTTATATGACTTCCATGTGGTACATGCAAAACTTTGGCATCAAGTGATAGGATAATGATTAAAATATTGAAACATACTCCTTTTTCTTTCTTTCTTCAAACTGTTTTCTATTCGATATTGAAATCTCCACTCCTGTGTTTTCTCAGAGATTTAAAAGAAAAAGTGACACACTTGGCCAACCGACTGAAAGTTGTTTGCCGCTGTGTTGACTAGTCAACCAGCCAACCATCAAGACTGAGCTTGTTTCAGCTCTCTTCAAAGCAGCCCTGTGAGCTGCGTAGTCTGACATGTAACACCAGCCGTGACTCAGTGACCCTGCTCAGAGTGTGAGGAAGGTTACAGACCGAAGCCTGTTGATTGGCTAGCTAGAACACCTCTGATTTCCCCACTGGCTCTCTGACTCCCAGCGGACACATGCATACCTGTTCCAATGCCCAAACACAAATTTACATTTATATGAAAAGAGGGAGAGGAAAGGTACACGCAGGACAAATCCTGCTGCATTTCCACGGTGCAATGTCAAGGTCTGAGTACCGTGCAGGATTTTCGCACAAATGGACCGTGGAGGGAGAAATTCAGTCTACCTCTGGAGGAGCAACTTAAAGGTGTCTCATAGAGGGAGTCACAGAGTGCACAGTGTGCCGCTATGGAACAAAATAAACTGCAGAACACTGCAGCGACTGTAAAGCCACACAGAGAAAAAAAAAAAAGTCAAGTTCAAAAAAATGCTCCACAGAAGGTAAATAGGAGAGACGTTCGATACAAAAAGGAGTCTTCTGAAAAGAGAGACATCAAAGTTGTGTGCAGTGTTGGGCAGAGCTGAGTTTTGAAAGCAACAGACGAGTAAGCGTTGAGGGCAGCCACCCTTTTAAAACCCTTTAACTGTTTCGCAAAGGTCACAAGAAGTTGCCGATGGTCTGGCTGGCTTCACTTTGTCGATTTATATTTGTCATAAAGAGAAAATGTCCTCACTAAGAGTTCATGAATGAAAGTGTGGAGACCTTTGCCAAGATTCAGTATGATGAAAGAGACTTTATCAAAAGATCCAGAGCACCAGAAATCTCATGGTTTGCTTTTCTTGATCAAAAAACCACAATGTGTTTTAACCTTCTAAAAAATGATCAATTGTTCCCATGGTAAAATCAAGAGAGGAATGTCTGCTAATCACCTCTTCATGTCAAGTCTGAAATCTTTGGTGAATGTTGTGGAGTTGTATTATCATTATCAGACGAAGGCTGCGATTGAATAGACGAAAAGAAAATGTTTAGCAGATATAATGGGTGCGTTCCAAATCGCATACTTTTTCTTTTTACTTTTAGTACATACTGCAGCTGTGTAGTGTTGCATGCAGTATGCATAACATTGTGCCTTTAGTACGTACTGTGCGTTCCAATACCCATACTATCCTTCTATTTAGTATGCCAGAAAAAAGATTTAGTATGTCCCAATACATAATATGTTAAATGCAGTATGCCAAAACTACCAGGATGTCCTACTACACCCGGTCACATTTTGCAGTATGCAAGCCAGCATCCTTTTCTGGCTATTCTGACCCACAATCCTCTGTGCAGGGCATACATGAGCAAGAGGGTCAAAGTTCAAGGTGCAATGTTATGAGGAAGTAGTATGCGTACTGCATGAAACAGTACGTACTTTGTAAGGGCAGCTGCAGTACGTACTAGAAGTAAAAAGAAAAAGTATGCGATTTGGAACGTAGCCAATGTTTCCATGTTAGCATGCTAATCACTAATGCTAACATTTTGCTAAATAGCAAACACATGTACAGCTGAGGCTGATGTCATTGGTTTAGTAGGTATTAAGTCATGAACAAAAGTATTGGACGAATTGGAATTTGACCGGATGATGGCACTAGATAAAAAGTCAGAGAATCCCTAAAGTTATTATATAATTCATCCTGACTGGAACATTAATGTCTGTACCAAATTTCATGGCAACCCAATGTTTCAAACAGTTGGTGAAACATTTCTTTAAAAACCACAACGGTCAACTTCATGGTGGAGCTGGATGAAAAGTCAGAGGATCACCAAAGTCAGCGGGATTCATCCTCTGGGGATTATGGATGTCTGGACAATATTTCATGGCAATCCATCCAATAGTTGTTAAGATATTTCAGTCTGGACCAAAGTGTAGGGTGGACCAAGAGACCAACCATCAGACTGACATTGCCATCTATAGAGAGAGGCCGCTAGCATGGCAAGAAACCAATTGTGTCATTGAATCTTTTAAATCTGTGTGGAAGCTGTGATTAAAGTATTAATTTAAACCAACTATCTGATGATGTACTTAATTTGAATTGAATTTTTTTGCCAACCAAAGTGAATATGAAATATTCCTGGATGCTGGGATAACCTTTCATTACTGTAGTGAGATAAACTGATGGCATCTACTGTCCTCCTGCTCTGTGCCACTAAATGACTGGGACGGGGGAAAGCTACAATTGTGCTACTGCAGTGGAGTGGGCGATTTAGCTCACCTGACAGGTAGATGTTGTCTCCCGCCGAGATGACACTGAAGAACTCGCGGTCGTAGAAGGGCAGGCTGGCCAGCGGGTACCACTTACTACTCTGGGGGTTAAAACAGGTGACTGCTGTCAGGGAACGCTGGCTCATCCCGATAGCCTGACGCCCTCCCACCAGAACTATCACCTCCGCTACACCTAGAGGACAAAAGGAACAGGAGGAGGATGGAAAGAAGAGGATGATAGGGGTGGACAAAGAAAGGAGAGAGTTGGGAGAAAGCAGGCCATCAGGGAAAGTTTGCACCAGTAAATAAGAGCCAAGACTGAATCAAAGCCTCTTTGAGACGGCCCAATGCTGCAGTAAAGCATAATTATATATTGCAGGATTACATGGATCGGGGGTTACACCTGAATAGTGTTTTTTCCTGCTGCTGTGGCCCTGCTTGACACCCATACTACTATTACTATTATTTACTATTATCAGGGCTGTCAATCGATTTAAATATTTAATCGCGATAATGATTAATGATCGTCTATAGTTAATCACGATTAATCACACATTTTTCATCCATCCAAAATTTACCTTAAAGGGAGATTTGACAGGTATCAGTGACATAAATGTTTTTTTACAGCTTATTTAAGAACACAACACATTAAAACTAGGGCTGTTAATCTATTCAAATATTTAATCGCAATTAATCACATGATTGTCCGTACTTAATCGTGATTAATTGCAAATTGATTGCCCATTTGTTATCTGTTCAAAATGTACGTTAAATAGAGATTTGTCAAGTATTTAATACTCTTATCAACATGGGAGAGGGCAAATATGCTTGCTTTATGCAAATGTATATATATATTTATTATTGGAAATCAATTAACAACAGAAAACTATGATAAATATTGTCCAGAAACCCTCACAGGTACTGCATTTAGCATAAAAAATATGCTCCAATCATAACATGGCAAACTGCAGCCCAACAGGCAACAACAGCTGTCAGTGTGTCAGTGTGTTGACTTGACTATGACTTGCCCCAAACTGCATGTGATTATCATAAAGTGGTCATGTCTGTAAAGAGGAGACTCGTGGGTACCCAGAGAACCCATTTTCATTCATATATCTTGAGGTCAGAGGTCGAGGGACACCTCTGAATATGGTCATGCCAGTTTTTTCTCGCCAAAGTTTAGCGGAGTATGACATGGTTGGTACCAATGGATTCCTTAGTTTTTTTTGTTTCATATGACGCCGGTATCTTCACTTTAGCTTTAAAACTGAGCCCGCTACAACCTCTGAAAGATCGAATAGTGTCTGTGCCCGACGGCAGCCTGTCGGATTTTTAAGAGAATAATTAAAAATCGCTAGTTGTGTTAATGCATCAAAGAAATTAGTGTTGTTAAAGCAAATTTGCGTTAACGCATTATTATCGTGTTAACTTTGACAGCCCTAATTATTATCAGCCGTACTTCTATTATTATTACTGCTACTATTATTATCATTCTATTATATCAATCACAAGCATTATTGTTATTAGTCTTTCTTCTATTATTATTACAGCTGTTACAAGCTATTATTGTTGTTGCTGTGCACCTCTGTGTCTGTCTGTCTGTCTCTTTCTCAACCAAATCGGTTGAGGCAGATGGCCGCCCACCCAGAGCCTCGTTCTGCCCAAGGTTTCTACTCGATAAAGGTTTTTTTCTTGCCACTGTTGCCTCAGTGCTTGCTCATGGGGGAATGTTGGGTCTCTGTAAATTATAGAGTACGGTCTACGCCTGCTCTGTATGAAAAGTGTCTCGAGTTAACTTCTGTTATGATTCGACACTTTATATATAAATTGAAATGAATATTTTGTGGCATGTTGCCTGACATTTAAGTATTTATATTTATATATATATATATATATGGCTTTCAAGGGCAAGGTGAACATTTGTATACATCTACAGCAATAATGGCACCATTAAAAAAAGAAACCTTTGAGTCTGGGAATATTGGGTCCCTCTAAATTATAGAGTACGACCCACAGTAGACCTGCACTAAATGAAAAATGTCTCGAGATCTCTCACGATTTGACGGCATATAAATAAATTGAATTGAATAAGGCTTTGTGGCATGTCGCCTGACATTTACGTATTTCAATATATATAGCTTTCAAGGGCAAGGTGAACATTTGTATACATCTACAGCAATAATGGCACAATAAAAGAAAAAAAAAAAACTTTTGAACCTTTTCATAGAACCTTGACGGGCTACGTGGAAACCGACAAACACAACCGGTCATACATTATAAGTGTGCTGTATTGAATTCAGCAGGCCTTGGCTGTCCCAGAGTCAATAAGCTTGTCGGGAAATGCAAAACAAAATGCAAAATAGAAAAAGTTTCCTCTTGGTCACAGGAAACTACTGAATTAAATGGGAAAGTATAACTCAATTACCAAGACTGATGAGGCTGCCAGTTGTTCGGTTGCTGCCCCGGCTCTCCTCTTCTCCCAAGTTCCCACACATGATACAAACACTCCCCTACACATCCATTTGTCCGCACGCTCACAGTGAAACATACACTGTGTTTGAGCATGGCATAAGAGAATCGCAAAATCAATAGGTGAGAATCAATTTGTGTACATTTCTGCATGGGGATGTGTCTGGTCTCATATATACACACACGTACGCGCGCGCTGAGGACCTCGTGTGATTAAGAAGATACTTGAGACACATTCAGCGCTCATCCCTATTACTCCTCAGCCGATCTCTGCTCTCAAGACACGCATGCACGCACACACATGCGCGCGGAGCTACTGGATAAAGACACCAGTGATCCAAAACACACACAAACAGGTTGGCAGGCTGCCACATGCGTGTCTCAGGTCCTCTCAGTCTTCAGCAGCAGGCTCCAGTGAGCAGGCAAGACGACGAGCCGCCAGACAGAAATGAGCTGTGTGTTTGTAAGCAGCGGGGCAGGCGGGTAAAGGGAGGCGAGCCAGCGAGGAGGAGGAGGGCGATGGGGAGAGATAGAGACAGTGTGAGAAGAGAGAGAGAGAGAGAGAGCGCGGGAGGAAAACAAGGAGGGAATGAAAGCGAGAGAAAAGAAAGAGAGGGAGGGGTGGGAAGACTAATCTTCATACACTCCGAACCAAGGCTAACCACTGGTTCATCTGCTTGGATCGATACTTTTTCCACACAGACACTCGCCTGACAGACACATCCACAGTTTTTCACCTTCTGTTTCTTTCTGTTAAAAAACTATCCCCTTATTTTTTTTCCCTCTTTCTTAAGCTTCTCTTTTTCTTTCAAAGCTGGTAAAACAGAGAGTTTTTCTCCAGGAAGAGGAAAAAGGGTGAAAGAGGAGAAAGATACAAAAACTACAATGGGCTTTGGTGAGGCTGAGCAAACAGACGGAGCAGTAAGCACTGCCTCAGACATATCGTGGACACACAGCTTAGACTTAGTGGACAGCTTAAAGCTGACTGGCTCTTTTTCCTCGGTGAGATTTTAAGAACGTGTTCCTCTGCGTAGGACGAGACAGAAGGTGATGGCTCAAGGAGAAATTGTGACAGGATGAAGGTACACAAGCTAAAAAAAAAAAGAGACAATATATGGAGGGCGTAGGAGTCGTGCGCGTCACCGCCCTTTCTGGCAGCGTGTAAAAGATGTGCAAACTTGGAGCGCTGCTAGAAAAGATTTGAATTCGTTCCCATCACGGGCCCGTTTTCACAGCTTCATGGCATCGTGCCACGGACTCCAAACCTCAAACGGCCCTCAAGACCTCCAACAGACCTTGGATATGCAGCTAATAAATGGGAGTGTAGTTTTATAGGACAGTCGCAGCTACAGCGGCTGTTCTTTGAAAAAAAATTAAGTGGAAACAGGCTCTTTGTCTTCCCCTCTCATGAGCCTCCAACCATACCTACACACACACATTAATTATATTGACTTTGCACTGCTATTGTTCTTCCTGGTGATTAGTTTGCTGCTATTGCCGTACGTGTTTGCACTCCATTTCTCTTTATCACACGCAATTCTTCAACTTTATTGGATTTTAAAAGTTTGACTCTTTTCTCTGCCTTTATAGGATTACATTTTCATCTCTTCTCATCTCCTTTGCTTTCATCCCTATTAGCTGTTTCACTTTGTTGATATTGACTGCCTCAATTAACTTGTCAAAGTTTCGGCATCTACGTCTGAGCCAATTTGGGGTTTTCTTTCTTCTGTGTGCACGTCAATCAATGTTGGACTGTTTGTTTTAATATCTGTATAGATTCATATTGTTCAGGAAGAAATGCTAAATTAAATTACATCTTAATAAAACATGGTGGAAGATGTACAAATACTACAATTCCTAATGCCTCTGGTTTGTCGGATTTTTTTCACTTCCGTTTGACAATGTGAACACGGAAAAATGGACCAAAAAAAAAGTAATTTCTTTTGTTATTTTTCTACATTGAATTTCTCCTCCTTGAACCCCCACAGTGTCTAACTAGGCCAGCTTAAGCAATTCCACATGCTGCCTCAACGTGCTGAATTGTGTCTGTGCACATGCAGGCCTTTATGATCACCTAGTGCACATGTGCAGGGTTGGTCCTGGGGCTTTCCGCTTGGCCAGACACGTCAGGGAGAGTCCACATCTGTGCGTTGAGGCTGCAGCGCGGCTCTGACCCCTGAAGCCCTGAACACATTCACAAGCTAACACAACCCAACACCGGCCTGTCAGAACGCAACAAAACAGGAGAGCGGCACCGCTGACGGGGAGTCACGGCGTCGGATCAGATGGTTGTGTGGGTGTGTGTATGTGTGAGCTTTTCCCTCGAAAAGGAAGCCTCACAGGGACGGCTGTCAGTCAGTCGGAGGTTTGATGGGAGTTGGGTAGAGGGATGAAGGGATGGAAGATCGAAGGATGGAGGCGAGGGGTTGGGGATGAAGGGATAACCAAGTCTTGACAGCTCTTGTTTTTTTTCCTGACGGAGTTTATACCCATGGCAGTTTAGGAAGAAAATGTCTGCTTCGTCTGATTGTTACTGACCTTTTGTTATATTTCTGGTATATTTTTAACCTGTCTATATTCAAGAAAAAGCACAACTTTTGTGCTACAACCTGCTTAGGGGAAACATATACAACCAAATACATAAAGTCTGAGCAGCTCAACCGGAAGTGTCTTGTTTGCAACTCTAAGCTGCCACTGTTGAACTTTATTTGTACTTTGATAGAAGTACTTTATTTAAAGGGATAGTTTGGGTGTTTTGAAGTGGGTTTCTATGAGGTACTTATCCATAGTAGGTGTATTACTAACAGTAGATGGCACCGGAGCAAAGCACTACAGTGCTGTGAACCGGGATGGCAGAAAAACGTATTTTAAACGTAACCTAAAAAAGGCTCACCTAAAAGAATTGATATCCGTTTAATTGTACGCTATAAATGCTAATATTTTACCACTTTTTCTTGCCGTCAGACAGCTCTTTCCTTCTCCTTTCCAACGGGGAACTCAACTGAAAGTGAAACTTATCTATGCTCTCTTCAAAGGCAGCATTCTCAGATGACATAAGCAGTATAGATACGTTTCACTCTCAGTTCAGTTCGCCGTCGGAAATATTTTTAATATAGCCAATACTTAAACGGATATTGATTTTTTTTAGGTAAGCCTTTCTTTTAGGTGGCTAAAATGAGTTTTTTCTGCCATCCCCGTCCGCAGCACTGTATCGCTTTGCTCTGGTGTCGGTGCTCCTGTCTGTTTCTCCAAACTGGGGGCACGCTGACCATCATCTACTGTAGGTAATACACCTACTATGGATAAGTACCTCAAATAACCCCACTTCAAAACACCCAAACTATCCCTTTACTTCTTTCTCTATCCCTGTGTGCAGATATTTACAACTAAAACACACTGAAAAATGTTCTCTAGCTAGTCGCTTACTTCGTTTGTCTGCCGTTTGTTGCTGTGAATGTAGTGTTCAGTGGGTTTTTAGAGCTTTTTCACTGGAAAAGCTGCCTGCTGCATGTGAAAATGACACTGATAACGGCGGTGAGAGTGAACCAAAACGGTAAAGATGCAGGCCGTGAAATCAGGAAGAAAAGGAGCTGCTAAAACCGTCCATAGAATTGTGCTGAACTGCAGAGTTTTCAGTAGGTTTGTCACTACAAACAACACTTTTTTTCATACATGTAGTGATTTGATCCATTGTCATATATTTATAGAAAAATACTGACTACCGGCGCTTTAAGAAATGCCTGAAATGGCCCATTAGAACAGCAACAAACGAGTATTCAGTCAGACAGGAGACTAGTGAAGCAGTATGGCAGCGCGCATTGAGCGTAAACACAGACTACAATGGGAACATCTGGACGGAGCCCAGCATTAAATCTCTCAGGAGGAGATTTCAGTCATCGCAGGCTGTGAATTGTGTGACAAAATAAAGCCCAGAAACAGTATGTGTTCTGAGGGACGGACAGGCTTGTGTAAGAGCTGAATCTCAAATTGAAGTTGATGCCCACCCACGGAGCGCGACGCGCGCGCACACACACACACACACACACACACACACACACACACACACACACACACACACACACACACACACACACACACACACACACACACACACACACACACACACACAAACACCCCGACAGTTTCTGCGTATTGCTTCCACCCAGCTCAACCAAATGAAACCTATCTGTGACAGGAGCACACCGCCCATGTATTACCCCATGCTAGAACAAACCGGATCCTCACTGTGGACACACACGCACACACATGGACGTACAGTCACAAGAGGAGAGGTTGATGGAAAGATGAAGACAGAACTGAAAGACGGTGTCTCCTCCTCTACCCCGCTGCCACACTGGCTCTTATCTCACCTTGTTATGTGTCTCCTTGCTCTCTGCCCCATGCTTTCACTATTCATCCTCTTTTTTACCCCGCGGCTGACACCTCCCTCTTCCTCCATCTCTCTCTATCTGAACCGACGGGAGACTTTGCTCCACCTCTATCTCCCTTTCCCTCTCTCTCTTCAAGGCGTTCTCTCGGAAACCCCAAGAGTCGGTGCTCTTTTCCCCAATATACTCTCCATTTCATCTTCCTTCACTGCGTCCTGCTCGTTCACCCTCGTGCACCTTTTAGCTCTCCCTCAGCTCCTTGTGACCTGACTTTAACCAGCCACTCTTTGCTGCAGGTAGAGTCAAAGGGACATTTGGGTTGGGTGAAGCTGCAGACACACACACACACACACACACTGACACCTAATAGTTACTCAGCATGGCTGAAGTTGAGGGTTTAAGTGCCTTTCTCAGATGCATGTCATGTGAATGTGCAAGAATTGTCCTCCCAGCATTAGATGTCCTTGTCTGTACTGTAAGTGGTTTGTCCTACAACAAATACCGGCACCAAGAATCTTGATTTTGGAAGCAGCAGTTGACAAAACAACCTCACCCCAAGGTCAGTTACTGTTCTGGAGCTTTCAGTCATATCACATAATCTTCATCAATGCTGTTTTTAAGGCCAGAAATGAACTTTAAAGCTCAACTTTTAAGCAAACACGAAGGAGAAGTCCATAAAGTGGTTAAAAATAAAGGAATTTTGAGCATCTACATATTCCATCTGCTGATGAAGATGTGATATTCACCTAAATAGACCTTGATATGGGATTGTTTTGTCACATACCAGGTGGTGTCATAACAATAATAAGAATCTACAAATTCCGAAAATATAATGATGAAGAGAAATTTTAATTCTTGCGAGTTGTTTCCTTCAGTATTGTTAAAAAATGTCCATGTTCTTGCTTTAAATGAAATTGAGCTGCAACGATTAATCGATTAATTGTCAACTATTAAATTAATCACAAACTATTTTGATAATCGATTAATCAGTTAAAGTAATTTTGTAAGAAAAAAAAGTCTAAATTCTCTGATTCCAGCTTCTTAAATGTGAATATTTCTGGTTTCTTTACTCCTCTATGACAGTAAACTGAATGTCTTTGAGTTGTGGACAAAAAACAAGACATTTGAGGATGACACCGTGGGCTTTGGGAAACACTGATCAACATTTTTCACCATTTTCTGACATTTTATAGACCAAACTACTAATCATTTAATAGAGAAAATAATCAACAGATTAATCGACAATGAAATTAATAGTTATTTGCAGCCCTAAAATAAAATTATCACAACAGAGAGCGACAGGTTACACGCTGCTTTTGATGGCCAGTTTAGTCTTGGATTGCTTTGTCTTTTGCTGCTTGTTTAGTTTGGTACAAAACTAGGCGTATAGAGACACTTTTTTTATGAGGTTAGCAACCACCTATCTGCAACAGAGGTACTGCAATAAAAGTGATTCTGTTGATTTTGCGGTCTTTCATTGGGCTTTTAACCCATAAATAGCTAACTGTACTGTATATCGTAGTTGAGTAGACTCTGCACTTGCAGTCACCAGTAAGGGGAGCTCCACTGCAAGAAGCTATATAACATGGTCAGTGACTCTGGTCATTCAGTAGACTCACATCTGGTCCTTCATGTGCTAAACACACCTCTACTGTGCAGTAGACAGAAAGTACACAACATTAGTGGTATCTAAATGTTAAGTTGCAGCTTGTTTTGCAAAATTCACATCTCAAATCTCAGAGATAAAAAGTCCTTCTCCAACTTCTCTGCTTCGATTTATTTACTGTACATATCCTACTTATGACTAGCACAGATGTAAACAGAGAACTCCACAAGGGATTTAACTCAACAGTGTATGTTATGAAGGAGTAAATCGTTCAAATAGTTGTTCATAGAGTCAGATTACAAGTGTCTGAGCTCTGTTTTTCATTAGTCTTTAACTTTATTATTATCCTGAAGGAGGTTTGGTTGCTCTGCAGTCAGCCATTAAACACATAAATCACAGGCACACTCATGACAAAGAAAAACAAACATCTGGTCTTTTCGCGTGAGAAACAAAAGTGCCTGCTTGTTAAAAAATACATGTGTAAATATATTCATATACTGTATGAGTGAGGAAAACTGGTGCAGACTTTTACTCACTGGGTATCACAGGCACAGTGACACTGGCAGTCTGTCTCTCAGGGCTCAGAGCCATTCATATCTCACTGCTGGTCCATAACAATTTCCTCTTATCTCAGCCGCTTCTCTCTAATCTCTCTCTTTTGCTTTTTTTCCCTTCCTAATCCTATGATTTCTCTCCCAGGGTGTTAATTTGCTATGGTGAGGATCAGTGGGCTAAAGGCTCTCAAGTAATGTCAGGGTCCAGGGAGGTGCAATATGTATGCATGTGCACGATTTGAATTGTGTGTGCGTGTGTGCATTTTTGGATGTTTGTTGTTTGTCTGTTGAGCAAAAGATTTGCACTCCAGTGACTGGCTGGTGTACTTGGAGGTGAAGACAAACCTCATGGCCCTCAAGAGACCAACAATAGACACGTTTTTGTCTTTTTAGGGGGTGCAGGGGGTCTTTATGGGGAGATAGCAGGTCAGCAGTTTATACTGCATGCAAAAAACAGATTTTTTCCCCAAACTGCATGGGATTAGCATAAAGTGGGCATGTCTGTAAAGAGGAGACTCGTGGGTACCCATACAACCCATTTTCATTCACACATCTTGAAGTCAGAAGTCAAGGGACCCCTGTGAAAATGGCCATGCCAGTTTTTCCTCGTCAAATTTAGCCTACTTTTGGAGCGCTATTTAGCCTCCTTCCCGACAGGCTAACATGACATGTTGGTACCAATGGATTCCTTAAGTCTTTTATCTTATTCACCTTCACTCTAGTACTAAAACTGAGCCTGCTACAGTTTCTGAAAGACAGTAAAGTCGGTCACGATCACCGGCCTGCCCATGGGTCTCAGAGGGTCAGTTCACTCCAACTAGTGGCATCTAGCCATGCAGATAGTTTTGGTTTTATTTGCCCACATTTAAACTCCATCCCAATTCAATGAAGGTGAATGGATTAGTGGTTTGTGGTGCTCGCAGCATTGTAATAACATTAAAAAACTCAACCGCAATGTGTCTTTCCAGATTGAGTCTCCACATCCCGATGCTCAGGATGATCCAAACACTGGTGAACTCGCTGTGAACAGATTCTGGTGGAGTTACTTTCTACCAAAGAATCTGTTCAGGGTTTTGTGGAGTTTCCAGAGTAACTGGGACATTGCCACTGGAGAGAGATGTTCCTGTTGAATTTTTTAAAATGTAATGTCTCAATGCTGTGAGCAGTGCACATGAAATTTCATTTCCCCTCCATGTATTGTACTGGGGCAGCTACACGAAACAAAACAAGAGATGGATACCTCGACACCTGGGCAAATAAATCCAAAGCTATCGGCATGGCTAGACACAACAATAAGAAAGTGAAAGAATGCTTTCTTATAAGTTGGATGAATTAAACTTTGTCAGTATTTAAATCTTTAACATTATGATTCGATGGATGCAGGCACACATGCAGTCCAAACATCCAAATCTGTTCCATCAGCACATGCAATGATACAGCTAACCTGGTTCCCTCTGTCTGCTGAATATTGGATGAGGCTGAAGCAGCCTTCCTGCCTTGCAGCAGCTACAGCAGGTCACCGTGCCAGATGTGGCGTGAGCGATGCGGAGACAGATCCGTGTTCCTGTAAATGCTGCTCGCTTTGGGTCTGAGCACGAACAGCAACTCTAGGAACAGAATGAGTCAAGTTTTCTGGCTGCAGCCGAGGCGATCGTTCACCTGTCTCCCACCCTCCCTCGCTCCCTCGCCCTTTCCTTCCTCCTCGGTAGCTCAGGCTGACAGTAGTGACTAGCCAAAAGGTCAAGCGGACAGAACCTTAATTTTGGCTGCAGCCCCTGCAGACATCTAGACCAGAGGTTATCTAATCTGGATTTACTGCCTCCATGTTACATTTATGAGCCAAGATAGATATGTTTGCTCGAGATTCCGCTGATAAGCCGAAGGAATATCAAAAACTCACACTCCAATTCTCCCGTGAATAGCTGCATTCAACTTTCTCCCTCTCCTGCTTCGTTTTCTTTCTCCCTCCCTCCGTCTCCTTGCCTCAAATACCATCTCAGACTCCAGAAATAAAATCGGAAGAGGATCCGCTGAAGGGCACTCTTCACATAGAGTGATTAAGACATTTCTGGCACATTCCCCTAGCATCCTGCTTTTCCAGTTTGAGAGGTGAAACAGAGTAATCTCACGCTGCATTGGCTCTAAAAGATAAACCAGGCTGAATAATTACACAGAGCAGGACAATAATCAACAGAGTCCTGACATAAAAAAAAGCTTATAATTGTCTTTCCAAACTGCTGACAGCTTCCCCGTCGCGTTCGCCTTGCTTAATGGTTAGCGTCTAGGCTGTGCAGCCAGAGAGATGATGACAAATAAATTCAATTATTCCGTGAAAAAGAGCTACTGTCAGTGTTGACGAGGAGCATTTGAGAAAAACGTCGAGGCGATCAGCGAGACAGGGCGTTAATCAGGCCTGAGACAGAAGCAGTAGGTGGCAGACTTGAGAGGAAAGACATCTGATGATCTTTTATGCTCTCCTTACAAGGTGTGAATCTCCTTTCTTTGCAGAAGGCGCGCTACGGCCACCCTCCAAGGAGTTGCTGGCTGGCGGAGGTGTGAATGAGTAGATGAATGTCACGCCCACGGGCTTCGGACCTCGCGGAACAGCCGGGTTTTATTGTCTCCAAAACGGTGGATGCCGGCCAAGCTATTGTGCGGGCTGATCTAATGAAATGCAGGCATTTTCAAAACCCCAAACTAACAGCAGAGGCGATTTTATTTGGCTGCTGCGGGAATGTAAAACGGTCAATAACGTTTAATATCAACATATCCCGTTTAAATCCTGATGCAACACGCCACGGTTCTGAACTCAGTTTTGAAAAAAGAAAAAAAATCTCTGGGGAGCTTTAAACTGAGTAATCTAGTAAAAAGCAATGATCACATAGATAAAACGCATGTACAGAAACACTGGAGTGAACCTGCTGCATACTCAAACTCTTATCTCCGTTGCCCCCGCTGCTGCTGCTGCTGCTGCTGTGCACATTATTGTAATTCCTGACTTTTCTGCCTTTAGATACATGAGCGCTTGATTACAGATGATGAAGTGGACACAGAGAAAGACAAGCTGAGAAAGAACGGAGCAACTGTTAAAGGATTCCTTCCTACAGCGTATGTATTTAAAGGTATAACAGTGTGTGTGTGTGTGTGTGTGTGTGTG
The DNA here is from genome assembly GCF_043250625.1 of Sebastes fasciatus. Taxonomy (NCBI): domain Eukaryota; kingdom Metazoa; phylum Chordata; class Actinopteri; order Perciformes; family Sebastidae; genus Sebastes; species Sebastes fasciatus. The sequence goes on from NC_133812.1 coordinate 10,045,903, forward strand.
TGTGTGTGTATGAGACAGAGAAACAGTGTGAGCTGAGCTGGACCCCTGCGTCTCCTAGTCATTACAGCTCATTTGTCTGAGTGCTATTCCACTTGGCTGGGTTGAGTTAACAGTTTGCCCTGGCGCTCCCCGCCCTCCTCTGAGCCGAGCACAGCGACACATGTGGAGAGAGGGAAATGGGAACACAACAGTGTACGGGGTTTTGTCGGGGGCGCGTGCACACGCAGCATAAGGGAACTTTTCTAGCACACATATATACAGTATGTAACAAATCCGAGCGCATCTTACGACTTAAGACAAAAAACGGTTTGTGAGTTAACTCCCAGCACCAACGGCTGTTTAATCCCCCCGGTCCCCTGGAAAGTCTAATGACAGCTAATCAGATGCACATCCACACTCTAATTAACCAATTAGCAGCTAATGGATACACATACAGTACGCAAAACACCGCGGATTCATTATGAGACACTCATAGTTTTCGCTTTACCCAAGACTCTTTTTCTGGCCAAATGAGGAGGAGAGGAGGCTGTTAACAAAATACCCCCTGCCTTCCTGGAAAGTTCACTGCTGCAGCAGGAAAATTAAGTATAGTAAGACAGACACGGGGTAAAAATAAGTATCCCTAAAGTTAGTGCACACACTATGTTAAAAAAAAAGAAAGAAGAAGATATGATAACGCCATCTGTTCACACACAAAAAAATGAAGCATACCGAGCTTTCTGTTTAAAAAGAGCATTTATATTTGAAAATCACAGAGGGCTAATTTCTATGCTGAATATCTCTTTGGCTCCTTAATTAGCATCTAATAAAATTAACGGGCAGAGCATCCACTCAATAAAACGCTCCAGAATGCAAAAGAGGTGCAAAGTGAGACAGAGTGCTGTCTCATTTTCAGTCAGCGAGGCAACTCAAAAATAAACTTTATGTCATGGTGGTTATTCAGATTTTATGACTCTTGCCTTGTCGTAATTGTGAGAGACAAAGAGCTTCGTCCAAATGCTTCCCAGCATTGTAATACGTGTATTTTTTTTCCTTTTAATCCAGTTCCATTAACTCTGCATAGGAGCATGCAGAGTGAAACAATGTGGTGACGGGCCAGGACCGAGTCGAGAGTGACTGATATAAAAATCAACCACCAATAAAAACTGGGCTATTAAGTAAAGAAATAATTTACAACAATGCAGCACAGCGGGACTCTATATAAAGAAAAAAAACCTGGGAAAACAAGACAATTAAAGGGTGTGTGGAAACCATCTGGCTGCGTCTATTCAGCTGCAATAGAAATAACTTTTTTAGCGCTTAGGGCTAATGGAGCAAGTACTCATTAAGGTCGGCCTTTTTGTTAAATTTTAAAAAGTTCATACTATTCCATCTTATGAGCACATTGCAGAGTGTATCTTCATAGGCCATTAATATTCTTATTAATGGTTTTCTTACCCTTGACATGATATATGAGCTTAATATCAACATTTTGCCAGCTTTTTACCACCATGAAATAATATTAAAAGCGGCTCTAATCAATATTTCTATATTAACAATGGATAAAATGACTACATGTAATGTGTAAGGTGTCACTTGTGGAGAGAAGTTTCATTAGATCTGCAGCTCCCCTCAGCTCTACACAGCCTTTTAGCGTCTTTTTAACTAATTGGTTTGCTCTTATGTAACTTAAGCGTTCTAATCTAAATTCTCTCTTACAGCTCTCTAAAAGGAGAGTGAATCATACATTAGTCAGTTGAGCAGAGACACAAATTAATGCCAACTTCGCTCTGTCTGCTGGATGTGTAAATTACCCACTGTTAGCAGCCGTCAACAGCTTTAGGAGATAATATGTCAATGTTTGGTTTTGTTTTTGTTGTGCCGCCTATCTAAGCTTATCACAGATATATGGGTAGTGTTGTATGCGTTGGATGATAAGTAACAGTGCAGAAATACCAACAGTATTTGACATCATTTAGAAACAGTCACTACTACTGTATACAGTCTGTCGTCCACTGACAAGTCACAGACAGTTTGAGCACAACGCTTTATTCCTTCTTGATCCTTAGTCCAACATTTTGGGAAATATGTTAATTTGCTTTCTGGGGTAGAGTTAGATGAAACTGATACAACTCTCATATCTATCCGTTAAAGGTGCTAAATGCGAGATTGGGAGCATTTCTATGGCTTCCGCAACATGCACTAAAAGCATGCACGGCTGGACCGGCTATGTCAACAAAGCAAGGAGAAGCTCGGATTACAACACACAGAGGGAGAGCCACTTCATTCTCTGCTCAGGTAGACATTACCAGCCCGTTCTCATTCCCAGGGTGTCAGATACCAACGCTTAAGGCACCCTTTAGCTTCGGTATGGGACGCACCGGGCTTTCCATTTATTACAATGTAAACCGTCAATATAAAACGCTCAGGGAAAGTGTGCCGGGAGTGTGGTGACGTAGCTTTAAGAGCAAAAAGACATACACCAGGTGGGCAGGAGGGGAGGTGGATGGGTCCAACAAACACAAGGCCTTAATCCAGGAGACCGCTGTTCGTGTCCCGTGCGTCACATTACAATCAGCTGTTCGTTTATGTCTACTGTTCACAACGTTCAGTGTAATTTTCACTGTAATGTAAGCCCAACCATGTTGTTTTTTCCTAAACCTAACTATAGTGGTTTCATCGTCTGAACCTAAGCAAGTGTTTTTGATTACTTGACATTAAGCATGTGTTTACTGTGACCCAAAAGAGTGACACCGAGGGGTCTGAGAAAGTGTTAGTATATGACAAGTTGGGATGTGAACGCATTGACGTTACTCCTCTATATCTTTACATAGCAAATAGTTGTTTGCTGCTATGTTAATACTTTGGATATCGTATAGAGCAACTTTAAATATGGCTATAGGCAACAACTGGTTAGCTTAGCTTCAACAAAGACTGGAAACAGGAGAAATCAGCGAGCCTGGCTCTGTCTGAAGGTAACAGAATCTACCTACAAACTCCTCTAAAGCTCACTAATTATTAACACATTGTGTTTCATTTGTTGCATCCCTACAAAAACCAAAGTGTCAATAAGCGTATTTCCCAACACTACTGACATCCTAATAAAATAATGCTTGCTTTTGTAATATGTTTATGTTAAAACTCAACATCAGGTGATGCATTATTGTTTTTATGGTACATTTATATATCAGCCTCAGTAATGCAGTGTGGGTTGGCCTTTGCTAATGAACTGTAAGGGAACACCTGCACTGTGAATATAACCTCCATCATCGGATTCAGAGATTTAAATCGAGCTGTGAAAGGATGTTAATTAAAAATCTGTCTCACAAGAGTAAATAAAATTTCGAGGCTGAAAAAAAAAATTAAATTCGACTTGCATTTATCACGGGTAAAAAGGCTGAATGTGCGAGGCAGTCAGACATGTGTCCGTGTGCGCACGCACGCACACACCGTACGAACACACACACGCCAACTATAATACACCCACATATGCACGCGACTCACAAGTTCACAGATTGACTGTGCTCAGCAAGAAGTGCTTCACGGATGGCAGTTTTCCTTTCTTTTTCCGCTCGACAGACTTATCAACCGAGCTCAGGTGGTGCCCCATCTGCTTGCGCACATTTAAAAGACACACACACATACACACACACACACACACACACTCACTTACTGCTTACACAAGTAGACACATGCTCAAGGAATAAACTCAATCAAACGTCTGCCCTTCAAATTTCATTTCTGATCCCCCTGGCTCCTTCTCTCCCTCCCCCCCTCTCTGACCACATCCCGACCTCTCCTCCTGTTCTCCCACGTCTCTTCTCCTTCTCGTCCTCTGCGCACCGACAACAACCTCAAACTCTCCTTCCAGTCTTTCTCTTCCTCGCCGTCCTGCATGTACATGCGCTATAGTCTCCGCGTCCACCCTGCGGTCCCAGTGACCGTGCACCCTGCTGTGCAGAGCCCACCCTGTCCAATGCGGCAGATGGCTGAGCAACACATGCATGCACACAGACAATCGCATTCATGACACGCTCAGGCATTAAAAACATACTCAGGCCTGCAAGAAACTGCACAAAAATGTCAAAGCGCCTTTGTATTTATCTACACACACCGATAAAATGCTCGGCTTAGTCATAATAAGAACTGCAGCTTCAGAGGAGTTCAAAACTTGATCGGGAAAACTTACATATATTTCTCATTGACTGAGCCATCGGGGTATAATGCATCATGAATGTATTCATCCCGCCGGCATTTATGCATTTATATAATTCTGTTGTACAGAGCCACGAGCTGCTGGGAATCAATACACACTTCAGCCCGCATAATGGGGCTGTAGGATACATAAGATATGCACATACCAAACACTATAAAATGGTCCTTGACGGAAAATGCTTCAAGAAACTGCTGAGAACAAGGAGAAACTACTGGATCGAGGATGAGTAATGGGATGATGCTGAGCGCGTATAATGCCGCACAAATGTCTTTTCTCCAGACGCAAATGATTCTTTATAAAGCCTCATGCGACTGCATTACGGGTAATTACGGAAAATGCTAAAATATTAACCTACCGCAATGTTTGTTTACTGGCAAATAAACACACGGGACTGGCTGGACAACAGTGCTAGGCTAGTAAACCGACCTCTCCATAAAGTGCCATTTGTTAGGCAATTATCTTTATTCTACCAAGCAGAAAATAACTTGCAGAATGGTAAGGTGTGCTGTTGCGAAGCTTATAATACCATGCAGACACTATAATTAGGCAGCTCTTTACAGGGGGAAAGAGTGGGGTCCTGGCCGACCCGAGGGAAAAACCTAACGGCCAAAAAGCAATTTGCAGGCGCCTTCCAATTTCCATGAATGATTCTTTGAATTTAACGATGTAAACAAACACCGTCTTCAATGGCCCGGACTTCCGTGGCGATCGGACAGTGAATGGTTGGCCAGTTGCTTAGAAATGGATGACAGACCTGACTGTGTCTTGTGTTAAAAACTTGTTAAAAGATGTTTATGTGCCAGGTTTGCTGTAAAAAGAACTTGGGTTCAGAAGCCAGAGCAAAGCCCTGGGAAGCCCAACTTTTCATGGTAACCTCAATCAGTTTTGGCTGTTTGATTGTGAGAAGAAAAAGCCTGTGCTGACCTGTTGCCCGTGTGTACTTTTAAGTATTTACAGTAGCTGTGTGGAACATTATGGAGCTCTAAATCATTGCTTTCCAGTTGAGGGCAACAATCAATACAATGCAGCGGTAAGTCAGGCTCTCCTTGTGGAGCCCTGACCTCTCTGTCACCTTGTAGCAGTGAAATATGAATAGTGGATGTGTGTGTGTGGGTGCATAGACCCTAGCGATGTGTTCAGGGTCAATTACACTGGTGGGTGTCAGAACGTGTCACCGCCACTTTGTTCTCAGGTCATCGGGGCCAAAAGATGATGCACATCAGTTTATCTCCGCTTAAGTATGTGTGTGTGAGTTTACCGGCAGAGAGCCGCGGCCGAGTCCTGGGCGTCTGCATCTCTTGCCGCGCGTGGGGCAGCATGTGGTAGCGCTTGGCCTCGTTGACCAGGTCGCGGCACGCCTCCGACGACTTGATGAGCTCCTCGTTGTCCACCACGTTCAGCAGGTAGGACGGGTGGATGAAGGGGAGGCGCACCACCGCCAGCAGATCTGACAAAGTCTGACACAAAAGAGGGGGAGGAGGAAAACAGAATGATTAGAGGTTGAAGGCAATCAGTAAGCAATGCTTAGATAACATAATACATATGCAAACATAATAAAACGGCATTTGCAGACGTTTAAATTAATTTAGGCTGAGTGAAACTGCCAGGGATGATCAAAGAGGTTTTATATGAACAACATTAAACACATAGCGCAGTAACACGCGGTGGATCACAGTCAGTAAACACAGACTCTCACATCTTTCATGAAGAACAGCGTGATTATTTCCCACCCTCATTATACATGTTTTTCTTAATAATATCATAAAAGAGGACGGGAAAAGCAACAATCATGTTTGATAAATGCCTGTGCCGTTAGAGGGAGGAAACCTGGTAGCAGCGAGACCATTAGATCAGTTACTGTCAGTGTCAAGACAAGATCTGTAAGGTTTTTCATGTACAGTATGCATCATGATAGGTTGCATTCACTCTTGTGCATTTCCAAACATAAAACAACTCCAGAGACTTGTAATTCAGTAATTAAAAGTTATTCATCACTGAACAAGAAGCCACAAATAACAAGTTTTCCAGTGAGATCCGCTCACCATATCACTTTCACACGCACATTTTGGTATGCGCCGCGAGAGCTGGAACGAGGCAGCGGGGGGCATCTTACCGCTTCCACCTTCTGCTTCTGATTTTTCCGGCTCCAAATTAGATCTTACAGGCAGCTAAATGTTCTTCTGCGGCTAAATTAAGACCCAGATCTGGTTAATCACAACCCATTCAAGTCAAGAGACGAGCCAAAACATGCTACAGCACCATCAGATTTTAAGATCCAAATAAAAGAAATAAAGACTAGATGTTACACAATTACAGCTTATAATTGGCACCTTTTCCTTTAAAAGGTGAGGATTTGAGCGTGATGATGAGGATTTTGGGAGATTTAATGTTGCGGCGTGAACCGAAATGATGAAAATCCTCAACTATGGCGACATAAATATTTGTTTTGTGTGCATGTTTGTCCCGTCGCTGGGTGTGCATGCACTTACGTGTGCTTATACTGTATAGGTGTTCAGCCACAGAGGTAGGACAGACTGTTGCCATGGCAACCCTGTCTATAGCTCTGGCTGCTGAATGTTTGGTTTTTTTTCTTTCAGAGTGTGTGTATAAGTGTATGTGTGCCCACCCGTCTGTACCCCCATGGGAGTCTCATCTATGTCGACAGTAAAAGCTGTAAACAAGCATGGACGGAGCGACAGAGAGCCGGATGGAGATTGACCCCGTTGACCCTTCGGCTCGGAGCGACGTGACCGAGCCGCGCAGGGGTAGAGCGACAAAACAACAGACTCCGAGAAACATCATTCAGGGGGAGAGCAAATAATAAGCTGACACTCCGCCTAAGCGACTCCCACTCCCACCTGAGGCCCTTTTACTCTGGCATGTGTCCCGTTTGTTTTCTACCGATGTCCCGGGCGCATCTGACCAGAAAGGAGGAAATAAGACAGTGGGGGAAAGGGACAAAGAGAGGAGAGAATGGCGTGAGGAGGGGATGACAAGGGAGGACTGAGGAGGAGGAAGAAGATCAGTCAAAACGAGAGGAAGAGAGAGAGAGGATGTGACGGTTCCACAGCACTCAGGGAAATCTGCCGATGACGTTTCCTCTCCGCGAGCGTGCTCAGAGCGAGACGGCCATCCTGCAGATAGGACTGTCTGTTTCCCCTCCTCCACGAACGCACACAGCTTACCCAACAGTTTATCAAACAAACAGCTCAATACCCACACAAACACTGGCGGTCGCTCCCAGCGCCTCTGCTTCGTATGCAGCAAAGAATGTAAAGTCAAAGCAAGCTACTTAGCATCCTGAGATATTCTTAAGGGAAGAATCACTAGCTAAGGAGAAGATACTACTTCCAATTAAAGTGCCCCCATAGTGGGAGATGTGCCCCAGTAGTTACTGAGTCATGTCACACTCAAATGGAGGTGACTTAAGCTTCAGGCTAACTGCGGTGCTTTTCTATTACAAGCTACTTTTCTCCAGGTCTGCCACAATCTCACATACTCACATCATATCATTAATGCCAGTAATCGAATGTGGACACATTTTAAAAACACATTGGACTGTAAATCCTCTTTAGATTAATATCCATTGAATGAATCTGAGGAGGAACGGACGGTGTTGTGCTTAAAGTCAGTTTTGGCTCATGAGATCATACGTGTGCATCTGCAGGTCGTCTGAAATAGGTCCGCAACTGACCGCTCTGACCCTCAGAGCTAAATTAAAGCTGTATATGGGGCAGTTCCAGCCAGGTGGTGCCCTCAGTGGCACAGCAGTAATAAATGTGCTAAAATGTCTAGGGGTGCGGGGTGGAAATCTTGCTCCTATTTGGAACAGCAGGTGGACAGGCTAGAATCTTGTTTTTGGTCTTCTCTGGCGTGGAGTCCGCATGTTGCCTGGGTTTCATCCAAATATTCTGGTTTCCTTTACAGTCCGAAAAACATGAAGCTCAGGTGGACTGGAGAATGCCCCAGGTGTTTCCCTGGTTCTTGTGCAATACATGCAAGGATAGATATCTACGATCTTGAATAGGAATAAGCGAGTATAGAAAATCGGTCATCTGGGAGCTCAGAAGTAAAAACTGCCTGCAGAACTCACAGAGCAGATGAATTCGGAGTCATGAGGTCGAGAGTTCAACGCGTGATACACTAAGCCAATGTTTGAGCTCAGTGCACACATGTTCTCATTAGCAGTACTGTCATGGCACAACCGCATCAATACTCACACACCAAGTTAACTTTCCTTTACCTGTGGAAACTGAAGTAAAGAAAAACAAGCATCCTACTGTACCATCTGCAAGTCTTAGCTACGCACAAACCCACATCTGTTGTGGCCTCTCTTCACTTGCCAAACATCTTTAAAATGGCAGTCAAACTACCTCAAAGAGACAGCATCTGGTCTCCGCAAAAAAAGGTAAGGACTGCTACCACATAAATATCCAACCCAAAAAACACACCCACGTATAGAAAGAGAGACAGATGGATACACTTCAGCGGTACAGTCTGTAGAATGATTGTACTGTATTATAGTCATGTGTTAATCTGGATGGTGCATTCAGTCTGAAGGTTGATTTGACTCTAAATCTTGTTGATGAGATCAAGGGAATGTAATGTCGCTGACTTCTGATTTAAAAACAACATTATAATTCTAAACAAACATGGATTCAATTGGACAGAGTGGGATAACCCCTGAGTATGTGTGTGTGGATCAGGCGGCAACCACCAGGTCCGAAAAGTGAAGCCAATGCGGAAGTGCCTTAAACTTGCATTCTTTCTAACAGCCAGCAGGGGGCGACTCCTCTGGTTGCAAAACGAAGTCTGATTATATAGAAGTCTATGAGAAAATGAGCCTACTTCTCTCTTGATTTATTACCTCAGTAAACATTGTAAACATGAGTTTATGGTCTCAATCTCTAGTTTCAAGTCTTCTTCAATACAGCATGATGTTCATTTCGTTCGGTTGTACTTAGCTCCACCCTCTTGTGTTACTTCTGGTTGCAAAAAACCAAGATGGCGACAGCCAAAAACCAAGATGACAACGTACATAAACCAAGATGGTGACGTCCAAAAACCACGATGGTGACGGCCAAGAACCAAGATGGTGATGGCCAAAAAACAAGATGACGACAGCCAACAACCAAGATGGCGACGGACGAAAACCAAGAAGGCTATGGCTGAAAACCAAGATGACGACGGCCAAAAACCAAGATGATGACGGCCAAAAAAACAAAGATGGCGACAGCCAAAACCAAGATGGTGATGCCCAAAATGCCAATATCGAGGCTTCAAAACGGGTATCCACAAACCAATGGCTGACGTCACAGTGACTACGTCCACTTTTTATATACAGTCTATGGTGTGGGGATGGATGTGTTTAGTGGAAAGTGGAGGGGTAATGCCTTGCTGTTTTTCCTCTACTTTAATTCTTCTATTTCTAGGGGGTAAAAAATAATTAACTCTCCATCTCTATTTCTAACTAACTCACTATCTCTCCCACTTCTTTTTCACTCTCTCTCTCTCTCTCTCTCTCTCTCTCTTTTCCTCCGTTCCCGCTCCTCGCTCCGACTCCCACACACGCATATATCGGCATGGAAATGAGGGAGAGTTGCACACTTGCTGCTAAAATTCAAATCCAAAGTGTCAGACCCCTCCTCTGCTTCGTGCCAGCCGTTGAAACTACTCGAGCAGGAATTATTGCAGATACTGTTTACTCAACGCTCTTGTTTATTTTCCAAAATAAAGGGTTTTTTAAAGTAAACAAAAAAGGCAGTTATGTTGCATGTTCAACAAAGCATTACTGTAATTTGGGTGGGCATTTCATGAGATATTTTTAGTTTTTTGCACTGCAGACTTAGTACCTTGTGGTATACTTGGTCTAATCACATGTTTTTATGCAAATCTAACTCAAGTGTAGCTCATGTATGCCGTGTGACTCAGTGACTCATTATGTTGTCACTTACTAAGTTGTCTTCTTTTCAATCACTTCATACTTACTAAATACACTTAAATCATTTGGGGGAGGATTAATTCTGTATTTGCTTTGCACAGCTTTTAAATGCCACACGGTACCTGCGCCTCTATGCTACGAATCAGTTTATGGATTTATGTGTCGACTAATTCCCCTCTAAAACCTTAAAATAGAAAGTGCGAGTGACAACACGGAGTGGAATGATAAGTAATTCATGAATTTGGGGGTTGAACTTTCATCTTAAGAGGCATATCCTTCTTGACAACACGGCTGCACTGTGATAATCCTGTGCTCCAATCCCTTTGTTGAGATATGATGTTAAAAATGCAGAAATACAACCAGCTGTAAACAGTTTAGCCCTTTCATTCCTCCATCTTCTCCACCCGGCTGAACCTTCCTCTTTCTATCAAAACGCAAACTGCAAAAAATGCTTTTCATCCATTATGTTTGTGGATGAAATCTTTCCTCTTTTTGTGACAGATGGGATTAAACTAATATTGCCAACGTGTCCTCTTCTGGTGAACCGAGGCTTAAGTCTTCAGCGTGGGAAATGAAATTACTGTGTGCTTGTGTTATACAGTAGTAGCCATCTAGAATTGCGTAGGTCAAGATTTTTCACACGGCTGAAATTGAGTTGAAGTCTGATTTTTCAGCATCTGAAAAGCCAATCCAACAGGTAAGTATAAGATATGACATTTAAACAGACTGACAACCTTCCTTTGGTTAACTCTGGTAAGTGAAAGGCTTTTACCGTCCTCTCTGGAAGCATGGTGAGCGAAGACTGCATGCCATGTGAACTGTGTGCTAAAAAGGGTTAGATTTGACTAATGTGAGCATGTGTGAGATACATTGGGAAGCTCCTGCGTCCGAAAAGTGAACCAAAGTGCCTTAAGTGGTGGACACACTGCCCGCATGAGGCTCGCGTGAGTCTCGCATGGCGTGTTGTTTTTTATTTCGGCGTCCATGTTAACAGGTTAGAGTGGACACACTGCCCGCGTGAGACGCGCGTCGGACAAAAACCAAGATTGTGACGGATGAACACCAAGATGGCGAAGGCCAAATACCAAGATGGCGATGGCCAAACTGCCGAACTCTAGGCTTCAAAACTGCATCCCACAAACCAATGAGTGATGTCACGGTGACTACATCCACTTCTCATATATGTCTGTGATGAGATAGGAACCAGGTAAACGAAGAATGCTCACGAAACTCGGACCAATGAGTGACGTGCATGCACTCAGCAGACGAGAGCAGGCGCTGTGTATCCGACCGACTCCATTTCTCCCCGACAACCTCTTGAGCAATCGCTCTCTCATGCACAGTCACGCGGAGTGAACGTGAGCTCCGTCCCTCCAGACGAACGGTGCGACATGTCATTTTCATCTTGTCGCCTACTCATGCGAGCCATCCTTGTGTGCTTTTAATCAGAGATGGCATCTAATGGATGCGGATCATTATACTGGAAGATACAGCACCTCGGGAAAACATGAGCGTGATCTTTTCACATTCTTAGTAAGAGGTTTGCTGTCTTTCTAACACGTGGAACATATGGAAAGTATCCACAGGAGTCTGTGGACATATGGAGACGCTACTTTTAGCTTGTCCGCCCACACAGACTCTCCCTCCCTCTTCTTCCATTTTCCATAGAAAAAGTATCATTTATGAGGTGTCCATATGCTTATCCACTTGTATTCTGATATGCAACCCAGATAACACCTTGCGACTTCACCTCTCTAATGGTCTCCATCTTGCAGAAAAATGCTGCTGCACAGCCCAGCACCCCAGAAAGCACACTTTTTTCCTTCTTCACACATACACACACACACACACACTGGAAGGTGGACAGAGGATGTGAATGGGTTGAGCCTGGTGAAAGTCGGGGATAATGTGTCTAACAGGGAGCCTCTCAGATCTGTCAGAGGAGGCAGCGGCGAAGCAGCCGGGAAGCCGCCATCCGCTAATACAGATGACAAATGTCCACTGAGCATTTCCCATTCCACTACTGTCAGCGAGGACTAACACCTCTTACTGTGTGTGTGTGTGTGTGTGTGTGAAATGATTCAGTGCCACGGCGGCGTCAAATAAATGACACATGAGCGGTCATATCTATTTGCTTTGCTCTGAGCAGATAGGAGTATGCTTTAGTGTGAAAAATGGACAACCCGATGTTTAAAACGCAGCTCTATATATGACAAAAAAACAACAAACAAAAAAACACCACACACACTCCCTCACAAGTGTGTGTTTAGTAGAGCGCGTGCCCATGTTTAGCCTCACAGCGCTAACAAACCCACTCATCTGAAATGACCGCAGCTTCAGCGTCCTTTTCAGTGTGTGTGTGCAAACACACGCATGTGCTTTTCCCTTCTACGGTAATACACAATGGATGAGTAAAATATGCTCTTGCAAATGGCTCTTCATTTGGGTTTAAGAGAGGCTTTTGCTGAGCGTGTTTGTGTGCGTTTTTTGCGACTGCGTGACTATGTGTGCACATCAGCCGGAAGGATGGATAGGGGGGATGGAGAGAGATGTAGCGGACGACAGACGCTGACTGCTGCCCTTAGCAACTACTGACAGGTGCAATGTGTTCTCCTCTGAGGCTTTTTTTTCAGCTTGACTTCATTCAAAAAAAGAAGTTTTCTTCCGCTCATTTAATACAAAACAGTCATATGAACGTCTGCTGGCTCTTTATTAACATAAAACTTTCTGGTTTGCATGACATCGAGCGGTAGCTACTTCTATATCTCCCCCTCTATAATATGGCGCGGTACATTTTTATTATTCTTCACGAATCTTGGGTAAACAGATTGCTTCCCTTGAACTAATAGCGTAATTTGTTTGTTCTATCGCTCGTGCATCCCCTTGTGTGTTTCCAAAGGGAGCAGCCCAGTGGAAATGTGACGCCTTCAACTCTGCTGCGGTTATGCAGCCGCTGTGGTTGAGCGAACTACGGTTCAACTGGCTGCACACATCAGGACCGAGCGCGCTTTGGGGACGACAAAAGGACACAGATGAGAACGGAGGTCCGGAGTTCAGCAGCTTGCATCAGATCCCATCCACTCTATAATATACAAGTCGTGCCAGGGCCGTTATACAAGTGATTCTCAGTCTTGTGTGAACGTTTTGAGAACGGGACTGGGATATGAACAGTGGCGTCCTGTGGATTTTGTGTAAATCTCTATATATGTGTGTGTGTGTGTGAGTTGGAGAGGGCCGGAGGAAAAAAAGCAAAGACTGCACACACTGCATCAATCTCCATTGCCTGGCTACGTCTCCTCAAGAGTGCGAATTTGTCACGGGTCACGCCGGCGACCGCCCAAACGCGCGCATTTCTCCTCACTCTACAATAGCGTCAGTCTCCTCTTCAAGGATGATTGTTGTGACACAAAGCTCCTCATCTCAAAAAAACACAATTAACCTTTATCTCAAGGGCTGCTGGCGATGAAAAGTTTCCGTCTTGAACTCGGAGCTCAAAAAGAGAATCACTAAATTAAAAGTGAAGCTTGTGGTGGAAGGGTCATTTTGTAGTTTTGAAGGTAAATGAATCGTAAAACAGTGAGGGAAACGTTTATATCCCTACACAGCCTCAAAGCATCTATGTCCTTTGATAATTTTATACTCCGACTACATAATGATAGCATCATTTGTTCTGGGAAAATGATTTTTTCCCCCCTTCTTAATGAGTGCTGGAGGCCTCACCACATTACCACATAGTCAAATATATAAAATCTCCCCAAATAATAACTAGTAACATACAGTATAAGGATATGATGTAATACCTTTTACTATATTAATCTGGCTTGGGAGCCGCAAATGTCAGGGCAGGCCATTGTTATTTCTGATGAGTGGACAGCAGGTCTTTGCTAATGGCAGGGCTGGCCTTTTTTATCATGAGAACACACCATTAACTGTCCTTTTTAGCTGTTACATTAGTTGGCCACTTTCCAAAGAGCCAATTAATCAGCCTCTTTTGTCAGGTTGAGTCACCTGGCAAGATAGGATCCTTTATGAAATATGTTCAAGTGAGGCGTAATGGAGGTCCTATTCAGGGATTTGGCAGGAGAGACCGACCTGTTATAATTGGAGCCATGCGTCTGTGGTCGTCCCACAAAAGACTGCCGGGTGAAAAGAAGGACAGGTCTCTCCATGTCAGCACCTTCACAGGGAACAACATGACGCAGGACACCTCTTGCTTATGGAACCGGTGACCGAAGGCGGATTTAGTCCTCAGATGTACTGTTTTATGATCAGTTAAGGATGAGTCTCTGTGTTTTAGATGTATGAGTACATTAAAGGGACAGTGTTTAACATTTAGGGGGATCTATTGACAGAAATGGAATATAATATTATAATATCGGCGGCCAATTTCCTGCAGCAGCCCGAAACGGACAAACTGTGTTAACTTTTCCTGCTTGGGCCGGAGTCGATAACGTTACTCGCTAGTTAGTCTTGAGGAGCTGCAGCATTTATTTCTGCACAAACTACAACTTCCACTGTACATTCACTTGATATTCTCAAAGCTAAACTAACTGTCTTCTGCTCCTCTGTGCTCACACACATTCGCCACCGCTGTCTCTCTCTCTCTCTTGCTTCACCACTCACTTCCCACATACACACACTCTGGCTCTGCTATTCTCCAAATGACCTACGCTACTTCTACAACAACTGGCTCTAGATAGATAGACCATTTGCGTTTTTACTTTTTTGTGTTGGCCTTCGTAGTTCTCCTACATGTTTGGCACACGGGACAAGTTTCAGGTGGTTGCAATTTGCAACTTCAATGCTAGATACCGCCAGATTCTACACACTGCACCTTTAAATACATTGATACTCGACAAAGAAAAGCACATACAAAAGTGTGGAAACAGCTAATGTCTGATTATTTCTGCTCAATAAATGACTTAAAGGAATAATTTGACATTGGGAATGCGGTTAGTCGCTGTCTTGCTGAGAGTTAAAAGTAAAGATCAAAACCACTCTCATATCGGTCCATTGAATACAGCTAGGAGATGGTTAGTTTAACCTTTATGATTAGCTCATGAAGACTTGAGTCCAGTCTTTATTCTAGGCTGAGCTAACCATTCCCTGGCAGTAGCTTTATATTTAACAGAGGTATTGATCTTTAAATCGTACTCTCCGCAAGGAAGCAAATGAACACATTTTCCAATATCGAACTATTCCTTTAAAAGGTGCAGTGTGTAGGATTTAGTGACATTTAGCATCTGTGGTACTGTAGAAACATGGCGGAGCAACATGGCGGACTCCGTGAAGAGGACCTGCTCCTAATGTAGATATGAAGGACTCATTCTAAGCTGACGAAAACATAACTATTCTTAGTTTCAGGTGATTGTATACTAATGAAAACATAGTTATGAATATTACATTTCTGCCAATAAATCCACTTAAATCCTACGGACTGGTCCTTTAAAGATCACTTATCAGAATGGTTGTAGATTTTTGTCTACTAACTATTTATTTCAGCAATAAATTCTGTGGCGTTTCCTTTTCTTTTGAAGTCTCTTTTTCACTAACATATACAGACATATGCTTGCAGGGCAACACACCTGCAATGACACTCAATCAAAGAAAACTGACACAGCCCTCTTCTTTCGTTCAGCGGCTCTGTGTCTCATAGCAAACCATTATTAACGCTCAAATGCTCAAAATGTCTCTAAGCGATGTCCGGGCCCCGTTTCCTGGTGCCATCGGATGTTAGTGACAGCATAGCGGAGAGAGAAAATTGCATATTATTTACCCGGCGCCTTCAATATGCCACTTTTCCACTCTATAGCCTGCAGCTTACAACCCACAGCACATGCACAGACACACAAAAGACGCACGTAACGCGTGCACTCAGATGAATGCAAAATGCACACAAACTTAGCTCAAGGCTTAGAGCTTTTCCCTCCGCCCTCGCCGGAGTTTTTTTTCCAGCAGTGCTGTGACATTCTGCCCTGACATGTCATTAAAAAGTGTCACAGGTTCTGGGGGAGTGATTTCCGCTACTCTCTGCCTCCAAACGGGCAGTGGGGACGGAGGGTGGGAATGATGAGCTGGTGCTGGACCATGCGTGTAAACTCAGCCCTCGGGGCCACATGACCTTCTCCTGTGGCATGATGGGAGCTGCCTATTCTCTCTCTGCTCTCCTCCTCCCCGGGCTTGCTAGTTGTTTTTTCCGTCACACATGGGCAGGAGATTTGGGCTTGACCGAGAGCTCAATCACATCTCCCCTGCCTGGATGTCATGGCAGTGCGCAGAGGCACACAAACGGTTGGGTATCAGATCAGAGCACAGGGGCTCTCTTTCCATTCCCCTTTCTTCGTTTCTCACCATCTCTTTCTGTCTCGCTCTGCTTCTTTCTCTCACTCCAACTCCCTCCTTCTTTTCTCCCTCTCTCTCTCTTCGGAGACGGGGTGACCCGGCTGTCGCGTCTCAGCGCGGTGGGTTGTTCAGACAACCGGGAAAATGTTCCATTTTTTTTTTTTCTCTTCTACTTCATCCGAGTAGCTCACCTCTGCACCTCTCCATTAGAGTGTGAGATTGCAGGAGTCCGCTGGACTGAGCTGGCTGGAGGTTTCCGATGCAGATGACAGGGGTCGCATGTTCGCTTAAAAAACTGTGCATCCGCCTTGTTGTGGCTCCTTCGCAGCACCACCGAGTCAAATTTCCCATCAGTCACCCCCGGAAATTCCAATTTCAGGTGTCACCATGTTGTAAAAACTCATTCCATACTATTTCTTTTTTATTTCAATCCAAGCACCTATACGAACAGCTAACGAGCATCGCCATCTGCTTTCAATGGCTCGTCCTTATGCTTAGTGTTGCACACATTAATCTAAACCACTCAGTAGGCCTGATGGATTACACCATAATCTCAAAGCGCCACATATCACAAGATAAATGCTAAATGTTTAATCCAAAAGGTAAAAGGAAAAAATCAAATATTGACGTATGTGCCTCATAAAAGTGGATGCCAATAAAGTAACATTGATTGGCGAGGTGTGCGGCGAATGCTCCAGCTGATGTAAGGCTGTTCCCCCCCTTGTGCTGGTTGATGAGGAGACATTACTCCGAATGAGTGACTCCTCCGGTGATGGACCGGCGTAATTTATCTGATAATAATCTCACCTCCATTTTTAAACAGCTATAAAATACTTGAAAATCATCGGCTTTAAATTCATGGTTTTGTGACTGAATCCATAAAAATCTCATGACGAGGGTTTTTACCCGCTGGATGGATATCCTTCTGCGGTGCAGTCCATTTACCTTTTCATGAACGTGGTGCCAACGCTCTGACCGTGAGGCCTATCGATTCCACGTTTGTTAAAATTTGACCCGCTGTACCTCGGTGTCAATACCTCTCTGGGGGATATAACCTTTGATTGTGATTAACAGCCTCTAGGAATAAATCACACACCTGTTAGGCGCACAGAAAAAAGGACTGCGGGGCGTCGAGGTTTTTTTGTTTTTATGCAGTACAGTGTCTCATGAACAAATGAAGTGTAACTAAGAATAGAGCACGTTCTGAGGGCAAAGCACTCCTGGGATTATGAACAACTGCTGTGTTAGGCTGCATCAGAAGCACAAAGTTGATGAACACCACCGAGAGAGAGCGGGGAGTCACTTTGCTAGGTTTTTCATGCTGTGTACCCCTCGGAGCAGACGGGGATAGTCGATGTAACAACCTTACTAATGCAGCTCTGCAGACGTACAGTATCTGTACCGCCGGTGGTGACGAGAGTTTCATATCTCTTCTTTGTCTCATGATACATCAACGTATTCTCATACAACGGTTCGTACGATATCTTACAAAAAAGATATTCCTTCTTTTCTGTTTGTTTTCCTCCGAATGTCCAGCAACACATGTCAATTTCCGCACATTACATGCATTACATGCGTCTTTTCCAAATAAACTTCTGTCTTCACAGTAAACAACTCCCTTTGGTTTAGGTAACAAAACTACTTAGGTTTAGGCAATAATACTACTTAGTTAGGCTTAGGAAAATATCAACTTAGTTAGGTTTAGGCAACAAAACTACTTATGTTTAGGCAATAAAACTACTTAGGTTTAGGAAAAGATCGACTTGGTAAAGATTAAACAACAAATCTACTTAGGTTTAGGCAATAAAACTACTTAGATAGGCTTAGGAAAAGATCCACTTGGTAAGGATTAGGAAACAAAAATACTTAGATTTAGGCAATAAAAGTACTTAGTTTTAGGAAAAGATCGACTTGGTTAGGTTTAGGCAATAAAGCTACTTGGTTAGGTTTAGAAAAATATCATGGTTTGGCTGAAAATAACTCGAAGTGACGTAATTTAAGTATGTAAGTTATGTGACAAATAAATCAAAATTGACTTCTGGGTTCACACGGGACGCAAACGACGGTCTCCTGGGCGAAAGTCCAGTATTTTTCGACGTGGCGTTCGTCACTATCTATCGTGGTTCACGATTATGTGAATTACACACAAATTGATTTTGTGGGATATACATGAATTACAGTGCATTACTTTTCGGAGGTATAACCACGAACAGTGTGGATGAGACCAGCCTGTACTCATACAGTGTATGCTCATTTTGATAAAATACACTGCGGTGTCAGAGCAGACACACACATCACAAACACACTCATCTACTGTAGCTCTCTCTTTTTTTTTTATTACCTGCACTCTGGAGTTGGGGTCTTGTTTGATCCATTTGATGACCGTCTCGTAGACCAGCTCCTCAGCCTTGGTGTTGAGGCTGTCATTGGACAGGTAGGCCACTAGATCCTCCTTGGACACGCTCAATATCTCTTCCTGTCCTGCCACCTGAAGAGTTATGAAATAAACGAGACATACTCAGAATGATACTTTTGAAGTAGTGAACTTTGACGTCCTTTAACGCTTCATAAATGGTTCTCGACAAATAGCTGCATCCAGCGTTGCAGTCGAAGGTTAACTACAAACATTCTTCTTTGATGGCGAATAAAAAAGAAAAAACTGCTGTAGCATCAGAGATGAAGGTCAGGTCAGAAAAGCAACATATTTCCAAACCCTTGAGTGCAGCAAAGCAATTTTCTATCCTCTGTGATTCTGTGTGATTCACCTGCTTCTTAAGCCACAAGAAAGCAGAACCCTCTCTGAACTTCTATTGTGCTTTTTTATAAAAACTATTTGAATATTTTTACATTTGGTTATCTAACAACTCCTGCAGTATCATCATATCATACCTTATGTGGAAAAAAAGCCTAAAAAAAGGCAGAAGCTGCCATTTATTCATTTATTGTGGCTATGGATATTAACTTAAAGAGGACCTATTATGCTCATTTTCAGGTGCATACTTGTACTTTGAGTTTCTACTAGAAGATGTTTACATGCTGTAATGTTCAAAAACGCTTTATTTTTCTCATAACGGCTGTGGCGCAGCACCTCTTTTCACCCTCTGTCTGAAACACTCAGTCTGAGCTCCTGCCCCGCCCCCTGAAAAGCCCAGTCTGCTCTGATAGATCAGCTGGCCTACTGTTGTGATTGGTCAACAAGCCAAACTCTTCAGACTCTGCTCCAGCTCCGCTTTAACTAGCTTTGTTTAAAGTCATGCCAAACTAGCCGCTAGGCAAAATGTGTTACTTTGTGACATCACCACGTTACAGACGAAAAGATGGGACAAGCAAGGCGTTTCAGGCAGTTCAGGAGCAGTGTTTCTGTATAGAGTAACTCCCTTTGGCGTGAACTTTGGGCGTTGTAACTTTGCGGACCTTTTACATGCACAAAAAAAGCTCAAAAGCATAATAGGTCTTCTTTAATTATGGTCATGATTTCAATGAGAATTTATAGTTTTATTTGCCTTTATTCTTTCTGATCTAGTGTGTAACTTGTTAAATTAAGTCAAGTCAATTTTATTTGTAAAGCCCAATATCACAAATCTGCCTATGGAGGCTTTACAATCTGTACAGCGTACGACACCCTCTGCCCTTTACAGTACGACCCTCTCATCGGATGAGGAAAAACATGACCAAAAAAAACCTTTTTTGACAGGGAAAAAAATGGAAGAAACCTCATAAAGAGCAACAAAGGAGGGATCCCTCTTCCTGGACGGACAGACGTGCAATAGATGTCGTGTGTACAGAGTAACAACATCATGAAAATACAACACAGACAATCCATATGACAAAAAAAGGTACATATAATATCACAGGAATCAATGACTGGACTGTTAGGGAAGATGATAAATCTCTACCCACCTCAGGGAAGTTCTGCAGTGCAAACGCTTTGGCCATGTTATGGAGCTCCGTGCAAGTCATGGCTTCGGCCATGGCTAGCACTCCCAGACAGTTAGCTGCAGTCAACTGTTTCTCTGGAGTCGATAAACAAGGTCAGAGAGACGTGGAGTAGACAGACAGACAGACAGAGAAGAGAGAGAAAACAAGAA
Organism: Sebastes fasciatus; assembly: GCF_043250625.1. Lineage (NCBI taxonomy): Eukaryota > Metazoa > Chordata > Actinopteri > Perciformes > Sebastidae > Sebastes > Sebastes fasciatus. The sequence goes on from NC_133812.1 coordinate 10,066,469, forward strand.
AGAAACAAAGACACGGACAGGTTGATTAAGACGGAGGAAAAAAACATCATTCAGGCATCCATAAAAAGATCACAGACTTAGAAAGCAGAGACAGAAAAAAAACAGCTGCAGGTAACGCAGATCCGCAGCCTATCAGGGTGTATATCGGCCTGAGACTAAGGGAGAACAAGTATAATAACTCAAAACAGCTCCGGGGACAAACAACAAGGGGAATCGATCGCTCACAGCCTGGGCAGGAGGTGGCGGATGGCAAGGAGCGGGATTTGGGATTAGCCGGCCCACTTTAAAAGAAGTCCTGTCAGATCTCGGGGTCTACTACACACACAGCTGAGAATATATGAAACTAGCCTTACAGCCTGGCCAGTGGGGAGAAGGCTTATGCTACCGTCTGTGATCTCCTTTAAGGGTGCAGCATTTAAAGTGGTGTGTCTGTAATTTGAGTTTTTTAACATCGCCATTCATCACAAGAGAGGGAAAAGTGTTAGCAGTGTAGTGCACACACAGGCAGGCAAACGTGTGAATCAACTGGGTCAGTGGCCACTGAAAGAGGCCTGATTAAACAATAGCCATCAAAGGGAGGCAGTGCCAAGCCTTATCACTGAAGACAGGGTCCCTCCTAAACAAATATCAGCCAATAAAAGGTCACCTAACATCTGCTAAATCACAACTAAACAAAAGCTGAACCAAAGACCAAATAAAAGTGGGCTTCACGCTGCATCAAAGTGGGGGTTAGGGGCTAAACAAAAGGCTGTTTGAAAATTACCCTCTGTTGTGCCGTTTGGGCAGATGATGCTTTATTTCACTGAGTATGCTCGAACACTCAGAACATTACGATGCATAATGCTTTCATCGGTTTGTTCCAAGCTAGACCGCCAGGTTTCCAGTTTAATTTGTTGCATAAAAGTGGGCTACAAAATGGGTCTGTGAAATCGGTTTTAGTTGAGACAATGTGAAAATATATGAAAACCCCCTCTCCCACTGTGGCCAATGTATGAATAATAGGGGTGGGGGGAACTATTAACCTCTTAACAGTCCAACGGCTGCTATTCTGTCTTTCAAAGGTTGTAGAGGGGTCAGTCTTAAAGCTAGAATGAAGATACTAGTGTCATATGAAACTAGAAAAACGATTGGTACCATGTCATGTTAGCTTGTCGGGAAGAATGCTAAATAACACTCCAAATTTATGCTAAATTTTCAAAGGGGTCCCTTGACCTCTGACCTCAAGATATGTGACTGAAATCTCTGAGATGAACAGACTGAAAACTGTATCTATTTAGACAAAACAGATGGTGACAAACTGCATAATTTGAAGTTGAAAAAAGTTAATAAATCGCAATATATCTTATCGCAATACTCAATATGAAATGACCCGTTACGTGACTTTCTGAGTTTCCTCTATCAGCTTGTAGACTGCTTTTAATGTGAAGAGCCCATTTTTGCAAGAAAATCCAATGGGATGTGACGTCATGCACGCTCGCCAGGGTTTTTATGTTCAGCTCCGCTACAGGGCTAAAAGTGTGCAAACATAGCTAACGTTTGGTCAGAAATGGAGATTCTATGTTACATCTAGTGATGTCTGTCTTGCAAAACAGGAATGTGACCGACTTCGGGGGGAAAACTAGAATTGTGGGAGAATAGCAGAGCCAGTGCCAAGAGTGTGTGTGTGTGTACATGGGGAGTGAGTGGTGAAGCAAGAGAGGGAGCGGCAGCGAGTGTGTGAGAAAACAAAGTTAATTTAGCTTTGAGTATATAAAGTGAATGTACACTGCTGAGTGAAGTGACGGGGGTTAAATCCGGAGCGAGTAACGTTATCAACACAAGTGCGGGCAACAGGATGCTGACTGTCGTTGACTTAATGGCCACAGGTGTCACTGTTAACAAGCAATTTCTGATTCTTACAGAGAGTCCCTTTAAGTATCGTGATAATATCGTATCGTGGGGCCTCTGATGATTCCCTCCCCTAATTAATAACAGTTGAAATGTGGAGCATGTTGCTGACTCACTTAAATCTTCGGTATACCAAACAGTCATGATTTCTCGCAGAGTAGCAGCAGGCAAACATTGAGTGACTTTTTATTTGCTTGAATGTGAAGTTGTGTGAATAAAAGTCAAAGTGGTATAAGTAGGTCGAGGAGATGCTATTCCTCCTCAGTGTATTTGTTACAAACTTCAATAATATCTGACACAGTATCAATTTCTCTTTGCTCAAGGACACGCGCTTGCGCCTGTATTTTCTCCCCTTTCTAGTGCACTGAAATGCCATGAATCTTGTCGAGGAAAAATGGATTGACGTCTCACTGGCAATGAAGTCTACAAATGGCTGCCCTGCCCCCCCATTCCCCCCATGCCCCCTATCCCCCCCGTTTTTTTTTTTCCCAAATGGAGAAAAACAAATCAATAACGTGGGCTGCTGGTTCTCTTTTACTTTTCTTTTCACTCCTTTCCTGCCGCTGACCTTTTTGCTAACATGCACTTCCCTTGTGTTACCGACACTCAAAACAATTTATTAAATGGAATGCAAAGCCTGACATTTGCAGCTTTTCAGGGTTGCCTTTTTGGTTGGTTACCCACTAAAATCTGGAACATGCCATTTGCGTTTCATGTTGACCCCTTGGGCTCCTAGAAAGCCCCTCCCCCTCCTCCTTTGCTCTACTTTCCATACCTTGTCTAAGCATCAATCTGTTTTGCTATTTTTCCGATATTCTCCCGTGCTTCAGGCCAGAGGATTTGACATTTACAGTAAGTGACAATTGTTCCCTGACCTTTTTATAAATCTGCCCCTGTGCTCGGTGTGGCCCACTGGGACCAGATCAGAGGCACCGTGCCCGACTGAGAGCGTTAGCGAGGCAGAATTCTCACACGGCTGCGAGCTTTTGGAAACATGACAAAAAGGAGCGCGATGTTGCCAGAGTCGGGGAGGAGATTTAGGTTCTGCACGAGGCAATTCTGTGAGGTTGTGCATAGTGATGAAGCGTGACAACGGGATGAAAATGCACGAGGCTGTAGATACTGCATGTAGCGGGAAAGGTCGCATAGGAATATCTGATGTAATAAAGCATGCACACTTGCTGATATAAGCACTTGCACACACCCCTGCTGTTTGCTGAGCCGTTCCTACCTAGGAAGGAGACACAGACTTTACAGAAGGTGTTGAACTGGAACTTGTTGGCAGCCTCCAGCAGCGTCTTGGCGTTGGCTGAGTCGATGACCAGCGATCCCGTGTAGACGAACTCGAGCAGCAGCTCCAGCACGTCGGCGCTGATGTTGCTCATGTTCAGCTCCAGCGTCTCGCCGCTCCTCGTCTCCCCCGATGACCTGATCACAGCAGAGAGAGGCGAGTTAGGGACATTCTGAGTGGAAAAGCGAAGGGTGAAAAAAAAACAAAAAAAACAGAGGATAGGGACACATATGCTACACACAACACCCATAACACACCTGGGCCAGTACGAGAGTGGGGAGAAAATAAGAGAATCATTACACAATAAGATAAAGTGAAAAAAGGGGACAGAAACAGAACTTTGGATCTACTTTTCTATGGGGCTAGCAGATTTTACAACTACATTGCTGCATCTGAAACAAAATGTCCTCTCTGAATTAGGCAAACAAAAGTTATTGCTTTGTTTCAACAGGGCATGCTTTATTATCACATGTGTGTTTTCATGTATGCATAGTTTTAGAGGTGGGACATGCATACATGGCGGGGTACGTATGAGCTGATCGGACGGAAAACAGAGAGAGAGAGAGAGAGAGAGAAAGGAAGTGGCGGCACAGTTCATACACGGACACAAGACAGAATGTAAAGTATGCTGGTTAAAGCATGTGGTGCTGGAGAGCTCTCGCTGTGCGTGAGCCTACACCGCTGCCGTGCAAAGTATCCGCTCCTACTGGCGTGGTGTAAGAAGTGCCAGGGAGTGCTTGGATGAGCAAATTAAATAGAATGTGATATCCCTTTCGTGATGCAGAGCCTGAGATGTGTGCGAGGATCAGAGCTGGGGCCACGTTCACCGGGATCAAATGACCAGAGATTAGTTGACATGCAGGATTCCCCTCGGAGAGGTATGGGAGCGTTAAATAACACCTCGACACCCAGGTTTAATGTTCCATGTGAAACAATAATCCACTCAAAGGCAAAATAAATGGAATCAAAGCGCTGCATGCTCCCACTACTATAATGTCTCTCTTCCTGTGGCTATCAACAATATGAGAAGCAGCCTACATTAAGATGGATGGCGGCTCTTTGCTTCTGTCACTCATGGTAGCTCATTGATAACACTCTGTCTGTGTGTGTGCGTGTGTGTGTTTTTCTTTTCTGTTGGAGACAGTTTGTCGGACTAAAAGTCGCGACAAACAGTCAGCGTTTAGTGACACAGCAAAACAAACAGAGATGAGACAGGTAGACGAAATGGTTAAGAGTGAAGGTGAGAGAGGAGAGGGGGCGATGAGGAGGAAGCAAAAGGAAGGGGAGGCAGGGCGAGACGGTTCTTCCACAGGGGAGCCAGCAGCCATCCTTCTGAGGGAGGGGTTGGGTTGTTCCATGACTGTGCCTTGGTCTTTTAAATAAGAGATATCCCCGCCCACCCCCGAAAAAAAAAATATCCACCATCACACCTAAACAGAGCCTCTGTCCCCGCTGCAATAACCATCAGTAGCCTGTAGTGTATGAACTGAGACATTAGTCGTCATTTACTCAGGAGGTGAGAGGGGGGAGAAGGACATCCAAAAATAAAATAAAAAGACAATGGCATTTGTCTCTGGATGGACATTGGCTGGAAAAACCAAGGCAGTTACTCATTTTCCTCCTGCAAAGCAAAAAGCCACATAGTGTTATTGCCCCTTTTTTCCGCACAAAGCCCTGCAGTGGGGGCAGGTAGGAGGACAGAAAGAAGGGAAGGGGGAGTGTCGTTCAGGGTTAAAGTGATGGAGGGAGGTCGGGAAGAAAAGAGAGTGGGGGGGAAAGGGGGAGCTAAAAATAAAAGAAGAGCATGCTCATCAACCTGCTCAATTAGTGCAATAGGAACCAGCTCGAGTGGCAGTTTGTTTTGTCTGAGCACTTATGTTATGGAAATGACTTTTTTCCGGAGCTTCTAAAAAGAGGTGGATATTTATGCCGCGTCTGATTGCAGACTTGAATTTAAATGGTGAAAGAGGGAGGCAGGGAGGACAGGAGAGACAGAGGAGGAGAGATAGGGGCGAGGAGGAGGGGAGGAGGGGAGGAGGGGAGGGGAAAAAGGATGGGCACACTCAGGCAAAGAAATTTGTTTGTGAAAAATGCACCACTTATTCAAGAGGAAGTCTTAAAATCAGCAGAGACTGTCAGAATGGTCGTGAGCAGAGGCGGAGAGGGAGGAGGGGAGCTGCACACACACACATTCACACACTTCCTAATACATCCTTCAACCTAAAAAAAAACTCATTTTACAGGGAATACATTTAGCTTGTTCTTACAAGACCATCTATTTTGTGGATAGTACGTACACTACCGAGATGGAAGCTTATTCAAATGCAAAGCCTCCACCGTCTGGGGCTAAAAATGGCTCGCATTTACATGTTCTGTCATAAATCAGGGATGAATTATAAAAATAAACAAACATAAAGTGGTGGCTTTATCAGTGTTGGGATTCACGTTTTTGCTCTGTGGTATTGAGGCCACGGTAGCGTTAACAGCAGGTGCGATACGGGAGACTTCAAGGCTATCTGGCTGGAACGAGTCCAGTTTGTGTGGCGCTCTGAAGGGCAAAAAGGACGGAGTGACAGGTGGAGAGTTTAAAAGCCCAAACCACCGTCCAAGTGTGAACACGGGGGCTGTCAGCGTGAGAGAAAAAAAAAACTGTACATGGACATGGGAGTGACAGATACTAAAACTTGAAAATAGAAGTGAAGGGCCATCTGTGAGTGCCAATAGGTTAGGTTAGTTATGGGATGTCATTGCAAGGACTGCAGCCTGACAATTAGAGGATTTCACGCCCCTTTAGTGGTTTCTAGCTGTACACAAAGTTTAGATTTGCCCAGGTTTTGAGAAATCCATCTCTGAGATTTCAGCCTTCACCCAAATATAATGGAAGTGTATGGCGTTTTTATTTGTGTTGCTCACAGCATTTCATTTAAAAAATTCCACAGCAACATCTACAGTATTTCTTGATATATCGTCCTTGTTTCCAGTAAAACTACTTCCTATCAAAGAAATAGTCCCTATGGCAACTGTTGAGAGGGTCTTCTGTGAATCATCTGGACATTGGGCCTCATGGAAGAACTAGTCATATGAAGGGATTTGTTCTAAACATACAACTGATTTAGGGTGCTTTCACAAGCCATAGTCCGTTTGGCTAGTCCGAATCAGAGTTAAATTGATATATTTGGTTTGTTTTCTTTTTAGTCTGGTTCGGTTTCACAGTGCACAAATTAAAGAGGACCAAATAATACAAAAAAAAGTTGCTAAAGGGCGTGTACAGAGTGAATTTATCTTTTGCGTCTCGAAAGGGAAGTTTTGATGCTGTCGAAGCTTTTTCAGTTTCACTCAGCACTAATCGACTGTGCACAAATCCCTTCTCCTCCAGTTTATGACTTTATAAAGGTCACTATTTATGTGGACTTTAATTAGCATATTCTGTATGATCTCTTTGGCCCAGATGTCAAGCAAACATCTGACTTCTGCAGAAATCCAAGTCAGTCCTCTCCAATTCATGTTAACCTGTCATTTACCTGTGTCCATCTCAACAAATGCCCGCACAGCGACCTGCATTTTGCTTCTCTGGGAAGTGGTCTGAGACCACCTCACAGAAGCGTTCTTGGACCGGTTGTTTTGGTCCGGACCAGAGTACGATTACTGCGTTCACAACTGCCCAAACAAACCGCACCAGAGTTCGATTCAAATGGACTAAATATTGGCTTGTGAAAGCTCTCTATGAGAACTTGTTGCATTCACCAAATTTTCATATATATATATATATATATATATTTTTTTTTTTAGGTACAAATGAAATACACAAGTGGTCCAGACCTGTCGTACCATAACAGTCATGAACAGATATGTCTTTCTTCACAAGAGTTTGACTTATAATGAATTATAATGCGTTAATGGTTGAATTTGGAGTTTAAATGTCACAAAAATCAACAAAAATAATAAAGTACAAAATGATTCTTCTGTTCACCATATCATCAGCCGCATGGCTTGACAATTTACCGAGAGGTTGGCCAATGATTCCCGATGACACGCTGTTGGAATCTGAATTAATATCTTCAAATCTTCTGACAATTTGTTATCTTTTGTTATCTGCTGATTTCTGACAGCAGGACTCTGAAGCTCTGCGGTGTGAAATTGATTATTATTTTTACTCTTTGGTAACATCTTTGTGAATTAAACTTGCCACAAATGAAGTGCAACAGGTAGTCTTATATGGCATATAGGGGCGTTGAATATGCTAACGGTCAAATCTCACAAACTTGCACTTAATTAAATAGCAATTTACAGCAAATTTGTCCAGTTAAAGAGAGTTTTGTGAATCAGACTTGAAACACTTGCATCAATAAACACTGAGATTTAGGATAACAATACAAAAATGTTCCTGCATGAGGCCCTTTGTTAGTGGAAAGAACCACTGCGGTTGTCATTTTTCAATGCTGTGCTGCACAAACAGAAGTGCATCCACCTCTGTAGTTTGGCAGAAATCACAACACAATTATCTTAAAACTTGGACAAAAAAAACCCTCAAATCTATCTGCATGGCTAGATACCACTAGAGGTAAGTGAGAGCCATTTGTGTGAACTGACCCTTTAAATAAAGCTAGCCAGAACAATGCTGCTAATTGAAATTTGAGGGGAGTGTTACGGTGTCCTGTCTTCCCCTTGGGCTGAATGGAGCAGCAAAGGGCTGAGCAGTGCACTCAGGGCTCAGCTGCAGTGTTCACACAGACACAGTAATGGGCTTTAACACAGCTCTCTACCCATCTCATAGTCATAACACTCTCTGACTCACAAGCACAGGGAGCCCATAGGTCGACGGAGAGCGGTGGGGGGGGGACAAAGGGAGAGAAACAAATGGCATGGAAGCATGTGCCGGGACTGCTCAAAAAGATTCTGGAGCTTTTTTACATTACCGTGGTGCGGGAGATGCGGTGGCCATAAATTAAATGCCTGCAGAGCACACTTATTGGAAAATCCTGAGGGGTAAAATGGAATTACCGGAGATGATCTGTCTCCCTGCTCTGTGCATCGGCCCTTTAAAGGGTAAGGTAATAGGTTTTTGGGCGGGGTGACGAGGGGAGACGTGCGCGTACATTTTTGGGGCTGCATTACATCCTTCAGGTATCATAGGGGGGAAGATGGCAGGTTGAGTGGACACGTACTGTAGAGGGGAGGCCTGAATACTTGAGGCCTGAGGAGAGATTTTGTTGGAAACACCATTTTAAAATGTCTTCACCCTAATGTGGCGACTGAGCAGCATCTCCCCTAGAAGAACATTTCCACATTTTTCAAGCAAATTTTCATAATTACGTTCCCATTCCATGCTGCTAAATTCCAGCGCTTTGCCAATTAAGCCTTTAATTTCTTAAACGAGTCATTGGCTTGGTGTGCGTGCATGTGTGTGTATGTGTGTGTGTGTGTGTGTGGGTAGGCCAGGGAAAACAAGTGTGATGTGCACTCCCTCACCCTCCAGTATCACATCTCTACTTTAACTCTGACTAACGGCAGCCTGCCTGGATAACACACACACGTCCTTGCATCCTACGCGCACACACACACACACACACACACACACACACACACACACACTAAAGCAAACATACAGTAAAACATGTGCACAATACATTTACACACGCGCACATTTTCCCCTATTTCAAGCGCATACTGTTCACACACACACATGCCCAGCGTGGTGGTTTATAGAGAGCTGACAGGGGGTCTGAACGGCATTGAGTGCTTCCCTGAATGAGATGGGCGAGGGAGGGAGGGTTACAGAGCATATAGATGAAGTCTCTCGCTCTCTTTCGCTCTTTTATTTGACCTCATAAAGATGTGGACAGTTGCGAGCCACGTGTAGCCTCAGCATAATTCCAGCTGCACGGAAGGAGTGACCCGAGCTGCACATGGGAGGCCGTAACTCAATGACAGACGGGCCTTTGGCTCTCTTTGCTCCTCTCTGACCGAGCTTCCGCCTGGCTATAAAAACGCCTCACAGCAACTCTCTCTCTCTCTCTCTCTCTCTCTGTACTCTGTCTCTGATCTCACGTTTTTATTCATTTGTTTTTGTTCCCTTTCTGTCCTTCTCTTGTCAACTTTCAAACGCCGTCCTCTTCTCATAAGCAGCTCTCATTTCCATAAAGTCAAGGTGCCTTGTTTGAATCAACAACAGCCGCTGACGGTGTCGCGTTAGCATAACGCTGACACTCCTGACTTCATTACGTCAAACTAAAGACGTCTCACAAAACTAACAATTAGTATAACAAATTCATTCCAGCGTGAAGTCAAATGAGAAGATTTCTATTTTAGACATAATCTGGCTGAAAAATGGCAGTGTTATGACTATAAATCAAAGCACTTTTACAATTAATTAACCAATTAATGAGAATTTGCTCTATTAAACTGTCAAATTAAACAAGAAAAATCAGACAATGCAGGCGGTGGCAGGCATGAGGATGAGCTTGATGAAAATCCTCCTCTGGGAGCGCCGGTGTCTTTCAGTGACTTTATGCATAAATGATGTGGCTCGGTAACGGATAAGAGGCGCAGACGAGACAATCTGATAGACAGGTTGACCAGCGCGGGTGGCTTCAGTTCCCTCTAAAGTCACTTCCGTCTCTCAGGAAGCTTCTCTGCTATTGTCAAGGTTACAGGAAGACTGTCTCCTTTTTTTATTCTTGTGGTGTGTACGAGTGTCGCTGTCATCGGAGATGAGTGGCCCTAGTACAGACGTGGCTCCTCTACCTCTGTTCTCTCTCTGGTCTTCCTCACTCCCATTCCGATTCAGGAGGAAACAAGTGTATCTGTGGCGAGCGAGGAGGCCGCGGCGGCTGATAAGCAGCTCTCAGCTCTCTGCTCTCTGATGAGCTTGCAGCGGAGGCGGCGTGGCTGCGGGGCGAAGTGGCAAACTTCCCTAAGGCATTTCCAGCTACCGCTAGTGACTGTCTTTCTGTTTGTCTTTGTCGCCGCTCGCCACTTCATCCCTAGCTGTGCAAGCGAGAACAAACACACACTCACACACAAACAACACCAAGGCGGCAAAAACAATTTTGGGTCCAGGGGACTCTCAATCAAGCCGAAAACACCTGCAAGGATTTGAAGTAAGGATGAGGACATTAGGGAATTATGGTATTCCCTCCCCGGAAAAAAACAAGGCAGATGAAAAAAGACATACTTTTCGCTATCAGACTTTACACACGCGTGTGCGCACATACACACATCTAGAGACACTTTAAAGGTCTGTATCTGACACACACACACACACACTAGTATGCAGACAAGCACTCACGGAAACAAAACAGCCCGTGAAGACAAAAAAATATGGAGTATGAAGGGCAGAATACTAGGGGAATACTTAGATCCACATCAAATGAATACATTAGTGAAGGGTGGTGTTAACCTGTGAAAGTGGTGGTTCAGTAAGCTGTCTCAGATGTGCTTTTGTTTTGTCCTTTGTTTATGACTCTGAAATGTCTTTTTTATTACGCTAACCAAGAGTTATTAGCATATGAAAAGGCTGTTTTGCAGCATAAACTCAAGAATTAGCAACAGAAAAATATGGTAGCTCGGGAGACAAAAATCCCTCTGCCCACAGAAGACAGCGTGGCGTTTGGCAAATTACCACCCAAAGTGTAGAATGTATGATTCTTTTGTTTTGGCCCTTTGGTGAGTTTTTAAAGCATCCCCAGTCATGGAACATTTTCACTGCTCATTAAAATGGAAATGTGGTTAAATTGCCCTACATGGGGAGGAAAGGTAATGACGAGGGTTGACCTTTTTGTCTCCAGTTTCAGATACATTCATTTGAGCGGGAAGAGGGAAGGAATGGCTGCTGGCCCTGTGTTAGGAACCAAAGTCTTCACACACCTGCAAGAGAGAGAGGGGAAGGGAAGAAGAAAAAAAAGAAAAAGAAAAACGAAAAGCGACACAAATGCGCCCTACGAAAAGAACAGATTGGATCAACAGCTGGTGGGAGGGAAAGCGAAGGCAAACCTTTTCACCAGGTCCTTGAAATACAAGCTGCAGGAAGCTAGAACATTTTGGTGGACTTCAAACTCTTTGCCATCAACAATAATTTTCAGGTCTGTAAACTCTTTCGCTCGGCGCTGCTGGTTCAGCTCCTTCAACATCTCTGTAGAACAAGAAAAAGAAACAGACAACGCCACATTTTGGGTTTAGAATTTGCCTCTCTTCCAAACATGCATGCATCAGCAACAAGAAACAGAACACAAAAAATGTTGAAAAAAGTGCAAGATTGGAGAACACAATATTCACTGGCCAGTCTTAAGAAACACAGTTCATTATGTGATAGAGAAGAAAGTGACAGATTTGATCAAACATTTCAGCAGAGGCATAATGAGATGTGTATATAGATATGCAGCAGAGACGAGTGCATGTAAAAAAGGACATAATTAGCTCTCATGTTCTATACTGTACTGAGGAATAACCAGAGCGTGCGAGAACTAGGAATGAGATAAAAACTAACATTATTGTGAGAAAAGACGTGTTTAGCCGTATTTGACCTGTAAATTTACACTGCAGCACTAGTAGACCTTCAATGAAGGGAAGCTGAATGAGATTAAAAGGCGTCTAAAAGAGATGTGGGCTGAAAACAGACACTGTCAATGCATTATTCATATTGAAATAAAATTCTTTGGCTTCTCACAAGTGCCCTACTCGGCGAGGAGTTGACCTTCAAATGTCGCTCAATGAGAAAACAACTGCTTATCCCCAAATCCCAACACCCGCCCCTCTCCCTCTCCCTCTCTCTCGCTCTCTCTTAGAAAAAATTCCCGCCACCCGCCCTCGTCTTCCTCTCTGGGAAGAAAAAAAAGATAGAAAAACAGGGAAACGCAATCTGAGAAAACATGCTCGGAGCGAACCAATGTGCTGTTGAAGGCCACAGTACACACAGCGAGCTGTTTAATGTGGTGTAGTAGCACCATGTTGGGCCTGGCCTTACAGTAGCGTCGGGTCGGGAGGGGGCGCTTGTTTCTCAGAGTCTTAATGAGGCACCATGAGGGGATGCTGAGTGTGAAAATCAGCGGGAGGCTAGCAACTTATTCTACGGCCTTGGGAGGGATAACCCAACAGCGCGGCTTTGTTAATCTCCTATCGAGAATTCCACTAAAAGAGATTCAAGTAATAAGCCGCAGACACAGATAGGGTGGAACATCGTGATTACAGAGGGAGCCAGCTTTCCTATACTGTCGTCTTTTAGCATTTACGGAGCATTTTCATTGAGGCTGCAGGCTGTGAGGCGTAGTAAACATCTATTTGGCACAAAGCGCAGACTGCGTTGTATATAAAGGCACATATTCCATGCTGGGGGGAAAGATAAACAGTATAGCTACAGTATGAGATGTATAATGATGTAGGTAAAGAAAAGGTGGCAAATCCTCCTTTTGATCAGCAGAGCTACTTTTCGTGAGACTTGTCTGGACTTGTCTGGACTTTCACAGTTCTTGCTTTAGGTAATCAGTAACAGTGGCGATGCATTTGTTGTCAGAAATGTGGAACAAGCAAGGTGTGCGTGTGTGTGTGTGTGTGTGAATAATGTGCTTTACACAGCGGGCTAGCCATTAAATGTGGGAAACTGATCAGACTTGTGATTGTATTGGACACCCGAGCTGAAATAAAAGGAGTTTGTCTTTATCATCCTGAAAGAGGTCTGTGTCGGCGCCAGACTCAAAGCGGGGATTTAATTAACCTGGAATGACACTTGCCCCTCTATTTGGCTGGAATATCCACTCATTTAGCTCCCTCCATTCTCCTGACTGACACTGGGGTGCTCCGCTCTGAATTAATTCGGTAGCTGAAATTATACAGTATAAAGACACATGACAAATAAGGTGCAATTCAGAAGCGCGCTTTGGTAAAAGGCTTTTTTTTTCTCCGAGCGGCGCATCCTTCAGAGTTATAGCATCGAGGAATTAATGGCCAGAAGGGAGAATGACCTGGTTATTAAACACGCTGGATACCAAAATGGGGAGGAAAAAATAATAATAGATGCCATTTTTGACAATATGTCTGCTGCATTTTGGCCTGATGCACAGCACCACACACATGCACATGTAAACACAAAAGACCGGCCTTGTCTTTCATCCATCTCTCTCCACATTCCACTCCGCCGCTGCTTGTCAGCTGGCCAGCTATCTGATTACTGTGTGGGCACGGACTGTGAATAGTGAATACACAGTAGTTTTGAGTTTGCATTAGGGGGAATCTCCAGCGACCGATATGGCTCTCACCTCCAATCAGCCACACCGCATACCATCCATTTGCCCCGAGAATAGAGAAAGTGAGAGGTGGCGGGGTGGGGGGGGGAGGCAGAGAACTCCACTTGTCAGCAAACAATGGCCGCCTCCCTCGGAGCCGTTGCGGACACACCTGAATGCCTGATGGAAAAGCTAATTATGGCTTCTTTGGGGGTGGGTCGGTGAGCGCCCTAGAACAACTCATCACCGGCAGGGACCATGAAACTGCACACGACGTCCCCATTCTCGGGGTTTTGGCACGGAGTGTGGGGAGGTGCAGGCTTGTTCAATGGGACCACGGCGGCTTTGAAACACCAAACGACTCAATACTGTTAAAGGAAAAAAAAAATCTCTTGAGGACCGCCAAGTTCTGCAACAGACGGATAAAATACTGGTATGGTTTGTTTTTTTGGGAAGTGTACAGAAATTCTCACGGGGGTATGTGGTGCTGCAGTTCTGGAGTACATCATGGGCTGCAAACAGTGATGAAATGTGCTAGGGTAGTTTCCTGCCCCTAAGCCGTTCACAATAATAACAACACCCCGTGCTGGCTCTTTGTGATTGGTTGACGCACTGCACAGGGGGTATGAAGCCGGTGCCAACTCTGCTGCTCAGCCTAGTAACTCTACTGTCAAACATCTCCGAGGCGCCATGGCCAATGGGGTCCAATGGGGTGCAATTTCCAGTAACCTATCAGCGCGCACCATGCCCTCTCTACTGTAAGGTGTAGTAAGTCGCTCACTGAGCCGTGATAGGCCGGTGTAAAAAAGGCGACGCAGCGCGCCATTGGTTGTTGAACTCGGAGACATTTTAGGGTTCTACATGTATGTTACATGACCCACCATTTTGTGTTGAGAAAAACATCTGAACTATTCATAAGCTCATAATATTTTATGTATTTTTTTTCAGCCTGAGCTGCTGTGTGCAATTTGTGAAAAAATAAAGGGCAAAAATGATATGGAAATATCTATATCACAACTTAACGCATTGGTACAAAGCAGGGCAGTCGCTATGTGATGCTTTTAACACATTTGTGACGACGAACTATCTTAGAATTTGTATTTTACGTCGCTGAGAAAATGTCTTAAATGGTTTCTTAAATTTAAATTCAACTCACAAATATAAATATAAATTTCTGGCAACGCATCGGGTTGAGCTTTCAGATATTTCGCTCTGAAATGTATCTTCTTTGTATCATCTTAAAGCATCTACCTCAAAATGTTTAGATTTTAAAATTTGTATTTATTTATATATATTTCTGGATAAATAAAGCAAGCAATGTGTTGACAAAATACAAAATGAGGAAAAGGGTTAAAAAATTGTAAAAAAAATATCTTTAAAAATTCTCTCAGAGCAAGTAGAAGAAGAGGACCATGGGAAGTAACATATATACAGTTAATAAAGCCAAAATAATTTGTGACAATTTTGTAATCAATTTAAGAATTATTTCTCTCATCACTCTTGCTTTCCTTCTCATCTTTTCTGAAAAATCACGTCTTTATAGCACAAGTACACATATAATCGTCCACCCATCTCTATCCAACTGGATGACATTCTACGTTGCGCAGCAGAAAGGACGCTAATGTGCTCACCCTGACCTTTTTGGTCTCTTTTAAACTTTCAACAATCAATTCCCACCGACGCTCGCAGCTTAATTACAAACCATGCTAGCTGATCAATAACTCAATGTACAACTCTGCCATAATGGCTTTTCTTAAGCTTGGAGGACACTACAGTATATGGCACATTTTTTACTGAAGCGGAGCATGAACATTTTCCACACCACATACGAAAATAATTACTTTCTATCTTCAAAGCGACCAGATGATAAAGCTGTAAAGCGGCTCTTTTACTAATATTTTCTTAAAATGTGTTACGCTGTATGAGCAGGAAATAATCCTTCAAAATAATGTCAAATTAATAAAAAATTTATCAAATTAGATAGAATTGTTTTTATTTAATGTTAGTTTTCTTTACCGATTATTTTTCAGTAATATATGCTGTGTCTATATTTAATTCAAACCTATTATAGTTTTTGATAACACATTTACATTAAATGTTAAAAAGAAATATTAATTAAATAAATTCACCATTCCAGTTATATTACTGTAAACATGTTTGCATTTCATGGTGATGAAACTGAGATCAAAATGATGAAAAAAAATTAATAAATGAATTTTTTTTTTTAAATAATCATAATAATAATAAAAATAATAATTTAATATTAACCTTCTTTTTTTTTTAAATGCAACAATTTCCTCAAGCAATATATTACACTCACATTTGTTTGCAAATAATCTCGCAGAAATGTACCATTTACTGTACGTGATGTTCACTATAATTACTTTTAATTAAATTTGGTTACATTTTTCAAGATAAAATGGAAGCAGATTTTAAGACAAAACCAGTCTACTCTCAGCTTCTTTGAAAGCAGCAGAAGCAGCAGAAGTGTTGAAAGACTGAAAAGCAGATTGGTCCGAGGGAGTCTGATCAAAATAGGCTTCCTACCAAACTTACAAAAGCCTTTTGATAAGTAGGGACCTTTGAGGAATTCCATGTCAAAGAGGAACTTGCAACAGAATAAGAAGAGCGGGCCAAGAGCATGATTCATAGTAAATGCACACAAAAGAAGTCTTTCCAAGCAAAAAGCTCTCACAGTGTTCCCCAAAACATATCTTTCCCCTGCTGAGAACAAAGGGCCCGAAACCCCACGGTAACACACCATATAATAGTGTCAGGAGGGTTTACTGTACGAGGGATATTACCATGTGAAGTGGTGCTGTTCTAATAATAAAACTGAATCAGGATGAATAAATGATGTGATATTAATTATGGGTTCACTTGTTTTTGTCTCAGAATTCAAAACATGATAGATGTGAGCAGCAGAGTGATGGATATGTGGAAAAAGCAGCTTTCCCCCTGCTGACTTTGAGAAGGCAAACACTTTAAATGGTTTCTCAGTTTCTGACTGCACACATTAAATACACCCACATGCAGCATTCAGCAGGCGGAGAGGTGGTCAAAAGTTCACCATCAGCACAAGTTGTTGGATAACGTAATCTCTCTATTCTGAAACCTGCAGGTCCAACGCGAAACAGCCGGAAAAATTTCAGCTCTGATGCCAAGGAGCCATTTAAACAATATTCTGAAGTAAGCCTTGACTGACTCACTGACAGATTTCTCTCTTTCTCTATGCAGCTAAACCTTATTTAAAACCAGGTCCCTAGACCATAGTTTTAAAAAAAAAAAAAAGGAAATAAAAGATTTCCGGAGGATTTTGTGAGTGAGCTAGTTAAAGAGCAAAAGCCAGATAAAATAGAGCTGTTCAAATATAAAAGAACTCTTCTTGGCTTTTTGAATGTTTTAACTTTAAGAAAAAAGTCAGTCAGAATAAAAAGTCAAAAATACATTTTCTGTTGTGTATAATTGCATGCTGTAGAGGGGTAATTGGAATTGTGAAAAAAAACCTCACATAAATCCTCATTGTCATTTTATATGTCAATTACATTATTTTAAAAATCCATTAGTAATCATTTTGTTAAGCTCAAAAGCTTTCTGTATAATCCAAGAGAACCAGAGGAGGGAAACTTTACGAAAAATATAAAAAAAATCTATTAAATTTAATTTGTATGTTAAAATCTCCCTACTACGCTTCATCTAGCTTGAATCTCTATAATGACAAAAAAATTTCAAATGTGCAAATCTTAGTCTTTATATTATATTTTATCACTACTTATAGGTGGCTTAAATATTTTATTCATCAAACATTTATCATTTTTATTGCTAACGAAGATAAAAAAAAAAAAAAAAGCTCAGGTCCACTTCAATATATTTCCTCATGCGCTCATTAGGCCTAACTAAATTCATACATTCAAATTGTTTACATAAATAATATAAAATATAAACATTTTCCATTAAGTTTTGTATGAAATTAGATAAGCAACACACTTTATTGTTTTTTCTGAAAATTTGGATATATATTTTAAAATGTTAAATTATTTTACATTTTTGGAAATTTGGGGAATATTTTCGACTTGATCCCTGATGCCTGAATATCAAACTTTTATATAAATGCATGCAACATTTAAAATATTTATTAACATTTATTTTTTATATATTTAATTTGTTATTTACAAAATTAAATTAAAATATGTATTTATTTATTTTGAATCACGTGGATAATGCTCAGGCGTTGTAATAAGGTTTTTTACAGAAACTCCGGTTTTAATAATATGATTGAATGAATGAATGAATGAATGGAGTTTTACCTTAAATTGAGTAGAGCCCATCAGATTTCACTAAAAGAGTCTAGGCCAATATATGAAGTATAATTTATTTTCTTCATCTAAAAATGTCTTTCTTTTAGAATTTCAAATGTTAGTTTTCACACAATATCCCAAAGAGGGACACAGTACACTGTAAAATCACACTGATCATGAATCATGTCCTATTTGTTGGCACAAAAGGAAACATGGACTCAACCACTTCTCCAAAGGAACAACGTTTCATAAGCCATTATTTTTAACACCCCCATCTTCTGCCCAGGTCGGGTCATTTGAAAAAGCAGTGATGGCTAAATGTCAGCCTTTAACTGGTGCAAAATGTCATGACCACTATCAGGCCACTCATCCAGATGCCATCTTCTGAACAAATACGTAGATAAAAAACGACAGATCTTATGTGTTGCCCAATCTAGCCTGGGTCTCTTTCAGGGCGTAATTACGCTAAACAGCCTCTAAAACATACCTCTAACAATCACCGCCACATTCATTCGTGGAGACGTCTCGACAGCTTGTGCCTACTCCCAGCAAATCAGCTCATGCGAGGCATCAGAAATCCTCGAGACCCCCTTGAGTCTCTAGCTGTCCTGATTTCAGCACTGGCACCACATAGCCTTAGAGAATAGTCCATGATGAGGACGCTTTATTTCTCCCCTGCTCGAATGTGCTGAGCTGAGCTGCTTGAGCCTCGGCGCTGCTGTCAACCAGCCTGGACTGAGCCGGGACTATGACATCTAAAAAAGGAACAAGGGGGGGAAAGAGAGAGCGAGGGAACTTGTGCCCCCTCAAAGACGCCGTCTGGGCCTTTGTTGCCTCCTCCAATAGACATGCAAGGAAAGGACCTGGAGCAGCAAAGAGCACAGTTGTCCTGCACTGCACACTCAAACCTCCACGTACACCCTCTGGTCCACAGGTCACACACACACACACACACACACACGAGCAAACAATTGGCACTAGTAGAACAAAGTCGAGGCAAATGCAAGTACAGGGCTCAGAGGAGGAAGAGCATAAACAAAAAGAGCCTCTGGGAGCATCCGTTGGCCTGCTGTAGCTGTGTGACAGGATGTCATGCAATGCTCTCTTTGTGTTTGTGTGTAGTGAGAAGAGGAGAAAGTCTCTGGTCCCCGGCTGGCGCGGTGACTTCCTCATTAACCAGGCAGGAGGGACAGTGGGTGACAAGCGGTCACAGCGCCTCAAACAGGTTTTAACAAGAGGATACGCGCTGGTGGCGAGCAAACAATAGCACCGTCATGTCTCTTCCCTCAGGTGCTGCAACGTCTGGTCAAAGTTATATAAGTAGACGGAAATGGCAAAAGTTGCCCGTGACTGTCTTCTGAAGACACTAAGTGGAAATATGTACTGTATGTATATACTGTATAGGTTACAACTCAGGCTTGTTACAGTTCACAGGAGGTTAAAATTTACATTCAGAGCTGCAGTTATGACATTACAGCTCAAAAGAATCCCCTCCCTGGCTGATGCAGCTATTTTAAACTGCAGTTCATAAGTGAAAAAAAAAGATTTACTGTAGCAGAGTTACTGCTCCTAAAACTAGCTAAATTTAAGAGAGGGGAGGGAGTTTTCTTAGGAAAATGGTTGCCTAAGAAACTCTGCAGTAAGGCGAGCTTTAACTGGTTCGTGCTACTGCTACTTTAGTGTGCTTTTGTTAGCTGGAAAATGAAAATTATATTTATGATGCTCACATAAATATCTTCACATGCATGCAAATTAGTAATTAATGCCCATGAATTTTGTGTCAATTTACTGTAGCAGCAATTACCTTTTTCAGCCAAAGACCCTTTACAAGATGAAGAATATACCGGAGACCCCTCATGTATGTCTCCTAGAATAGGGTTATAGATTTGTATAGATTAGAACTATGAAGCCCTTTGTAAAAAATAAAAAGAATATTGAGAATTTAAAAGAAATAATCTGAAAACTTTTCATTAAACCCCACTTTGAGAATAACTGAGTTAGAGAGAGTTAGCATGTCGGCTAGCAGCTGTTTTTAGGTATTGATGTGTTTCGGCACCGATACAAACAAAATTAAGTTTAAGAATGATAATTGCAAAATAATCATGTGCATGTCATAGATTTTACTCACTGTGCCTTAATAACATTGCTGATATAAAATATTTAAAAGTGCTTTTATTTTGGAGTTGTTTTTTTTAAATGCATGCAATTTTTTAAACCATATGAAATAACAAAGAAAAAAGGTCACCAAAGTGTATGAGCTAAAGCTAAACTTTGAATTAAATGTGTCAATTTTAAAACAATTTTTTGCAATGATGGCTTTGTTAGACAGATATTTTTCTCCACTTCAATAGGGATGCACCAATACCCATACCGATATCGGGCCGATACTGACTCAAAAAGCTGGATCTCCTATCAGTAATAATGGGGCCGATCTATTCAATTCTATTCTATGTTTATATACTATATACATTATACACTGGAATTTTAATTCCCTGTTTAAGATTTGACCAATTTGTTGCTGCATTAAAAATGTTTACACTTGAATTGTAATTCCTGTTAACTTTGAGCACTTTTTGCCAAGTTGCTAGTGTACAAATTATTATTTTAATAATAAATAACAATTCAATTTATTTATATCTATGTTTTTATTTGTTACATTTTGTTTTCAAAGTTAGGAAAGCAAAGTTTACTCTTAGTTTTGGCGGATACCCAAAGCCCTGGTATTGCTGTCGGTATCAGGACTGAAAAAGTTGGATCGGTTCCTCCCTACACTTTACCCTGGTGAATGGCAAAAAACAAAAGAGTAAAGTGTGCACATCTATCTCTCCTCTTTGCAATCAATGCAGAGCGAGTCTAAAACAGGAATAACTCTACCACGAGAATAACTGGGACATGACTTCTGTTCCAAAATAATTCAAAGGAGAAGTGTGGAGCTGAACGCATTTTAAACTAAAAAAACAAATCAAGTCACGATGCTTGTTTTCACCTCCAATTAAAATGTTCCAAGAGAATCGGAGACACTCCGAAGTCTTTATTATAACATGGCTGGAAACTAAAAGCAGGTCTTAATTAGGGGGTGCAGAGGTAATACCGGTTGTGCAGAAGCCTGTCACCAAGTCAGGTCACATGACAGGGAAGCCACTTAAAGGGACCACAAAAGCATAAAAGGTGTAATTACGTGGACTTCAATGCTGGCAATGACACATCGTCAAAGGTGACAAAGATGTGTATGGATTTATATTCCCATTTTTCTTTTCTTTTCTTTGTCCCGTTATAGCTTTCTGACATGTCATTACCGGTGCAGCAATCCTCCCTGGCTGTTTTTAAACCTGCTCAAAATGTGAACGTCAATATGGTGCCAACCTACTAATGTGACAATCCTGACTAGGGAGGCCAATTTTGAACAATTTTCTTAACCGATAACCGACCCTCGTTAACCGATTTTTAACTGTTAACCGACAAGATTTGTAGAACATATATTTAAAAAAATTAAAGTCAATTGTTCGTTCCATTGCTACGTCAGCGCCCAGCAGCAGAGCTACGCTTTTGAATTTTGGACTGAAAGTGACTATCAGACGCCAGTAAAACGTCCACTTACAAAGTGCCGTACAAAAGTAAAACAAAATGATTTCTATTCTATTGTCATAATTCTAATGTCTCTACCAAAATGGCCTGTGTTGAACATTAAAAATATTATAAATATGCATACTATTAAAACTCTTTACGTATTTATTTATTAAACTTTTTTGCCTGACTGCTTCCCAGAGGATCATAAAGTTAGAAAAATCAAAATCAAAATCAAAATAGATGTACAATAGAGCACAGACCATGGATGTATAAGAGGTTGTGTCTTGTGCTTTTGCCCTGCGTGTTAGTAAATACCCTCCAACTACATTAAATTCAGTTTATGTCATGCTACTAGCTACTGGCCGATAGCCGGTTATTTGGGAACAGAGACGTTAATACATCCACCACGGTACAGGCTGACAGCATACAGCCCATGAGTGTATTATAAGATAATAAAAGTGATAAATAGGTGTGAATGTGAGCGTGAATGGTTGTCTGTCTCTATGTGTCAGCCCTGCGATAGACTGGCGACCTGTCCAGGGTGTACCCCGCCTTCGCCCAATGTCAGCTGGGATCGGCTCCAGCCCCTCCACGACCCCAAACGGGATAAGCGGTTGCAGATGATGATGATGATGACAAGTGATAAATTACAGCCAATATATCCGTTATTAAAGCTGCATACAGCTAGCAGGAAGCTGGCAGAACCGAATATGTCATATGATCATGCAGGGCGGTGCAGTCCTGTTGGTCTGATGTACCTTTATTATGCCGAGGAAAATAACTCTGGATTCAGCTATTAGTTAATTTGACAACTTTTAGGACATAATGATTTAAATGAGGGCTTCGTAAGTGTTCGTACTGGGAAGTTCATTTACCTGTAACAAAATGATCCTCTGATTTACAAAAGTCTCTTTATACATCCATGGCTATGGACTCATTGGCGTTTTCATTCCAAAGTGGCACCAGCGCTACTGCAGCACCATTTAGCGGCTATTGTCAAAAAAGCACAAGAGTTTCGAAATCCAATATTGTCCACAATCCTCCACAGAGAGGCTGACAGCTTCACATAAAGGCAAGGCAAGTTTATGAATATAGCAGATTTCATCCATCCATCCATCCATCTGCAACCGCTTATCCCGTTAGGGGTCGCGGGGGGGCTGGAGCCGATCCCAGCCGACATTGGGCGAAGGCGGGGTACACCCTGGACAGGTCGCCAGTCCATCGCAGGGCTGACACATAGAGACAGACAACCATTCACACCCACATTCACACCTACGGGCAATTTAGAGTTAACAATTAACCTAACCTGCATGTCTTTGGACTGTGGGAGGAAACCGGAGTACCCGGAGAAAACCCACGCTAACACGGGGAGAACATGCAAACTCCACACAGAAGGGCCCCAAGCCAGATTTGAACCTGCAACCCTCTAGCTGTGAGGCGCCAGTGCTAACCACTGCACCACCGTGCAGCCCCTATAGCAGATTTCAGCAAAAGGTAATTCAAAATAAAGAAGGTGCACGGCAACCTGCGTAGACTTTTTATTTTAGAGTGGGTGAAGCTTGATGTGCTTGACATTGTGCTGATTTAACCTTGAATTATAATAGAAAGTCTTTAATCACAGCAAAACTGAATATTCAACTCGCCTCTCACCAAAAAAGTTCTAGTCAGAAATATAAAAGAAACTTGACGTGCCACGGATACTTCACATCCACCACACAGAAGATCTTCAACACAAATATAGCCTATTTCTGTTTAAAAATGAAAAACATGACTTTCACCAACAACCGATGGCTGTGTCATAAATGTCACATCACAGTAACCTGGGCATCACCGGAAATCCAAAATCTCTCTGACATATTTACCCGCTCGCTGGTATGATTCATGCACTAAACATTGTGATGTTTCCGACAGCGCCTCGGAGGCAACTTCATGTTAATTTGTTGGGTTGACGTGGTCACAAATGCATTCACAGTTCAGTCTGTCAGTGTCAGCTCTGCACATATATAGAAAAAGGCACGTCAGAGTTCACTAAATAAAGTGAGTGGGGCAGAAAGAAGGGACTAATGAGATGTGTTCAACACTGAATTAACTAATAATTATAAACTAATTAGTTCAATTAACTGCTCCGGTGATAAGTGGCAGTCGCTTCTCGGTTTTTCTGCCACTGGAAATAGACGGAGGTGTGTGGTGGGGATGACGGCTCTGATTGGTCGACTTAAAAGCCAATGGCGATGCTGGCAGCCAATCGTGGACATCTACAGTACATGCCACAAAAAAACACATATGTATTGGCATATATTTGAATGAATTCAATGTTAACATGCTACAACTGAATGTCGCTACTGGATTGTTTCTATAGCCAACAGATGTATTCAAATTTATAAGAGGCAGCAGCTAAATTGTTCCATAGCAACAGCCTCTGATTGGATCATTTATGTTTCCTCCATCAATTTTGAGCATTGGGCAAATAAATAAAAGTGCATGCATTTTTTTTAAACTATATGAAATAACCAAAAAAAGGTCGCCAAAGTATCTGGACTAAAGCTAAACTTTGAATTAAATGTCAATTTTGTCATTAATTGTTGCAATGATAGCATTGTTTGCCAGATATTTTTCTCCACTTCACTAAGGATGCACCGATACAGATACTGATATTGATATCGGGCCGATACCGACTCAAATAGCTGGATTGTCTTTCGTGAAAATTGGGTCGATCTTTTCAATTCAATTCTATGTTTATATACTTTATACATTATATACTGTAATTGTAATTCCTGTTCAAGTCTTGACCAATTTATTGCTGCATTTAAAAGATTACATTACACTTGAATTGTAATTCCTGATCATTTTGAAGATTTTTCACCAAGTTGCTGTTGTACAATTTATTATTGTAATAATAAATATCAATTCAGTAAATGTATATTAATGTATTTATTCGTCACATTTTGTTTACAAAGTTAGAAAGGAAATATTGTGGTCAAGCCTGATGTTGCCTTACACATAAAAGAATGATCTCAGTCACTTCCACACAATTAGATATAGAGCTTATTAATTAAACACTGGTATCGGATTGGTGCTCGTTATCAGCCGATACCCAAAGCCCAGGTATCGCTATCGGTATCGGGACTGATAAAGTTCGGTCAGTGCATCCCTAGAAAGCAATACGGCCACACAAATCACAAGGAATTCTTCCAAAACTAACAATGGATTTAGATAAATGGATTGACAACCACATGGAGAGTCCAACTACTTACTGTGGTTTTTATTTTTCTATCCAAGAATTCCTTATTATAAGTTAGTCTCTGCAGCTTTCTGAAAGGAAAATCCAACAACTCCTTACTTCTAATAAGAACTGCTTATAGGGAACAGAGATAAAATGCTTCAGGAGTAAAGCTTAAAAAAGCCCACTTTTTTTTATCACTCAGGCCAAGCTTAAGCCTTGAATTTGTGGATTGGCTTATTTGTCATAGTGCCAAAGAGGCAACATGCCAATAGGGATTGTAGTTATTTTTGTTTCTTTTAACAGTATGCCACACGAAATTGTAAAAGTGGACCGGGCCGCATCACAGATTAGCAAACATCCTGCTTGGAGGACGTCATTGTCAAACTCGGCTCAGGGTTGAGTTATTCATCCACCCCGCGACACACGACGCTGTCATTGTGCGAGAGACGCACGTGCGGCCATGCATATGCAGAACCAAAACACACATGCAAATGTACCTACACACAAACACACACTCGACTTTAGGCAAGACAATGTCATAAGAGAATAATCCTAATAACAATGTTGCTGGCTGGTGTAGATAACATACTGTATGCTTGGTGGGGGATTTGACTAGAACTGAGTGGGTGTGCAACACTTCTCCATCTTTCCCTTTTAATTAAATTGCTAAGTTACTATTTCATATGAGTTACTGCAAGGGCCAGTGTTCTGTCTAACCCACATTATGAACCCCGGTGGAAAAACAAGGCTAATTGAGTGAAATGAATCATCTGGACACAGGTCTTCTTGGTTGCGTCGGCATGAATGCAACCTTTCAGAGAACATCTGTGCAATTTCATTTGTGCCTCACCTTGAGAGGGTTGACTGAGCATCCAAGTTCTTTTGGAGCACCCGGTTGTGCGTGCGACCAACTAGAGAGAGTGTCACACTTACTCACACCGAGAGCTGCTCAGTACAAACACAATGCAGGTTTCTGTTATTCACTTTTACTGGATGGCTTCTGTTCCAAGCACTCACCGAGAATGACCTTAAACCACAACAGCAATGACTGCAACAAATATCAAACTTGTCTCGGGGCCCTCGGTCAGGTAGCCTGTCCGTTCTGGCATTTCATCATCCAAAGTCCGAGTTTTCACTTGACTGGAACTTTCATCACAAACCATGTTGTCTTTTAAAACTCTATTGGCTCGCATTCTTATACAACACAGTTTCCATTGACTGAGCGAGGGCACATGACAGGGCGCATATTCGTTGTATAGGGAGCTGAGCCAGTGATTAGGGAGGCATTGTTAACATGCCGTGGTGTTATGGGGTGTACTGTGGGGGCTGCATGACTATGGCAAAAATCATAATCTTGATTATTTTGGTCAATATTGAGATCACGATTATTTACCACGATTACTCATTGACTTCATGAAACTTCATGCAATTAGAACGAAAAATGTTGTAGCCTACGTTTAAAAGTTCAACGCATTAATCTGGTGAACCTTTAGAGCAAAATGAAGAGAATAGATCTAGGAGGAAATTTGTGCTCTAGCAAACAATTTAATCCTAAACACATTGGTTGTATAGATATGAATGGTGATGACACAGTTAAAGAAGTACAGCGAGCACTAAGCGGCGAGGTCTGGGCGAGGGGTGCGGTAAAGCGTCACCTTCATCCCGGGCATTTGTAAGCCGCACTCCCTAATGGGAAAAAGAAAGGGGTGCGCTGGATTTATAACACAAGACATAACGAGAGCATCATTGTGAAACGGCACAATCATGTTTTTTTGTCGATTATCTTGTTCTCATAATTGTTGGAAGCCAAAATTGGAATTGAAATTTGATTAATTGCACAGCCCTAGTTACTGCCATTACAGCAATAATCCAGATTATGTGCACCCAAATGGGTCCAAAAGCAGTGGTGGAATGTAACTAAGTAGATTTACTCAAGTACTGTACTTAAGTACAATTATGAGGTACTTGTACTTTACTTGAGTATTTACATTTTATGTTTCTGTATACTTTTACTCCACTCCATTTTGAAAGCAAATATTGTACATTTACTCCACTGCATTTATTTGACAACTTTAGTAACTACTTACTTTGCAGATTATTAATACAAAATTTTAAAAAAAAATAAATAAACTAATACATTATGACGTATTATCACAGGTTAAGTTACCCAGCAGTATATTAAATACTTGAAATGAGCTCCACCTTTACCAGCTGCAACAATAAAGTGATGAACACATGCATCACTAATTATAATTCAATAATATAATATATATAATGCTGAAATAGACCTGAGTACTTCTAATTTTGAGACTTTAAGCATATTTTGATGCTAATGCTTTTGTACTTTTACTTAAGTAAGACTTTGAATTTCAGGACTTTAACTTGTAACAAAGTATTTTGTAGTTTTGCAACTTTTACTTAACTAAAAGGTCTTAATACTTCTTCCACCACTGTCCAAAAGTCCAAAATGTAGTTATTCAATATTTAAATATTTGCAACCAATTTGCAATTTGCAATCATAAATGTGAATATTTTCATCTGCCAACCAGTAAAAAAGTAGCTTTTTACCATAAAAAATGACATAAACAGTAGGGTACATGAATATATGTTTAGTTGTGCGTGTTCACCTTTTCAACTCAGAAGTGCGAGCTGACAAAGAGTGCTCTGGGTGATCAAAGGCTCGAGAGTGGGACAAAAGACCCAGACCACAGTCACCGCTGTGGTTGTGGAGGATGAAATGAAGCCGTGCCAGCTCTGCAGGTTATATTGGCATGAAAAAAATAACACCTTTCTCCAGCTGACATTAGGGTGAGACCATAAATACAACAAAAGTTCAGAGTTCTGGTTGAGCTGCTCCTTAAAAGGCAACTAGTAGAGGCGCCATTAGGGAAATACAAAGCTTGCCCTTTAAATGTTGAAAATACTCTATGGAAATTATGCAGAAGCCTATTTAAGGATAGCTGTGAAGTTCGTTTACCTTTCAGAGGATTTAAAGTGCAGATATATACCAAACACAAAACAAAGTGCAAACTCTACTTAAGCACTAATTAAAAGTTTAGAGTTACTTTCTCCTCCGCTGCCTCCGACTGCAGTCTGGAACCAACAGCCTCGGCCGTGCCAAGCAGCTCTTCTACCTTCCACATTTAGGAACCGGGCACGTACTGGTGGTCGAGCACGGATGCCAGTGTGTGTGTGTGAGAGAAAGCAGACACTCTTCCCCCTGCTTGTCTTACATCTCGACTGTGTTTACGAGTTTGGTTTGTGTAAGCTTTGCCCACGGGTGATACTCGCCTCTACGGGCTACATTTCTTCCGAGTTGACCCGAAACAGCAGGAGGACAAGCACGCACGCGGAAAAAAACTAAAATAAATAAACAAAAAATCCCATGTCACCAGTGCAGCTTAAGATAAATGTCACATCTCCCCTCCCCCTGAAGACTATGTGTGTTTACTGGGTAACTTTGTGAAAGTCATAGCAGCCCAAGCAGAAAGGTTGGTGGTGGGGTTAGGTTGTATGTGGGAGTCTTCTCAGCACACTGCACACCTGAGATGAGCTCCTACAGTCGAGTCAGGCGAGTAATCTTTGCATTTCATCAGATTTTTTTCTCTTCTCTTTCATTCCTCCTCCTCTCCTCTCTTTCTCTATCTCTCTCCAGGGATGGAAAACAATCTATTAGACGACTGGAACTGCCCCACAAACTCTGATTGTGTCCAGCATGCTCCAATGCTTACGTACGGCTGGCGTGTCCTTGTAAAAAGTTGTAATCTAAGTTCAACTCTCTAATATAATACTTTCTGTATCCTGCACTCCAGCAAGCTGCATTACATAAGAAAACATTGTATCAGAGAGAGAGAGAGGAGAACAATGAGCACAATGACTACTGTAGCAGAATAATGATAGCCGCAGCCTCTAGCAATGAAGCCCATTCTGTAAACTTAATAGGGCAATGGCATATTGCTGTTTCGGCATCTCATCGTGTACTATCTCTCTGCTAAGGAAGACTTTAAGTGGATCAAGCTTACAGAGTGCACCACTAGCCCACAAAGATCTCTTGATTGCAATTCGGGCCATTATCATTTGTCTAAGTCACAGAAGAATTATATATCTTCACATGCTAAGCCTGTTGCTAACTCTGTGGAATAATGAGTTGTAGGAGGGAATGGGGGCGGGGGGGCATTCTTGCTAATGTCTGGTCCTGTCATTAGAATTTATTAGATGCCCCGTGTGCATTATCAAACCCATTTAAAAGTTTCTGTGTAAGGAAAAAGTTGGACGATCCACTCAGAAAACATTAGCCAGCTAATACTGCTGAACTTCTTCTGGAGTTTTTTTTGGGAGGCGCATCTGCTGCTGTTTTGGATACCGAGTTCCCTCCATGTTGCAATTATGCCTTCTCATTAGAGAGAAACATCCGCTATTGACTGACTTCCTGGTAACATCTGCTGTGTTTACACTCGGCCTCATTGATAATGCATTACCGTCTATTTCATGGCTGATGTGCGGAATAACACATCGACATTTGACTTGGGGGCAATTACTCCCGTCATAAAACACTCTCTCTCTCTCTCTGACACGAGGTGTTTGAGATTCAGACCAGTTTTTTGAGGTGTAGCCTTGATTCACTCTGACACTACTGTAAACACTGATATCAATTTGTTCCCCAATAACTGAGGGTAGTGGATGTTTCATGTAGGAAAAAGGGCACTGTTCCAGTCTGAGACATCTCCCGAATATTCAATGCATGATAGTGCAGCTCTGAGCGAGTGTCACACTGTATCACAAATCCAGGCAACACATTAACTCTTGTTTGTGTGTATTAGGGGTGGGAATCACCAGAGGCACCACGATACGATATTATCACGATACTTAAGTCACAATACGATCTTACTGCATTTTACGATATGCGAAATATGATAAAACGATAAGATGTATTGCGATATATTACCTTTTTTCAACTGTAAATTATGCAATTTGTCAACATCTATTTTATCTAATAAGATACAGTTTTCACTCTGTTCATCTCAGAGTTTTCATTCATATATCTTGAGGTCAGAGGTCAAGGGACCCCTTTGAAACAGCTGCCGGACTGTTAAAGATGTTAAGAGTTTAATAGTTTATACATGTATAATAAAAGATCAATACCTCACGTCAAAGTATCAATACAATATTGCCACGCAAAATATCACAATACTATGCTGTATCAATTTTTTCCCCTGACCCCTATTTAAAATGAGGCTCTACATTTTCCTTAAAGATGCTACAAAACATTGGTGGAACATAACCAGGTACATTTACTCCGTTACTGTACAGCTTATAAAACATGAATCATTGTTACAGATTAAAATATAAAAAGAATATATAAATCCACTTCTACTAAAATAAAACAGTGGTTCCAAACCTTTTTAATCTGACACACCCCCACAGCCCGGTCACGTGAACTCAAGTAGCCCTTCATCGACAACACCCGTCGTTCCAAATGTGATCATTTAAAGGAACAGTGTGTATCATTTAGGGGGATCTATTGGCAGAAATGGAATATAATATTAATAAGTATGTTTTCTTTAGCTGATAATCACCAGAAAATGAGAATTGTTGTGTTTTTCGTTACCTGGTATTAGCCGTTTATATCTACATAGGGACTGGGTCCTCTCCACGGAGCCGACCGCCATGTTTCTACAGTAGTCCAGAACGGACAAACCAAACACTGAAGTTTCAGTTGGTTGCAATCTGCAACCTCACCGCTAGATGCCGCCAAATCCTACACACTGCTCCTTTAAACTGGAATAAACATAACAATATCAAAGTGGATATTGTTAAAAAAAAAAAAAAATTTCATACAGTTGTACTGGTCGAGTTGGTTAAGTTTGTAAACTAGTCGTAAAAAGAAAGTGTCACTTAACGACAAAGAGAAAGTAATCTATTATATGATTATCTCTCTTGGTTTTCTCTCTATAGAAAACTGTGAGACTTGATGATGACTAAAGCAAGCAAACTGAAATTCCATCCTCCAGTGTTTAGATCCTCCTTTTTTAAACATACCTTTCAAATAATCTTTTCTATTGATGAGCTAAAATGTTTTAATCTTTATTTAATGAATAAAAGAACGAAATCCTTATTTTTCATTCATCCCAAGTTTGACAGACAAACTACGGGACTTTGTGCACGCTAACCTCAAACGTTAGCAGATGATTTCAATGAAGAGTGTAGTGCCTACAGTACAATTTTCGACCAGCTACAGTAGCTGAGGCTCTGGACCAAAAGTGCAGACTTTTTGTGAAGGTAATAAGGCAAAAAGAGACGGTCTGATTGGGCGTTTCAGATGAAAACAGCCATCTGACACTTGGTCCAGCTGTCAGAGGCAAACGAGCAATCTGGGATGACTGGACTGTTTTTTTTACCCCTCTTTAATCCTTTCTTCTCCTACATTTTCCATTTTGCTAAAAGAGGCATTACCGGGCTGAAAAAAAAACAGTCTATTAGAGAAATGGCTAACAACTCCAGCATCAATGGAGTAGAGAAAGCAGGGAGGCGGAGAGGAAAGTTAGAAAAACAAGGAACAGGTGGGCAGGTATGGCAATGGAAGGAATGTACAGAAGATGAGAGAAAAAGAGAAGGGAGGCGACTAGATGAAAAAGAAGGAGAGGAAAAAGGCAGAAAGTGGGTATGGGAAGTAGGTGGATGTTAGGATGGTGGGGAGGCTGAGAGACAACAGAATGGGAGGGGGGGAATGCCGGGAGTGGGAGTGGAGCCGAGTGAAACCAACAGACAGACAATTGCAGTGGAGAGAACAGGTGGGGAGGAGGGGAGGAGGAGAGTATAGGTTGAGGAGAGGATGGAGGAGGGAGGGAGGCGTGGATGCGGCGCCCCCGCTAGCGTGGCAGGGAGCCGGGCGGCTGCACTGCGTCTGTGATTATGCATGTAGGAGCCGGGGCTGTCAGGCTTTTCGGGGTCCTGCGACTGTGCCGCCGCCGAGCTTTATCTTGAAATCCCGGTGATTAATGAAGCTGGCGCCGCGTTCTGCATGGAGGAGGTGGACGAGGAATGATCAATCTTAATGAGCTATCCGCCGTCCCTATATTAACTGTGGGGGGATATAATGTATGGGGCTCCTGGCGGGGCTCCTCTCCTTTAAAATACGATAACGAGGGAGAGAAAGAACGAGGGCGAGCAGCTTTCCTTCCTCCGCTGATGACACACTGCCGCTGCTCACCTCACGTTTCCTCTCCTCCTCCCCCTCCCCCTCCTCCTCCTCCTCCTCCTCTTCCCCCCTCTTCTTTTTGCTCTCTGCTGAGAGCCAGAGCTGTACTGGAAACAGTTAGACATCTCAATGAAAGCCATCCTTAGCCAAGTTAAAACACAGAGTCAGGTAGCTCAGCTACACCTGCACACAAGTGTAGTGGTCTCCTAAAATTGGATGTTTGAGTCAATATCATAAATATGTAGGCCCCATATGGACTCATGTGCCAAGGTCACTCATGTCTCTTATAGCGCATGTATTCATTTAAGGGAATTACCTGCACATACAGAGTCCACAGTGATTGGAATAAATTTCCAACCTCATTAATAATTTGCAACTCTCCCAGCTCTCGTGAATTCCTTTTCTCAGTTTCCACTCGAGCTACATAGAATTAAGGAATACTATGAGAGAGATGGAAAGAGAAGAAAAAAACACTTTAAAATCCATGCATTTCATATTCCAAGTTAAGCCTGTTTTGGAATCATAATAACCCCTAGTTCTGCTTTAGCTAATCCTGATGTGGATAGCTTTAAGATAATCGCCCAGCACAACACCGCAGTGGCTTTAATTAATTTACCACTGCTTACTCCGCAGACGCTGATCCGAGTCAGCATATTGGAAATTAAAATAAGAAAAAAAACGACAACTCTTACAGCAGATTTAGTAGTACATTCGTCTCTGTGAAAGGCGTACTTTTGTGTAGTTTGCAGTGAGGATGTAGTGGAGATGGTCCACACTATATCAAGTGAAAGAGAGACGGAGAAAAGGAAAGGGGGGAGGGTTTAATTAATGTGCTGGGCTACGATTAATGGTCTCAGTGTGGCTATCACAAACTGGCTGCCTGTCATGCTAGCAGTGTATCCCTGTGGTTGAATAAAAATAAATATTTATGCATCACTAATAATGCTGATAATACTGTGTGCTTTATGTCTACTTAATAACTGTAGCTACTTCTATAGACAAATAGCTCTGAGGTTACATGTCCAGAAAATAGGGCTGTTAATCGATTTAAATATTTAATCGCAAATGAATTGCACATTTCTTATCTGTTCAAAATGTACCTTAAAAGGAAGATTTATCAAGTATTTAATACTCTTATCAACATGGGAGTGGGCAAATATGCTGCTTTATACAAATGTATGAATATATTTATTTAAAAAAAATGAATTAACAACACAAAACAATGACAAATATTGTCCAGAAACCTTCACAGGTACTGCATTTAGCATAAAACATATGCTCAAATCATAACATGGCAAACTCAAGCCCAACAGGCAACAACAGCTGTCAGTGTGTCAGTGTGTTGACTTGACTATGACTTGCCCAAAACTGCATGTGATTATCATAAAGAGGGCATGTCTGTAAAGGGGAGACTCGTGGGTACCCAAAAAGTCATTACAAATGTCATAATATAGTATGTCTTCACTCTAGCTTTAAACCTGAGCCCGCTACAACCTCCAAAAGATCGAATAGCTTCTTTAAAAACTGCAAATTGCGTTAATGCGCTAAAGAAAATAGTGCTGTTAAATGAATTTGCACTACTTTGACAGCCATAAAATTGATTATGCATCACTAATGATACTGATAATACTGTATGCTTTATGTCTACCTAATAACTGTACTTCAGTCTATAGACAAATATCTCTGAAGTGACATGTCCAGAATGTCATTATTAAATCCAGTAACATCATAAACCAGTAACAAAATGATAAAACAATAAAATAGCATGTCCAAAATAAGATTTGATGAGGTGCGATAAGTGTCAAGGAAAGAGGCCCCTGTCTTCCCTTCAATAAACACCAGCAGCACACACAGCTTGGCCTTGTAAACACCCACTATCTTACTAATCTAGTGATCTATAATTTCCTCACTTACAGGTAATATTGCAGCAATGATGTGCAAAGAACCAACAACGCCAGTGGACAGTAATGCCGCAGTGCCAATATGCTTTGTCCAAAAGTAAACAAAAGTGGATACATAATTAAAATCTTTTTGGAGATGAAACGATCACAGCAGCAGAGGAGAGGTGAGCCTGCTGCGCTGGATGCGGGGATGCGGGGCTGCGCCAGTCTCGCCGTAGCAGGGTAAAACACACTGATCTTAACTCAGCAAGGCATCTTAATTGCTTTCACCAGCAGCTCCAGAGCCGCTCGGTCCCCAGATGATGGCTGATGTGAGCTGACTGGAAGATGAACTTCCTGGGCAGAGAGGGGAGGCCGGGTGTTGCTGGATGACGGTGGAGGACGACGTCTACGTGCTTTCCCTCTCTTATAGCGGTGTGTGCGTTTATGCAAACGTCTGCGTGCATATGTGTGAGAGAGAACGGGACCGGTAAAGGTCAGCGAGGTGGAAGGAAGCATTAAAATGATGTTTGACATGAGAAGAGAGGCGAGAAGCTAATGCTCAGTAGACGGCAGGCGGCCCGACAGATCTGCCCGTGACCTCGAACTTCAATCCCAACTACAGCTTCCAAACCATGCTTCATCTGCTCCTTAGGCATTTACCAACAAAAAACAGCATTTCCATCAGCGTCACAGTGTGCTCGCAGGACCATAACGCAGTCCTCTCAGTTCATGCCAAGCTGGGAAAACAATATCAAAAGCATCATTTGAGTGGCCGGCGTAGGTAACAGCAGGTAACCTTTAAAACAGGCTCGGATGTGTGGAAATAATAACTTCCCTTTTGATGTGAACGTGTTTTCCAGCCACGAGCTGCCTTTACATGGCGCTCAATCACGTTTGCAGAGAGCGAGTCCGTGCCTGCTGAGCTCGGCACTAGCTTCCCCCGGCTGATATTCATCAGGACAGCCATCGATTTTAATGATTTGGTCAATAGACACACACGACTCCGCTCTCAGCATCTCCCTCTCTCTCATGTTCACCCTCTATCTACTCCTCCTCTCTCCTCTCCCCCTGTGTCCTGCTCTTTGGATTTTTTTTTTTTTTTATTGTTCTTTTTAACAAACGTCAGTCATCCCGCATTACCACGTTTCGCAAAAATGTGCCGACAGATGTGATCGCCGTGGCTCGAGCTACAGATGCGGAGAGGTTATTTAAGTGTTCAAAAGCTTCTCGTTTTTTGAGAAGACAGAAAATGAGCGAGGAGTGGGCGGTGTGAAGGAAATTAACAATCGACAAAAGAAAGTGCGCCGTTTGATTTTGTACACTATGACAGGCAGGTATTATGAAACGCCCTGCTGCGATGGAGAATCCAGGTAGGCAGATCACAGCCGGGTGACTGGCATATCTCAGTAGGTGACGAGGTTAAAGCTGCCTTCAAGCTGCTCAGTGTGAATCTTCACACGAACTCAGGCACACAAACATATGGCATTCACGCAGGCGTACGCAAACACACACACTATGTACTGTAAACAGAAAAATACAGACAAATACCTATACAGACACACATACACTCACACACACACACACAGAGAGAGAGAGAGAGGGAGAGGAGCACACAGTTGTTGATGTGCCCACTGATGCAGAGCGAAGACAAATTGCTCCCTTTGAAGGCAAAGCCAAATCAAACACGGAGTGTGATTTCTGTCACTGTGCTGTTTGGCTTTAAGGCTGTGAGGCTGACATCTGACAAAACATCCATGCAGTCACACCCAAGAAGTTTGTGCAGGCGAGCAACCGCGCTCGCATTTGTGCACACACGCGCACGCACGGCGGCCTGTTGTGCGGCTGGATTAAGGTGGAAGAGCTCTGTCAGCTCCTCCAAGATCCAGGCCTTTGCCATCAAAAAGCCACAAAACCTCCTCTGCACATCAGCGCTTACAAGCATTGTGTCCAGAGGCTCAAGCTTTCTTTTCTTTTTTTTAATGCAGCAACACATTCGCTTAAGTAGCGGCTTTAGTGTTTAAACCGTTTGTCCAATAATCACTTCTGAAAATCCTCGGACGTGAGATGAGCGAGCAGGGTTTGCAGGGTTTGACCGTTGCAAGGAAACACTGCAGCTTAGTCTCTCACTATATTTAAATGACCACCAGAATAGTCAACATATCCTCACTAAATACCTAAATTAGCTTGGGTTACATTCTTTTTTGGACCTCAGTCAGGATGATAATTCATCAGCTCGTCAAGCAAAGTCTCCCCACATGTCAGTCAGTGGCAGTGTGCACCTCATTTATTCCCTTTTGCGGCTTTTACCCCAGAAGCGCTGAGTACGTGAGTGGATTGGTGAACAGTTTTTGTGTAGTAGTTGTATCTGAGGGTTAGTATCGCACTTTTAAATAATACATTTCTTTGAGGATATAATACAGCTCTATTTATAAAAATGTTTTCCAAGTGAAAAATTTGACAACGTATTTAGCAGTTTTGTGAACTCATTTGTTAAAAGACGTATGAACACACCGCTGGCATACTACCAATGTTAGCTAAATAAGCCGTTGAACTTTTCACTGAGAAAAAACGTAACGTCATAAATGTGATTCATTTAGAGTGGACAGCAGTAACTCATATATATATATATAAAAATACTGATTTATATCTACAGTATGTAGTAACTTCTCTTCAAAATCTGTGGTGGTGTTTCTATCCATCCGTAGCATTTCCTTGCGTTGAACATAGGGGGTGTAATCCGAATACTATACAGATTTACGGACACAAAAAAAAAACAGTGTGGAAACGAGGCGTTAGGGTTGCCCCGAATACAATTTTTTGGACTCCGGAGCTTCAGCTTCAGCTCAAAGTCACATCTGCGGGCCCCTCTCACTCTAAACAGCGTCATTTTGAGGCTGCTGTCTCTGTGTATTACGCACCGCCTCTCTGGCAGAGCCCAGCTGCAAGCTAATGCAGCCGGTGGAGGCTTCCGCACAGCCCTTTCGGCCTGATCCCCAAATGGGTTGCACTCCGATATAAGCAACAGCGGCTCTGGCTCGGGAAGGACTCAGCCAGACATTACTTCGTTCTCAGCTGAGATGGACGGCGTAGCGTTGCAATATGCGTCTTTTGGTTTAATTACAAGCGTTCATTTTTAAGGATTCTACTATTATACGGTATTGTTGTTTATATTTTCATTTGTTATTGAATAAAAATCATTTTCCAAAAGGTTTGGTGTGTTTAATGCATGTTTGTAATCCCAAGAGGTAACACCCCCCCCCCCCCCCCCCCCCCCCCCCCCCCAAAAAAAACCCTGAATATCCAAATACCAAAATTGGTAACCGAATAGTTGAATATTTGGGTCTAGCCATGGTGCGTCTGTGAGAAGCAAAAGAACAAGACATCACGTCTGTCAGTTTGTGTGGATGCTAGGACTTCATTTACAATCTAGCTTTTATGCCAGATGTGTCTTTGTAACCCACAATCTCTGCCCTGGGATCAGATTTGCCAACCCTCTTATCCTCACCTCAGCCATTAGAGTTTCTGCAGAAACACTGACCTCTAACCTGCAGCTGCTTTCCTTTCCTTTCACAAACTACTTCTCTTCTGTTATTTTTTCGGTCTAAGCCAAAAGAGAAAAATGCCGACAGCAGGTTAAGATAATTGTAACAGAAGCGAGCCAGAATGCAGGTCGCGAGAGCTTACCCCTCCATATTTCACCGCTATGGCGCTACAGCGGGACCGTATGCACGCTTGCCACATTGATATGCAGCGTTAATTGATTTAAAAACAGAATGCGTAAGACCAGTTGGAGCTTGAGATTTGTGACCTCTCGGAGAGAGCGAGAAAGCTAGAGGGGAAGGGAGGGATGGAGGGATACAGGAAGTGACAGAGATAATCAGAAAAGACAGAAAAGCGCAGACAGAAGGACAGCAGCGGGCAGCGTCTTGAGGGGCAGGGCGTTGTTGTGATTACAGCTGCTAAGTTAAGTGTTCCTGTCAGGGGAGAGGTCTGCCTCGCCACTCAGGAGCCGCGCTGAAGAGATGTCACGACCGCTAATTTACTGGTGCTCGACGTTTTGCAAATTTCCACTGTTCTTGTGACATTACTCTCACTAATGTCTATCCAAGGCCAAGCGTGGATAAAAAAAATGAAAAAAAAATGCTAAAATTGCTGAGGGGATTTGAGATTCAAGTATTTGCAGTTTGACCTTCATAGAGGCCGACACAAGATTTCGAGTGCACATTGTGTATAGGAATTGACACAGGGGTGCTTTCCCTTCTGCCTTTGAAATACAGCAGCTGACAAACTGTAACCCTGCTAGCTGAATATATTATATATCACAACATGAATCACAGCGTTGGTGTTTCCAGAATTTTAACAGTGTTTTCCTCCCTTGTAAAATGGCTCCATATAAATACAGTAATTCCAGTTAAACCCTCGCATCTTTGGCCTGTTAGAAGAAGGGTCAATCAATTTTGACACGCATTGGTTAATGGATCGCGACAGTCTATTCAACGAAGACTAAAAGACTAAAAAGCCGGACCAAGCCGGCGACGAGCCCGCCTAATTATCCATTTCCAATTCTACCTGCTCGTCTCATTTCAATGTATCGCAGGCAGTCCCCCGAAATAATTGCTTTTTTGCAATCTACAAGTTCATTTGCACACATTTTATTGATCAAAATGAGTCAGGAAAAAGAAAACAATCTAAACCTAAATTAAAAGCTTCATTAAATGTGAAAATTGGTCGGGGGAATTGCGAACATCTGTTTCTGGCGCCCTGCGTCATAAACTCCAAGGTTAAACCAAACACCAATTTACGGCTCGCGGGCTCGCTAGTCGGAGCCGTGAAGCACCTTCACAAACACGGCGCGAGTCAACAAGGCTTCAAACGGTTTTTTTGAGAGAGATGCGAGGGCGGAGGGAGGGGGGGCTACGACTGAAAGCTCTTCCTGCCTCGTGTTTAGTAGGCCTGGTGAGTACTGCAAACCGAGAGGAGAAACCTGACACACTTTTAACCAATTTCAGTGCACAACAGTAGAGATGCTGCTGCAGTATAGTAGTTGGAGATCAGTACAGCATGTTCTCTCCAAAGAATCCGCTGTAGGCAGTATTACAGGTTTTTTAGAAGCGGCCATCTCACTGCTGCTTTAGGTGCACCTCCGTTCCCTGCGACTTTGGAGCAGCTTTGAAGCGAATTGGCTCTGTTGGCGAGTTGTATTTTAACAACCCCTTTGCTTGAGTGTTTGCTGCCTTGTTTACGACTGCTGGCATCCGAAAGTGCTCTGGTATACAAACAGAGGGCAGAGGCCTATGTGTTTCATTCCAGCATGGCCCCGCATAAGGGGAGGTCACAAGGAATAGAGAGCTGAGAGTATTGATTTAATACCTAACACCTCCCTTGCTCGGATTTACTTCTGAGCTCGAGTTGCCAGCCGAACAGATCTGCTTTGATTTAGCCTCTCAAAGATAGCCTTGACAGGTTCCATATCTGGAAGAGAGAGGAAAAAAACATCCGCCTGTGCACAGTGCACCAGCTGAGGCTGTCTGTGCTTACCTTTAGGATGTCCCGGGTCGCTGAACTCGTACTTCCCCATCCCGACTGTTCGCAGCATTTGCAGCCCGTTAGGACCATCCTGACTGTCTTCGTGTGCCGCTGCTGCTGCAGCCACCGCCGCCGCTTGTCCGTTTGTCAGAGGCAAGGCAGGGTGCTGCATGAGGCCGGGGTGAGAGGTTAAGTGGCCGTTGCCCATCACGCTGTGAGGGTTCGGATGAACCACGTGGTTGGCTTGGGCGGCGAGGGCGGACGGCGCGACCGTGGGTTGACCGTGGTACGGAGGCTGGCTGGGCATGCTCAGCACCATGGAGGGCGGCTGCTGGGTCGACTGTGGCGTCAGCTGGAAGTGGGCCGTCATGAGCGGGTGTTGCGGGGGTATTGGTGCCTGGATGGAGGGGGTTACTCCTATGATGGGCGACTGCGCGGTCACACTGTGGCTAAAGGCGGGCGGCTGTGGGAGGGCGTAGGTGTGGGGCAGGAGGCTGGGCTGGCTCACTGCTGCTACTGGTCCAGTCCAGGTAGGACCTACAGACAAAAGAAAGAGATTCATCAACTGGATATCCAGCTTTTATACCAGAAAACCATGTGGAAGTTGAGGTAAATGTATTTCTATACTGCAGAAGTCGTCGACAGAGCCGAAAACAAGGGCAGATTGAATTTAAGTCTGGTATTAGACGATCAAATAGAGACAGAAAACAGCATGAGAAGACAGACTCCAGCTTGAGTCTGTTCCTCTCCACACCACAACTGTCAGCGTGCCGCTCCGCTTCAGTCCAAGTTTGCTTTTGACTCAAGACTTAATATCAAAACCGAAAATATCCGACGCGGTGCACAGATCCGCGCCCAAGATTAACATCATAATAAGATTAAGAGACTTTTGCTACAAGATGAACAAATGCGTCTCCGAATGTGAAAGCATACATGCTCGGTGCGTGCAGGCAGTCGACACCATTATCTGTGTAGGAGTCTGTGTTTACCCAGACACTCGGAGCCAATCATTTCTCTACCCTGAGGCGTTAGATGCTGAGGGTGTGCTGGGAAGAGGAAGCCATATTGGCCCTGATCGCTCCCTCCCTCCCCTCATTCATTGGCTCCTACTCCCTCATCTCTAGCTCCTCCCGCCGTGGTCCAAGCTCCAAAAATAGCCGACCACTCTGCCAAGGGGCCAAAGGCTAAATCACAGCATGCAAAAAAGCTACGGAAAAAGCCCACATAATTCATGATACTGGCCCTGCTGATATAATAGTCCGGGCTGAGGAGGATGGAGAGGATGGAGAGGGAGGGAGAGATAAAGACAGACAGTGAGAAGAGAAGAGGGCGGCGGGAACAGAAGACTCCAGAGGCCAGTTCCATCCATAATTCACACGTCATTTAGTTAATCGGCGCCAACACTATATTTAAAGAGGACCTATTATGCTCATTTTCAGGTGCATACTTGTATTTTGGGTTTCTACTTTAAGGTTAAAAAAACACTTTATATTTCTCATACTGGCTGTGCTGCAGCTCTTCTTTTCACCCTCTGTCTGAAACGCTCTGTTTGAGCTTCTGCCCCCCCAAATCCCGAAAAGCTCAGTCTGCTCTGATTGGTCAACCGAAACAAACTCTACAGACTCAGCTCCAGCTCCGCTCTAACTAGCTTTGTTTGAGGGCGTGCCAAACTAACCATTATGCAAATGTGTTACTTAGTGACATCACCATGTTACAGAATAAAAAAGGCGGGACTTCAACGAGGCGTTTCAGGCAGTTCAGGAGCAGTGTTTCTGTGGGGGAGAGTAACTCCCTTTTGGACTTTGGGCTTTGTAACTTTGCAGACCTTTTACATTCACAAAAGAACTATATAACACACTAACAGAAAGGGAAAAAGCACAAAAGCATAATAAGTCCTCTTTAATTTCCCTTATTTTGTAGCTCATCTTGATAAAGGTTTCTAATCAAATGGGTTAGCATAATAATTCCACATCTTGTAAAGTTTTTAATGCAGTGATGGCACTGATAAGAATTTGACATATCTGTCCTCGGATTCTATGCTCTTGTCCTTAACTATTTCTTCAATCTTTTACCAGCAAAATATATAATTAATTAGGCAAAGAATTTCATTATCATGACCCAACAATGACCTACATTCATCAGCTTTGGCTGCAAAGTCTAACAAAATGAAGCAGCCGCATTAATATTAAATGTAATGTATAAATATACTTGTATCTCAGAATTACAATTTTCAAAAGTTCCCTTTTAAAAACTCCACTTATAATTTGCTTAAGTCTAAATCATGGCATTAAAACGAGAACTATTTTCGTACAAAGAAACTAAAGTTGAAACAAAACTTCTTTTTTTTTTTTTTTCAAAGCCAAACTTTCTTTAACAGACACACAACAGTGAAGTTTCTGTTGAAAGGAGCCGTTGATTAATTCTGCCACAGTTGGCAGAGAACTCTCTGGCAACACAGTTCAGTGAAGTGTGGAGAGGAGCTGGCTTCGTTGCAAACGCCAGTCACAGTTTGAAATAGCGCACACGCGCAAATCAATATGCAACACTATGCTTCGGATTTGAGTGTCATATGCGACAGTGTGCCGGGTCTGTGACATCTCACTCTCCTCGCGCTTTACTCCAAGCTGTGGTGCGGGTGTGGGAGCTGTGGTGGTGGTGGGAGTGGGGGAAGCAGCGTTCGCTTACACACAATAACAAGACCTCCAGAACTTCACGGCCAATTCAGCCAGACCCTCAGAGCACAGCGGGATGCTGTGGTCACACAGCAGGGGGCCACCGCCACGGAGCTCCATATTCTATACAACTGCATCCTTCCATCGTAACACTACCTACAGTGGTTTCTGGTACAAACATCCCTCTTAGGTAACTGATCAAACTGATTCATATGAATGCACGATCTATATCTAAGATATGCAAATTCTAATTAGGAGGCAAATCGTACAGGCAGTAGCAGGGTGCTGAAACATGTTTTTGAGCATGACGCTTTGCTACCGCAGAGTAGCAGCTGTCCACAATCTGGATTTTGTTGAGCTTGGAATTTCCACTGGAACGAGCTCCGTGCCAGTATTATTCTTAAATGAGACACATTTGTGATGAGCAGGAGGCAGAGGCCAGCAGAGCAATGGAAGGAAATTAACTGCTCTAGGGCAGAGCCATTCTGGGTGAGTTCATTACAATAAGAGTAAAACACTTGGCTTAACTCTTTAATGTCGGGTTTGAGCACTGCGCTGCAGCAGCACCACTGTTGTTCTGCACATGTCGGGGAAAGGGCGTGAATAGAATAAGGTCGGCATCTAAATTAGACCTGGTGGAGATCATTTGGAGGACGTTGCTGCATAGGTTTAATTTAGACTAAATCAGCGTTGGTTAGTGACACAATAACATTAACAAGGACAATAAAAAGAGCAGCAGAGTGAAGGTGGTGGAGGACTTGTGAAGGTGCACTTTACATTTCTCTCTTTTTGTTAAACTTCTTGATATCACACTGACATTTCTATAATTATACTGTATGTGAATCTGAGCTCATGTAAAGATGGTGTTTGTGGATGTTAATTATGCATGATTGCGTATGCATGTTGTGGAGGCAAGCATGTATTTTATGTAGGGCAAGGCAGCCAAGATGTCTCATTAGCATTGGATGCTAGCTGTGGCCAGAGCAGTCTGGGGGTGCAGCACACAAGTGTGTGTGTGTGTGTGTGTGTGTGTGTGTGTGTGTGTGTGTGTGTGTGTGTGTGTGTGTGTGTGTGTGTGCGAGTGAGTGGTCCGTGTGCATTCATACATCTGCTGTGTGGAGGGCGTACTAGAGATGATGAGAAACTTACATCAGGTGGAACCAGTGCATGTGTCTGTCAGTGCGTATGCGTGTGTGTGTATGTAGATGCTGCGTGTGCGTGTGTGTGTGTGATTCATTACCGGTGGGCTCGCTGTCTCGATGTTGCTTGGTAGGGGGCTCATCTGTATCCCAGGGTGTGAGCTGGTTGATGGGCGTCTGCCCCCACCTCACTCCCGGAGCCAGCAGCAGTCCTGGTGTCTGGTTGTCTCCAGGAGACAGACCGGAGACCTGCAGCACAGCAATGAAAAACAACATCACCCATTAGCGTCATATGAGAAAAATACCCCAAAGAAAGCACTCTACGCTGCCTGATCTTTAGATTGCATACTTGTTTGTGAATTACCCTAACATCAATTCTGTCAACAGCTATGGTTTGAATATAATACTTAATTTTATGATGAAAAAATACAACAAATCACAATTCTTTAAAAGGCCCTGAAGTGAGCCGTGATGATGGATCATGGCATATAATTAGCAGTGAGTGAGCGCTGATTACAGCCTATATATAATGGGATCAAGGGCAAAAAAAAAAAGTCTTGTTCAGCGGCCTCAAGAGTCTTTGCAGAAAGACCAGTATTTCTCTTTTTATACACTAACAACAATTAACTTTCTAGTGCGGGCTACATTCATATTCAGATCCCTTTCCCCCCCCCGAGACTTTGTATATCTTAATTTTGCAATGAATTAAACATTGTGTTCAGTCAAGTGAGATAATAGAATTCTG
The DNA here is from genome assembly GCF_043250625.1 of Sebastes fasciatus. Taxonomy (NCBI): domain Eukaryota; kingdom Metazoa; phylum Chordata; class Actinopteri; order Perciformes; family Sebastidae; genus Sebastes; species Sebastes fasciatus. Next base: position 10,110,115 of record NC_133812.1, read on the forward strand.
AACACAAATACGACAAATAGAGTAAATAGAAAGAAGTCCTTTTTTTTTTTGCGGGGATGGGAGAAAAAGAAAAAATGCAATTTCAAAAAAGAAAATGAAAAGCTAGGTGACAATGTGTGTACGGGGGGTAAATCTAATGCAACTTCACCAAACCAAACTAAGAGTTCCCTAAGCCTTTCTTTGCACCCACAACTTTAATATTTCTGCTCTGGTAGGGGGGTAAGAAATGTTATCAGGCGAGCCCAGGCTGATGAAAACGCCGGGTCAATCACCACTGGACCCCTGAGCAATATTCGCCTCTCCCCGTCTGCAGCTTGGACGCTCCGTCTAACAACCGGGCAGGGAGAGCCTGATTCCCCTGCTCGCCTCAGCCAGCCTCCTGAGTTAATAGAAAAGACCTGGTCACCAGAGCTCCCTCCTGTGTCCTCCTGGCTGATCCCTCCATCCCTCCCTCCATCCCTCAATTCCATTATCCTCCCTGACCCGGCCGGCGCCCACTTTATCAAGCACGCCATCGTGCATTCCAACAACTGTGTTGACAAAGCGCCGACTGCCCACACCGTGACAAAACAAAAATGCAATCCAAACAATTCACAGTGAATTAATGCGCAGCTTTACATATCGGATCGATCGGGAAAATTCCCCCCTCCTTTGTTTCAGGATGGATTTACCGCAGCTTTACGGAGGCCTTTAACACTTAAAGACATTACATGGTGTTGACGCAGCGCAACATCTGTTTCGTAATAAACAACTTCACAAGAGTAGACAAGTGCAATGAGTGTCACTTACTTGATAAATTCATACTGAAAGTTATCTGACAGTTTGTAAGTGCTGGGGGCAAAAAGGAGAGAGCAAAAAAAACAAAACAGCGAAAGAGAAACATCTCAAGGCAAAGTAGAAAACAGAGTGATGGAGTGAGAGAATGAAGCTGGGTTTAGGGGGAGACAGGCTGTCAGGTCTTTTTGTCCAGCTCAACCTGTCGACTTCAGACAAGAGAAAACTGAAATGGTTTACTCAGAGAATGCCCTAAGCGCTCAATTCCATCTGAGAGCCCTGGAGACTCTGGGAGTGAGAATTCGGACCGTTTTCAAGGTGAGGAGTTGTTTTCTATAGCCCACTATTTGTTTTAATGAGAGTTTTTCCCTCCTTCGCTCTGTGTGCTTTTACTGTATTCCTCTCCAGCCATGCTTTACCTTTGCCTATACACAGGCAGCTCCTCATTAACTCGCAGCATTGACTCGTACTTTCCTTTAGCCCTGATGCACCTGCCTCATAATATTCTCTCATTAATACTCCCACCCATTTACCCAAAACAGAGAAGAAGAAAAAAAAAACTCTCTTCTGCTGTCACAGTTTTAGTGCACCAGGAAAAAATGGCAAAAAAAAAAAGATTCTTAGTCAGCGCCATCACATTGACAGCATATCAGCTCGGCTCAGGAACAATCCTGACTTGAAAATGATCACGGTTAGATGGGAAAAATACAAACACAGACACATACACACAGGAAACACAAGTGTGTACGCACACACACGCTCACACACACACACGAAGAAGAAGAAGAAGAAGCCAGGAGATATCAGACGGGATGTTTATTAAGATGGCAGACTTGCTGCAGGTAGGCAGGAAGGTACTGGAGGTTCTGGGACAGCGCCTGTCATTTTCTCAATTTTATTTGCTCTCCCGGTTTCCAGTCCCCTCCTCCCTGGCCGCCCATTATCACCGGGCAGCAGATGGTTTCCTCTGACTCGACAAAAAAAAACCATGCCGGAGAGGAGGAGGGGAGCCAGATAAATAATGTTTGAGTCGTGCCAAGCCATTCTGTGTTTGTTGTCAAGCTGGCTGGAGATTTTCTTTTTCTTTTTTTTTCACCGTACGCAGCATCCGTGCATATGGACCACATACTGTAAGTGTGGAGTTAATGTACACACAGACGCACGTTTGATCACACATGCATACCTATACGCGTCGATCTGCATATGCACACATGAAAGATGTTCTTCGCCACCGGTTGAGTTTAATGTCTACACACAATTCACACAAGCAACTACGTGCAAAATGGGGCTTATTTTCATTATCCATTAAAAGACGTTTCACACCAAGCAGGGATTTTTGCCCGAAAAAATTGGCAGAGATTTATATAAACTGATTTTTGTGGGTTCTTATGAATGCTTGCAGACCCCTATGGAACATTTGTGCGTGAGAAAAAAATTATTGATTTCAGTGGATTTCCGCCTGTGGGAATATATGTTTGACCAATGAAATCCTTTGTTCCATCTAATCGCTGTCATTCTGCATAATAATTAGCCATGTACTTTTGTTTGTTACACGGAGAGTGTGTATTTTTGGGGCCTTTGAAGAATGAGCGTTTGTTTTCAGGGTAATGGGCTGTCGGACAAATGAGCTTTTTTCGGTCCAATGGGACATTTTTCGGACTATTTGTGTTTTTGAATAACAATCTGCCGCCCCTTTCTCAACACCCAATACTTACGTACGTATGTTCGACAAACTCTACTACCTCAACAACCACATAAAGGACAGTATATGGCTTAAGATCGGCCAGCATCTGGAATACGATGAAGGTGATAATGTAGCTGATATACACTTGCTAACGTTATATGTTGGCATCAAATTTGGGGTCCGATTAGTTTATGTATTGCGTAGTTAACGTAAGCCCCTTAGACATTCTCTGTCTGGATAGGTTTTTGTTGTGTGGAGTGGACATGGCACTATTAAGGAGAAAACTCATTGGACCTCGTTGACGAAAATGTAAATCTTCAGTTATGCTTTCCACAAGGATGGCCTCACGGACATGAGCTGACATGGAATCGTGACAAGGAAGCGTTTGAATCTTTTATACTCTGTGCGGGTTTATCCTCGCGGCAAACGGACATTCTCAAAGCTCCTGAAAGTTCTCCATTTTCGCCGGCCATCCGCGTCCACGTAGTTATACAAATTTGGATGTGCGCGGACAGACAAAAACCTGCCACACGAAACCCCCGCAAAGGGCCGTGTCTGATGGTGTGACATCACGTTGGCCCTGCGGACACTCACGACCAAGCATAAATCAAGCATAACACAGCAACACGGATAATTCACACCGGACCCGGTGTGCATAATTGTCAATTATGCGATGATAAAATCTGCCTTTTCGCATCACACTGGTGAGAAACAGCTTGCAATCTGTCAAATACTTTGGCAATTAATTGATTAATCGTTTGGTATATGACAGAAAATAGTTGAAAATGACTAATAAAAGCAATGCAAAAGATGACTGAATACATGAAAAATGACTGAAAAGATTAATAGATAATCAAAACGGTTGCAGATATAAAAAAAAAAGAAATGGATTAATCAATCTTTTCCGACCTAGTGCAAAATCAAAGGTGAGCTTCTATCAGGTAGACTAAAGCTGCATTGTATATTTACAACATGATAGCAAGTTTTACTATGAAAAGGTGTAGAAGGGATATTCGTCTACAGGAAATGGTGGGGATTTTGTTAAAAAAAAAAAAAAGTATGACCCTCCATTTCATCCCAGTTACCTTGTAAAGCCTCTTTTAGAAATTGAAGCAGCTATCCATCTGCTCCTCCTGCACAATCATGCAGACACACATGAGCACACACACGTGCGCACACTGCAAAAAAACTAGAAGGATCTTTCCACCTCCTCAAACATCTGACTGTTGCAGACATGTCAGAATCAGTGTATTGAAGAGAGGAAGATAAAATCAAGACGCATCAGGCCTAAATATATACTCGTCCTCTTCCGTCCTGGCAGCGGGGAGACAGCAGTCGGATTTGCTGGCTGGCGTATCAGCGATTTCTCTCGGACATGGCGAACGCTGACATCTGTCATTATGTGCGCTCTGCCATCTCGCAATAGTAGGCAGGCAGCATTAATGTGCCTACCAGAACTTCCTGCCACTGGCCACCATCTGCTGTGGGTACATACAGGAGGAGGTCTGGGAGGGGCTTGTGGTGATCCAGGGCTCTGGGCTTTGATTGTTTTGAGTCATCCACAACATCCACATCCAAATAAACAGAAAAACGTTTGCTCACGGCTTTGTGTTTGCCTTTGCATTTTGTTCGAGCCAGCCCTTGTCTGGGTGAGTTATTACACCAGTTCGGTCCTACAGTATAACAACACGGGATAGGACACTAGGCTTCCACAGAAAAACCACCACCATGGACATTCTGCATGAGCTCCAGATCTTTGCTCCTATTGTGCTTTTGGTATGGGCCAGTAGCCTGAGCATATAGCGCCTCCTATCCAGTTAAGAGATGGCTTTAGGTTCCCCAGAGAAATTACTTTATTGCTCGACTCGGGGAGAAATAGCAAGAGAGAGCGAGAGAGAGAGAGAGAGAGAGAGAGAGAGAGAGAGATGAGTATGTCTATAACACCCAGGTCCCATTGGGGTAAACAACGTTTCAGCACACACTGATCAAATCAACTAACTGCTATGAGATTTAATAACAGGTCTGGGTAAAAAAAAAAAAAGGAGGCGCAGTGAGAGCAAAGCGGGTTTTTAGAAAGCGAGAGGAGGAGGAGCAGGATAAAAAAGAGAGAGGGTGAGGGTGGAGGGACGGATCGGGCCTTAAATGGAGAAACAGGGGCTCACAATAAACAGAGCAGGATGGTAACAATACCACAGCGAAGAGCTAATCTCGTGAAATGTCATTAGCACAACTGCCAAACACAATGAGATAACAATGTCCAGGCCAGCGCTACACCGGTTGATTATGTAGCTTTTAAGGTCCTGTGTTCCTCTGGTGGCGAAGCTCTTTACGCACAAGAGGAATAGAGGAAGAGGAGGAGGGTCACTGTTGTGTGTGATATCACTCAGCTGGCAGCATGGTAATCAGGCCTGTTAATGCACAGTTGTTTTCCTGATAGCTTTATCAGTTAATCTATTCCAAACATGGATGGACTAGCAATGCTCCTGGATTTCTGCTTGTCCGGTGTGGAGCTGCCATTACGGATTAATTTAAATGCATCAGTCCACAGGACCTCCACCGTCAGCCCCGCTATCTCCGGGGAGATGCATGTACACAAGTTTAATTATAATCAAAATTTCAATAACAGCAGTCACCGCTGCGTCTTGCTATATCGCGCGCACCCCGTCAAAATAATATCACATTGTAATCCCACGCCATGAACAAATCATAAAAAAACGGTATGAGCGGGAGAGGAAATGAAATTCAACTCAGACAGAAAGGGCTTTTTCTTTCCCTTTGGCCAGGCATGGACAGCGAATTTGGCTGAAATGTGGAAGGGTGATGGAAATAATGGCTTTCCTCGGAGAAAGAGAAAAGAGGAAAAAAAAAAGGCAGCGAACGAGTGAAAGATTGAGACGCAGAGTAAGACAAACCCATCCATCACATAGCCTCGTATCATTGCCTTTGACAGATCATTTTCAGTTTTTCTTAAATGAAAAAAGTCTTTTTCCCTCCTCCTCCTACTCCGTCCAAAAGCTCCAACCAAGTGTGGTCCGAAAACTGACCAGCAGCGCTAAAAAGGAGTTTCACAAAAGCGCATTTTTCTTTTTCGAACATTATTCACTTACTGTATAGAGGTATCTCTTTTCCATGACAACGCGCTGACACCTAAATGAGAAGTGGATTTGTTCTGGGTTTCCGTCATAATGGTGCTGAATAGTGGAGCCCGAACCGCGGGGCGGCTGTGTCCAATTTATTAGACTGGAGCATAGCAGAGCATCTCACGAGTAAACAAAAGAGACTACTGCGCCATTTTTGGCAGCCATCTTAAAATAGTGGAGTGGTGGTGCTCCAACATGTCGAAACAGCGTGATGCCATAGACGAAGGAGAAGGTGCGTATTCAGTATGTGATGGCTGCATACCGAAGGGACAGGGAGGAAGAGAGGTAACATTTGATTTTTACTCCGAAGGATCCATTGTGTTGCACTCAAGATACTGCGATTAGACATATCCACTGCATCGTGGATGTATAAAAATGTCGCATTTGGTGAGCATTAAAAATCAAATCCTGTGTGGTGTTTAAAGACCTTGTTGTGAATTGGATGAGCACATCTTTTAAACAGCCAGCGAAACGATTACAGATACAAATCTGCAGCACAGCTCTTAACAAATCCCTCTCTGCTCATCCAGGTCGGTGACTCATTTAAAAAAAATAAAAAAAATAAATACACTTCCATGCAATTCAAAATCCTTTTGGACCGATACTTGCGTTACATAATCAGTCTGTAACCTTGTGTTTTTCTCACTATTATCCATCCATAATGAGAGGGTACAAAGAACTCAGTCAGAGTAAAGAAAGGTAATAACAAATCGAAAGAAAATGGGCTGCTAAATGTTTTCTAACAGCTAAAACGTTCTTGTACTTAGACTCAAAATCTCGAACGTTATTTACCCAAAAGATGTCAAGAGAGGTTGCTCGGTGTTTTTATATTTTCGAGAGTCTACGGAACAATGCTCGCCACCGTTTTAGAAACACCTGCCTCTTTCTTGGAACAAAATGCAGCAGTTTAAAAACATGTCATATCTGTAGTCACCATCTGCGTCGAGGCAATATCACTTTATACAAGAAGAATGTCAGCCGTTATACTGCGGCTTGACTGTTCATGAGTGGCAGTTTTGTGCACTAAAAATTGAAAATACAAACAAAAGCGCCTCCTTCCGGGCGCCAACGCTTAACACTGACCCCGGACAGCGCGACAGACAAACATAATGAAAACACACAACACTGGTGGGTATATATGCTATTGATGCACCAGAGAGACGGCTACGGATACAGACTCTATAATTTCAAGCCCCGGGCCAAACGACTGAAGGGGAACGGACTTCACTTCCACTGAAATTCCAGCTAAGACACTCCGACAGCTCGGCGAGCTCCTGGCTCGACGCACGAGCCTCCGCTGAAAAGAGAAGCGTGATCGGAGGGGCGAGGCCGACAAGCTTCAGTGGCAAAGCAGGGCTGGAAACCCCGCCTAATATCCCATGAGTGCTCCGAGGTTGCAAGCGCTTGCCCTCCAAACCCGACCTCGGCCCCCTCCTTTTCCTCGTGTTTTCCTTTCTCCTGCAGACAGCGTAAGTGGCTCCGTGAACATGTCTTATCTGTGGGACTAAGCGGTGGCGGTGAGGCTTCTTAGAAGAGGGTGGACATGTGAGCTGTGGAGACATCCTTGTGTCATGGTAACACCTCCCAGAGGAGTGTGTCAGAAAACCCCTATTGCCCTCCGTTGGCACTGGCAGGGACAGTGAGAGACACGGGTCTCCAGCAGGCCATGACCCTGCCTGATGTGTGGTGAGTGTTTGGGGAACAAAATATCCACTGCCTGTCACAGCGGCACCCTCCGAGACCAAGAGATGACCATGTAGCTCTTGTCTGTGGTGGAAAATTGAGGCAAAATGACTGCTATGTGTGGCCTTGGGTGTGTGTGTGTGTGTGTGTGTGTGTGTGGCTGTAGTAAATGAGCGTTAACTGGGCAAACAGCCATTTAGTGCTAAAGAATAAATTGAATTTATATTGATATTGCAATATGAAGGGAAACAATATCTACTTTGCCAAGAGTGCAGCGTGGGGAGTTTTTAAATGCATTTTACAATTCATGCAATCTGCAAGCCAAATACTGAGAGAAAGGCCAAAAACCAGATGACCATATGGCAGCTGGGCTGGAAATGAGGGGGGAAATGCAGTGGAGGCTTATTGCACAGGTCCACACTTACATAGCTGTTCAAGTTCCAAACTGGCATATTGTCTGAGCAAAAGAATTTCATTACCGCCGTGTCCATACACACAGCTATTGCTCTCTGACATATAGAGCTTCAACATCGCCTTGGCAATAGAATGTTCTGTTAATTTCGCCGTCTTTGCTGCGGTAGATGATTCTGTTAACGTTACAGAACGTACAGTATGTGTGAAAGGGCTTCATATCATCAGGTTGCTATTGTGGCGTCTAAACAGTTTCAAGTGAGTCTTTAATTCTTTTCACTTCATAACTTCAAGGACAAGATAGCTGCTGCGTTTATACAAATTCATGTAACTATTTAGCTCCAGTCTGAAAGAAGAAAACTATGCACCTCATTTAATGGTGAATTACATTTTGTCCTGTTCGCTTGACCATAACCTCGAACAACCCTCTGTACTCATTTCTTCAATAGCTTGTATATAAGAAGTGGACAGTCACCGTGACCTCACCCATTGGTTTGTGGACTGACGTTTTGAAGCCTCGATTTCTGCATTTTGTCCATCACCATCTTGGTTTTTTGGCCATCGCTATCTTGTTTTTTTGCAACCAGAAGTGATATGAGAGGGTGAAGCTAAGCTTTCATGAACTGAAAACATCTGTGAACACTGTGAAAGGGTTAAAGTTATAAGACAAAAACGCGGACAACTCCCAGACCGGACAACGACCTGTCAATCACAAGGTAGCCACGCCCTAAAACATACTCTGCTTTATGGTCTATTTGATTCTAAATGGGACCATAATTTACTAAATGAACATCATGCTGTATTGAAGAAGACTTGAAACTAGCGATTGAGACAATAAACTCATGTTTACAATGTTTACTGAGGTAATAAATCAAGTGGGAAGTAGGCTCATTTTCTCATAGACTTCTATACATTCAGACTTCTTTTTGCAACCAGAGGAGTCGCCCCCTGCTGGATGTTAGAAAGATTGCAAGTTTTAGGCACTTCTTCATTGGCTTCACTTTTCAGACCCGGAGGTTGCCCACTGGTTTCTTCTCAAACAGTAAGTATGAAAAGGATGTGATGGGAGGGAGAGGAGATGTTGATCACTTAACACGGAGTCTGTGGAGTTCAGTAGTCTACGTGTCCAATAAGAACAACTACATGTTTACAGATCATCTTTAAGGATGATCTTGAGAGATAAACCAGATGGAAAAATTATCTGGTACTACCATCTATGGACTGGACCCTTGCAGGCCTGAAGCATGCTTCATGAGCTGAATAGATAACTTAATACTAATACACCGAAAGACTATAAAAACTGACAGAGCAGACAGGCAGTTAGACGGATGCTTCTATCCCATGGAGCCTCTTATTGACTTCTGCTGGGCACTGAGAGATCTGGCAGACAAAGAAGCAGCCTTTTGGTCAATAGGGACCACAAGTACAGAACAGCCAGGTTTCTGGCCAACATCCATGCTGGTCTGACAAAATGCCCAAATATGAGCTCTGAAATTGCTCCTTTCAAACCAGATGGTATTAAAGTAAACAAGGCTGCATTCTGTTTAACTTCCCGTCCACATCCATAGGATTAAGTCCGTTGAAGTGCACACACTGAAGCGTTTTACAGCGTTACATCACCTCGGCACCTGGAAGGCAAAAATCTCTAATCAAGACTACAAGTGTGAGTAATTAAACTGGAAACGGAGGCAATGCCAGTGGCCAGTATTCGCTGCAAATGAGCCTAATTAATGACGCAGTGCTGCAACATTATGAGAGCACAATGACCAAAATTTATCAGCTTCACTCAGAGGAACTCAGGACACTGAAATGAATACGCCAGTTGGCTACAGAGTGCCTATCACCTTTCATTCAGGTTCCTAAAAATAGCCGTATTAAGTGAGGTACAGCAGAATCTGCATCACAGCGCTGTCAAACCAAAACCCCTCATGACTCCACTAAGGTATATAATTACCAGTGTGCCTACGAGTCTCTCAGTAACGCTTATTTTGCAGCCTTTTTAATTCACTACAGAGCATTTGCTGCGTAAAAAGGAACAAAATGTTACTTGAATAGTCGACATTTGAGCCTCACAATAAAACTAAATTCATACTCTAAATGCAGATTTGTTTTATGTAAGTGATTCGAGCAGGGATACGGACATCTGGCCTGAGACTTTATCAGCCAAAAAGACAAGTTAAAGTGGTGCACAGGCAGCAGCCACATGCGTAACCCGTGGCAGCGTTCCAACCTTTGAGGTTCCAGTCTCGGAGCTCCAGCACTGCTCCCCCAGGGTTTTGAGAGGAGACTGAAAGACTGGCTTATCCCACAAGATGAAGTGGTCAGCGCAGCTCTGTGCTGCTGCAAGCACAGGGGGGAGTCCACACATTGCACTGCTTGGGGTAAGATATACACTGGAGAGACATGCTGGGATCATTAGAGACCCAAGACTCCTAAAGAAATTGAGAAATAGCCATGAACTACACTGCGGCAGGTGGATAAACAGACCTAGCCTTGAATTATGGGGGGATTTATTATGTGAAAAAAGAGGCTTTTTCTGTCCGTTTGGAGACGCCTTTCAACTGCCCCTGAATGAGCTTCACTTGATTTGGATTTCGAATGTTTTTTTGCTTTTTCAAATGCTAATGCTGTTCTATAGAGATGGCAAAAGTAATTTCAAGGTCCGTGTCCTGTGTCAAAAGCTACAATCGACAAGTAAAATTAGGATCTTTTTGAAGATCGGTTGATGTCTCCATGCTTGTTCAGTTTCTTAACGGCACACAGTTTGGTGGAAAAAAAGAAAATGGTCCAAACTAACTCAACAACTAGTTACAAAAGTGAAATCTGCATAAATACCGTTGAGGACACTACACGTCTTCCACTAAGGGGAGACACCCCATGTGAATAGGGTAAAAATTTAAAAGAAAATAATAGATACCACCATGAAACTTCCCCAATTGATTACTTACATTAAGGCCATTATTTTTTGTATTACAATTTTTTCTGAAATTTTATGTTTAAATATGCAAATGAGGCAATATATTATGAACTATACGCTAATTTGCATACTCTTCAAGAACAGAAATCTGAACATTGGATAAAACCAGGTCTTGTTTCATTTTGTTGACATATTAGAGTCAAAGGTTTTTGGATAACTCTTTTTAACACTCCATAAATCAAAACATATTGTCAACAGCCATAAAAAAAATCTATTTACACCATGTTTTTATGAATAAAATGTTATATATCAGGCTATAAATGATATATGAACAAACCCCTGAGTAAAAACCTTCAGAATATAGATAGGAATGAAACTGGAAGGTTTGGTGTATGTAAGTGCTACTGGAGTATAGATTTCTGGCTCAGAGACTGAGAAAAAACAACCTTTAAAGATATGGATTGTAAAATTCCATACGGCACTACAGGCGAATAGGGTAAAAAAAAAAATGTAACTAACAGATATCACCATGAAACTTACCCAGTTGATGACTTACATTAAGACAAGTATTTTTTGTATTACAAGTATTATCTAATGCTAACTTTTGGTTAATTTAGGAGAAATCTACAGACGCAAAATTAGTAAAATAAACATCTAAATGTGTATTTTGGATGTTTTCTTTCCACTAGTCTGAAAGAAGATGTTTTTGCCTGGGGTGTCTTGCCTTAAAAAAATTGATTCTGGTATGTTATCACTATTGTAACACTAAAATAAATCAATTCATACCAACTATAAAACATCACATCCTCTATGTGCTTTGAATGTCAATCTTTTTAAAGGCTTTCCTTTTTTTATATAATTTCTGGAAAAGCTCCGTCTGGTCTGTAAGTACATATTTCAAGAGGTAAAATTGATGCAGTGTGCCGGTCAATCTTCACACACATTCTCCACTTCCTTTGTTTTGTGTTTTAAACAGCTTTCTTCAGCAGACTCATATATACTGAAGTTACACTCCACACTAACAACAGTATTGTAGAGAATCAAACAAACAGCAAATGTGTCAGGATGAAATTCCTCCAGCTAGTTGGCATTCGTCTGTTCTTCCCCATTTTACCTCAAAAACTTGTGAGAATAACAGTTTGGTATCTATTTTATCAGTCACAGTGCCTGTGAAATGGGCAGGCTTACAAAGATTTGCTTTGGATCTTTGTAGCAGGTACATTTGTGAAAACTGGGACTTCAAAACAAACACAGAATAAAAAACTTTCTTGAAATGCATTTTTTTGTGGGCCAATATTTAGTCCCTCTGGCATTTATAAAATGATTTAATTTTGTTATTCGATTTACTTGTTTGTTATGTGATAATGTGAGAGATGAAAAAGTGTTTCTGCTTCACGGACACCGACAAGAGCACATTAATATTCATGAGTTAGATGATTAATCACTTACATGGATGAGTCATGTTACTAAAAACTGCTCCTGCAGCCAAATATAAAACTAGAATACCAATGTGCATAGAAATGGGGCTTAATACTTGATGTGTCTTCTTTCGCTCTCCCTGTCTCTTACTCACTTATGTAAGAAGACACATCACACACCCACTGATCAATAAAATGCAAAAACAGAGAGCATTGGTAGTTTATATGTTCCTTGGATACAACAATTCTGGATATGTGCATTTGCACTAGGTATGTTCAAAACAAGCACTTCTCAAAAATCTGCATTTTTGCAAAAAAAAATAAAAAACTTCCATGACCTGCAAGAAATTAGGGCTGTCAGTCAATTCAAATATTTAATCGTGATAAATCACATGATTGTTCATAGCAATTAATTGCAAATTAATCCAATTTTGTATCCATTCAAAATGTACCTTAAAAGGAGATTTGTCAAGTATTTAAAGTGGCAGTAGGCAGTATATTTTTTGGCATCATTGGGCAAAAATTCCATAATAACATTTCAGTATATTGAAATTTAAGTGTTCTGAGAGATAACTAGACTTCTGCTCATCCTCATAGCTCTGTTTTCAGGCTTTAAAAAATCTAGTGACCGTGACGGGAGACGGGAGACTTTGGCCAATCACAGGTCATTTCAGAGAGAGAGTGTTCCTATTGACTGTGCTCCGGTCATTTGACCAGAACTTGGCGTTCCTTCAACAGATTTCACAATGGCTGCTGTGTCACAAACTTTCTCATTTTAGAGCTAAACAGTACACTACAAGATGATTCTGAAAACATTTGAGGTGAGAAATAGGCATTACAGTAACATAATATTGATTCATATTTGATCAGCGCTGCCTAGTTTGACCGTTTGGTCGGAGTTCGCGAGTGATTGACAGCCGGCTCTCATAGACGGCAGCTGGACAGCAGACCTCAGATCAGCTCTTACTGGTTGTTTTCCTCCGGTATGTAAAATCTTGCAGATGCCCACTGGAGGACACAGAGGAACATGATTTTTTTCAGGTTATCTGTTTCATGTACTACTGTCACAATATAGCGACCGATTTATAAAAATAACTTTTTTGAATCATGTTTGCTCCTATCTCGCCTACTTCAGCTTTAATATTCTTATTAACATAGGAGTGGGCAAATATGCTTGCTTTATGCAAATGTATGCATATATTTACTATTGGAAATCAATTAACAACACAAAACAATGACAAATATTGACCAGAAACCCTCACAGGTTCTGCATTTAGCATAAAAAATATGTTCAAATCACAATATGACAATCTCAAGCCCAACAGGCAACAACAGCTGTCAGTGTGTCAGTGTGCTGACTTGACTATGATTTGCCCCAAACTGCATGGGATTATCATAAAGTGATCATGTATAGGACCCATTTTCAGGTCAATGGAATATGAATTGAAAATGTCCATCTTCACTCTAGCGTTAAAGAAACTAGTGGCATTAAAACAAAATGTGCGTTATTATTGTGTTAACTTTGACAGCCCTACTACAAATATGAGTTCTTTTGCAGCAGCTGATGCAGTTGGTCAAGTTGTATCTATAGGTCCCTCCTCTTGACCAGGAGTGTGCCCAGTCAAAGCCCCTTTACTGTATCTGAATGAGGTAATGATGCCACTGGAGGCGGCCTTTAAAGACACCTCTGTTGTCAGCAGCAGCATCTGTGCTGTATACAGATTCCCATTTCCCCTGCACAACCCTGCACACTGGTTCCCCATGCACTTGTTGACAGGAGCTTGTAATCTGAAATAGTCTGCGGGGTTGAGCTGTTAAGTCCCTTGTAGGAATGGGGATGTTGGGAAGAGGAGGACGAGGAGGAATAAGAGGGAACATCTTTCCTTCCAAAGCTTATTGAGCTGTCAGGTTTCAGTCCCTATCAGAGAGCATTGATTTCCTGTCACTTATTCCACTCACTGTATGTGCTTTTACATCCGCCTTTGATGAGCGCTTGGCATATTGGGCCTGCGTTGGTGGTTATGACCACATCAGGAAGCCTTTCCACATATCGATCTGTGTTGACGCCAAGCGTTGGCCTTTATTTAAATTGATCCATAACAGAGTAGCCTAGTGCTGGTTTCACACTCTGATCTTTAATGGAAACTATCACACTGTACACTGAGCAAGGCACAGCGGCGTTATCACAGGCTGTGACACAGAGACAGCTAATAGTGCTAATATGTCTGGATGTGGAGATTTAACATTTCCCTTTTGCAATGTATTCTGTGTGAATTTTGAAGAGCTGAATTGAAATTAGATTTTGGCATTAGCATTCCAGTGACCTTTCCAGCACTCACTTCAGTTGTCAAAAACTATGTTGGGTAGCAATGAACTAAAAGGAGCGGACACACTTAAAACAACTGATGAAATGGACGTATTCCACTTTTTTTGGGCATTTACTAAACACAATATTTAACAACACTAAACCAGCTATACTTGCGGCCCACTGGTGGGCTTCAGAGCGCCATAGTGAGCCACAGAGGTACTGCCAAATGGTTAGATTAAGTTAAAAACTGATTCTTTTGGTAATATACAGGCTAGTTATTTTTATATCTAAATGTGCTCAAGAATTCACATAAATGAAAAACGTCTCCGTCTGTCTGTTTGTCTGTATGTCCTTCGCATATCTCAAGAACCGTTCAGCCGATCGACTTCACACTTGGTGTGTGTATTGCTGGGGACCCCATGGAGAGCAGTGTTGAATGTGGTGCAATTTGACCAGATGGTGGCGCTATAGCAATGAACATTACGTTTTGGCCTTTAACCTTTAAACCGTACGTCTCAGTAACAAAATAGTTTTTTCCCCTGGATTTATATAAGCATTGATTGATTTTTCACCATTTCGAATTGGGTCAGAATCCGTTTTTTCGCTGCTCCTCCTACAAAATGTTGAGACTCTAATGCTGTGGGCAGGGCTTCTAACGCAAAAAAAATGTCATATCTCCTGAACGCTTTGTGCTATTGCAACCACATTTGGTGGACAGTTGTAGATACAGTATGATGTCTGACCATGGCCAATTTGGTGCCATCTGGCTAATAGATGGCACTGTAGCAGCAGCATCTAACTATAAACTAAGTTTTCTCTGTATGACTTTGCATATCTCAAGAACCATTCATCCAATCAACTTCACACTTTGCAGGTGTAAGCAGCCATACCGCGGTTTTCGACAACGCTGAAAGCAGCACTTCTGGGGGCCAAGCAATCGGCCCATTTCGGACGGGCATGCGCTCCGAACGGGCACTGCACTAGTAATTTCAATGCCCAGTTATGTTTGAATGTCACCACACTAATGACGACACATCATCAGGTAGAAACAAACGTGTTTTACCACTGTTAGCTAGCCAAAGTTCCCTCAGGTGGAGTGACACAAAATGGATTATTTTTTGAAACGCAAAAGTGATGTGGGAGACAACCTATAGCCAACAGTGGCATAACACATATTTACAGCACGTTTTTTTTTCTCCTTTTTTTGTCATGTTATGTTTTTGTCTGATTTATTTGGGAAGGTGGTCCTCGGAAATTTGATCAACTAACAATCAGAAGTGGGCCTTAAGTTACAAAATGATGACAACCCCGGCACTAAACCACAATGTAGCTAAATTATGCTCCGCAATGCCCCAGAAGTTGTAACCTGTAAACTACTATATAACAGAGAAGCGTTACATTAATATTAATCTTAAACAAACAGAGAGAGGACAATAAATAGGTTGTGTTCTCCATAGAGACCAGGCCTCATAATGGAGATATACAATGTGCATGCAGAGGGCATCGCTTGCGAGAACAGTCACAATCTCTTGGTCATGCCTGTACATTAGTGAGAGTCATTAGGCTCATTTAAACGAGGTCGTTAAACCGATGAAATGAGGCCGTATATTTGAGTGCAGAAACATAAGAAAGAGCCCGCCATTCCTCATTGGTACGCAATCTCTTCTGAGTCAAGTGTGCCATAACTCCTGGATGGAGGGAAGGGTTAGGGCCAAGGCGTTTTGGGGCAGCCAAAAGTCACCGGCTACAGACAGTTCACAACATCCTCAATCACTGTCAAATAAAACTTTAATACCAGCAATAACTGCAACAATAACTGCGACATGCTGTTAGTGTTGTATGCAGAACCTGATAATGCAGCCATTAGGATGCTTTAATTAGACTGTTTTATTTGTTCCCCTAAAGCGGATATTATTCAACCTGGGGTCACTCATCAGAGCCAGAGACGGTCCTCGCTTACCTATATCTCTCTAATCTACACACACATATACACTGTATGCACAGTAAGCCATTCCGAGCAGGTGTGTGCACACTCTTATAACATACATTTGATAAGACATTTGCAAGAAGGAGCATTTCTTTAAAGATTTTTTTTTTTTTGTAGCTTTTATGCCTTTATCTATAGTGACAGAGATAGTATTGAGAGGGGGACGACATGCAGCAAAGGGCCACAGGTCGGATTCGAACCCCGGGCTACTGCGGTCAGGACTCAGCCTTGGTACATGGGACCCCCTGCTCTACCAGGTGAGCAGAGGCGCCCCAAGAAGGAGAATTTCTACTTAAAAAAAACGATTTAGCTATGTATTGCGATTTATTTATTTTACAATTTTGAAATCTATTTTTTAATGCCAGAATCGATATATTTGTTTAATTTGAATCTATGTTGAGGTAGAAAGAAGTTATTGTTGTAGTCAAAATTGCTCAAAATAAGGTGTTAACAAAGGGAACTATACAAAATAGATATATGGAAATAAGATTAGTTGTATTATATTAAGCAGAAGTATAAAACATTACATGTCCCTTATAAATTAAAAAGAAAATATCACTAATTAGTGAGGGAAATATCTTTATTCTTTGATTTTGGGTTGCTGGATACATTTAATAAATAATGCTTAATAATGACTGATATATTTGACTTCAGGACATCTCTGACTACATACATGATGAAAATCAAACATTTTTACTTTATCAATTTGGATTTTTTTCCAAAGTAAAAGTCCCTAGAGGTGTATCATTCAACTTTTTCCCATGGTCTAGTGTTAAAAAAGTTAACAAAAATCCCAATAAATCGTAATATCAAATCGCAATACTTAAAAATCGGCACCCAAGTATCGTGATAGTATCGAATTGGGAAATAGGTGTATCGTCACAGCCCTAATTTCTACATGTGAATTAAACAATGGTTACCAATTGCAGTGCCAAAACAAATGGCAAAAAGCCCAAAAGTCCTCCAAATTAAATGACAAATCATTTTTCTTAAAAGGTGCAATGTGTAGGATCTGGCGGCATATAGCGGTGAGGTTGCACATTGCAACCAGCAGAAACTGTGCCAAGCATGTAAGGGAATGACAGTGGCCTACGTGAAGACGTGAAAACGTGAAAACTCAAATGGCCCCATCTAGAGCCAGTGTTTGGTTTGTCCGTTATGGATATAAAAGGGCTCATTCTAATGTAACAAAAAAGGTGATTATACACTAAAGAAAATTATTAGCGTTATTATCGCATTAACTTTGACAGCCTTAATTCCAATAGATCCCCCTAAATGTTACACACCGTTCCTTTAAGAAGGGTCTCATATTAGAAAGCTGGAAGTCTGGATGGTCAAAGATGAATATGAATGGGATGAGTGTAAGACAGCAGGGACAAAAAGATAACACAAGTAATGCCAAGATAATAAGAGAAATAGATGAAAAAGGCAGTGAGACAGAGGCAGAGGGAGCTCATTGTTCAACATGCATTGTTACCCGTCTACTGCGAGGCGCCTAAACACGTCGAGACGCGACAACAATCACTCGTTTAGAGACAAATCCCGCTTTAGTGCTGATCTAGGATTATGGCTCTGATTAAAAAACCGTGTTCCTTTTGTTGCTCAAGTCTGATGAATCATTCAGGGGTGATACAGCCAGAAGATGTGCCCTGGAATTAATCACATCCCACCTCTTTGTTTTTGATCGAAGTGGCTCCTCTTGTCCTGTATCGCCTCATTTTCCAGGAAGAGTACTAATGCAAAAAACATTCACGGCCGAAGAAACTCAAGATGGGTGAATTATTAATTATAGGTGTCTTTGTAAACTGTACAAAATGATCCTGTTTTTTTGGCATAGCAAGGTTGAAATCCTTTTTCTCTTGGAGGTTTTCTCTATTTCTTTACCCATTGCTGCAGCCGGGTGCAGCTTCATTGAAAATCTGGCGCATGGTAAATAGCCCTTAAATTAGGTCCCTGGCCTTCCAGCTTGGTTATCTGTGATGATCGGAACAGTGTGTGCTGCTTGAAAAGACCCATTTTCCCTCTGGCACATCATTTAACATGTCTCATTTACCAGGGAAATATGCAGGTCACACACGGAGAGATTTCTGGTCACATCCTCACCTCGCTCAATACAAATTTAAAGGATTTGAATTAGAACAACTATTACATTTAATTTTCTCGCTGTATTTCCGCCTGATAAATATTAATGTTTGCTTTTTCTTTGACCACAATACATTTTAAATAGGTGCCTTCAGCAGAAAGAGAAAAATGATAGCTCAACGTAGATGTTTGAGGGGCACTTTAATATAAAATAAGGAACACTGGAAAGGAAATAGGTGAACAAGAGGAGACAGAATCCCTAACTTACGCTATTTCAAAATGTCAGCTTACAATGTAAAGAGAGAAAAAAACTATAGTGCATCTGCTTTATAGACCGCAAGAACAAAGTAATTTAAAAAGTCATCCCCAAAGAGCAAAAAGCCACCTGAAATCTATCCATGTCATGTCTGTTTCCATTTAACCCTGCTGAAGGCTTTTGCATAAATGTGTAGGTGTCAGCCATGCATGGTTTTTATATTCAGGTTGACTCTGTGTTTTCTTTCATGTCGGCTTACAATGCTAATGGTTAACCGTTCATTAAGCCTTTAGACTTTCAATCTTGTTCAAGGACAAAAAGTAAAATTGTGACATTCACTGAACAAAAGCATAATACAGCAATGTAAAATTTAATTAAAATCAATATTCAAATGTCTAAGGGATGAAAGACAGTCTTGGCCCCCAAAGATTGATTTCTGTAGCGTCACTTGCTATATAGAGTATCCAACTACTATGTTAAAGGTTGATGTACTGGACTCAGAGCTATATGATAATGTTTAGATACCTACAGTATGCATTATACTTTTACTAGGGCTGTCAATCACTTCAAATATTTAATCGCGATTAATCGCAAATTAATCACACATTTTTTATCTCTTCAAAATGTACCTAAAAGTGAGATTTGTCAAGTATTACTTTTATCGTAATACTCTTTTCAACATGGGAGTGGACAAATATGATGGCTTTATGCAAATGTATGTATATATTTATTATTGGAAATTAATCAACAACACAAAACAATGACACGTATTGTCCAGAAACCCTCACAGGTACTGCATATAACATAAAAGATGCTCAAATCATAACATGGCACACTCAAGCCCAACAGACAACAACAGCTGTCAGTGTGTCAGTGTGCTGACTTGACTATGACTTGCCCCAAACTGCATGTGATTATCATAAAGTGGGCATGTCTGTAAAGGGGAGACTCGTGGGAACCCATAGAACCCATTTTCATTCACATATCTTGAGGTCAGAGGTCAAGGGACCCCTTTGAAAATGGCCATTACAGTTTTTCTTCGCCAAACTTTAGCGTAACTTTGGAGCGTTATTTAGTCTCCTTTGTGACAGGCTTGAATTGGTTGGTACCAATGGATTCCTCAGGTCTTCCAGTTTCATATGATGCCGGGATCTTCACTCTAGCTTTATTTAAAACTGAGCCCGGTACAAACTAAACATCGCAAGTTGCATTAATGCGTTAAAGAAATTATTGGTGTTAAATCGAATTTGAGTTATTATCGTGTTAATGCGAAGACTTGAAACTAGCGATTGAGACCATAAACTCATGTTTACAATGTTGACTGAGGTAATAAATCAAGTGAGAAGTAGGGTCATTTTCTCATAGACCTCTAAACAATCAGACTTCTTTTTGCAACCAGAGGAGTCGCCCCCTGCTGGCTATTAGAAAGAATGCAAG
Source organism: Sebastes fasciatus (assembly GCF_043250625.1). Taxonomy (NCBI): domain Eukaryota; kingdom Metazoa; phylum Chordata; class Actinopteri; order Perciformes; family Sebastidae; genus Sebastes; species Sebastes fasciatus. The sequence goes on from NC_133812.1 coordinate 10,130,212, forward strand.
TTTAAGGCACTTCTGCATTGGCTTCACTTTTTAGACCACCGCCAGACACATGACAACAAATGAATTATAATGTTGATTTGTAACTGCTGGATGTGTATTTAGTAACTGTTGCCAACAAGTCCACCATATCGACTTGAATAAATGATATGTCAGTGTTGTGTTGATAACTTGTTCCCGCTGCTCCCAAGTGGCCAGAAGAATCAGTTAAAATATTGTTACAAGTAAAAGTCCTGCTTTCAAAATCTTACTGAAGTTAAAGTGTGTGTGTTATTGACAAAATGTAAAGTAACACTATGCAGCCAAAACTGATTCAGTCAGTATTATAAATGTTGCTATTAGATGAGTATTATTATTGATGCATTAACATGTCAGCAGAATTTCTATGTTGTAGATAGTTGCAGCAGAGCAAATGTTTCTCATACTGTTTGGTGATTTAATTTACAGTACTGTATATTGATGAATTGTATTTATATTTGCTTATTAGGAGGTTTTTAAAATCTATATCTGCCTTCAACTATAAACAGTTGTCAAATAAATGCAGTGGAGTAAAAAGTACAGTGGAATAAATGTCGAAAGTAACATGAAATAAACCTCATAATTGCCATTAAGGACAATACTTGAGTAAATGTACTTAGTAGCTAACTGCGTTCTAATGATGCCAAAGTAAACCCATCAACCCAACCATTGTTGCTATTCTAAGTCTTAAAATTCACTTCAATTCCTTTAATTCCCAGCTCTTTGTGTGAATCAATCAGTTTAATATTTGCCCTTGGAGCGGGTTGGTACACAGATTTGTGAGTCCGGGGCTATTTACCAGGGCAAATTGCTTGCATTAGAAATCTGTTATGGTCCAAGACATTCACTATTCAGGCTGCAAAATTTCTATTTCTTTCTTTTGTGTGTGTACTTCTTGAGACTCATGATTTATTTCTATACTAAACTTACTTTATGGAAACAATACAGTACAATAATTCCGTAATATTGTGAGGAGAGAAATTCTTAGATATTCTGCTTTTCTATTTGCATCAAGCTTATATTGTGTAGGCACCACGGTTCAAATCAGCAGCTGTCGCTCAATGAATTGCCGACGGTTTATTCAGCTCCACTTATTCATTTATAACCTCGTCAAGGTAATCATTCTGTCGGCGAACGCAGACACACCCACATGGTCTTCACTCTGCTTTTATTCTCCAGAGAGAGCGAGAGAGAGAGAGAGAGAGAGAGAGATAGACAACACACACATGGACAAACCCACAATGCTCTTCATAAAATGTTCCATTTCCACATTGGCTGACAAAATTTGCAGTAACAAGACAATCACCCTCATTTTTGACAATCTCTTTTGTGGGTTCACAAAGCCCAAGATAATAATCAGTCGATTTTCAACTGGATTGTTCTGGACTTTCTGTGATTTAATGTGAAGCAGCCTAGACCGCCCTTCTATGAAAAAATATAGGACCAACTAAAAAGCAACATTTCTCTGTAACGTAAATTTAGTACTACAATGTTTCCCTCTGAAGTAGAAGTACACAGTAAGTAGTATACAATTGAGTTGCATATTTTTTAAGTGCTTTGGGGGCCTTTTGTAAGTTATTTTGGGGTACAATGAGTTAGAATAGTAGCATAATTAAATATTTTTCATATCTATACATCATAATAAATCCATATGGAGCCCTTTTAATTGGGGCCTACCTTGCTTAACGGTAAAGTCTGCCCCTGGTGTTTTTCCATCCCCTTAAACCAGAGTGTATTCCACTGTGAGCTGCGACTTGGATGTGTAACGCATCTATGTCATGGCAGGTGTATTACTCAGGACCCAAGAAAGCGCAGTGTCGAGTGTGGAGTTCTGAACGGGCATGTTTTCGACAGGAAGAGCAATGGTGACTTTTAATGGCTGACTGCATGTCAACAAACAGTCACGACAAAGCCCAATATGTGTGCGCCCTTGGTAAAAGTCAGCCCATATTCTGTTCGAGTGCTATCTGACATTGCTTGCTTGTTGAAATATAATTAAGATTTTGTCCAACGAGTGAACAAACAAGTCCTTGATTGTGTCAAACTCAGAATGCCCTTTCGAGCAGATATTAACATCCGTTTCTTGTCAAATCTGTGAGCCAAACTGAATGAATCACGGCAAGCTAGGTCTAATCATTTGATGATTTTTCTGTGTTAATGAAGGACATGACCTTGTCAAATACACAGCAAACTTCATATTCTCTTAATGTCCCAGCTGCTGGCACCGTCATGTAAAAGTCATTGAAGCTGCTGGCTAGTGGTGTGGATTTTCAAGCAGTATCAGATCAACAACCTGCCAGGAGCCAAGACCTCCATTGGAACAAAATACACTGTACAGTCCTTGCCCTGATGAAGGCCTTAACACTAGGTCTGCCAGGCTCTTTTAGGTTACTATTTTCTCCAAATCCCACACCCATGAGCTTCTGTATCCTTTTGTTCACGCTGATGGGCCATTAACGCCTCATCAGTCTCCATCTCTATAGCCCATTGTGATGACTCAGACTGAGCCGCTGTGTTTCCAAAGTGTAGCAATGACATCATTCGATACGCACCATACAGCATACAAAGCTTGTCTGACTTGGAACCTACATAAAACTGATATACTCTTATCAGTGTAAAATGTGTTATTGTCACCATATCTATTTTTTTAATTAATATTTTCAGCAAAAGTACCGGAACAAAATGTTGTTTTTGAAAGGCTAAATGCCAACAAATATGGATTAAAGCTGAATATTTTGTTAAATAAAAACATCTTGTAAATTTTGGAAATTATTACTTCAATCTTTTTTCAATACATTTTGACTTTTGGACTGAAGACAGACAATTACAGACAGGACAGAGCGCTGCGTCGCTCACTGTAAGAGAGAAATGGTGGACTATTGCACGCAATGTTTCTGTAAGCTATTAATAACAATAATCAGAATATCAACGTTATGAATGAAGCGTCAAACTATTTGGTAAGGCGGTAATTATATATGTGTATTGTGCACACATGTGATACAACTTTTAGCCTATAGTTAGACAAAAAGTGTAATTATTTTTGATTTCATTTCTGATATTTTACACACATGATGAATATTGTGGTCCTACATATCATAGTGTGATACGTTATTATAAATATTATTATATATATATTATTTTCTTACTCCCAATCACTGTCTCAATACGTACAAGGACATAATGCAAACGCATCAATTTGGCTGCCGGAGGAGAGGAACAATGTAAATCAGCGCTACTTCTGGCGACTAAAGAGGAATTTTGTCATAAAAAAAAAATAAATAACACCAAAAAAATAAACTAAACTTATTCGATCAATATGACAATATGTGTAGAACAGGTATTTGGAAAAAAGTCAGGGCAGGAGGGAAACATATCATACACAGTGACAGGATAATTAAAGTTTTGGAACTACAACATTAAATGGCATGGGTCATGGCGGTCCTAGTGTTAATGGCTGAAACGCGTAGGCGTGAATGCCCCAGACTTCTTCAACAACTTAATTTGCATTTCAATCGGTGACACATCCTGTTATAGGTCCCTTTTACTGAAATTAAATGTAATGCTAATGTTTCCCCATACTCCTTTGTTATAGTTCTGAACCTCACTACCAAGTTCGTGTGAGGACTCATGCTGGCAGAAAAGATGATATAATCATGACATCACTAGAAGGCTGGTCGCACATCTGCAACATTTAACATTTAAACAGCGCCGCAAAAAAGAAAAACACCATAAATCCCGGCCCTAAAAATAACATGCGAGCGCTGTATACCAACTGCGCTTGACAATATTTATTGCCCCCTCTGATGCGCGGCACTTCCCTGTAATGCCTCATGATGAAATGGTTCCAATTTCAATCTGACCTTGAGAGTGTTCTCTTTATGCGCCGTTCCGACATTCAGCGCGCCATCGGGGGACACTCAAGATGCGGCAGGACTGCGGAAACAGTCCCTCGAAATCAGCTCCTTAATTGAGATGGCAGCTGGAGGGGTTCCAACAACAACAAAAACAACCTCAGCACAGAAGGAAGGCTGTGTTGTGGGGCCGAGACGCAAAATGGAACGATGACTCAAACTGGGCTGACATTTCGGCTATAGCTCTTCGCTAATAGCGCCAGTAATGGATGAAATGAACAGGGGATGGCATAAGGGAAGAGGGGAGCGGGCAGCGATACGACAATCATACCTTACATTTTCATTTGTGTCAAATCGCCACGCACACAGTCTCGCTCTCTCTCTCCAAATGACATGCAATGACAAACCCAATGACAGAACCTCCTGGCATTGCTGGCGGAGATCGACACTGAATCAGACCGCCAAGTCCACTGGCACCGAGACAACAGCGCTACGCCGACAGAGATCAGTACATCTTAAACAAGACAACAAGAGAGGTGTCATGTACTCCTTTACACCGGCGCTGTGATGATGAGAGTCGGGACACATCAAGTTGCTCGCACACCTGTGTAGTAATTTAAGACATAATCACCCCAGTATGTAAAGAAGTGCTCCACTTCAGCACCGAGCAATTATAAAGTAATTACTTGATTTAATCAAGCTGTTACACTGACAATAATTGATTATGGGGAAATTAGTTAACTTCTAGTTTGTTGAAAATAACTTTATAGCTGATGTCGCAGCTAACAGAGTTTGGGAGTAAAACTGAGCAGCACTAAAAAAAAAACTCAAATTAAATTAATGCTAATTTTAAGCGGTTACTCCGGAGAACCGAACTTCATATTGCACCAAGCAATATTATTTATACAGAACATCCACTATTCTGTCACCAGAGCCATAATGTGTTAGAGAAAGAAGTCTAAAAATGTATTCTGTTACGGGTTTGTTACAGATTACCTACTTTAAATTGTCAACCAGTGGTGTAATCCACCAGATTAATCAAATCCAGTAATCATAATCTAATTGCTTTCAATTACTTTTGGATTGCTTTGCCTCTAGACTCGGTAAAATATTATGTTGAACAGACAATTTATTCCATTCCAATTTGCAGACTAATTTGAACAGGGATATTATCCTCCTCTTCAAACATTATCAACTGTTATTTCCCAGAAGTATCTAATCTGATTACGGTTGCAATATAGTTGGCAGTGCTGTTATTAGAGCAGAATACAGAGGAATACAAGCCATGTGTGGCCTTTGTTGTTCTTCCGACGATTTGGATTTTTGTGGCTGCGTAGACTTTCAAAACATGTGTCCGGGATTAAGAGGGATTTATAGTTGTAGGTAAGTCTGATGGCCAGCTGTTGATATAGCAGAAAGGAATGTGAACACCGGAGCAATTGTCAAATAGGATTGGAGAATTGATGCTGAAGCAGTCGAGAGTTGTCTGAAGTGATCTCAAATTCAACCAGCAACCTCGTAACACAATTAATATAATTTTAATATAATCTTTCTGACAGATATTTGCTATTCTTGCATCTTTTTTTTCACGGATTGGTGGAATGTGTTGCTGTCTTTTATGGAGGCATATCTTAAAATATGTGTGCGAGATGCAGTAAATGTCCCCACTATGATACACCGTCCGAGATTTATTGTTTCAATAGCTTCCAAATACACTGCTGTTTTTCCAAGATGTTTTTCATTGTCATGAACGGAGGCTCGGTGGTTACCACTGATGCCTCGCAGCAAGAAGGTCCTGGGTTTAAACTTGTATCTGCATGAAACCAGACATGCCAGCTCAGCCAGTGCATGCTGGGTAAACCCCCTGCCATGTTCAACAGGATAAGCAGTTATAGAGGTTGAATAGATGAATGGACGGATGTTATGATACTGGCATTTGAACTTAAAATCTCTTATATAGTTGTTGAAGTTCACCGAGTGGTTTATAGGCTGCGAGTTTCATCTGCTAGCAACGCGGTATGAAGGAATGAATAAAAAAATGATGTTCGTGTCTGGTCATTTACATAACCCATCCCTCATGGGATTATTCAGACACATTAACTAACAACAAATCAAACCTTCCGGCATGTTAGCCCACCATCATCTGCAGAAACAGCACAATACACCAGCATCATCCAGACATAAACATCATCCAAACATAATCGTAAACATGAACCTCCCACAAATAATGCTCCAGGATATATCCAGCAATTGAAATGCAACAAATATACAATCACAAATAGCCCCCTAAGCACAAGACACATACACAAACCCAATCATGACAAAAAGGCATAAGAGTCTGAGGAATGTATCTAGTTTATGTTACTTTTCTCCTCCTGTATGCTTTAGAAAGATATGCAGAAAATACAAAAACATTATCAAAAAGATATATATAATACCTATCAAATCTTAACCAGGAATATCAACTCTTTAAAATCATATTTGTCCTAAATCATGATATAAAGGACAAAACAAAATTAAATTAATTTTGTTCTCAACCTCATTAAGTTCACAATATTGACACAGTCTTTCTTCTTCAATTACACCTCTGTATCTTCCTGTTTCAATAAGTAGTGGTAATAAACCACATCTTAACTGTGCGCAAAGTGACCCCTGACATTTAGGCTAGGCAATAAGCTACTGTAGCACCAAGTTCCTCCCTTTCCTTTCCAAATTCCAGTGATTTATTCAATTGATTCTGTGGTGCTGAGAGTATTTCCATTGCATGCTACTTTATACTTCTACTACTATCTTTCAGAGAGAAATATTGTACTTTTTTTACTCTACTGCATTTTTATTTACTGCTATAGTTACTTTACAAATTAATATTTGTAAAAAAAAAATGATATGTCTATAAAATAAAATTGTTACAGATTAAACCGATGGTTCCCAACCATAGATTGTATATTAAGATGGACGAGTATCCACCTCCTCCCACTGTACAGAAGTGAAATATCCCAGATACAGGAGCTGCCATCCTGAGATTTTGGCGTCATTTAGAGCCAGAGCATCAAATAAATAATTAAAACCAAACTTATTAGAAAAATTAACGCTTGAACATACACCAGTGTGATAAGAACTACCTAAATTGACTGAAACCATCTTTGGGAAAAATGTATTTAACATGTACTTTGACTTTTTAGTTTGGCTCATGTCCCCTCCGCTAACATGGAGGGGGGCGGGATTTATGGCCTATACTGCAGCCAGCCACCAGGGGGCGACCAAGATGTTTTGGCTTCACTTTTGGGGAGCTGTCATGTCGTCCATCTTTATATACAGTCTATGTTCCCAACCTTTTTGGCTTGTGGCCCTGTACAGAAAAGCAGTGTCTACTTAACCCTCGCCACATGTCAGAGGTCTATGAGTTGTTAGCAGTTCCACCAATTAGTGATTTCCCCTCTAAATTTTCAGATAGTATAATTAATATAAATAACTGTAATAATAAACTGTTTGAGAAAAGTTTAAAAAACAATGAAGAGATCTGTGTAGCAGAACTTTGTTTTTTCTTCTGTTTTATAATTTTTTTTCTGCCAGACGAGTACATTTATTTTGATCATTTAAGAACATTTTGGGAATAACACTTCAGTAGAAATTTAATGCAGAATTTTTACTTGTAAAGGAATACATTAACATTGTTGTATTGATACTTTTACTCATCAGAATACTTCTTCCACCGCTGCCTAATTCTGATAAGCACCTGTACTTCTTTAGTACCAATTATCCCATCAGTCACTGGGTGATTTAATGCAACAATAGCAGCGGTGTCATTATCCCTCTGCATTCTACTCTAATGTCAACATTAAGCTCTTCCTGTTGTTAGATGGTGGATCACATCACCCGTAATATGATGAGTGTGATGCCATTTCATGTAAAGTGTTACTTTCAACTCCGCATGCGACTGAACACTTAAAAACTGTGTGGCAAGAGTACAAAAAAACACGTAAAAAGTCACAACTACTAAAGTGTGTAAAGATGAAAGGAAAACATTTACATGGTGTGTACAGTGGTTGTGGTTATGGCAGAGGAGCACTTGGCAGTGTGATGATGCGTGGAGCGTCTAATGAGAAACACCAAGCTCCCAGTAATTTGTTAGCCTGAGTTAAGGTCAGACCACAAATGCTGCATGATTGAGTCACCCCCAAAGTCCCTATTAGAATTTGCATTTAAAATATATCTATTATTTATATGTGTATTATTAAAATGGCTGGCTGTGGATCCCCTGAGCACCAGTGCACAGGGAGGGCCCACAGCAACTGGGCCACAACACTGAGGGCCCGAATAATGGACAGGGAGGAATGGAAGAATAATGAGAGCGAGATAAAAAGTTGTCAGGAGTCCAAGAAAAGTGTCTGCCATAATGAGGACTTTGTTAGATTTTAATAAACAATACGACTGAAAAGCATTACGTAACACTCTAAATCTCTTTTTGTGTGACAGATTTGGTTGTTACACATGATGAATGGTGAGAAGGGAGATATGTAATACTATTTAAACAATAAAACAATCAGTTTATTGTGCAATAACAAGTTAGACAAAGCTGTCACTGACAAAATAACACATTAAATGTTTGTATGGTTTTATCGCGTACAATGATATCTCATGGAAATTTAACTGTGCCATAGTTATGGTGCGAAATCCATCATTTCAGTGACGGGACTAAAGCCATGCTAGCAGCTCTGTGAGGCTGCACTTACTGTATAGGTGCAGTGGTGCTTTGAGCTAATATGCTAACATGCTCAAAATGACAATGCTAACATGCGGATGTTTAGCAGGTATAATGTTCACGTCTTATTTTAGCATGTTAGCATGCTAACTAGGGCTATGTATTGGCAAGAATGTGACGATACAATACGTATCATGATACAGGGCTTACGATTCGATATATTGTGATTTATTTAATCTAATTTTAGGAAAACTGATAGTATAAAAAACACAATTTACTTTTTAATGCAATCAGAACAGTGATCTGCCCTTATCACAGTCCCTGTAACATCCAACATCATAGCACTACTTTGAGAGGGCACGTACAATAAGAGGGTGCATATATTTGCAAATGAAATAAAGTATTGACTGAGTTCATCTTTGCATGTAAACTAGAGCTGTAAAAGAAGAATTTGCGTTATCGCAACGGAGATTGTAGAGGGCTCAGTTTTAAAGCTAGAGTGAAGATATCATCGTGATGATGTCGTGCTATCATATGAATCTAGAAAAAACCTAAGGAACCCATTGGTACAAACCATTTCATACTAGCTTGTCGCGAAAGAGGCTAAATAACGCTCCAAACTTGCGCTACATTTAGGCGAGGAAAAACTGGCATGGCCATTTTCAAAGGGGTCCCTTGACCTCTGACCTCAAGATATGTGAATGAAAATGGGTTCTACGGGTACCCACGAGCCCCCCCTTACAGACATGCTCACTTTATGATCATCACATGATTGTCCATGATTCGATATTTGAATCGATTAACAGCCCTAATGTATTATTGATTAAAAACCTATAGTGTTTTTGAGAATCAATACAGCATCACAAAACATAATATTGCGTTATTCAATATTTTCTTACAGCCCTAATGCTAAATAAGCTGAGGATGATTTGAACCAAGTGTTGGACTATTTGACCTGATTATGGTGCAAGATGAAAAGTGAATCACCAAAGTCACAAGGATACATCATATGGACACCATGAATGTCTATACCAAATTGCAAGGCTATCCATTCAACAGCTGTTGAGATATTCCAATCTGAGTCAAAGTGTTCATTCTCCTGTTCGACACACATTGAAGCTAAAAAACAAAACATGGCCAAGACCCCTTCACAGATATACTCAGCTCAGTGGGGAGAGGAGCACACAGTCAATTGACTAATGATTTTGTTTCCAAGTATTTTCAAGAAGCCTCTCTTAAGCCTCGCTTATTGCCTCTTTTGTGCATCCAATTGAAAACCTTACCAAGTCAAGCAAAGGAATTTCAAGGCAAAGGCTGTCAATGTCTATTTACAGTCAAAGGAAGTGCAAGCACTTGTGTCCACCTTTTTCAAACACAAATGAAAGAGTAAATGTCTTCGTTTTACCGGGAGTAAAGATTCAGCCTCAGGCAGCATCTGAGGGTAATTGTCCACACAGCTCCTCTTCTTATAGCCATATTCATTTGCACAAATATAGCCCGGGCAGCGCACCAGCCAAACAATCGTCAGTCTTTTTTGCTGCGTGTAACCGATGCCGAGAGCAGCCGTAGACCTTAATACCACAGGTGTGAGACGCCGCCGAGTGAAGTGCCAGACATGCCGGGGAGAGCGACGTATTGTTTACCTGTGCATCTTAAAACGCCACTCCGTCTGCCTCCTCGATGATATCTGATATTCCACATGACACGCGTGATGCTTTAAAAGCCTGCTTTCACCACCACCTTTCGTACGGAGTTAACCTTAAGGTGGCAGCACTTTGAATGTCAACCCCTCCACATGTGGACCTTTTTAAATGCCACCGCTTTTTATTCTGCAATTGTGGAACAGGACAGACAAAGGGGAGAGGGGAGGGTGGCTTTGGAGGATGGGGAATTATTTCCCAGCGGAGGAAAGCCAAATGACATACAATCAGCCAGGCTCAGCAGGGAGTTCATTTAACACTTGAAGGCGAATATGGGTACTAAGTGTGGGTCTTTGAAGGGCTACAGATCTGATCCGCTCATTTGATGATGTGCTCAATTACATAGACGGATGAATGGCAGCCGGGAACTTGAGAGCAGAGTCCTTTTTTTTTTGGGTTAACTGAATTTCAGCTTGATAAAAAGTAGCCTCTAAAATATGCAGCAAATACTTTTTAATAGACCAACCCTGATCGTGGTACGTGTAGACATTAGTGCTGCATAACATTAGCATCAATATTGCATTTCTCTATAAATACACCTACACCGTTTGTTGAAGATTAAATGGCTGATTTAAAACTTGTTTTAGGCTACATGTCTGTAAGTGAAATTCTCTTGAGTAGCAAACCCCTTGTAGGTTCAAACGTGGCTGTAAACAGTTTGTAACAGAACAGCACACCCCAGGTGAATAGGGTAGAAAAATTAACTAATAGATTTCGACATGAAACTTTCCCAGTTGATTACTTACACTAAAGCAATTATTTTTTGTATTACTATTTTTCTGAAAATGTATGTTTAAATATGCAAATGATGCATCATCTTATCAAAAATGCACTAATTTGCATATATTACCAGAACAGAAAGCTGAACATTGGTTCAAAATTCTTGTTACATTTTGTTCACATATTAAGAGTCAAAGGTTTTCACAGAGGGAATTTTGGATATCTCTTTTTATCACTCCATAAATCAGAAAATACTGTCAACAGACATTTAAAAAAAAAAATCTATTTTCGCCATGTTTTTAGGAATAAAATGTTCTATAAGTCCGGCTATGAATAATATATGAAACAAAAATCTTTCAGAATATAGATAGGAATGTGACTGGAAAGTGCTCAGAGTAAAAACTAATTTTGAGAAGATGGCCGTTAAAGATTTGGATTACAATTCAATACATTTTGCAAGATAGTGCAGGTGAATAGGGTAAATTTAAGTAATCAATACAACTATGAAATGTTCCCAGTTGATTACTTAAATTTTTTTGTATTACAAGTTTTGAGAAATGTTATGTTTAAATATGCAAATGAGGCATTATCTAATGTTTACTTTCGGTGAATTTAGGAGAAATCTACAGACATACAGTAAATAGATGTGTAGTAAAATAAACACCTAAATGTGTATTTTGTATGTTTTCTTTCCCCTAGTCTGAAAGAAGAAATGTTATGGAAGCAAAAAGCACAATATCTCAAAATTCACCAGTGCATGAAAAACAATATTTTTGCCAGAGGTGTCTCGCCTTAAATCATCATAACATTAGTTTTGCCGATATATGGCTGAATAAGCTACTTCTGGAAGAGTTTCTGAGCTTTGAGGAGGGTGACAGCTGAGAGGGAAAGCAGTGGATTTAGCCATAATATAGCACCAAACAAAACCAAACTACTCATACTGAATTTACTTTGGAAACCAAAACCGAAAAGCTGATCAGAGCCCGGAACAAACGAAAAACTTTTTATACATCCACCTTTCAGGCTGGAAGTGTGTGATAATTACGGGGTAAATATGTGTGAAATATCACTTTCCCCTTTGACACCAATCTCTCACCCTGTGATGAGGAAGTGGGGGGAGTGAGATGCAGCAGTGACAGCGATGACAAACGATAATGGCAAATCTAAGGCGACAGCCACTTCAAATCGCCCGGGGATCGACAATGACCTTGTGACACTTTAGCGAATCGGGCAAATCTGACATCCTCCCACACGCTGCGCAGTCCAATGTGCCTGTGACCGCGGCCTTGTGTGTTTGTTGTTCTCCTTTATGTTGTCATGGGATTTGCCGAGAGCATTTCTGGTCTTGAAGGGATGAGGACTAGGAGTCAAGCATCATCTGTGATCCGTCGGTGTCCTGTAACAGCTGTCTCCGGCATCAGAACATGCGGTTGCCGCTATCCCATATTACATCTCTGCCACTCAGTGCCAACGGATCAGCAATCCAATTTCACACAGGCGCGCTCAGAGGGGAGGCGACGCTGACGCAGGAATGAGGATCTGTGCTTTCGACAAAGACAAGAAAGTTGTTTGAAGTGGCTGTAGGGGTGGCGGTCGGGGAGGGGATGTGCTGAAGAATTAGATGGAAGTGTGATGGAGGGTGATAAAAACGTAAGGGGTGATAACGCTGGGGGAATGGGTTTCCATGACTTAACTTTCATCAATCGAGCTGCTGCAGAGAGCAGAATAAGCTCCTAAACCCATCTCTGAGTGCGGGAGACAAAGCAAGCACAGGGGACACACACAGGGGGAAAGGAAGAGTTTGCCTCGGAGACGAATCTGCACTCTGTAAACACACCTTTGTTTGTGCAGTGACGTCCGCCGCGCCAGTTTCTGCTCAGTCAACGACCGGCGAGACAATGATCTCTGTGTGCTGCTGCCGGGGAGAGCAGATGTACAGTATTGGATGACAACACACTCCTCAGCCCTTTCAGTATCACACGCTCGTATTGCATAGTCATTGTGGCATAAATAGAGAAGGCGCTCGCATCTCATCTTTCACAAAGCAGAAAGAGAGAGAGATTCGAATCTGATATCCAATGACTGCTTATTAGATCGAGTCATCGGGCCGTCAGTTTGGAGCCAGACTCATAAGACAGCCGGTGTGTTTTAGGGAGGCTGCTTTCCATTCCCACCCACACACAAAGCAGAATAAAGAGGAGAGCAAGCCCCTTCTGGACCGTCGTATTCTCTCCTGCCAGAGCTGTGCATACAGTCTTTTGTAAAGCCCGCTGTCACCAGTACAAACCCACCACAAAGCCAGGACCCTGAAAGGTCTCCTATTTTGGGATATCCATGGTTTTCAGAACAATAACCCGTCTCCGCCTGTTTTATTTCCTCCAGGAGGACTAAAATCCACCTCCCGATGAAGCAGATGCATCAAAAAGCAGAGGCAGGATGGAGGGATGAAATGTGGCGCTCCATTGTTGGCATAAAAAAGGTCAGCTTTGGATCCTAGCCCCTATAGAGAGAGAGAGAGAGACCCAGGAGAGGATAGGGATTGGATGGAACATCTTGTCACAGCGAGATTGACAAGTCAGACAGAGATAACGCTCGCCTTCACCTATTCTTTCACTCCGTCTTTTGAATCTTTTTTTCTCAAATCAAGAAGACCCGCCGTCAATATTTTTCCGTTGATGATAAAAGATGATGATGTCCCGACTGTGTGATGAGGGGTGCTGAGATTTTCTGATAACTCTGTCGTCAGATTCAGAACTCCATTTTCTATCCATCTGATTTCAAATGCTGATAAAAAAAAAATGAAGTCTGACAGTTCCCTTTTTCACAGTGTCTTTCCTCTGACAGTTTGACAGTGTGCAGTCCTCACGACTGAGGTGTCTGTCTGTCTTTCCTTCCGTCCGTCTGTCTGTCTGGCTCTGTATCTCTGTCCTTGATTAGCAATCACTGCAGCACAGCCCGGTCTGATTCCGAGTGGAAAGCCTTAATTCTCCCCACATGGCGCCGGGACATCCAGACCCTGGTGCAATTGCTCCCGGTAAACACGCAATCACTGCTTCTCGTTAACACTCAAAAAGTTTCCATATATCATCTTAAGGAAGAAAAAAAAATCGCTGCTTAATCCTCGCTTTGCTCCCTCGAGGTCCACTCTCTCTTAATGACACTGTTGTAGGCGCTCGACAGCAGATTTGTTTGTACACAAACAGTATAATGATGTTTGTGTTTATGGGGGGAAAAAAAGAAAGATGACAAATGGAAAGTAATCTAACCAGACAAGCTATGAATGTATTCCTTGGACGCAGAGCGGGCACGCTGCATTGTGCCAGGGATTCAAATTATGTTTTCCCAGTGAGGAAAAATCAGAAGAAGCAAAAAAAAAAAAAAGGGAGTGACATTTTTAATAGTGGCACGTCTGCTACTTGAGGTTGCCTTTCCGAGGGTTGTCTTTATCCAAACTGACATTTTAGCCCGGACGGACAAAGCAAAAAAAGAGCTGACGGGTTCGTCTCAGCTCGGTGTCAGACGAGCTGACTCTCAACGCTAAAATATACTCCAACACGCTCGTCACTTAACCGCTTACAAAGAGCAAATTGTGCAACAGACCTCTGGCCTCAACATATTTGAAATTGCAGAACTGTTCAAAATCAGATAAAGAGACACTTGACATATCTAAGAAATAAAACCTCCTTCAGGTTTAACATGATGGCGTATGGATAATAAACGCTGAAATGAAGTATTTCTCATCAATCAGTTTGGTCTCCTTCTGAGGACTCGTCTTCGGAGATTTTGTGACATTTTCACTGTGAATGCAAATGGCACGCGGCAAGCCTGTGATAGGATGACAACACGTACAGTAGAAGCTAATAAATCAAATCCAGGCAGCCGAGTGTGAAGATTGTTTACCTCGCTGCTCCTTAGAGGAAGATAAAAGGCACCTCAGAAAGCCGTTGCTACTTAGTATTTAAGGAGAATTTTTGGAGAGTATATTTTGAATATCAATTGAAGTGAAAATGTCAAGAATAAAAGAACAACACAATATCCTCCATCCTTGACATCCGCATTAAGATTTAACGTTCTGAATGATATAATCAAATTGGACGCTTTGTCAATTTTTGTCCACCAGTATAAAGTAACTTAATGCAGGCTTCAAGCTGTGAAGCAATAATTTATCCTCCCGGTAGGTTTAGTGTTCTTGGCTTTCCTCCGCAGATGGTTTTCTTGAAGGACCCCATGGTGAGTCTGTCTGCTTTGGAAATGTAAAGGTTCATCTTTTTCTGTATGATGGAGTTTCACTATTTGATAGAACAATTGTGGCTTCCTCTCTTATCTGAAGCTAATTCAAAAGCAGCTCTCCGCCGCCACGCTGCCTCCGCTCCGTCTCCCTCCTCCAGCTTCCCCAGCGTGCGCCTTGTGAAACTTTAATCGTCTCATATATTCGATACATTTCACAGCAAACTTGTCACGAGGTTATGCCGGTTTTCAAAAGACGTCTTCTCCTTTTCGCCTCAACCTCAATAAAGATTCAGTGATTTCAGAACCTTCCAGTCTGTTCATTACCGCTCTCCCTGACACAACAGTGATGTTCACATGGAGAGGTTTTCTTAACCCTCTGAGACCCACAATGGACCAGTTTTTGTCCTTTTTTAGAGGGGTACAGGGGGGTATTTAAGGGGAGACAGCAGGTCAACAGTAGATGTCACATAGAAGTGGTGTACATCATCTGGAAGCTGGAAACTGAAGATTAATTTGAGATGCAGCTCAGCACTGTGTGTCAAGTTGTTCTAGTCGTAAATCAGAAATAAACATGAATTAATTATCTAAAATAAATTGTAAAAGTATATAAGGGTTTAGAACATTATGATAGAAGTATATGATGGCCATTCCCATACTCTATTATGTCTCGTAAGTTGTTGCAGCAATTTTTGGATTGATACCATCTGTTACACAGATTTGGTGCTAAATGTAACCATTTTTTAGCACTCGTAAAAGGATAAATAATCCCTCCAAAATACAACATTAAGACACTAAGAACTTGAGGAACACCATAGAAAAGCCATGCTGTGATTTGGTTTCAAAAACTTTTGACATTTGAGGGTTTCTGCAAGAATTGCATTTTTTGGTGTTTAGATGAAACTGCTCAGAAACCCCTTTATTGTCAATTTACCTAGCTGTACATCCTCTGAATGCTCTAGGTCTCTAGTTTGTGGCTGTAAAGTTTCATGAGGCTGTGATTACCCTATAGGTCACCACAGGTACTTTTATACAGTGAGGTCAAATTAAAAGAAAATGCTCAATACAATGAAATGGCTACTATGGGGACTAACATCATCACACATAAATACAATTGGGTTCATTGGATCCACAAGAGTCTCAGCTTTACAGTGATACCTAATTTATGTAATTCCAAGACTGTTTAGGGACCCCAGTATGCAAAAATATTCAAACACACCATTTTAGAATAGCTTTACTCTCGCTCTAAAACTGAGCCCTGCTACGGCTTCTGAAAAACAGTAAAGGCAGGTCTTAGAGAGTTAATGCAGATTTTAAGGCCCAGCTAAAAATATAAAGCCTCGTAAAAGAATAAGAGCTAAACTACTGCTGTTGCACTACAGACACATCACACAGCCCAGCAACACGGTTACTGCAGTCGCCTTAAAAATGTTTCAAAGCTGACGAAATACATTGCATCGTAATCCGTTCGCCTCGTCACTGTCAGGAAAATGACACACGGGCCCCGATCTGGTTGGAAATCACTCAGAAGAGACATGGCTTTGTGTGTGTTTTTCTTTCTTTTTCTGATTGTGTCAGAGTGAGGCCATGACACCTGCTGTTCTCTGGATACCATGTTGTGTTGGCCACAGTGTGCGGTCTACTTCAATCCATTGGCGGGCCGACCTGGCTCAAATCAATGACCGAAAACACACAATGGGTGATTTGGTTTCAAGACGAGCTCTATCGATTGGTGCCGTCAGCGCTTGTACTTTTTGGAAATATCTTAAAATCAACTTTCAAAACTGTAATTTTCAAAAATATGACCAGAAATGGAGATGGAGTAACCACTTATTGTAAAAAAAAATAAAAACAAAAAATCGTTCAACTGGCTGGCAACTGTCATGGGATGCGTTTTGTGTGGAGACGTGCTCAGCAGAACAGCACGCTTTATTTGGCCTTGCCAGGGGGGGAAGCACTTTAATGGACTGCCAGCAGCAGGTATTATAGATTATAGGAGATCAAACAGCAGGAGGCATCGTAGCTGAAGCTGGAGTAACGCTCCTTGTTTTAATAAATAGAACTAAAGGTAAATATCAGATGTATCCATCATCGGCTTATGTGCTACTTTGTTTTCCCGGCTATGGTCTTTATGAAATGAATGAAATGTACAGCAGCTGCTAAGAAAATCGCCAATGTGAAGCGTAAAAGATAACTAATATTATAGCTCCTCATGACTGATTGAAGTACTCAAAATCACTGTTTATTACTGGTTTTGAGGCAGTAGGGGAGACCGGGGTTGGTTGGCGCACAGCTATTATCTGGTCCTTTGAAGGTCAAAGAAACAAAAATGGATCATCAAAATGTTTGTTTTCTTATCCTGCACTCACCTACTATGTTAACACATCTGAAAGTCACTAACTCAGGAGTGCCCACACTTTTTCAGCATGCGAGCTACTTATAAAATGACCAAGTCAAAATGATCTACCTACTATAAAAATGCAAAACATATATTTATTTATAAATATATTGAGTATTCTTTATATGTACAATATATGTTGGTGTACCTTGCATAACTGCATGAACCCATATTGTACAATATAACTCTGTACATTTTTTGTCATTACCTTACTCTGATGACTTGCACTGAATGGAATCAGCCAGGGATGCATAGTCCGGACAGTAGCTGCTGATAGCCAGCCTCAAGCACACTTCCAAATGATCATCAGTCAAGGTGGAACGGTATTTGGACTTAATAATCTTCATGTGGGAAAAGGCTGACTCGCATAAATAAGTGGAGCCGAATAATGCAGTCAAGGAGGTAGCACATTTCCTCATGATGAGGTACTTTTCCTCTGTGAGTAAGTTCCAGAACTGTCCATGGGCCCTGGACTTAAGCTGAATGTCAGCTTGTAGTGTCAAAATCTCATCCTCCACTCCAGATGAGTTCAGGTGAAACAGTGTTGCAATTTGTTGGCTGACGTCTATTTTAAAAAAAATAAATAAAATTTTTTTTTTTTTTTTTTTTTTTTAATGCCATGCGATCTACCCACACTACCTTTGCGATCGACCGGTAGATCGCGATCGACGTATTGGGCACCCCTGCACTAACTTATATGGTGACGGTAGCAGTATCAAAAGTTTAAAAAAAACGTGGTCTGTGGACTAAACATATGATAAAACCGTGTTAGATAGAGGTATTGGAAAGGTTTTACTTCTAGTTAATAGACACAGAAATCAGCTATATTTTGATACAAGATTTTAAACCATGTGATGAGTGATGGGTAGCTGGCTAACATCATTTTATCACAAAGTTGGGTCAAATGTTTGGTGGGCACATATCCATTAATGTAACTGTTACTGTATATTTTGTTGGGGTACATTTTAAAACTATTTATGAAAGATTAAAAACAATCTTTATATTGTTAGTTAATTATTATTATTTTTGAATGTCAATGGTAAAAGTAATTAGACATTGTTGACCTTGTCTGAATTAAATATTCAAATTGTTTCTTGACAACTACAGGGAACCTCTGAACCTCAAGATATGTGAATGAAAATGGGTTCTATGGGTACTCACGAGTCTCCCCTTTACAGACATGCCCACTTTATGATAACCACATGCAGTTTTGGGCAGGTCATAGTCAAGTCAGCACACTGACACACTGACAGCTGTTGTTGCCTGTTGGGCTGCAGTTTGCCATGTTATGATTTGAGCATATTTTTTATGCTGAATGCAGTACCTGTGAGGGTTTCTGGACAAGATGTAAGGGATAATGTACAGCGAGCTGGTCATTGTTGTGAAAGAAACTCCGACAGGGCGATGCTGCACCCCGACGCGGAGGGGTCTCTCATCGCCCTGAAGGGGTTTCTTTTACAACAATGACCCGCTAGCTGTACATTATCCCGCTTATTACACGGCTACTTACTTAAGAAATCAATAATTTGACACAAAAACGCTCCGCCAGAGTTCCACATCAGACCTGCGCCCATAGCAACGGTCTGCTATAAAGAAATAGCAGGCTGCAGAACACCGTGATTGCCCAATCAGAATCAAGTATTCAACACAGTCGTGTAATAATTGTCATTGTTTTGTGCTGGTAATTGATTTCCAATAATAAATATATGCATACATTTGCATAAAGCAGCATATTTGCCCATTCCCCTGTTGATAAGGGTATAAAAAACTTGACAAATCTCCCTTTAAGGTACATTTCGAACATGTAAAAAAAAAGTGTAATTAATTTGCGATTAATCGTGAACAATCATGCGATTAATCGCGATTAAATATTTTGATCAATTGACAGCCCTAATTTATTTACAGCCGAGACCTTAACCTTTCGCCAGACAAATACGGCAGAGGGAAAAGTGCGCCAACCAACCCCGGTCTCCCCTACTACTTTCTGCTCTGACCACACCAAATAAGCACGTCTGAAGGAAGTGATTTCAAAGAAAGAGGCTTATCAATGAGAAAACTAATATCTTCTTATGATCAGTACTACATAAAACTTACTACAAAATTCCCGCACTCTCTCTTTAAACAGATTATGCACCATAGTACTACAACTACCTGACCAGAATAACATTAGCCCAAAACTAACAAG
Organism: Sebastes fasciatus; assembly: GCF_043250625.1. Classification (NCBI taxonomy): domain Eukaryota; kingdom Metazoa; phylum Chordata; class Actinopteri; order Perciformes; family Sebastidae; genus Sebastes; species Sebastes fasciatus. Next base: position 10,150,010 of record NC_133812.1, read on the forward strand.
TTTTGTTCCCAACAACATTAAACTAATGAGATGGCTTCAGGCTAAAAGAATAGCTCATTCTGCTGCTGTCTTGAGACTGCTCTGTAGGTCAGAAACATCCAACAGAGAAATGGATGAATGGGATGTAAACAGACTGAATCAAAATACAACGCCTATAGGCAAAAGCTCCATACTAACAACAGTTATTAGTTTGTGGCATTCCTTTAGATCAATATGTAACTGTATATCATTTTATTTCAAGTACGGCTCCTGCGTTTGTGTTTAGTACGGATTGGTAAGAGCACTGCTGCTATTAAATATCAAGGGAGGATGGATTAAAAAACTCATATTGAAGGATTAGACCATGCAGGGAAATCCACATGTTCCAGTGGGCTATCTGTGGGAAGATACTTTCTGAGTAATAGTATGGGTTATCAGATACAAACTCCTTTGGCTTTGGCCCCGGTTTAAACCCTATAAAATCCTCACCAACACTAAATAACAGGCTGTAACATTAATGTGCAAACATTTAATTAACCCAGCAATGATCCTTGACAACGCCTTTTAAGAGCACACGCGTTTTGTTTGGATCTATATAGTGATCACAAGTAATCCTAATAACGGTGCTCCGTCTTTAAGTCAGGAGAAGATTTTAGTGATATTACTGGCAGAGATGACACAATTAGACAAGTGCTATTTCAAGGGGAGTACAAGCATTCGCAAGTCTTAATAAGGTGTGTGAAAGGTAGTGTTTTTAACAAGCAGGGTGAAAACACCACACCTAGATGGTGTAGGTTTATAGATGTTATAGTCAAAATCCTTTTTTAAGCAAAAAATACTGAGGGTGTAACCCGGGGTTTACGTTCAATCAGACACTTCCAAGTCTCTGTCTTCATGTCTCTGCACGCCTACAACTCCAGTACAATAGAGAAAAACAATCACATCATGGCGATATGTTGGTTTATTCACTGTAGATCTGTCTTGTTAATGACCATGCTGTCCGCTCTCATTCCCAGGGCATCGGCGTTAAAAACCGCCACACAAGGCACCCTCTAACGGCGGTAGGAGACGCAACGGGCTTTCCATTAACTACAACTCCTCCGAGGCAACAGTAAACGCTCAGGGAAAGTGCTGTGGTGATGTAGTTTACACACAAAGCTTTCATCTAGGAGACTGCTGTTTGTGTTCTGTGCGTTACGTTTCTCTTTCACTTTACAATCAGTTCGTTCTTGTCCCGTCAAGTCACATTTTCATTGTAAAATCTAGGCCTGGGACGATACACCTATCTCCAGATTCAATACTTTCACGATACTTGGGTGCTGACTCAATACAGTATGTATTGCGATTTAAAGTATTGCGATTTTTGTTAACTTCTTCAACACTAGACCATGGGAAAAAGTTTAAATCATACACTTCAAGGGACTTTTACTTTGGAAAATATCTAAATAAATACATTAAAATGTTTGATTTTCATTTTCGTCAGAGACGTCCTGAAGTCCAATATATCAGTTATTGTTAGGCATTATTTATTAATACATTTCCCTCACAAATTAGTGGTATTTTCTTTTCATTTCTAAGGGACATATACTGTTTTATACTTTTGCTAAATATAATCCATCAATCTTATTTCCATGTATGTATTTTGTATAGACAGTTCCTTTTGTTAACACCTTATTTCAAAAACTGGACATCGTTGGCTCTCCCGTCAGCTCCGTTCTCTTTATACATCCATGGTCAGCTCCATCGGGGCCGTTTGAATGCATCTAACATAAATGTCAGTATATGGGTGCTGTACAGTTGTAGCGTCGGCCGATTTGACGACAGAGATGACAGTGATGGCTGGCTTGACCGCACGTTACCGCAATATGATAACGTTTCCTGTCCATGACAGAGTTGGCATGCAGTTTTAGCCATCATGTCTAGCTCTGCTTTTCCTGGCAAGGAACACACCCAAAGTGTTTCCATACTCTACTGTATGTGTAGTGTTTATCACTTTGGATTTAAAATGTGAGGGTTCAAGTCGTATCCACGCAGACCCTCCGCCGTTTTCTGCTCTGTCGTTTTGGCTTGTTTGTTTTGGTTGACGGATACGGAACGGATATGACGTCACATTACTCAAACTACAACGATAAAAGCGGTAACTTCCCTCTATCTCCGTATAGACTCAAATGAAGCAAATATATCGATTCTGTTACTGAAAAATCTATTTCAAAATTGTCAAAAAAAAACGATACATAGGTGAATCGATTTTTTTTCCACCCCTAGTAAAAACGTAGTAATTTTAAGCCAAACTATGTTGTGTTTTCTTAAACCTAACTAAATGGTTTTGTTGCCTGAACCTAAACAAGTGTTTCTGTATAATTCACAACATTAAGTACGTGTTTACTGCGACCAAAAAGTGCCGCCGAGGGGTCTGACAAAGCATCAGTATGTGATGAGTTGGCATGAGAACGTGTTGGACCATGACCATGCTTGCTACAAAACTTGATTGAAAAGTACAGTATTGTTAATTTTTGTAAATCCCATAAGCTACGACAAAGCGACCACTTCATTTGAAAGACGTTTAATTATAACCTAGTAAATTGAGTGGAATTAATACTCTAGAAAATGGTGCTGTGGATCACAGTTTCACTTGGAAGAAATAGAATGGCACACAAAGTGAAACTGACATATAAAGGTTGTGTTTATCAGCGAGACACAGAAACAGTTGTGGTTATTAACAACATGGATTTAGCGTGTGCAGCGACTATACACCCGTGACAACCGCACAAAAATACATGAAAAAAAAATAATTAATGGCTCGGCAGGGGATAACAAAGTGGAAATTAACTATAGTCCATTGTTCCATGTGGTTAACTTTACATCAGGATGGACAATGCGACCAGATGGTACTTTTCAACTCTCAGCGTTTTGTCCTACACACACCCACACAGCTCTTTACTTGATCATTAAAGCTGAAGCAAACCACGGATTATTTATAGCAGGCCACAGAAAACACTAAAGTAACGCTAAAGCAATACACCTGTGTCCCGATTTATATTAAGGGGAATGATTACTCCATTTAAGGTTTCATTACACGGTAATATGTGCAGGGGGCATCACTTCCCCCCCCCCCCCCCACACACACACACACACACACACTCCTGTACATGTGTAGCTACTGGACTGCGTCCCCACTTGGGCCACTGGGTTTATAAAGAGAGAGTCTCCAAACAGTGGAGATCAATAACGGCCTGTCAGGTTTTTAGTGTAGCCATGGACAGAGCAGAGACACAGGGACCACGGAGAGAGAGCTGCATCCGTCCATCAGACTCTTTGTGACTCCCAACAGCTTTGATTGAAGATGACAGAAAAAGAGAGCGCAAGTGAGGACAGCAGACAGCAGGAAGACAGGAAGACAGGCTCCTATGGTACTGGCCGGCTCTTGAGGCCCAGACTCTGGGTATTTCCCTTTTTTAAAACGGCGCTGGTCTCTGTTGTCTAACCTTACAAAGAAAGGACTGTCAAAGGCGAGACAAAGTAGAGAGGTAATAAATCCGGGAATAAAGCTAACAGAGTGGCACCTAGGGATGGATCTGCATTATATCTGCTGCATATACGCACGCACGCATTCCCCGCATATACTGTACCTTTAAACAAAAGTGCACCCGCGTGCGAGGCGAGGCACCTAATTGCTCTGGCAGCCATTGAATGATGACAATGGCCACGGAGGGAGTTGGCGAGACTTTGTCGGGATGTATGTAATTATTCAGCCGCACAAAAGGAGGGGCCGACGCGGTGCCAGAGCAGATTTACTGTGTCTGTGGTCAGTGCATTCGGCAGGGTATCTAATGATGTGCACTTACGGGGCTAAATTACCAGAGCATTGTTTACCTCTGCTCCTAGAGTGCAGGCCCCACCGAGAGCGAGGAGAAGGTGGCTGAGGAGAAGAGGGGGAAAAGCCCACATGGATCTAGCTGGAGTTCAAATTAAAGCAAATGATCTGATAGTGAGGAGGAGTGTCGAGAGAAGATGAATGGTATCCATGGAAGCAGGAGGCAGGGGAGAGGCTGAAATGTCTAACTCTTTTTTTTTTTGGGTAAAGGCCCCTCTCTTCACACGCTGCTGACAGACAGCTAGCTAGCAAATCCCCGGGCGAGGGGGCGGAGAACACAAACTGTACGGCTCTTGACTCTAACACTCAGACATTTCCAAGCTGCACTTTTCTGTATAAAAAAGGTACACAAACATGATGACAAATTAGGAATACATAAGCCACACTCAAATATTGTACTATTCCTGTCTAATTAAAAGTGAACCTATCTTTGAAAAGGAGAAATGTTTTTTTTTTTATCAATGATATTACTCAGGGCTTATATAATGATGTGGTCCTTGTTTGTTTGTTTGCTTGTTAAGAAAAGCACCACCTCTAGCCATCACTTCTGACAGCCGCAGCCATTTGAGCCACTGTCAGAGGTCATTTACATAATGAAAGAAAGGAAATTACCAAGGAGGCAAAGGCAGGACAAGCCAGCCATTTGGCAGGGAGAGGAAATGAAGATGGAAGGAAAATGGTTTGGCAAGAGAGGGGCATTGGACAGAGAGAGTGCAGAGAGAGCAGCAGGACTGGAGTGAGGGATAAGGGGGAGAGAGAGAGAGAGAGAGAGAGAGAGAGAGCGGAGGGGCTTGAAGAGCTGAGACAGTTGAACCATGAAGACGGGCATGCCAGTGAGTTGGACAGTGCAGAAACATTTGGAGAAAGTGAGAGATGAGAACTGGAAGACAGAGAGAGAGAGAGAGAAAAGAGAGAGAGGGGGAAACTGGAAAGCTTCAAAAGTAAAAGGAAAGTTGGAGATTATGTCCAGTTGGGGAGTCTTCACAGATTAAAAAGTTGACACACGATGAGACAAAGACCAGAAAGAAACTTGACAGAGCGCTGAGGAGGACGAGTCAGAGGGAAGCAGGTGTTGCGGCATCCATTTGGACGAGCCTCTTACCTTGGCAGATGCGGAAGCCACTGATCCCGCTGCCGTGATGCCTCGCTTGATCGCAATGTCGCCACTCGACGTTGTCACGGCAACTGTAACCGGGGTGGGGAGGAGGGAGGGGATGACTGGGAGGGGAAGCAGCCCCGGACGGTTGTTGCCATTGACGACGGCGGAGGCACAGCTATGATTGGCTCCTCCATTGTGGAGGCCAGAAGGACGGATGTCTCTCCGCTCCCAGGGTCCCCGGTAGTCCCTCTCGAAGCGGTGGTGGTGGCGTGACATCACTTCCTCTTCCTCTCAGAGGGAACAACAGGGGCAGGCCTGCAGGGAAAACAGAAAGAGAAGAAGGTAAAGGTGAGGTGTTTCATTAAATGTATGCAAATGGTGAGGGAAGAGACACAAAGGCAGGGTTTCAGAGATATAAAAAGACCGGGGGGCGGCGAAGAAAGAGCGAGACACCGAGTGAATTGAAGAGAGAACATGTTGACATGAAGGTGTAAATGCTCACAGCATCTGCTCCCAATGCACCTGACTGACATGAACACACTGCGGCTCATTTGTTGCCTCTAATTTCTATTCTCCCAGTCATTAACGAGGGCTGCGACAAGAGGGAGAGAAATGAGCGCTGCTAAGCAGGTCTATAAAAAACACCATCAGTGCCAACGCCATAAGGAGCTAAATTTGTTACGTGAGGCACCGAGGCTCGACAACGAGAGGTTAAAGCAACACGGCCGAGCGCAAACAGGTACGCGCTCTGTCGAGTCGCGCCGAGGACGGGCGCAGCAGTATCATGACCTTGCGGTCAAAACCCATTCATCGGAATAGATAAATACCCCCACAATTACAGCTCATCTCACACATCTAATGGCTGGTTAATTCAATCAGATTGCCCTTGAAGTGCATTTGAGGGTTCTCCCCCCTTTTCAAGCACAGCGGGGCTGCGATAGGCTAAGAGGCGACAGGGAGCTGGAATTACATCAGTATGGGGCATGGCGCTATTGTGTGTAGCATGAGCGGCGTATCACTCTATATATCATATCATAAATCAAAGCGGCGCAGGATCTGAGAAGTGAAATCCATCACTGGGGGGGTTTGCAGGCGCATTGTACTCCTCCTCACCAAAGGCGCGTTATGCTTCCCGAGCCCTTGATAACAGATGAAATAAATAAATAACAACCTCAAAAACCAGGTTCAGCAAGCCCCATGCAAAATCCCCTGGTTTGTAAGGAGAGAATGACAGCGGATGATAGGTCTTTATTCTTCACGCTGGGGTCTGTCACGCTGCTTCTAGCCTCACAGAGGAGCGAACGCCTTGAAATGCCAGCCTCTCTCTCTCTCTCTGTGTGTGCGTGTACAAAAGCAGTACATACTACAAGTGTGCATGCACATACTGTTTTGGAAGGATGTAATGAGAACACACAAAACTCCCAGTGTACTGTGTGAGCAGTAGTAGTAGTAGTAAGTGTTTGAGCAAGGCTGTTTGGAAATGAAAGGTTCTTTCCAAAGCTTTGATGCGAGTGATACACGATGCAGCCTGTGGTGGGAGCACCGGCCCTTCTGTATCTTTAGCTGCTGCGACCATCCATTAATTTACCCGCTAAAACACTCACTCTTTCTTCCTTTATGTCCGTATCTGTTGTGCTCCCTTTCGTTCTTTCTCATCATCCATTTTATTCCCACTCTCTCCATTATTTATTTCTCTCTCACACAAGGTCCAGCGAGCTGATACGCGGCGATAGAGCTTCTAAAAGCTGTGGGGGCAACACTCTCGCGCTCTCTTTCTCGCTCGCTCTGCAATAACCTTTCTCCCTTTTCTGCGGTAACCCCTTTTAACAGCCTCAACATTTCCAATAGAAACAAGCTTGCATTATCTCTAAAAATGTTTGAGACAGACAGAGAGAGTAACAAGGTGCTGGTCCGGTGGAACAATGGCAGAGTTAGTGCCAGGTAATATTCTCTTATCACCCGAGCTCCACACCACGGCTGAGAAATAAGAGGGCAAGCGGGAAGAAAATTCCTCCACATAAAAACAGGACGAAGAAGAAAGAAAGAAAAAATAAGAAAGGGACATTATCTCCACAATAGTCAGAATTGGGGGCATGGTGCATTTGCACTCACGATTCTGTGCAATTTATTTTTTCCAATCCTTTTCAGATGTGAAGTGAAGTGGGTACATGCCGTTGTGCGTCCAGTGAGCTTGCCATGTCTAGACAGTTTTGTGATTTACCGCAAACTCACTCGACTAGTTTGTTTTGTCTCGCACTGGAGAACAAATCCATTAGTTTGTGCAGACAAGGCATTAGACTAAGTTTGAAAGAGCCCACACAAGAGAGCTTTGTGGGATAACCTTCAGTAAGGCTGCAGATGGAAAACAAGTGGAAAGTAAAGTCCATTGCACTAGAATTGTTTTAAATAAGCGGCATCGTGGTGGCTTAGTGGTCTACGGCAGTGTTTCTTTTAAATATGACAAACCATCGTGACCCAATTCATAATAGGCCTCAACTATAAATCGTGAGAAGAGCGAATTTTTGCTAAATGAACATTCCTGACCATTTGTACTGCCATTTCCGCATCACCTTATTTTATCTTGAATAGGTAAACCAGCAATTTCGAAGAGATACGTTTGACCAATCACAACTTTGTTTTATGTATGTGTTATTGAAAACATATACACACGTTAAATACTTTATAAATGAGACCAAATAAATGAATTTAGGCGGAGTTAACAGGCTATCACATTCTTTTCATTTCCTCTCATCAGTTAAACAACATTTACGCGGAGTTAAAGGTGCATTGTGTAGATATCTGGCGGTATCTAGTGGTGAGGTTGCAGATTGCAACCAACTGAAGCCTCTCCTGTGTGCCAAGCGTGTAGAAGAACAACGGTGGCCGACGCGAAAACATGAATGGACCTCTCTAGAGCCAGTTGATGTAAGAGTAGTGTAGGTCATTTGGAGCAGAGTCAGTGGAATTTTCAGCATGCATGTGTAAAAAGGTTTAGGAGCAATGTGGTGCCGGTAAGATAGTAGAAAAGTCTGCAAATTTTGGATCGAATTGACATCCTGTTGCAACATCATATTTATACAGTTGGAATAGAGCATCGTGTCAGTAATGGTGTAAGATGGACCATAATCACCTGCCATGATGTTGGGATCTAAATCTTCAAATGAACTCCCATTCAATGTTTAAAGGTGCTGAATTCAACATTCAGACAATTAATATAGCAGCAAACAACTATAGAGGAGTAATGTCTACCTGAGCAGAGAATGAAGTCACTCTACCGCTGTATGTTGTAATCAGAGCTTGTCCTCGCTTTGTTGACATAGCCGGGCTGGCCGTGCGCGCCTTTTAGTGCATGATTGTGCATGTGAGATGCTTCACTGGCTAGCACACGACCGCCGCTCTGCACTGCCCTCATCACAGAGCTGCATTTTTGCCATTGTTTCCAATGTTAGCACCGTTAGCTGTGAGCTGCCGGCTCAGCTGTCGCCATGTTGAGAGCTGTGTGGAGTCAATAGAAATGCTCCCAATCTTGCATTTAGCACCTTTAAGGTAGAAAATTACCTATACAACGTTCCATTTCCGACCCAGACATCATACATCCTACCTCTTCCTTTGATACTCAGTGTAAATGTGGGTTGTTTGAAGCAGTATATACAGACGACAAATGTTGTTGTTTTTCTGAAGAGGAGCATTTCACATTACCATTCTTCACTCTCACTCACTTACCCAAGTGGCATTTCCAGAATCTTGGCACTACACTTCAATATGTGCACAATCCTCTGAGTGAATTCCTGTCATCCCGGCACTATGCATGTCAGTATGTACTGTGTAACCGGAGGCTGGCAACTGATCCCCGCGGAACGCAAGTCACTGAGACAAATCCCACTACATTTATGGTCCTTGGTGAACACGAGGATTTAAGCTACTAATTACAGACACTTAAATTCCTTTCGCAACTGCGTTTCTGCAACTCCTTTAAAGTCTGTGTGTGTGTGTGTGAAAGCTTGCATCACCTTGAGGCTGAGAGTGTGTGTTTGTGAGTAGTACGAGGAGGCGATAAAAATAAATTTCGCTCTCAGAGGTGCCTGTGGAAACCAACACCCAACACACCTGTGGACTCTGCCAGACCAGATAAACACTTAAATACATCACATCTACAATGACACTTTGCTCTGCGCTGCACTGCTCTAGGGAGAGGGTGCCAATAAAGATTTGCCCATTTTCTTTCACATCCAATGCAGTCACTGTCAGCCGCAGACAAAACCACGGCCCTCCAGAGGAGACACGATAACCTTTGCTGGGAGGCTCGCGTACTAAGCCAACCCTTTTTAAGTGCTTGTTCAATATCATAAGAAACTAATGACAGCATTCCAGTCATACCCTACAGCAATTAATGAGGCTCTTCAGCTCCTGCAATCCTATCAGCATGTTAATAATCTTACCTGAAGGTATCAAACTTTCCCACGCCAAATGCTATTTTCTGTCTCTGCCTCCTACTTAAAAATAGCAGCTGAAGACTGAGAATCATTTTTGCAGAGTGATGGCAATCTAAACAAATGATTAAAATCTCTAATCCTCTGGAAAGCGCAAATAGTAACAAACAGGCTCTGGTTTCAAGCCGGAACAGGAGAGCCGAAGAAGAAAGTGAGAAATACCGTGTCAGCAATCAAACCTAATGAGCTGACTGACTTGGCTGACTGGCATATCCATTGTGTTGTCACTCACGTCATGAGTTAAAAGAAGCAGTCAGCTGCAGAGGAGGCAGCGTGTGTGTGCGTGTGTATATGTGTGTGTGTGTGTGTGTGTGTGTGTGTGTTGGACGCTGGGACTTTTCTAGCACTGCTGCTGCGTCAGAATCGAAATTGCATCCAGCATACGATGTTCTTCCAAATGCATGTGCAACTGAGACAGAAAAGTGAGATGGCGTGGGTGTGCACATACGTAAGAAAGAGAGTAAAAGAAGACAAGTGTGTGTGTGTGTGTGTGTGTGTGTTTATGTGTGGGCATACGCCAATGTCCGCATGTGTGCAAAGGCCTATCATCATCATGACCTCGCTGCTGTCACCATGGGGATGCCGTGCACGCTCCTATATGCTCCTATGCGAGTTGTAAGCCCACACAGCGCACATCAGGACTCTTCAATAACTTCATTTCCACAGCGACGAGTGACGGAGTGATTAGCCAAAATAAAAAGTTGTCTAGCAGGTGGGAACGCGAGACAAACGCACCCCTAAAAGAACAGCATCTGTCACTCCGAGGCAGCACGCAGCGTGTCGGGGCGCGTGTGTGACAGAGCTGCGTTAACAAAGCCATGTGGGAATACGCGGGGAGCCGCAGATAGACGTGAGGAAAGAGGGAGGGGAACAGATGGACAGAGCGCGGCAGCGACGGGGAGACGGCGAGCCAGTAGTGTGAGCGAGCGAGTTCAGCAAATGAGATATAACAGCAGTATGAATGTGTGTGTGGTGTGTGCAGCCTGAAATAGAAAGGAAGGGTGTTAAAGGATGCGATCAGGGTGGGGTGGGGTGTGTGTCATACTTCTGTTCTAGGGTGTGATGTTTGCTTTTGCTGGCACATTCTGCTCTGCTTTTAATACCCCCGGCTAGTCCACCACGCTACAGAATACTCCCCAAGAGGAAAGGCTCCATTTCCAATCTGTAGCAGTAGTGTTTACTTCTATTGACCCAGCCCGGCTTTCACCACACTCACACACATAAAGAGCCACCTGCTACACTCTTCTGTGCTAATGATCAATTCGTCCATCAGCAAGTCTGGATGGATGGTACAAATGAGGCCCGGGGACAGTAGGTGCACCGGAACTTTACGAGGAGGGACAAGATATGGCTGTAAACGAGCGGCGCACACACACACTAACCGTCACAGGTGCACGTCACATACACACCAATCCAATCGCAGACCAGTAAATGTGCTGACAGTTCCTCCAGGACAACAAAGGTATTCATCCTGATATTTAAATAATGGGAGAGACGGTTGGTACAGGAATAGCCTGGAGCAACGCGAGCCAGAGTCTCTGGCTTTTTAAATTCTCCTCCTCGGCTCGAGTCCGTACCGCCTAAGACACGCCACATGATGAAGATGCAGTCTCAATTTGGATGGTGCAGCGTTCACGCCTTTGCATACACGCACATGTGCACCTGCACAAACAAACAATACAGGTGCCATTAATTAAGCAAATGTACTGGCAAACTAAAACATCGTAATTTGCACGATGCGGAGTTCTGCATTTGGAGAATTTTTATTTTCCAGCATCTTTATATTGATTGATGAAGCAAACTTGATCTGCCAGAAAACAGCCAGGGCTTCCTGGGTATTTTTAGCGTTCCCTCATCAGGACGTGATACAGGAGAAACCTAATTGATGTTCCAGAAGACGGGGGGGGGGGGGGGAACACAAGAATAACAGAGCGGAAGCTAGAGGAAAGGCAAACACAGGAAAAGGAGAGAAAAAAAAGAGTTTTGTGTCTATCTCATGAGCTCAGACACGGTTTATGTGCATGTGTGGAGGCGAGGTGTGAGGGTTTGCTGAGAGGAGGAGGAAAAGGCCATCTTCAGGGATGAGAAGCGGAGATGAATGCGACTACCTGCTGGCATGGAAACCAACGGGCCCATTGTTGGGATTGATTCTTAGCATTAGCTGGTCCAATTAATCCCAGCGGTTTGAGGGGAATTAGTACTTTGCTACAATTCGTACACCTCATTAGTGGTGTGAGTGTTATCTGGAGACGCTGCGCAGTCAGCGGTGTATCATAAAAACATAGGACGTCTCAAAACAAAGCCCACCAGCTCAGGCACCATCCGGACCATAAATAGCTTCCATTTTAGCAGATGATTAGAGGCACGTAGGCTGGTTTTACTTAGCTACAGGACAACCGGGGAAGCATTTGACACTCAAATAAACCCGAACCACGGGGGTAGTCACCTCATTCTGAGCAGATTCCAGCACTAATCTGAATCCGGCGCCTCGCATTTCCTTATCTCATCAGCCTATTAGGATTTCCACAGGAGGTTTTCGGAGGAGATGATAGTGAGAGATGGCACCTTGTGCATTAATCTGACACATTGATGGATGAAACACTGGTGGGTGACATGCACACACTGCCTCATTTTGCCAGAGACAGACACTTCCTGATCATCTTCTCTTTGATAAAGCATGCAAGCAAAGGCCAAATCATTCAAAGCGGATAAAAAGGGGATACGGTGTATTAGGTAGACAGAGAGAAAAAGAAATATAAAGAAGATGAGGCCAAGGGTTATTTTATTTTAGGATTAAGAAATATTGCATATACCTGCACCGCTGACAGCAAACTTCCCCCTCTTTTAGCACCGCAATAATGAGTCAAACTTAGCAGCATGTGCATGCGTGCGTACTCCATGTGTGTTTTTGTGGGGGATACAACGTGATGCAAGGGTTTCCAATCTGCTTGTTTACTGTAGTTTGAACACACGGGCTCCGTTTTTTTACTTCTGCATAATGGAAACAGCATGGGCCGAGCAGCATTTTTCCTGTCCAAAAAACTCTCACTGGCGCCCGTCCAGACAGGAATGACCGCGGCGTTATGAAATATTGCAATAACCGAGTTAGTAACACCCCGCCAGTGTTTGGATGTCAGTATCCCAGGCATGTGATTAGCCTGAGGAACAGAGAGGCGCCGCTACCTCCGCCACACCGCAGCACGCTGCTGCTCAGTTAATTAAAACACAGACTTTCAACAAAACGCCACATTATCACAACGGCAAGACACAAAGCTGGAGAAAAACCCTGGGGCTGGTGAGCACGCTTTTCCCCATCCAGCCTTTTCTGCAGGCTTTTTTTTTTTTCTACGCGGTGTGGGAGCGGCAGATTTCCACACGCCAATCATGCAGTGTGTTTATGCATGTGTGTATATATATATATGCGTGCGCGTGTGTATTCTCTGTGGCCCATGGCAGCTGTCGCCTTTTCTCTCCCCGCTGCATCCTTTTTGCGAGTTTCTCTGTTCTCCAAATAAAAACCAACAACGGCATCAAAACAAACAGCTCTCATTGCTGTGTCACACACACACACACACACACACACACACACACACACACACACACACACACAGGGGCAGTGAGGACAAAAAACCTGACATGTTCTATGGGCTGCTGCGTTATTGCAACTACTGGGATACACGTGTGTTAATATATCAATATGTATGTGTGTGTGTGTAGTTGAGCTCCAGTAGCGGGACACGAGGCAAGTGCAAGAATAGTGACTTAATTATCTAAATGGCTGCTGTGGAGATTACTGAGGGCAGTGAGCATCCATCTCTTTCAAGCTGGAGGAGAGATCAAGAGATATATACATCAATAACAGAGACAGGGCAGCAATGAGAGAGTGAAAAAGAGACGGAGAGAATTAAACGAGAGCAAGAGACGGGGAGACAATGCGGAGGAGAGAGCGAGAGGAGCGGATACAGTGACAGTGATTTACAACGGAGAAGTTTGCGAGCCCGCTGGCCCTCGCTACAAAAAGCTGCCGTGGCATGTGGTTGCATCCTCGGCTACAGAGAGTCTGCCGGCAGCAGGGATCATGACATCCCCTCTGTCGCCATGGAGATGCCCCGCGCGTCTTCGATTTTTCCTCTTCCCTGTTATTACCATAGAGATGCTCCGGGGCTGGATTGTATCTTGACCTCCCCACTCCCCCCTCGCCCCTCGAAGCAACAAAGCCTCTACATTTAGGTCTATCCCTCCCTTACAAGAGCGCGCCGTTTTTGACTTTAGCGCGGCCGAGCGGTTACAGAGGTCGTCCGCGGGACTGGAGGGCCTGTGGTTTGATCCCCTTGTGTGCACGTAGCGCTCCAACAGCCCTTGAGCAGGATATTTAACCCCTACCTGCTCTGGAGGGCCAAGTCCTGCTGGTTGACCCTGCACCTCAAACAACAGGGCAGGAGGTGAATTCCCATCTAGAGGGTGAATAAAGTATACCGTATGAAATTAGATTCATACTGCAAAGCATTCATGTGAAGCACCGTGCAATATTCTAGCACTAAAAGACGATTTACCAAAGAACCAGTACCACCCGGGACTTATTAAATGCCTTCATTAAATGCTCTTGTTAAGTCTACGTTTTAGAGGAAATGAGTAGGAAATGACAGCTCATACAGCCAACGTTTTTCCCTTGTTAGAACTTTTAAGCTGTGTTTCCTGACAGCAGGGACAGTGGTAAAGAAAGTGTGCTCATGACTGGAAAACGCACTGGTTTGAATCCCCCCAGACTGTCGGAGGAAACGGAGAGTGAAGAAAAAACACTCTCTGCCTTCAACAACCACTGCCAATGCACCACTGAACAAGATGTACTGTACTGCAACTCATACTTGGTTGTCCCTCTTATCTTGGCCCCATCCAAGGTCAAGGCCAGCTGGTGATTTAGTGCTTTGCTGGAGAACACCTCAGCAGTGTGAATATCTGCCAGTATGGGAATAGAACCCAGGTCCTCCGGGTGAGGGATAATCTGCCCGTAACCAGCCTTTACTCTCCCCGAGTGACACCCGCCTCGACAACAGTAACAGCCTGGTTGTACCATCCGGCTCCCTCATGAGAACATTTATTTAGAAGAAAAGTAAACATTACGTCTGAAAAGCAACATCAAATAAAAATGAATGGCTGGTAACAGATGGACAGACTAACACCTGTAGAATGCCATTTCAAAGACAATAACGCTGATTTATTACCCAATTATACACAAATTAATTTGATTCGAGGTATTTTAGGCATTGACTGAGTTCTTATGTTTTCCCCCTGAGTGATGGCACTCACTTCACTTCAAATAAATACAAAAAAAAAAGAAGTGGAAAAATAATAATTTGAAAACATGCCGAGGAATAGTGTTCAGAGACACTTTTAGATTAAGTGAGTTGTGTTGTGTACTCTGCTGGATAAACAGGGCCCTTTTATAGATTTAAGTCAAAATGGCACACTACAAGGAAATATCTAATAAATCAAAGACCGATGTTTCCCTCTCAGAGAGTTTATTACATTAAAGCTAAAGCAAAACAAGAGTTCAGATGTGCCGCGCACCAAATTCCCAACTCAGTCAGCTCCAATACTTTCTATCATGCTTAATGACAGAGCCTCCAGTTAGACGGTCTTTACTGCCAAGTTCGCTGCATCTATTCACTGTTTGTTGTTTTCCAGCACAGACACACAAGTGTAAGTGCACACACATGCATGCATTTATGGAGTACACACACAAAAAATTCCCTCACACAACAAACACTACTGCTAACTCAGGTACACCCAGGACAGCTCGCTCTCCCTGATTAAGCCAGGCCATCTGGTTGAGTCCCCCGTCACCGCTGACGGCTGCTGCGTGTCCAGGCCCTAAAACCCCCCAGTGTGATCCAACGGCATATTAATCTCCTCAAATATCAACCTTTTCAAAAGGGCAGACGCCACGGTAACCTCAGTGCAGTTGTTCTGGGTAACATCGTCTCGCTCTCTCAAATACACGATTCTGTCACTACCGCCTTATATGACACGGACGGAGAAGGAGGGACGGGTGTGTTTTTCCTTTCTCCTCCCATCCCTCTCTCTCTCTCTACTTATCTCATGTCTCTGGGTGCTTTCTCTAAAAGCCATTCTCTGTCTCTGTCCGTCGTTTCATATCTGTATGAACACAGTGGCCTTTCAGAGCGCACAGTGAGTGGCGCTGCAGCCCGGGCTGGCCCAGAGGAGCGGTTGGAGCGGTATAGATTAATGGCCCAGGAGACAGCCTAGGCAAGTGGAATGAACAAATAGAGAGGCCACTGAAATGACCGAAAAGAGAAAAAAAGGGGAAAGCGAGGTAATGATAAGGAGAATGAGGCGTACACTAAATTGTAGGAGAGGTACCGAGTGGGGGAATGTGTTCTGTCACAGTATAGTTTTATACCCCCGACACACTGACGGAGTGAATTAAATCTGAATGGGTCGATGTGCGTCATTCAACATGGATTTGCAGCCCTCCTCCCACCTAGGTGGGATGAAGGTCGGACACAGCCCAGATTTAGGGAACAGCGGTCTCTATTAGGGATGGAAAATGTATTTAATGCTACCGTGGTTAAAATGGCATTTATGGACATTTACTTTCTACTCGGCTAGAAAAAATATGTGACATGAAATGAAAAAACACGAGCAGTAGATCCCTAGTGAGCAGGTAAGAAAGAAGCTTATTTGGTACTTATTTGATGTAATGTAATTCTGATTGGCAGTGACGTGAATGCAGCTACAGTCGCTGACTTGACTGTGACAATCAGTGACAGCAGTCCCGTATGGATGGGGTCAAATGCGACCAGAGCTGCAACAGTTCATCGATTAGTCAATGGGCAGAAAGTTAATTGATTTTGATAAGCAATTAATCACCAAAGTCATTTATTAAGCAACAAAACTAATGGTCTACAGCCATGCTAGCAGCTCTGTGAAGCTGTACTAGCCACAGCCCGTTATAAAACAGTCACTATATCATGACAGTAGTACATGAAACAGAGGCACATGTTTTTTTTTCCAGGTTACCTGTGTCCTCCGGTGTACCTAACGGCATCTGCAGGATTTTACAGACCGGAGGAAAACAAGCAGTAAATTCTGATCTGGAATCTGCTTTCCAACTTCCGCCTATGAGAGCCGGCTGTCAATCACTCGCAAACTCCGACTAAACGGTCAAACCAGGCAGCGCTGATGAAATATGAATCAATATTATGTTACTGTAATGCCTATTTCTCGCCTCAAATGTTTTCAGAATCATCTTGTAGTGCACGGTTTAGCTGTAAAATGAGAAGGTTTGTGACCCGGCAGCCATGATGAGACCTCTTGAAGGAATGCCAAGCACCGGTCACATGACCGGAGCACAGCCAATAGGAATGCTCTCCCTCTGAAATGACCTGTGATTGGTCAAAGTCTCCTGTCACGGGCTAAACAATTTTTAAAGCTTGAAAACAGAGCCATGAGGAGGTGCAGAAGTCTAGTTCTCTCTCAGAACACTTGAATTACAATATGCTGAAAGGTTTTTATGGAATTTTTTGCCCAATGATGCCAAAAACATACTGCCTACTGCCACTTTAAGGCTGATAAGAATGTCATTAGCTTTGCCAATATTTGGTCATAAACCAAATGTTTGCTTTCTTCAGCATGCTAACATGCAATAATAAATAAAACAATAACAAAGCTAACATGTTAAAGTTTAGTAGGTGCTAAATTGGAAATTCAGAGCATTAATATAGCAGCAAACAAATATTTGCAATGTAAAGATATAGTGGATTAATGTCTACCTGAGCAGAGAATGAAGTCGCTCTCCCTCTGTGTGTGCTGTAATCTGAGCTTCTCTGAGCTTTGTTAGCCAGGCTAGACACTCGTCCATTTCAGTACATGTGCATCTCTCTGTTGTGCCCCACTGGCTAGCTAATGGCCGCCGCTCTGCACTTTGCTCATACAGCGGTTATTGCCGATAACATCGTACCAACCCACAGCGCCGTCATGGAGGCATAGCACCCATCTTCCTGTTCCCCCCCAGGTACGGTGACCAGACGTCCCGGTTTGTCCGGGACTGTCCAGGTTTCAAGCTGACGTGTCCTGAGTCTCGACACATATCTGTAAAACACTCAAATGTCCCGGTTTCCAACAGTCACTAACAAATTGTCCCGGTTTTCGCCACAATTAAAATAATCATCAAACGTTTCGTTTTGATTAATTATTCTACACAGTTCCTTCTGCGCATCAACAGGCATTTCGCTCCGCTTATAACTCCCTCAGGACTGTCCGTTCCTGTCAGTCTTTCACCCGGTGTCTCCATCCAGGACAAAATGTCATCTGAGCTCCACAGTTTTAATTATAATAGCCTGAGACAAAAAACAAGTTGAAATATAATGTACGTAGGCCCAGACAACAGTAAATTTCCTCTGAAGGAAACTCTCTACAGGACTCCCAAACTGTCAGTGCGTTATGAGGGGGACAATGTCAGTGCGTCATCAGGGGGACAATGTCAGTGCGTCATCAGGGGGACAATGCCAGTGCGTCATGAGGGGGACAGCTCTGTGATTAAAGGGAGTGAAAGTAGTGAATGTGATAAATCATGATTGTCACAGCCTCTAATGCACCCCCATATAATAATGACTTCTTTCTGATCCCACTCCGTGCTCAAATGCGCCACAGGTGCGCCAAGTTAGCCATCCTGATGAAAACGCCTATGTTGCGTGCATATTAGTGCATACTCGTGCACGTGTGAATGCGCATGCACGAACGTGCGGTACACTTAAGGGTCCCGGTTTGGGGGTTTGAAAATATAGTCACCCTACCCCCAGGTTAATACTGTTACCTCTGTCAGCACTGTTGCCATTGTTTGCAATGCTAGCTGTGTTAGCTGCTAGGTGCCGGCTCAGCCGTCTCCATGTTGAGATCTGTGTAGAGGAAATAGATATCCTCTGAACTCTAAAATTGAGCACCTTTAACTGTTTTTTTGTTGTTATACATTTTATAGAGTAAATAATCAATTGAATGGCGCCATCAACTGATAGTGAAATAATCATTAGCTGCAGGCCTAAACATGAGTTCAATATTGTGTAGAGTACATCGTACGCGGTTCTACAGTATAACAGGGGTATTGGAGGGTGCATGTGTAGTCTTATTTATGAATCTCGAAAAATAATGTGTGACAAGACAACTGAACAATTCTGAATATGCCACAAACCTGAAGTGCCTGCATTTATTTTTGCTTGTGAATATTTCAATGAATGAATTGTGTTACAGCTAAAATAGGGATATTTTTTTCCCTTTCTTTCTTGCCCTCTCTTATTTCCTCTCTCCTGCTCCATCCCTCCCTCCCTGCCTTACCCATGTCTCAGCTGTACTCTCACACACAATCAGCCACATGAGTCCGTGGCAAACATAGAAGAGAGAGAGAGAGAGAGAGAGAGAGAGAGACGGAGAGAGAGAGAGAGAAACGGGGGAGTGGTGGAGGTTGTTGGGCAACATCAGAGATAGCGGAAGTGAAGTGAGAGATAAAAGGAAGAGAGAAAGGAGAGGAGGAGAAGCGAGAGGAGGAAAGGCAATGACAGAGGGGGAAAATGAGAAAGCCCAGGGAGATGGAGAAAAGGTGACGGTGACACACACACACACGTTCTTTAATCAATAAGGTGGGAATGTGGACACATGGTAAATCACTTTCCTGGCAATAACAGAGAGCAGCCACTATCCCTCTTTTTAATATGTTGCCAGAGTGTCAGAGGGTGATACGCAGCAATATATAGCGTGGAAGAAGGGTGAGAGAGAAGGCAGAAAGTGGGGGAGTCATAGGTGTGTGTGTGTGTGTATTGGGGGAGCTGTGATGTATAGGCCTGGACAGTCGGTCTGCACTCAGATAAAAACAGGTGAATCATGATAGGCTGGCTTAAGTTCTCTCTCTCTCTCTCTCTCTCTCTCTCTCTCTCTCTCTCTCTCTCTCTCTCTCTCTCTTCTCTCTCTCTCTCTCTCTCTCTTCTCTCTCTATCCTTCTCTCCTCCTCTCTCTCTCTCACTCTCTCTCTCTCTCTCTCTCTCTCTCTCTCTCTCTCTCTCTCTCTCTCTCTCTCTCTCTCTCTTCTCTCTCTCTCTCTCTCTCTCTCTCTCTCTCTCTCTCTCTCTCTCTCTTCTCTCTCTCTCTCTCGTCCTTTCTCATGAGCTCTCAATGCATCAAAACCTGCCCCTCCTCAGAACAAGAATCCACTATATATGATGAAAAAGATTTCATATACAGGGGTAAAAAACTATCCCTCTCCTCTTCTGGTCACATCGATTTAGAGGGGATATTGAAGGCCGGGCAACTCTTCCACCTCGGCGTCACGAATCTGTCCGTCTGTCACCGTCCAGAGAGCCACCAGATTACACAGTGCCCCGGCAGGTTGACCTTCACTTAACTATCTGACCGCGGGCCACATCATCCTCCATGTCTTTTATTGACTTGATTCCATCTCGCTCAATCTCATCTTCGCTCGCCGTGTTTGGGACCAGTCGGCAAATGTTGTTACCGTAAACGAGAGCGGCTTCTCAATTGACTTGGGTCCCCTTTAAAGTGGTGCTAAATAAGTAATGGGGCGTCTCATCTGCTTTGGCTAGCCAGTCGCTGGATGGGTTACAGTAAAGGGAGATTAATGGATGGGCAAATGGAGATAAATGTATGAGCTAAATGGAAGTGCCCGACTGGCCTGTGATGAGACCCCGGTGACATATAGCGTCAATGCAGTACTGGACAACTGTCAAAGTCGAGGTCGATTCTAGGTAGGCTGCTAGACTTATCATCCTTTTACTACATCATAGACTCATTTTAACACTTGGCAGATGTCAAGATGTCAGCTAAATCTAAGTGTAATGACCGTCTGGAGAAACAGAAAGAATGGCCTGTTACCGTAGGTAGCTCAAATGTAGAGTCTGAAATTCAACACCCAAGACTTGGCTTCAGTTACATCATGGTCAGCATAAACTGATGAGAAAGGCTGGATGTGTTACTAACTTGCAGGCTAAACTTAGCTATCCCCAACGCAACAGTAACACATCTCCCTCTTTGGATTACATTGGTCTAAGCTTTACATTAATAATCTCTTCAAAACTGCATCACCATCGCTTTTAGCAGTCAGAAATCCTAAGAAAAGAGGAGCTGAGATTATTATCATTTAAAGAGGACCTATTGTGTCCTCTATTTGTGCAATTTCCCTTTCCTTTAGTGTGATATATAGATTTTTGTGTATGCAGTTACAAAGCCCAAAGTCCACACCAAAAGGTGTTACTCTCTCCCACAGAAACACTGCTCCTGAACTGCCTGAAACGCCTCGCTTGAAGTCCTGCCTTTTCTTCTGTAACGTGGTGATGTCACTAAGTAACACGTTTGCTTAACACCTGCTTAGCAGCTAGTTTGGCACACCCTCAAACAAAGCTAGTGGAGTCTAAAGAGGTTGATTCGGTTGACCAATCACAACAGTGGGCCAGCTGACCAATTAGAGCAGACTGGGCTTTTTGGTAGGGGGGGCAGGAGCTCAAACAAAGCGTTTCAGACAGAGGGTGAAAAGAGGTGATGCAGCACAGCCGGTATGAGATAAGTAAAGCGTTTTTTTAACATTAAAGCATGTCAACATGTTTTAGTAGAAACCCAAAATACAATTATGCACCCGAAAATAAGCATAATAGGTCCTCTTTAAACAAGTAGCTGAAGGACAACTATTTTGATGATTAATCATTTCAGTCATCTTGCAAGCAGGAATACCAAACATTCTCTAGATATATTTGAGTATCTCTGTTGTCATATATGCAAATAAAATCTACTGTTATTTGGACAAAACAAGCAATATGAAGACATCACCGTGTACTGGGGAATTATATATGGGCATATTTTACTCTTTTCTGACAATGACAGAGAAAAAAAAAAACAGACAACTGATACATCTGCTATACTATATACTATCATTTCAGTTCCACAAATAAGAAGTTTGTAGAACTATGCTGTCATGGTTTGTGTCTCTCTGGGTCCACTCTTGCGCAATGTGCCGGTTAACCCGCTCTAATCTGGCGGATAAAACGAGAAAACAAGGGCACAGTCCAGCTGAAGAATGTCAGATGAGGAAAAAGATGGCTCCCTAGAGAAGGACACATCAACATGCATTGTGGTTCACATACAGTAGAGCTTTTAAGATTTGTTGTTGTGAAATGAACAAGCCCTTTGAGTAGAGCAAACTAAATAGAGTCATTTAGGGTGCCCTTCCAGTAGAGTAAACAAGATAGAGTCCGATAGGGGGCCCTTCCAGCGGAGAAAACGTGATGCAGTGCCCTCTAGGGTGCGCTTAAATGGCGAAAACATAATGCAGAGCCATATAGCATATCTGCATACTGGTGTCCCACCGCATGCATCTGGTGCCCCTTTTATTTTTTTCACCCCTGTCCCTCAGACAACCTGAATCCGCCACTGACCAGACCTATTTACCACCAACAATTCTATCTTTGCATTTCTGCAGCCTACAACATTCACACATATCTTTCAATCATCCCTACAATACTGATACTTCTGTCTTCCATAACTAGAGTTTATTTTTGCAATAAGTTTTATTAATTTTGGGGGGAAAAAAATCAAACAACCTCTGGTGCTTACATTTTCATGATTGTCTTCCTTGTCACATACACTGGTCAGGTTTGAGCCACCTACGCTCTGGATGGTATAAATATGACTGTATGTAATTAATGTAAATGCAGGAAGCTGGTATCTGACTATAGTTAAAGCAATTGATGTGTTGTTCTCTCCCTGGCAGACCAAGGCTGCCCGCTTTGTTCCTGCAGTCTTACTTCTTCTCTGACAGCGCGGTTGACGGGCCAAACCACACGCAGCACAAACCCTGCGACAATCAATTCATTCAATTTGATCTTAATTAGCTGACCACAAAGAGCAGCACATCACTACGGATGGAGATGAGGCGCCACGCTCTGCGTCTCCCCTTTAAAGACGTTTTTAATGTCGCTCAGATTTCACACCGCACATTTTAATGACATGTAGGTCTAATGACCTGTGATAACTCCTGGTCCTGTGACAAACCCGAGACACATGGCCAAGACTAACCACTTTGCTTCAGTTTCATCTGCATCAAATGAGAGACGGCTTATCATCCGATTGGCATCAAAGGAATTGCTGCGGACAGCGCAGGATGTGTCGATGCTCTCCCCTTGTATGCAGGCTTTTAACCAGCCGCTTCTCATTTCCAATGCAAGATATGAACTGTTTGAACCATGCTTTTTCATATGGAATATGAGCCACGGTATAGCTCCGGTGTCATTCACAATGCCTCTGGGTCCTGTATAAAGAGATGTGCTTAAATCAGATGGGCTCACGGTGAGACCAGTTTGGGATTCTGTGTAGCACTCCCTTACCAGTTCCTACACTGGGGCTTTGCAAAAAACTGAAGATAATGGATGTCTCCGCGGGCACATGTTCATAAATAAAACAAGCCGAGCTACTTGCCTGGTATTAACTGCACTTTTCGAGTAGAATGGGAAATCGATGCTAATGGAACACATGCAAAGCAAATAGGGACAGTTCCGTGGCCTTTTGACCTCCGGTGGCAACAAACAGGGCTGTGCATGTAGAGAACAAATTCAGAGAGAAGCCTGCATCCAGAGAGGAATAAATATGTGGATAATATTCCCCGCGCTCAGCAGTGTCAGTAAAAAAAAAGCTGTGAAATGTAGAATTTGATATGCTGCGAGGGTCAGCCCTAGGTTCTCTGGGAGCGGTGGAAAAGCAGATGAGCCAGAAATGGAGGAGGAGGGGAGTATGTTTGTGTACAGCAGGCAAAACAAAACATGGCGCGCTACTATGAATTCATACACTATGTATGGATGGACCGAGACCTCAGCTACGACAGCAGCGGCGTGGAAAAAACACATTAACGCGTAAAAGATACACCCGCTGCTCGCGTGGTTGTGTACTGGAGAGCTAAATGTTAAGGCTGCTGCAAGACAGATTTGTGATTTGTGTGGGAGGTCTAAAGGAAGAAAGTTAAGGAAACAAAGAGGGATGAGACGGGGTGGGGAGGGGGGCTTCCGAGCAGAGCAATAATTTACAGGTATTGTAAAAGCAGGGCTGGCGGGGACGTCAGTAAAACAAAAATGCCAAACCGCTCTCTGGAGGGAGTGCGGTTTTATAAATTTCTACAGACATTTTTCATCAGAGGAGAGTGGAACACTTTCTCAAGTAGTCCCTCCAGAACATTCAAGTAGGGCAGAGTGCTTTCTTTGGAGCCATTTTTTAATTGCCCTGTAAAGTTGAATTCAAAAGATGACGCTGATGGAAACATCTGAATTGTAAAGACATCTAATCTTCCAAATGCATTATTATGCACAGCGCAACGCGTCGACCGTAATGACGATCCATTAATTGTACAAGACCATTTTTTTTTTTTGTATTCTTCAATTGATGCTGGTACACTTTCCAACCCCCTCCACGCCTCGTTCCCTCTGAAGCCCGGGTGCATTGCGATGGGTTAGAGGGCTGCTATTTCATGCGCTCCCTCAGGCCCCCTTCAATTTGATAAAGGTTGCATACCTCCGGGCATTTTTTGAGAACATTTTCCACTCTCTCCTCCTGACACTTCCACCTTGCAACACCCTGTCCCCCTCTCAGCACGCCCTTTCCCTCCGGCGCAGTGCAGTTTAACGACCGTGACACAGCGTGCCGGCTGGATAATCCCAGCGAGACCGAAGCGCCATTAGGAAAAGGAGGCCGCTAAAATGCCAAACCGTATTACCAACCCCTCCTCCTCCTCCTCCTCCTCTTCACTGGGTTCCCTCACTGTCTCTTTCTCACAGAGGGCACCGGGTACCGCATCTCTTCATTAATGCATGGAGGCGGGGGGGGACGTCACACACACACAACTTCTCATTCCCTCACACAGCCACTTATCTATGGTGAAAAGCATGACTACATTGCGGGTGCCCTCTGACAATGGGGGCCAGGGAGCAAGGGAATGTGTGTGTGTGTGTGGTTGTGTGTTTGTGTGTGTGAGATCTCAAAGCAACAGTCTAGTTTAGAGCTAATCATGCTGAGGGTAATGAAGCTACCTGGAGCCGCTGTCAGCCTGCGGGGTTAATAGAACACCTGTATGCACGCTGCGAGATAGAGGCATGATCCGTGGGAGTCAATGGAAGTGTGTGTTTTTTTTGCAAACTCATGCGGCTTGTGCATGCGACTGTGCATGTGTACATTATTCACTAGAAAACGCTGCGAGCCTTGAGACACCGCCGCTCAAAATCAAACGGTTCGAGAGATGCCACCGAGCGCCGCCACCGCTCATATCTGTCAGAAGAAAAAGAAGAAGAATCTACCTCCAACACATGAGCGGATTTTTCGGTGGGGGGAAAGAGTGGGAGTGTGTGAATACTGTAGCAGCAGAACCCTGAAGGTGAGGCGAATCAGAGAGAAGTACAAAAAACTGTAAAAAAAAGAAATAGAAAAGGTTAACTTGTCAGAAGAAAAACTTTCTGTGTTGCAGATCAATTTAATTGCTCTGAAATCAACGGCTTTTTGGAGGCATATTTCTGTGATTCCCCGCACCGATCTCTAAACAAATATTCAAATCTGATCAAACAAGCCATTATGTTGACATCTTTCAATTCAATGACAGAAGCGTCTGCAGGCAACCTTTGAGGAGGAGAAAGCGGGCGGCTAAATTATGCAAATGTCTGTCAGTTTAACGAATCAGAGGCAAGAGAATTAGCAGGCTGTTAGTCTCTCTTAGACCCGAAAATGCCGCTAATATAGATGAAGGGCTGGAGCCTGATTTCATTATCGCTGCTCTGAAAAAGAGAGGAAGGGGGGAAGAGAGGAGAGAGAGAAAAATGAGCGCTCGGGAGATGGAGACAAATGCGTGTGAAAAACACAGGCCTCCATTCAGAGCCCTATCAACTCCAAATATCAAATTAGCCAAATGAATGGTACAAGATAAACGACAGCGGGGGGGAGGAGAGCGAGCGTGTGCAGACGGGCAAATGAAAGGAGCAAAGAGAGAGCGAGAGAGAGAGGGAGAAGCTGCGAGGGCGTGTTAAGAATGGAAGGGATCGGAGAGTATTTCAATAATCGATAGAGCGTGAAGTGAAGAGAGGGTGAGACACGGAGAAAGGGAGAGGAGAGGAGCAGGATATCACAGTTCATTAGTCATAGCTGGTGACAACTAGAGACTGTAGCAGGAAGATTGTCACTGGGTCTTAATCAGATGAGAAACGATGGAATGCCAGTCGTTAATTCCAACAGCATTATGGTGTCTATTGTCTGCCTCTGAAGGGGCTTATCGCAATCTCTCTACCTCCGACTGCTGCCGCCGCTGCTCCTCCCGCTGCTATGCCAGCAAACAAGCTGCCAGCCAACTCACCAGGGAAACTCTAAAGAGCTGGGGAGAAACTAAACTCTCCCTTTCTGCAAAGTCTGACTCTCTCATACTCTTTTTCTCTTTCTCTCTCTCTCTCTCTCTCAACTCCTGTCTCCCACTGCTCTCTCTCCACACAGGAAACTGAAAAACATGTAATGCTACAGTAGCCCTTGGTGCTACAAGGGAAGCGTCTCAGAGGCAGAAACCAGGAAATCAATTCTCTCTTTTTAAGCAAGCCATTAAAAGGCGCCAAGGAGAGTTAAAGCACTTGCTCAAGACATGCCATTAAAGTGTATTATATATTCTGTTCAAAAGGCAAACCCTAATGAACACACTCGCCATCACACACACTGATGCGGAGTCTATACAGTATGCATGCCCACACACTCTCACACAAAAAGTTGTATATATGCACAGGTCTATTCCATGCATACAGTACAAAAAACACACAAAGATAATAAAATGTCATATCCTCTCTTCTTTCCTGCTTTCGCTTGTATACAGGCACAAATAAATACTGCAACATCCTCCTTAAAATGCACATCTCTACCATGTTTTCCTCTCCCAGGGTCTGTTCCTGTCAGAACCGTGGCCCAAAACTCTCAGTCAGCCGGCTCAGCTGGGGACGGCCTCTCCCCGACTCAAACAACTTCCCCGCCTGGTTGGAAATGTGTTTACTGTATTTGTACCACTACGCTGCACTGCCTGCCTCATTCACCACAACCCAAACAGAAACTACAGCGGTCGTGCAGCTACAGTATGTGAGCCTTGTGTAAATTCTGGAAGTCTGCGGCTCTGTTTGGGAGTGTGTGCTGGTGTGCTGCATCCTCCGGTGTGTTGCTGTATGGAGAGGTAAAGTAATCATCATCATCACCGTTTTAACATGTAATCTCTGCTCCTCCTCATCAAGGCTGCAACTAACTAATATCTTTCTAAGATACTAAAGGAGAATCCAGAAATAGGACTACTCCAATATCCCTTTCATACTGAAAGACCCACCTATGACTGGCTTTACTGAGCATTCGTTTAAATCCTGTTTTTCATTTTTCAAATTCTATAAATGTTAATACTTAATCATTTAGTCTAGGAAACATCAGAAAAGAGTGAATGGGTATCATCTATTCAGAACAGAGGGCAGCCGGGAAACATGGGACGAAGGCTGAACATGTTGAAATGTTCTATTACCTTGTTAATTATAGGCTATGCAGCTCAACAGTGAGGTTAAGGAAGTGAAAATCCCATTCATATTCTGAATCGCTGATTTGATTATTCGCCATAATGTCGTTACCATCCAAGGTAGACTTACCACGAGCTAGGAGATTGTGAAACGATGGTATATGGTCCTGTAGAAGCCAGAAAATCTGTATGATATCAATCGTGTTTTAAGAAAAAACATGTTTTATTAGCAAATGTCACAGAAAGGTACTACATTACCCAAAATCCTAAGTGTAACAAGACGACTCTGATTGGTGGAGCTCGCTGTTACCACCGAAATGTGTACTGCATCCATGAACGGCTGGTGAGTGTTGTTGTTTGGAAACTTTCTTATATTACAAAAATAGTTCACCGAAATGTGTTTCTGAAATCATTTGAGGCGAGAAATAAGCCACGCAGTTGCTGAATCTGTCTTCAATTTAGATCGACAACGGTTAGTTTAAATCTTTTTCGGGAGTTTCCAGAGGCAGCGAGTCGCCATTCGCAATGTTTTATGGGATTAGTAGTTCATTCACTCTTAAAATAAGTACACAGTTTTGCACCTTTGCCTATTTTCTGTTTTCTAATGTTTTTTTTGGTCCGAAATCAAATGTTTTTTATGGTCACTATTCATCTCGTAGCTGGTTGCCTTGGTTCCGTGCTTAAAACTCTTTATATAAGGATTTTCTGAAACGTCAATGGAGTAAATGAAAAATTCACTTCCCGAACTGGAGCTGTTCAAAAAGTGAGTGGTCACCCTAGAGCTCTATACCTTTTATGAAATGTGTGAATGTGTATGTAGTTGTGAATGCAATTTCCCAATCACAAAAGAGTGGTAAAAGCCTCAAGATGATGGCTTCAAATTGCTTGTTATGTCACACCAACAGTCCAACTCCAGTCTAAAATGATATCAAACTAAAACCAACTTAATCAATGATCTGAAATGTTGATCAGTTCAGAACTAATGTTTATTGTATTGGTGATGATTTTTGAGACTACTCCTCTTGACATGAAATCATTCTGCAGGTTGTTCTCGACCATCTACAACACGGTTGCTTTGAAAACGTATGAAACGGAGACATTTTCTGTTATTTACGAATGCTGTTCACTGACATGCAACAGCGTGTTTGCACTTGTGATTAAGCTCCGTTTGTTTCGATCATGTGTTTGCATAAGCCCGTATATCCCCTATGGACATGTGTCCCTCCTTGCTCTGAAGTGTATGCACATGAATACTGGTGGGTTTTTAAATCGACATGTGTGCTTTTCCTGTCTGACTGTGTGAGCGAGGGTGAGAGACAGCCTGAGAACGCGTGACTCTTGGTGACAAAGCGATTCTGTGCTCCGACTTTGTGTGCGTCTACAAAAAACTCTGCACCATTGCGGCCGTGATTCTGTGTGTGCACTTTTGCTGCTTGTGCGAGCACTTGGGAAACACTGCGATATATAGTGTGACTGCTTGTGACGAAGTGACTGCGAGTGCAGAGAAAAGTTTGTCAATGAGTGAGTGAGTGAGAGAAAGAGAGAGACAGCTTTTGCTTCAGATATTTGTCAGCAGCGCTGGCTTGGCTGAAAAAGACCAGTCAGGAGGGATCAAAGTGCCTCCTCCCTGATGACACACTTTCCTCACTCTGCACTCTGACTGACCTCAGACACAAAGACCATAGAAAAGCTCATACGAGTAGACACACGTACTCGTGAAAGTGCACACACTCGAGTGCACAGACAAGGACACAGTACTATAAACACACATACACTTTCTCTCAAACGTATAACTACACATATACACACACCCAAGACCACCCATACGTGTACACATGTAAGTACTAGGGCTGTGACGATACACATATCTTCCCATTCGATACTATCATGATACTTGGGTGGCAATTTGATATGTATTGCGATTCGATATTAGGATTTATTGCGATTTTTGTTAACTTTTTTTAACACTAGAATCATACACTTCTAGGGACTTTTATTTTGGAAAATGTCTAAATTAATACAGTAAAACTGTTTGATTTTCAACATGTATGTAGTCTGAGATGTCCTGAAGTCAAATATATCAGTCATTGTCAGACATTATTTATTAATACATTTCCCTCACAAATTAGTGGTATTTTCTTTTAATTCTTAAATCTTATTTCCATATATGTATTTTGTATATACATTTCCTTTTGTTAACACCTTATTTTGAAAAATAGACAGTCATATGTGTACACTTCCGCTAATTCCGTCACTAGCTCTCCCATCAGCTCTGTTCTCTTTATAATCCATGGTCAGCTCCATCGGGGCTGTTTGAATGCATCTAAAAAATGTCAGTATATGGGTGCTCTACAGTTGTATTTTCGGCCGATTTGACGACGGAGATGAGAGTGACGGCCGGCTTGACCGCACGTTACCGCAATACCATAACGTTTCCTGTCCATGACAGAGTTAGCATGCAGCTTTAGCCATGATGTCTAGCTCTGCTTTTCCTGGTAATGCAGGAAATCAAAAAGTGTTTCCATACTTTACTGTAGTTGTAGTGTTTACCACTTTGGATTTAACATGTTCGGGTGCAGATCGTATCCACGCAGACCCTCCGCTATTTTCTGCTTTGTCGTTTCGGCTGGCTGCGACCGGCTGCATTTTGTTTTGGTTGACGGATACGGAATGGATATGACGTCATGTTACTCAGACTACAACAAAAAAAGCGGTAACTTCCTTTTACCTCTGCGTAGACTCAAATGAAGCAAATATATCAATTCTGGCATTAAAAAATCAATTTCAAAATCGTAAAACAAACAAAAAAATCACGATACATAGGTGAAACGATTTTTTTTCCCCACACCTAGAGGCATGAATTGTGTGTATGGAAACAGATGTAGAGCGCACACACACACACAGTGTAGCTGTATGTTCTTCATCTAAAGCTGCTGCAACAGCTGTATCCATGGAACGGAGGTAGGTTTGATCTGGTCGGCTTCACAGTGAGCATTACTGTTCAACAAACCATAATAAATGGCCTGCACAGCTGTGGACCCCTGTGCTCGCGCGTGTTGAAGTGTGGTCCTCCGTAGGTTTTTGTGTTAGCTCATCCTTCATCCCAGTATAAAACCAGCACCCAGCTCCATCTAGTTTAAGCCGTTCTTCTCTTATTCTCCAGCCTCCCTTTCTTTTGTCCTCTTTAGTCCGAATTTTCTCCCTCATTATTTCTCTCCTCTTTATCGATCGTACAGAAAGAAAAGTGAATGTATGCCTCAGCAATTATTCCGTACAAAGGCTTTGGAGTTCAAGGTAGGACTGTATACTCAGCATTGGGAATGAAATGTGTGAGCTCTGGGAGAATATTTTCATTACATTTCCTCTTTGGTCGGTACACGTGTTAAAGTACAAAGTCATGGCTGCCTATTTTTTCATTTCAAAATGCTATGCAAGTGTTTTAGAGACAAATCGTTTCCTGATGTTCACTGACCGGACTCGAAACGGTTCTCAATCGACGTCGACTTTGAACTTGGCTGGGGCCTTGAAAAGCGGACCAGGCTGAAAACAGGATTCTGATGTCCGCTTCATGCAATATGTACTGCACTCCGCACAAAGTGTTAAAGCAATCTGTTCCACAGTTGGGAAGTAGAATATTTAAAGAGCTTATTTGTTATATTATGACGCAACACCAGAGAAACCTGTTATAACCTGTAAAAAAAACGATGAAAACTATTTTTAAAAAGTGTTAACGTTAAAATTGACCATTCACTCCTCAAGCTCACTCCTTTTAAAACAAATAAAAAGGTGCCTTGATGGCTATATAGCACATTATATCATATGAAAAGACTGAGGCTGAAGTCAGCATCCTCACCAGCTGATGTGGAAGACATCTAAATAAACAAACAGTATCGTTCTCATGTTACAGTGTAAGCTACTTTCCCCTACTATTGACATATCATATTAACATAACCCTATTTGGCTGCTTAGCCTACATACTGGAACAAGAAAGACAGGTTACATTTATGCTTTATTTGTTTGTATTTTCAAACAGTATGTTTTCACATGCTGTACAAGAGAAAAGGGTTCTAGGATGAGGACAAACGGATGTGTTTGCCGAACGCATTGCTACCTTGAATAACGAGATTGGCTGGAGTGTAAACTTCCCCAAATCCAATAACAAGCAGGACAGAGGAGCTAACCCTACACTGTTATACAGTAGCATCCAGGACTGACATAAACACAGTGGGAGAATACTACATAGTGGATGTGCTATACGGTGAAGAGTGCTTTTTTTCTAACATAACTTGTAACCTTACAAAATGTAGAAAGTAGGGCTGTCAATCAATTAAAATATTTAAACGCGATTAAGGGTATGATTGTCCATAGTTAATTGCGATTAATCGCAAATTAATCGCACATTTTTTTATCTGTTCAAAATGTAGCTTGAAGGGAGATTTGTCAAGTATTTAATACACTTGTCAACAGGGAGTGGGCAAATATGCTGCTTTATGCAAATGCATTGTACAGTATATATTTATTATTGGAATTCAATTACCAACACAAAACAATGACAAATATTGTCCATAAACCCTCACAAGTACTGCATTTAGCATAAATAATATGCTCAAATCATAACATGGCAAACTGCAGCCCAACAGGCAACAACAGCTGTCAGTGTGTCAGTGTGATGACTTGACTATGACTTGCCCCAAACTGCATGTGATTATCATAAAGTGTGCATGTCTCTAAAGGGTGGGTACCCATAGAACCCATTTTTGTTTCTGGTTTTTGAAAGGCCAAACAAAAAGACACTCTGAACAAGCTCCCATGTAGGGGAGAGCGGGGTCAGTTGGGACATTTTTGTATCGACATCAAATAACCGTCCATTACTCACAGACTAATTGAACAGTAATGGAAATAATTTGATCCCTGAACAGATACAGGTGTCTGCTAACAATTTATCAAGTTTTTTTAGAGCCCAACACAAACGTGAAAGGCACAATTTTGTTAAATGTACAAGGAGTGCATTTTCCCAAAATTCTAGCAAGCTAGCTACTAACAAAAATTTAGACAGCTAACGCTAGCATCAACTGATAGGCCAGAAAATAAGCTTTGCCATGTGGAGAAACACAAAGCTTGGCAGACTTACCGTGCCTAGTTACGGTTGCTAACTTATGATTGTTATTGATTAAATTTAAGTCAAGTTAAGTTAATTTAAGATTGGTAAATCGCTGTTCGGAGGCGGTTTTTAGTGAATGGTCAATTCGTTCATCGTTACCTCTATGTAAAGCATCGTGATTTGGGTCACATAAGGTGGTTGATGCGCATAAAAAAAAAGAAATCAGATTTGAGAAAATTAAATTGTCAGGTATGCAACTAAGTAAAGGAGGCTCACAGTTATATTCAAAGAGGTTCAGTTAGTCAAAGTTGCCATTACACTTTACAAATACTGGATAAGTCATTTTAATGTGAATGAACTCCTGGCAGGCTAACTACAACAGTCACACTCAGAATAAAACAGAATAATCACAATAATAAGAATAATAATAGCCTAATAATAGTAATAATAATAAAATAGATTCAGCACTTTGAACAGAGGGAGGAAATGATACAAACAGACAAAGTTATTGGTTAGACAAATCCATGGGCATCAGCAGCTTTGAAATTGGTTTTATCTCCAAAATGACTAATACATTTGGATG
This sequence comes from Sebastes fasciatus, assembly GCF_043250625.1. Classification (NCBI taxonomy): domain Eukaryota; kingdom Metazoa; phylum Chordata; class Actinopteri; order Perciformes; family Sebastidae; genus Sebastes; species Sebastes fasciatus. The sequence continues at coordinate 10,182,705 of NC_133812.1, forward strand.
AGAGGGCCTGTACAATCAGGAATACGTGTTCAATTTATTAATATATGCTCCAAACAAACTCCCATCAAAAACAAGGGAGAGATTGAATTGGCAACATTTTCCCAGAGAGCAAAATGCAATTACCAAAGCTGTGTATGACAAAATAAATAAATAAGGAAGTTAAAAGAGTGTTTGCTTGACAAGATGAATAATTCCCTCCCTGAGTTATGGCATCAACCTACTGTCTCTTCACTTAATACCTTTCTTATTTCCAGAAAAGGCTCCATTCTGTCCAGATACAACTCGTGGCCACAGCTGAAAAGGTCACCCTCGGTGCCGCTGTGGAGTCTAATTACCATGTATTAAATGGCCCGACCCTTCTTCATTTGCACCTCTGTTCTTCCCCTGCCACTCTTTTCTCAGAAGGTTTTTTTTTGGGGCAAAGATCACACTTGGCATTATGCATGTGTGTCTCTCCAATGGAAGCTCGGAGACAATTTGTTACCACAGCTTCTTTACAATGCAGATGTGTTCAGGAGCTCGGTGCATTCGATTCTTTTATGAGTCCATAAAGCATGCATGAAGTAGAGCAAATACTGTTTTGACAGGCTTTCTGTGAGGTCTTTGTGGTGATGACTTTCAGCCCAAAATCAGCAGCACTAAAAATGCACAACGTAATACAACCAAAAACCATATCTCTATCTAGATGGCTTAAAGCTATTTTACAGCAACATATATACAAAACAGATTAAGGTGAGACACTACAGGCTAAAACATCATTTTTCATGAATTGGTCAATTTTGAGATTTGGGGTTATTTTACTTCCATAATGCTTCATAGTCTTCTTTCAGACTAGTGAAAGAAAACATACAAAATACACATTTAGGTGTTTATTTAACTACTTTGTCTATTTGCATATGTAGATTTCTCCTAAATTCACCAAAAGTTGGCATTAGATAATTCATCATTTGCATATTTAAACATAACATTTCAGAAAACTTGTAATATAAAAAATAATTGTCTTAATGTAAGTAATCAACTGAGGAAGTTTCATGGTGATATCTATTAGTTAAACCTGTAGTGTCTTCAGATTGTATGAACTTTTACAATCCATATTGAGCAATCACGTTACAATATCTTTAAAGGCCATTTTCTCAAAACGGGTTTTTTCTCAGACTCTGAGCCAGAAATCTCCACTTTAGTAGCACTTACATAGACCAAACTTTCCAGTTTCATTCCTATCTATAGCCTGAAGGTTTATACTGAAGGTTTTATTCTTAAAAACATGGCGAAAGTTTAATTTTTTTATGGCTGTCGACAGTATTTTCTGATTTATGGAGTGATAAAAAGAGATATCCAAAATTTCCTCTGTAAAAACCTTTGACTCTAATACATCAACAAAATGAAACAAGAATTTTAAATCTGGCTTTATCCAATGTTCAGATTTCTGTTCTGGAAATGTATGCAAATGTGCGCATAATTGATAAAATAATGCCTCATTTGCATATTTAAACATACAATTTAAGAAAACTTGTAATAAAAAAAAAAAATTATGTAAATAATCAACTAAGGAAGTTTCATGGTGGTATCTATTAGGTTTTTTTTACCCTATTCACCAGTAGTGTCTCCCATTAAGTATGATTTCATACCAATGATTCCTGTATTGGCGTTAAAGGACCAACCTAAACCTTACCATGTTAAGAATAGGGAGGGCAGGTCAACATCTAAAATAGTTCCCTCTGTCTGAGTCAGCTCTGTGTGAATTGGACGTGTCAGTCAAAAATAATGAACATCCTCATAATAGCTCTGCTACCTTGTCACTAAATTGTAATGGATACCTTGGCATCACTTATCACGTTGCCCTGCCAATCCCACCCCCCCAACCAAGTCCCTGCAATACAAGCAAGTAGAATAATACGGTGAAGGCTGTTGAGGTTGATTTAAAGTCAGTTGTTTAAAGATGTAAGGTCTGTTTGGAGTTGATCAACAGATTAATCTGACATGTGATTGATCGGCTTGCTACTTCACTGTGATATTACCAAACGCAGGTCGTAGACAAAGCAACCTGCGTCAGCACCATCAGCAACTAAAACCATTAGTTTATTCAACCAATTATGTCCAAACTGCTGAGACAGGTTGAAACACGGCGAGGGGTGGAGCCGTGGGGACGAAGTGGAGGTGGAGGTGGAGAGGAATAGGGGGGGGTTGGTTAGTATAATAAAGTGCCTTATTCACACAGCACATCACATAGCCGAGAGACATCTTGAGGGCAATAATGCAATAATGAGGAAATTCAATCAGCAGTGTCTGGACTACATGACTCGTCTGATAGCGGCGCGGTTTTCTTATCTGTTACTGTAAATGAAAATACGGAATTCAGCACAGCTTGTCCAGCCGGCATAAGACATCAAAAACCGAGCCCAGAACTACAGTAAATATGAATTAAGAAGTATTGATTACTGCACTGCTCAACACACGGCTCTGTTGAGGCTACTTCAGAGAGCTGAATATGGGCTTTGATTGAGGAAAACACTGAGGCTGGCACTGACACCAGAGCAGCCGAGTGGAAATTAGAAGGGCTTCCTTTTACAATGCGACCAAATGAAAACACACACACACACACTGTTCTACATTATTACTTGTCGCACTGAAGGCAATAAGTGGGTGAGATTTACAATAGGCAAGACTAATACCTGCTGATATACTTGCGCTACATCAGGCTTTTATTCTGGAAATCTCCCCGTAAAGGAGCTTCTACGTTTCCAAATGACTGCAGTTATGAGTTAGTGGAGCACATTGGATTTAATCAACCATAGAGCAAAAGGTGTGCGTGAAGCGCTGATAATTTGGCATTTGAATATGAGTGAGAAAGTTGAAGATCTCGCAGCCTGGCGTTAGTGTAGATTTAATGATTTCTGTTAGGAAACCCCGATGTTCAAACTTATAATCAAAGAGCATAATCCAGAGGTAGTGCGGACTCCATTGGGGGAAAAAAAAAAATGCACAGCGGGCGTAAGGCTCCGCTCACAGGTTGGATACCCTCAGGCTATTTAACTTATTTTTTCCTCAGCTCCGGCTTCTCATGGTCATTTCTCTAAATGACAGTGAAATATTATCGCGGGCCCAGGGATTGACGTTGCCTCTGAATACTGAACCCTATCAGCTTTTTGCAGTTAGAACCCGGCTCTCCAGAGCATTTCCTTGGAAATACTCATTTCCCCCGGCTGAGTCAAACCACAGCAACATACTGACATTTAAAAAAGCTGGACATCTTAGCGCTGCTTTGCACGCTCATTATTTCCCTCCACAATTTACACGCGTAAGCACAAAATGGTAAAATAGTCGAAAATGCAAACCATTTTTCTTCCTTGTCCGTTGAGCCTCAAAGGGGTTTCTCGTGTTAATTAAAACTGTCACGGGGCGGCTGCTCTGTGGCTGGACAGCTACTATTGTGGCCTCAGAGACGGCAAATGAAGAAGAGGACTCTTTTTTTGTGTGTTTGTGCCACACAAAACACAAGGCAGTCAGATGAAAGGTGCTTCGCGGTGGCCATTATTTTTGTTACGCTTTATGAATATCTCAAGAGATGAAAAGAAATACGGCTCGAGGGAGCAGCAGATGGAAAAACTCCATCATATCTCAAGAGGTACAAACACCAACTCTCTCTCTCTCTCTCGCACACACACACTGAAGTACACAAGCTGTGCACAGGCGCAGAGATGCACACACAGGATTTTCAATTTGCAATCAGACCCAGCGTGGTGAACTATCCATGTTCGCCTCCACTGTCCCTTGTATTTGGCATCAAAGTTCCGTGCCGCCATAAAAGCCAAATTCTCTATGACATAGTGGAGATTGCTCTGTCGAAAATACAATCAGCCAAAGCCGCCTCAAGTGCTGATGAATTACTGTGGCTTAGGAAAAGACAATGACTTGTCAGTTTTGCACCGATTGGCTCCGTCGAGGGACAAGCACACAGGGGGGACCTGAAGAAGTCACAACGTCGCACTGCATCCTCCACATCCGGATGGATCAACAATCTTGAATGTCAAGTTGGCTGCGACTGTCTGACTCATCGGAAAACTAACTTTCTGCTGAGGTAATTATATCAATCCACATCGAGGAATGGCATTTGCCCATGAAAACATTTGCTTTATAACCAAGACTGCTGCCACCGAGGTAGAAGCACTCTCATGTTGTGATGAATCCATCTTGAGGACAATTTCTTAGTGGAAATTTTTTTTTTTTTCAATTTCCTTACTGCTGCAATACGGTCATTTCCTAACTGTACCGTCACCCTTCATCTTAGTTCTTTCTCAAAATAACCTTTGCAAAGATATATGCTCTGTTAATATTAAAATATATTTCTGGTGAGAATGACAAATCCCAATTTTAAAGCTGCAGTGGGTAGAAACGGAGCAAATATGATTAAAAAGTTATTTTTATAAAACGGTCACTATATCCTCACAGTAGTGCATGAGAAAAAAAATCATGTTTCTCTGTGTCCTCCGGTGCTCCTTATGGCATCTGCAAGATTTCACAGACCGGAGGAAAAACAACCAATCAGAGCCAAGCTGGAGCCTTGCTGTCTCTCAGCAGCTGTCAATCACTAGCGAACTCCGATCAAACGGTCAAACTAGGCAGCGCTGATCAAATATTAATCAATATATTGTTACTGTAATGCTTATTTCTCACCTCAAATGTTGCAGAAACATCTTGTAGTGTACTGTTTAGCTGTAAAATGAGAAAGTTTGTGACCCGGCAGCCATGTTGAGATCAGTTGAGGAAATACAAAGCACCGCTCACCAGCCGCAGCCGCACTGAAATGAACTGTGATTGGCCAAAGTCTTTTTTAAAGCCTGAAAACAGAGCCATGAGGGGGTGCATAAGTCTAGTTTTCTCTCACACAAACACTCTCTAACAGTTGAATTACAATATGCTGAAAGGTTATTATGGAATTTCTGCCCAATGATGCCAAAAACATTCTGCCTACTGCAGGTTTAACTTGCAATATATAACACTATTTTTCTTAAATTTACAGAAACTAGTGAATAAAAGCTTCCTTTTGATTTGTCTGTTGCATTGATGCACATGTCCTAAAGTCTTATACACATTAATTCATGAATACTGATTCTGAGTGGTCTATCATAAATGCTACTTTGCAAAACACAATGCTCCCTTTTTGATCTACAGTGTGCTAAAGTGAGTGGGAGTTAATCTGCTTGAGGTAATGGCTTTAAGTGCTTATACAATCTGTGAAAATGTACACAAAACCAAAATGTATCCGATTCAAAATGAGCCACATGCATATAATCTTTGTTATGCAAGTGAAATAAGTGCTATGCTTTTTTTGTCTATAAATCAAAACTCTGATTTGGCTATGATGCCATTCGCTGACTGGCCCATCCTACTCATCACTTCCCTATTTACTAACTCGATCTTTCTCTCATCCATTTTTATTTACCCATTTCCCTCTCTCATCCCTGGTTTCCTCTGTTCCCTAAGAGACACTGCTGCAGGCGAAGGTAACTTTAAGAGCGTAGTTGTCCACATAAAATGCAGCTTGAAGACAAAGCAACAAAAGGGGCCACATGAAAATATGGTGCGTTGGAGTCGGTCAAGTCCGCCTTAAGCATGAAACACTTTAGGGTTTACTCTCTGCAAAATGCACCGTCAATGCTGGTCATGGATTTTACTGGCTACTTGGAGCACTCTAAAAATATGCTTTGAAAATAGAAAAACATAATAACAGGAAAGTGCCCCTCCATATTGAGGTATAGGTAGATTCCCAGAGCACTATTGTTCAGTTTATCAATGTTATGCAACTTAATATAAAACTAGAATTACCAGCTTGTACACAAAGTACACAATTGTACACTATTAAGTCATTTCCAATGAAACATGCTGTCTTCACATAGAGACCATTTTTACAGAGAAGTACACAGGAATAGTAGAGCGTTTCATCACACTGTGCAACAACAATCAGCTGAAGCTCAATATCAGCAAAACCAATGAGCTTGCGGTGGACTATTAGAGGAACAAGAGGCCCCCCGTCCTGGTTGTCATCCAGGGAGATGAAGTGAAGACTGTGTTCACACGCTTGGTCAATAAAAACGATTCTGATAGAACAAAGTTGCAGCCATGACAGCAGACAATGCTTCAAATTAGGGCTGTTAAAGTTATGCTGTAACGCGTTATCGCAAATTTGTTTTAAACGCCACTAATTTCTTTAACGCATTACTGCAACTCGCAATTTTTAGGTTGTAGTGGGCTCAGCTAGAGTGAAGATACGGACACCATATGAAACTACAAAACCTAAGAATTCCATTGATACCAACTATGTTATACTAGCGTTTTGCGAAGGAAGTTAAAAAACACCCCAAACTTGGGCTAAATTTTGGCGAGGAAAAACTGCCATGGCCATTTTCAAAGGAGTCCCTTGACCTCAAGATATGTGAATGAAAATGGGTTCTATGGGTACCCACAAGTCTCCCCTTTACAGACATGCCCACTTTATGATAATCAGAATTTGCATAAAGCATGTGTATTTGTCCAGTCCCATGTTGATAAGAGTATTAAATACTTGACAAATCTCCCTTCAAGGTACATTTGAACAGATAAAAAATGTGCGATTAATCACAATTAAACATTTGAATCGATTGACTGCCCTACTTCAGAGAAGATCTATACAGTTTCAAGTTAGGCACCCAAGATTATTGTCATCAATTCAAATCGGACCAAATGTGAAATATGGTCACAATATCCACTTGTGTTCCTGTGTCATGGCGTTGAATAATGGCCAGAAAAGTGTTTTTGCGGAACATTATGATGACCTTTAAACTTCGGCTATAAAATATCATCACTTCATCATTTTTATTCTATTAGACATTTGTGTGAAATGTTGTCATAATAAGCATATGAATTCTTGAGTAATGACCAAATGACCTTGACCTTTGACCACCAAATTCTAATCAGTTCATCCTTGAGTCCAAGTGGACGTTTGTGCCAAATTTGAAAGAAAAGTATAAACACCTTTATCCTATTATTCATATGATAAAAAAGGACAATAGTGGACTTAGACTATTTCAGAGGTGGGCGCCATACAACACGTACAGACTGAACTTCAAACATTTCAGGTGCAGACTTAACTTTAAACATTTCACTCTCATACAATGTCCAAACCTATTACCACACTCATTGCCATGACAACATGAAAAATCCACAATGGCCATGTGCTAAAGGCCTTAATTATGAAATATCTTCCTTACTTTTCAACTTCTGTGATTACAACAGACAACCTGCCCTGGTGAACGCTCGCTTCATAAATAGAAACGCTGTTAGCGATGCGCAAGCCCTTTTAAAAATGGATCTTTTGCTGTTACATCCCATTAAAAATGGACGAGGGAGGGGGGTCACCGGGAGTTGGTTTTGTTTCAAAGCGCCATTCAACGTCAGCTGGAAAATAAAAATAGGCTCAATCTACACGGAGCAATAGAAGAGTGTTTTGTGTCCTCCCGATCCCCCCCCTGTTCAGAAGTAGAGTACGATCGCATATCATACTCCAGCAGGAAAGTGCTGACTTTCCCATGTTGCCACTGTCAACATTCATTCATGTTAATTCCCAGGTTATGGGTTCATTCTCGGTGGCTGACGACAACACACACACACTAGCGTTTCCAGGCCTCTGCCCTGGAAACGGTCATTAAATAGTCATGGGTCCCTGTGTGTGCTGAGCTGTGCCGTGCCCGGCTGGGCTTGGCCGGGCTTCTCCAGCCTTAGTGCTCATGTTATGCTCATCACCGCAGGGGTCAGGTAGAGTGCAAGGCTGCTCTTCTGCTATGGGACCAGTTTATCGTCACATGCGAGCCTCGGTACTCGCAACGCTAAAAACTCGCACAAACACACGTGCACATTCACCTCGCTTTACCCTCGCCGGCATGTCTGCAAGGAGTAAGGTCACATCACGGTCACTGAGCGGTTTGACGCGTCACAGAAACACGGGATGGGCTTTTCAGATTTTTATTTGGGAAACGCTTTCTGTCTGGTCTTTTTTTTTTTGTGAGCACGCGTGTCGGTACATGTTCCTGTCTGAGTGAGTGTGTGTAAGCTGGTTATGTGAAGGTCACCAAGCAAAGCGCATGAAAGAGGAAGCAGCCTTTGAGCTCTTATCGGGCGATAAGAGTGCCATGTGTGCGTTTGGTCAGTCACAATGGAGCAGCCCCTTTGCAGTGCTCAACAGTGGGAGCCAATGAGACCCGTTTGTGAAGTGGCATAGCTTAAGAGATATGTTCTTCAAGTTTGGTTTCCTCACAAACTTTGTTGTTTTGTTTTTTTTCTGCAGAGTTTACAATGGAAAGTACGTATTTTATAGCGAGTCATGAAATGGTGCATTTTTCCTCCAGTGTGGCAGTGGGAGGGAGTAGTTCAGCTCTGTCTGTCATATAACGGAATAGCAACAGCAAGCCGTTTTGTGTCTTTGTGCTTTAAAAATACATGTAGTTGAACTACAACCATGTATTTGCTGAAATTGATAAGATCCAATGACAGATATTTATGGCCTTGAAGAGGAGTATTTAAATGTTATTTTTAATGTCTTTGTGTTGTTAATCAGGCTGAGATTCATTATTATTATTTTCATTACAGATTACTCTAATGAAAATAGTATTGGATGGATTGCCATTCATCATCATTTTGGTGATTCCCTGACTTTTCATCAGGCAAAACTTCTAATTTATCCAATATTTAAATTTATGACCAAATAATTACGAAAATTAATGACATTCCCATCAGCCTCAGCTATAGGCTAATTTATGCTCAGTACGCTGACATTTACGCATTTAGCTAAAAGCACTTCTGTGTCTCAAAGAGCAGAAAGCATAGCTGTACTGTTGGTCTTGTTTCATTAATAGACAGTTTGATGAATGAAATGTCAATGACAATGGTAAAAAAGCGACATTAGTAAGCTACAGGCCAAGTTCACTTTAATTCTTAAAGTTTGATTCTTTAAATTTGCTTTTTTTTGTTTCTCCAGTAGTCCAGTACCCAAATATATTCAATGTCCAATAACAAAAAGTGGGAAAAGTCTTTGCATTTGAGAAGCTGGAACCAGATAATAGTTGGTGTTATTGCTAGAAAAAATGACCAAACGATACATCAATTATTATCACTTATATAAAGTCTTTAAATGTTAAGGATAAAAAAAAAGACGCTTATCCTCTCATCACAAAATCCTACATACAGCCTGCAGATCCCAGACAATCAATTAAGTCCCCTCCATTACCCTGGTGTGTTTCTTCTTCACACTAAACACACTTTCCTAGCGCCGCCCTCTGGCCCTATGGCAAGGCGTCTTGCACACTCAACATATAACTGCTGAGAAGTGAATCAGCGGTGTGATGAATGACTTCCAACACACTGTGGACTCAGCAAATGTTAAATATTCTCATTAGCTGGTTGAGAGATCACACACACACACACACTCCGGCAGCATCGCTACCGCCCATAACCGTCTGAGCCCCAGGCAGTCCAAAACAACCCCACCCTCCACCCCAACCCCCACAACACTTGCGCTTTCTTCTCCTCCTGTCTTCATCACCCTTCTCCCTTTTCCATCGGCTTCGGGGCGCTGGAGCAACAGGCGCTGCCGGTGTCATACATGTCTCTGTCAAAGCAGAAGCAGCGGGGCACCGGAGATGGACGGACACCTGATCTGTAGTTACTGGTGCTCCCCTTTGGGACCGCTAATCCCGGTTGTTAGCACGGGAATCAAGATTAACAGCAGCTGTCCATACAAAAATGCTGTGACTTGACTTCTGCTCTATCCTTGACTTCTGCTGTGTCAATCAGTTATTTGCTTATTTGATCGGAACAGAGCACGTTAACGAACACCGGTATAAAATACAGGATGTAAATCACTACAAGAAGATAATTGTAATAACTCAATCAAGTCTGAATTGTACTTCACTTTGCTCCTGAAATTAGCTCTATTTCGTTCTCTAGTTTATTTCTCGCTCCTACAGGTAACAAGACATGTTTGGCTCTATTTTCTGCAGTGCCGAGATGCCAACAATGGCTCTGTGTAGGAGGAGGGTCTGGGATAAAGAGTGGAGAGGAGCAGGAGAGGCGAGCAGAGCACACAGCTCAGGGCAGAGGTGGCTCCCGGCCATCCATCTCTGGTTTCAGGATTCAGAGAGTGCTGACAGGTCTGAGTCCCCCGGCACAGGCCTCTGGGCTGTAACCACGGATACCCAGACAAACCAAGGGCTGTCACTCAAGCAGTACCAGCTAGACGGAGTCACAGGAGATGGGAAAACAGGATAGCGAGACACCGAGGGGGTGTGTGCGTGCTTATCCCTGTGTGTGTGTGTGTGTATTAGAGAACACACGATGGGAAATTCAGGAGCTGCAGAGTGCAGACAGTCGCTGGTCTAGTGAGATATCATCAGTCACTATTGGGACACACACATGCAGAGGACACACACAAAAACAAATTCTTGATACGGGGAGAAGGTTTCGGGGAAACTCCAGACTTAGACAAACACAGACATGCTGATAATAGCAAACTTCCACCTCATGAATTTTGCAGCTGTCTAAATCTCCTTGACACTTTTATATACGAGAGCATCTTCCTTTGGCAAGCGCCACCGCGCTATTTTTAAAGCAAATAAAAGGCGATTGTGAGGTGGCCGCAGTGACACAAAAGGAAGCGGTAATGGAAATTAGTTTAAACGTGAGAATGATGAGGTTTATTATCAGGGCAGGCAATTATTTATAAATTAATAAATGCACAGGCGGGGCAATATGAGAGTTCGCTAACAAATTTAAAGATTTGAAATCAGCCTCTACTGTCAGGACACTGTGCACAATTTTTTAAAGGTGCTAAATGCGAGATTAGGAGCATTTCTATCGTGTCTGCACAGCTCTAAACATGGTGACGGCTCACAGCTAACGGTGCTTACAGCTAACGGTGCTTACAGCGGTAACAGTGAAAACAAAGGCAACAGTGTAGGCTTGCCACGGTGTTCGGGCATACACCGATTACATTACTTACCCACCGCCCCCACCGTCATTTCACTTTTTTTTTTATAGAAATCAACCATTAAATTCATTTTTGCGTATATCAGCGCCGTGTTATCAATGCATAGTACGACGAACGCTACAAACAGATATTGAAAGTGTCTGCTCGGCGCGGAGTCCCAGCACAGAGTAGCAGGAGTCAGATTTCACACATACGGGACAAGAGAGAGAGAGAGAGAGAGAGTTGACTGACAAGATGATGGCGGAGGATTTGGTGTCAAAGCAAAAAAGCAAAAGCGCCTATTTGACAATATTTTGGATTTGAACCCAATGCTATAAAGAAACCATAACGTTAATGAGGGCAAACGCCGTGCGGAGGATGGAGCGGTCGGAAGCGTTGCACAGTGGAGCCACGTCGGGTGGAAACCTGCAACCTCGCAGCAAAAGCTCGACCAGAGAGGCCAGACACACAGCCACCCAACATAAAGATCAAAGTAAGCATGCTACATATATTGAGTGCCATCTTTTCTGTGTAAAATGTCCAGTTTAATCGGTAACACCGGTGTTGTCACAAGTTTATTAACCGGTGGGAAAATGTTCTCACCGTCACATCCCTACAACAGGTGCCGGTCGGTTGGGACGGCGTTATCAGCTGCACGGCTATGTCAACAAAGCACGGAAAAGCTCGGATAAGCTTGGATCACAACACACACACAGAGGGAGAGTGACTTCATTCTCTGCTCAGGTAGACATTACTCCACTATATCTTTACATAGCAAATATTGGTTTGCTGCTATATTAATGCTCTGGATATTGTATACCTCTAAGACACAGAGAACAAATCTATTTTTTCCAAAGGCAATTATGGATTTGTATGCTACAGTATACACAGCAAACTTCTCCAAGGTTTTCAAAGTACACTCATCATAGATCTTATCTAGCGGATGAGAAAAAGTAAAAAAAAACACACAAAAAAAGGAAGTTTGTTTCCACACAAAACAGCCCAGAAAGAGCATAACGTTGCCCCCATAATGTCTGCACATTGATGAATTGTCTACAGCAGAAGAATAACAAATAAATTATTCAAATCTCTACCTTGGTGAAGTCAGAGGGGGGTTTTCTCTTTGTTCTACACCCTGGCATTGATTTCTCCCAGTGGCGAAGAGTGGGATGCCTGAAGGTTAGACACACACACTATGTAGATAAATGACTCCTGAGCTCTGGAGTTTGATCCAAATGAAGCAATGATGTAGCTCACTGGCCCGGGCCCACATTGAAGTAAAGTGTGTGCTCTAGTAAAATGTGCTCTCTGTGAGTCAGTGTGTGTGTGTGTGTGTGTGTGTGTGTGAGTACTCCCACCAGTATGGTAGTGGTGAGATAGAGAGAAAACAAGAAGGAGGAGAAAGAGGGAGACAATCTGCTGCCTTGGTATGAAGCTTATATGTTGTAATGACCAGATCTTTAACACTTTAGCACGCTAGTCTGTTCACGACACATACAGTATGAAGTCAGCGTTCACACAGCTGCTGCCAAACAACTGATGCACCACTAATACGCGTACGTATTTCTGTATTTGTGTCGGGGATGTGCCTCTGTATCCATGTGTGTAATTATGTTGCTGTTCATACTTTCCTGCCTTTTTTGCTCCAATCTAGCGATTAATAATGTATCTGTGTGCTATAGTGTGTGTGTGTGTACATACAGTACATGTGTGTGATGGTAGCAATGTTTATGTTTCTCTCCTCTCAATCCAAAGCCCAGCGGTGCTCCCGGCTGTGCAGCGCAGCAAAAATTGGCCTGAGAGGTTTGGGAACATTTCCCCCTTACAAACAGGGGCAAATCAATAACGTCTCGGTTGAGGGAGCCACTCTCCATATGAAGGTGAGCTGACTCAGCAGTCCCAGCAGCCGGAGGGGTGTGGAGGGGGGGGAGTAGAGAGCGAGCGAGAGAGAGAGAGAGAGAGAGAGAGAGAGAGAGAGAGAGAGAGAGAGAGAGAGAGAGAGAGAGAGAGAGAGAGAGAGAGAGAGAGAGGGGGAAATGATTGCTTTACAAGCGGTAAAATGCACGGCGGTGTTGAGAACCCTCTGTGGACGCAGCGCTACACGCCTTCTCGATCCTCTAGTGGTGGAACAGGAGGGGAGGGGAGGCGAGGAGAGGAGAGTGCATGCATACTGTACACGCTCGCCTTGTAAATACAATAGGCTGCTCTCTCTTGAGCTGCAATCGAGCTCTAATGGTTTTCTCTTTTTCTTATTCATACTTGCCCACCGTCAATCTACTCCAATACGGCAGCCTGGCAAGCTCGGATTTAGCCCTTGCCAAGTCAATCACAGCTCTACAGTATATAGCAAGATGGAGCCAGAGACCATAGGAGTGTGTTCCTATCTTTACCTTCTTCTCTTGTCTATTTATTTTCTTCCAGGTCTCAGCAGCTATCACGGCGCTGATTAAATGTTGAGTTCGCTAATTACAGGGTGATCGGGAAGGTTGGAGGAGAGGGTGGACATCGCAGGGTGCTCCGACGTCCTTCAGACACGGCGGGGAATCTGCAGCAGCAGTTGTTGGCAGTGGAGAGGAGAAGACTGCATATATCTCATTAGACGCCCCGAATCATCTTTTATCACCTACACGGCCCATCTCTCCTTTTATTTCTTGTGCTTTCATTCAAGCTTCAATTCACATATTGTAGTTTTGCTGCTTGCTTTCTTCACTAAAAACATCCATTTTGGAAGAATTGTTCTATCTGCCAGGGAGCCATTGGTTCACATTTACTTCAATTCACTACAAAGATCTCACTGCAGAGCCCTGAACCTCGCCTGGGATGGGTCATCCATCACAGTGAACAAAGCCAAAGCGATGCTATTGTTGTGCGATAATGCGGTTGAGAGCAGGGGCTGGTTTTGAAAACCCTCCTTGTTGGCGTGTGGTCAAGGGCACACGAAGTCTGACATTTACTGGAAGACCTGGCCGTTTAAAAAAAAAAAAAAGAAACGCTGCACACATGAGATATGAGAAACGAGCGCTGGACAATGTGTGAAAATACAACGTGAACTTGGTCACACATTGAAAAGATTGGTGATTTCATTAGCTTAGAGGGTCCTTGAAGCTGCAGTGGCTAGAATTGGAGCAAAAAAAAAGTAATTTTTATGTTATATATTATATATCTTACTATAAAACGGTCACTATATCCTGACAGTAGTGCATGACACAGGTAATCTGAAATAAATCATGTGCCTCTGTGTCTTCCTCACTCACAAACTCCAATCAAACTAGGCAGGGCTGATCAAATATGAATCAATATTCTGTTACTGTAATGCCTATTTCTCGCCTCAAATGTTTTCAGAAACATCTTGTAGTGTACTGTTTACGGCAACCATGTTGAGATCAGTTGAGGAAATACCAAGCACCGCCCACTAGCAAACTTTCTCATTTTACAGCTAAACAGTACACTACGAGATGTTTCTGAAAACATTTTATGCGAGAAATAGGCATTACAGTAACAGAATACTAATTCATATTTGATCAGTGCTGCCTAGTTTGACCGCTTGATCAAAGGAGTGATTGATAGCTGCCTCCATTGAATGACCAGCCAATAGGAACGCTCTCTCTCTCTGAAATGACCTGTGATTGGCCAAAGTCTCCTGATTTTTTAAAGCCTGAAAACAGAGCCATGAGGAGGTGCAGAATTCTAGTTTTTCTCAGAACACTTGAATTACAATATGCTGAAAGGTTATTATGGCATTTTTGTCCAAAGATGCCAAAAACATTCTGCCTACTGCCGCTTTAACCACACCAGACAGACTCCATATACAGCCACAGTGTGAGCTGCAACATAAACCATACTGTTGCTTCTGGTGGCAGGGGAAGGTGGCGGCTGGATGTCAGCACCATGAAGCAGTGCTTTAAACATGCAGCTAACCAGGCTAATAAAGAGAATTAGCTCCTGTGTAAGTTAAGTGAGAGGAGTGGCAGCTTAATGCTTACATGATTGGATAAAGCACACACCTGGATCTCAGATTTGAGACTGATAGGATAATAGAGTGAAGCAGGAATGGATCTATGAATGGATAGGAGTCCTGAGGCATAGCTGAGAGGGAGTAATAAATGATGGAGCAGGGCAGAGCGAGTGAAGTCGGTAACTTTGACAAACACCAAAGGCGATGAAATGTTCACTGTGATGGATTACTTGTTTCAAGTTAAGTTGAAGACTCTGCAAGTTGATTTTCAAATCCGAAACGAATGGAAACCGATGGCTCCCCAGAAGGAGGAAAATTAATTCAGAAACTTTGAAAAGTATGCTATGTTTTATGCAAACAACGGGTATGATCATTTAAACATGTGTTCCTGAGGGCTTGAAGGCTATACACGCTGCAGCTGTAGGAATCCAGCACATCTCTGAGGGCTGAAGGTGAGCAGCTGTTTTCCTCTCCCACAGTCGTAGGAGGTGGTTGTGTTGTACTCTTCAAGCGGCACGGTGACAGTAAATAAAATTCCTGGCTTCCACATCAGCGCCGCGAGAATGGCAGCAGCAGCAGTTGCCATTTTGTCATCTAATACAGCGCGAGGCAACAGGAAATATTAAGGGAACGCTCTTTGTGACAAGCTGAATGTGGTAATGCGTCCCTGTCCATCATCTGAATGAAATGTTAAATGACATGTGCATTGCAATATGTCAGGAAGTAATAGCCTACTGACATGTCTTCGAAGCATTGCGGCGCAGGTTAAAGCGGGTGTACCGTGGTGAGGCGCGATAAAAAGGGAAGAAAAAAAACACCACAAATGTCATAGTTTGAAAATACTGTGTGTATATTATATATTATATTTGAGATAAAAAACAAAAAGCCCATATAGCAACTATCTAAATAAAGCATGACCCCTGAATCACTGGCTTTTCGCTCCATTCCGGGGTGATAAAATCATGCAGCCCGGCTACAGCAGAAGTTGTTGACAGTGTGAGAATGCTGGGTGCACATAGCCTTTATAGCAGCTGTCTGCTCTGGTGAGGGCTAGATGAGCCAACCGAGGTGAATATATTACTCTCACTCAGTGAATGTCACAAATGCCATTTCCAACTGCTGAATGTCACAGAGACTGTTGGGGTGACTGCTAACGCCGTGGAGCACCATGACGTCTATATTCCCCACTGTTAATATCACCGCTTTTTTCAATATCAAACAAAACGCGCCCTAGTGAGGAAAAATAAATATCAATAAGCAAAGAAAAGACTGAAGGCGATTGGTTGAGTGTTCATGCTGTTCACTGCTGGAACTTTTGGGTAGGGATGCACCGATGTGACTTTTTCATTTCCGATAGCGATACCTGGGCTTTGGGTATCAACCGATACAGAGTACCGATCCGATACCAGTGTTTAATTAATAAGCTGTATGCCTCACTGGGTGGGACTGGGATTATTCTTTTATGTGTCAGGCTTGACTTAAACATTGCTTTCCTAATTCCTAAATTAATAAATGGTACACCGGCAAGTTGATAAAAAATCTTCAAAATTAACAGGAATTACAACTCAAGTGTTTTAACGCAGCAACAAATTGGTCAAAACTTAAACAGGAATTACAATTACAATATATAATGCATATAGTATATACACATAAAATTGAATTGAACAGATCGGCCTCATTATCACCGATACCCAATCCAGCTATTTGAGTCAGTATCGGCCCGATATCCAATCCAGTATTGGTATCAGTGCATCCCTACTTTTGGGCGTCACTGCTCGACTACATATAGTGCTTTTTCAAACTGAATTAGAAGCTCCGATATTGATTTTTTTCCCCCCCTCCAAAATGAACACAAATTACATTTAGTGTAGGAATCTAATGCGTTATTACTGTAAACAAACAAACATCACAGGAGCAGCTTTATTCTGGGATGTTATTTGGCGGTGGCCAGTTTTAATGAAGTAAAGCCTCGAAGGCTCTCGATAGCACTCAGGAAAAACAAAAGAAGAGAGCACACACACTAAAAAGAGAAGAAATTGTCTCTGTAACACACTCCCCTGCGTCACTGAAGCTCATTGTTTGCAGCGCAGTCATCAGGGGCACGCTGCTGCTGCTGCTGCTGCTGCTGAGTGCTGGGAGCCCATGCTGATTATTTCCCACATCTTCTCACATGAATGTTTGACGCCAAGGTCATTCTCCTCCAGCTAACCATACCTCTCATTCTGCCGTCACTTATTACCGCTATACATCACGTCTCTCACATCCTCCGCTCTTCACATCTCCTGATTTAAAAAAAAAAAGACGAAACACTCATTTCAGTGCCAAAACGGCAGCCCCTAATTTTATTGCAAAAATGATGGTTTTGATTAGGTGATATCTTATGAAAGAGAGTGCAAGCTCCAGGTTAAACTCATCCTTGTTTGTTTGGAATTCAAGATTTAATTATTATTTTTTTCCCCATGAAGTTCTTTTTTAATTAAACGGTTCTTATCAAATCTGAATAACCCGCATAATTGGCTGAACTATTCTGGGTAGGTGTTAAAGTCGCACCATTATCGCCTTCGTACAGCAAATAAACCACAACAATACACAGCAGCTAAGAACAAGAATAGTGTTGTGAAATCGTTTCTTCAGGCTCCGGATATGTATTCCACATGACAACTCTGCGACAAGAAGTAGTAAATAAAAAGCAAACTATGACGACCGGTGGTGTTCCAACACAAGACACCCAACCATCAATATAAACAATAATTATTCTTTCAGAGCGTTTGAAGATTATACACAGCAGAGACAACTAATTTCAGGCAAACACGTTTTGACTGTATTTACTCATAAAACCTCCCATCAATCATTGCGCTTGCGAAGCCAAATGGTGCTCGTCTTGGAGCTGTGTGCGTCTGTCAAGTAGAAAAACAGGGCACTCCTTTCCAAGAAGAAAAGGGGGCACCGTGCCGACCGGCGTGTACAACAAAAGAAAAACAATCTCCTGTAATTGCCTGCCATCAAACAGAGAACAGTGATTCCAAATGCAGGATAGAGGGAGGGGGGGAGGGGGTATGGCGGCGCATATTGCAAACCAGTCAAGGACGTTGGAACCATCCGTCTTCCAGGAAATCTCAGAGCCAATCAAAACCTGCTGGTGGTGCCGAGGTGTTCCCAGCCAGATCATTAGAGCCGGACACAACACGCACTAAACAATGAGGAGTTAAAAGACTGGGCTGCCTCTGACCGTTTGAAGGTAAAAGGTGTTAGGGGGGGGAATGTGCGGACAAGCAGAGTGGCGCAGAAGCTTATTGATTTCAGACAGTTTATCTGTATCACAGGCAACAGCCCACACAGACTGCATGAACAACACTTTCACCTGTCAGGATTAGGTGTGTAAAGCCGAGCTGACGGAGACAAGACGGGCATGATGTAAACATGGACACACACGTCTGATATCCATCCATCTATATACTCCATAGGTGGATTAAAGGAACAGTGTGTAACACTTCAGGGGATCTATTAGCAAAAATGGAACGATATAAGATGTATATGTTTTCATTAGTGTATAATCGTCTAAAATTAAGAATAATGATTTTGTAAGCTTAGAATGACCCTTAGGGAGCAGGTCCTCTTCACAGAGTCCACCATGTTGCTCCGCCATGTTTCTACAGTAGCCCAGAACGGACAAACCAAACTCTGGCTCTAGAGAGAGCCTTTCGCATTTTTATGTTACCTGAATGGTAGGGCTGGGCAATATATCAATATTATATCGATAATGTGATGTGAGACAAAGATATCGTCTTAGATTTTGTCATCATAATATGGCATAAGTGTTGTCTTTTCCTGGTTTTACAGTAAAGTGCAGTAATTTTCTGAAGTCACCAGACTGTTCTAGCCGGTCCATTATTTGCCTTTACCCACTTATTCATTATCTCTACATTACTGATGATTATTTATAAAAAAAACACCAAATGTCAAACCTACAATATGGTCGCAATATCGATATTGAGGTATTCTGTCAAAAATATCATGATATTTGATTTTCTCCATATCGCCCAGCCCTACCTGAAGGCCACCGTAGTTCTGACACATTTGTGAAACTGTAGTAACGTGGGCCGCACAGTGCAAAACTGTGGTACCACCTCTTAAAGTAGTGTTATCATGGTAAGGATGGCCTCTGATCGAAGCGAATGGCGTTACCACAAGTTTGCACACGGCGGCTCACGTTACCGCCATCTCGGAGGAGTGAGTGGAAGGGTACTCAGTTGGTTGCAATCTGCAACCACACCGCAAGACACCACTAAATCTTACACACTCTACCTTTAAATCAACTCACCAGCGCTTCAGTTTGAGATGACAAAAGATTAACAAATATGCACTCTGAGGAAACATGTTTGTATGCAGCACATTTAGCCATTAATAACTCATATCGTATACCTCAATGCAATGTGCTTTCCTCTTCGTGGCCAATCTCTGGCCACCACATCTCTGGTCAATACTGAAGCTAGACATTTTATATTGATTAGTTTGTTTCCAGCGCACCAATACATAATTCATCAAGTCTTCGCGTGTGTGTGTGTGTGTGTGTGTGTGTGTGGAAGTCTTGGAAGGGTAAACCATCAGTCAAAGTCAACACCTCCCGTTCTACAATTACCAGAAGTGTTATAGTAAAACAAAAGCCTGGTCTAAAAATGCAGCATGCTGCAGAGATTCAAGGGACCAAAGCGGCAATCACAGCTCTCTTATCTCCCCCCGCTCTTCATGAAATGTTTAAAAAAAAAGGGTCTGAGACTAGTTCATGAAAGAATTAAAAGCCTGATGCGATTAAAAGACAAGACGAGAAAAGAAAAGAGAGTTCAGCGCCTTGCCCAGAGCACGTTAGCCTCCTCAATCTTTTAGTGGAAATTGGGTTTTGGGGGCCGGAGAGCAGTTTTCCCCACAGGCACATCACCGCCCTCTCCACAGATCAGGGATCATCGCACCCGTGTGCGCTCAATCCGAACCTCAGCCAATGCCAGAGCGGGAAGGCGACGTCGTCACGGCAGCCCCGGATCAGTAGTCAGGGGCCGTCTCTGCAAAGTGTTGCTCATATCACAAGGGCACTGTACTGCTCTTGTGAACAACCCTGGATGCGCACGTTCAGTCGCTGACCGGCGCCTCAAATACTCTCCAGCAATGATTCATAGACATTGGTTAATCTTATCAGGGACTGCCTGGACACAGCAGTAATAAACTGGAAATTGTCTAGTGAATCTCATATCAAATCACAACCATGGGGAAACTAAAGCAACACAGCTGCTCAGAGCAAGAACGGACAAGTCTATGGCCCGTTCTTGTCAAGACAAGCTATAATGTGATGGTGCTAATTAATTATGTGATAAACAAACATAATTTAGCTGAATCTCTAATTAGTTATTATTAACAGCGAGAGTTACTGGCTCGCTGTTTTCCTCATTATGCAGCCTTTATTTAATAATGATCCCAAATCTATAAGGAATAGAAGAATGATATACAGTATATCCAAGCTTTTAAACAGCTATAAACGACACGGCTTTTGATTCAACCTTCAGGTTAATCAGACACAGGAACGTAATGTCTTCATTCTCCGCCCTTTTCTTATTGAAAAACCGCCAGAGAGACCTGAAACTTCACTAAATCTAAAGGTTGTTTGACTGGTCGCGAGTAGGAAATGAGATTATGTTGGGGCCTTGAGTAATGAAGGAACCTACTTGTCCTTCCACGATGTGACTCTCTCCCCGTTCGCCTCAAAGGAGGTAGTAAAGCCGCCTGCCACAGACATAAAAAATGACTGGCCACTTCAATTAGCCCAATCATAAAATATAATTTGAGACACATCTATCTACAAGGACCTGAGGACTTTGAGGGGAAAAAAAGAACAGTCCTGTTGTTCATTTATTAAATATCACATTCACTCAACTTCTCTGTCTGGGTCGCATTGAAATGTAAAAGTTAGGGGTCATTGCATGGATGTACTTTTGTTGCAATATTTAACAGGCACAGTAAATCGAATCTGAGGGATACAAGGTGAGACTAAAAAGAGGTAGTAATTTTACAGCTCCATTTCTGTGATCTGTGAAACATAATAATGGAGAGATGTGAGATTGTGAATGCTGATTTACTCGCTGTCTTTTATTTTATCTTAATTCTGTATTCAGTGAAAACGTCTGTTATTGCCGTTTCTATTTTCAAGGGAAATACCTCTATATTCTAGGAAATGATGCAGAAAAGAAACTGAAAATCTAATAAAAATATTAACCGTTTCAACGGAATTGCATTGGTGGGCAACAGCTCGGGTCCATGTTCACTTCCTGTCAGCTGATGTCATACACTGCAACAGGAAATAAACTGGGACACATTTGGAATGTTTACCTTTACAACTGTGAAATGGAATGTCAATATTTCAAGCATAGACTGTATATATAGATGGACGACACGTCTCCACTTCCTCCCACGGTACAAAAGTGAAGCCAAAATATCCCGGGTACGGGAGCTGCTATCTTGAGATTCTGACGTCATTTGGAGCCAGAGTCTGCGCAGTAGTGATCGGGAGGGCTGGAGCCGCGGTATAGAGGTCCCGCCCACACACCCGCCCGAGCCAATCACGAGCCAAGCCCAGCCACAGCTCGTTAGCGTGAGCCACCTAGCTGCTACGTTAGCACCACGGTAGCTGTTTGGCTAGAGAGACACAACAACTAACCATAACATCTCTATAACTACATTTATGATCAAACTGACACATGTTCTATTAAACAGACCCGTGACGGTTATGGAAAGTTAAAGTTACATCTCCTCTCTCGTAGATTTCCTGAGCCTCCGGCTGCATGACTACTTCACTCAGAGCAGCTGTCAATCATGATGTCTCAGCATCTTTTTATAGCATCAAATAACTGAATAAAACCAAACTTCTCAGAAAAATGAACACTTGAACAAACATCCGCATGATAAGAACTACCTGAAATGATGAAACCATCTTTGGGAAACATATATTTGACGTGTACTTTGACTTTTTAGTTTGGCCCATTTCCCATCCACTAACATGAAGGGGGCGGAGTTTATGACCTATACTGCAGCCAGCCACCAGGGGGCGATCAAGATATTTTGGCTTCAACTTTTGGGGAGCTGTCATGTCCTCAATCTTTATATACACAATCTATGATTTCAAGCTGGAACTAAATTACTACTGATAAAGTGTCTACAACCATGCTAACAGCTCTGTGAGGCTGTAATTAAGCATAGTGGTGCTTTGAGTTAAATTCTAACATGCTATGTTTAGCATGCTAATATTTCCTAATTAGCGCTAAGTGCTTAGTGGAGTTGAGATAACGGGAATGTGACAATCTTTGCAAGTTAAAATTTTGGTCATAAACCAAAGTATTGGGGAAAGACAAATGTTGACGTGCTGGTGGCGCTAGAGGAAAAGTCAGAAGTTAAAAGTAGGGATTCGTGCTCTGGGGAACATGAATGTGTGTACCAAAATTCAGGCCCATCTTTCTGGCACTGTAAAGATACTCATTAGGATACATCATCTGGGAACCATGGGTATCCATCCCAAAGTTCATTCAACCCATCCAGTAGTTCTTCAAACATTTGACTAAAATACAAAAATGCCAAACTCATGGTGGCGCTACATGAAAAGTCAGGGGATCACTAAAATCAGTGGGCTTTGTCCTCTGGGGACCATGCATGTCTGTACAAAATCTCATGGCAATCCATCAAATCAATTTCAGCATGGACTGTGGGGATGAAGAGGTGGACTGACCCACCAACACTGCCAGCCCTAGAGCCACTCTGACTTCCTCAGATCATCATAACAATAAGAAACACGTGGAACATTCTGCGTCATCACTGCAGCTACACATACACGTGATCCGACGTTATCTATCCATCTAGCTCATCGTGATTCTTGACTCATAGCGGTAGCACTTTTTAATCCACGTTTTTCAGGCAAGGCCTTCGTACCAGCAGCCATCCTTCACAATGACTGAACAGTTTGATGTCCCGAGTGAATCCATTTTTGTGCGTCCCTTATCCAGCATGAAGTAAATGGCATCTCACCTCCGGCTGTGCAGTGTTTTGTGGGTTATTACAATAGTTCAAGAGGGTTTACACCACACAGGCGGCCGTGCCAGCAGTGAAACCAACTCCGAATTTATTCTCCTGTTACAATAAAGACCCAGAGATGAGAAAGGGTATTGCTGATGTCACTCTGTGTGTCAAGACTGATTTCAGGTGAACTATTCCATTTTATCTACTGTTTCCCCAACAGCTCTCCAGATAAAAAATGATCAAGGATTGATTGAAGCAATTTCATTTTGCCTCTCGTGCTTTGAATATTTTCGAGCACACCGTGGCCCTGAGTTTGACGTGAGTAGGGAACACAGAATCGCCTGAATAAGCACAAAATCTTTTTAAAAAAGGTGTTGCTGGGTTGGTGTTCTTTGTAAGGAAAATATGCCTTTTTGATTCACACACTTTTGTGGGCGAAGCGACTCCTATCTGCAGACTGATGGGAGTCAATTGGAGATGTCAAACGTGATAACTGGTAGTTTGCTGCAGATCCACACATACTATCAACAGACCAATCCAGGCTCAAAAGAAATAAATGAAGCCATTTGAAAAGCGATGGAAAGATCATCCTAATATAGCCTTGTCATCATCTTCACTCCTAGATACTGCTGTTTATTTTCCCCCCGTGAGGCTGTGGCCTCGCAAGGCGAAGAAGACGCCACTCAACAAGCTCATCTTCAAAATCTGTTTACCAGGATGCAGGGTAGCAAAGGGGGGAAATTTGACTCACAAATTCAACCTCAGAGTGTTCATGTCAATGTCTTCCTATCTGATTGTTTTGGCATTCACATCCGAATAGGATTGGGAGTGTGAGGCAAACACTGAGGCGAGGGAGCTGCAGATGGTGCTCCAGCGAGAGAGCGAGTGGCGAAAGTGCCGCCACCAGACACGCTTTGGCTAATCGACGTGAGAACACAACGGAGCCGAGCTGAGATGAGCATGCGCGCTGGGCTGGCTGCAGAGGAGACAGTGATGAAACAATGTGTTGGAAGCACCTGCACAATTTCCTGGATTTTCGTTCTCTGCAGTCTCCTGGGTGCAAAACTGTCTCAGTAAGACAAGTTTCATTACTGTTTTATTTCTAGTGCAAAAGATTATTTTGCTCAATGCCAGAGATGCAGACTAGCCAAAAAAATAGGGCTTTGAATTTGACTGCTGGGATACATTACTTGGCGTGTGACTGACCTAAAGGCAAAAACATTTTTTATTAATAAAAAACACATCGTAGCCACGTAGTTTGAAATTGCAATTGTTAGTCTTGTGCATTGAAAGGACCCCAGCTCAGGTTTACACATGAATATTATATGTCTAGGGCTTTTATTGTGAAAGGTAAGAATGGAAGGAGTGGATCTGGTCTGCGTTGCCTTTGTCAAGGTTGAAAGGAATAATAAAGTTTGCCGCTGCAGTCTCAATCTCTAGTTTCAAGTCTTCTTCAATACAGCATGATGTTCATTTAGTAAATTATGGTAAATTTTAGAGTCAAATAGCCCATAAAGCAGGGTATACTTTAGGGCGTGGCTACTTATTGATTGACAGGTCGCTACCACAGCATTGTCCGGTCTGGGAGTTGTCCGTATTTTCGTCTTGGAACTTTCACAGTGTGTTTCCAGTTCATGAAAGTTATTGTAACCTTTTGGTCACCTAAAAATGTCTTATTCAGAGTTTGGTTGTACTTTGCTCCACTCTCTCGTGTCGACGGACAAAATCGAGGCTTCAAAACGGCAGTTCACAAACCAATGGGTGACGTCACGGTGACTACGTCCACTTCTTATATACTGTATTGTCTGTACCGAATTTCATGACAATCCCTCTAATAGTTGTGCAGACATTTCACACAATCAATTCAACAGTTGTTGAAATAAATTGCCATCTGTGGAGCCACGACGACACAGCTTGGAAGAGGAAAAAGCTGAAGTGACGTGCGCTTTTAATTCTCAGTATTCAGAGCTCTGAAAGACTTCGATATTACAATATGATAATATAGCCTTGAGACTCGACTCGCCCCACAAGGTAACAGCTCTATTCAATACTTTGACTGAACACGTAAGATTTCATTGTCGCCACAACCGCACACACAGCCGACAGCAAAGACCCAGGACCGACGTAGATACAAATCTCTTCAAACACTTCATGTTTCGACTTGCTTGAAGTGGTATCACAGTTCAGCGTATATAAATAGTTAATCAATTTGGTATTTGTAATGAAGTGAAAATTCTGATATCATGAGGGCAGTGGGGCGTGCGGCGAACAACAATTAAATTCAGCAGCGGGGTGAGTTTTTTGGAGAAAATGCAGGCGTAGAGCAAGCAGAGAAACTGTGAATGAGAAATGTGTCTCTGTGAGTCAAAAGCTCATTAGTGCCGAGCCTGGATGTGGTTTGAACAGTGATACCACAGATCTGTGAAATCTGGGCTTTATTCCCACCAATAGCAGTTCCAAAACAACAGGCTTTGTGCAACACAGAGGGTCTGCTTCCATTCACTTCCCAAGATCCTCCAAAGCAAACAGTTTGGGTGACAGCTGGACTTTCACTCTTTACCATGAAGGGAAAGCTTCACGTTCGGAATCCGCGACCGCGGGCCAACAGACACAAGATTACTGCCCACCAGGGGGATTGGAGTTAAAAAACCTTTGCCTGGTCTCACGGGGAGGGGATCAGCAGACTGTTAGCTGCAGCTTTCCAAATGCTCATTTACACCTGAAGGTGTGAATGCTACACCTATAGGCATCGGTTTGTACATTTACTCGGAAATTTCAACAGCACAACTTGAGGCACGAAACGGGGGCTATTGCTACGGTTACAGGTCATGAAAAGATCTTATTGTGGAGGCAAACGGAGGGCAGTGAGGCTGAAATGGCAACCTGCTGGAAGGGTCTTCCACTAATGCTTTCTCCAGCTGCTCCACCTTAGGCTTATTGCTCCATAGTGCCTATCAGAGAAGGATGGGAGGCCGTTTGAACAGAGCCTAGGCTGGGGCCGGGGCAGCACACCTTGGCCCCTCACACGCTCCATTAAACCGGGAGCGGGGGGAAAGTATGAGGTCTTGACAGTTACTGGCCGAGCTCCGCCACTGACACAATTACTAGCCCCTCGTTCCTCATCCGCGCTTTGCTACCTCGTTTAAAATGGCTGCCTGTAGCCACGGCTGGATGTAAACAACAGAGGAGCTGCTGCCGAGAGAGCCGAGCTTTCAAACACCCAAGTGACGAGAACTCTTTTTTCCTACGTCTCTCTCTCTCCATTATTAATCTGTTTGTTGTGTTGAAGTGTGACAGTAGGAGGTTGGGTACAGGATGCTGATCAGATCTATTCGAGATCCCAATATCGCTGTTCTACTGCTTATATTATCATTTTAAATAAATAATGTTTAGTGCCATTTAAACTATTTCTAAAAAGGTGAGACAGGTATGCAGAAATACTCTGGACACATAGGGGGAAAAAACGCCTTAAACCATAACACACTCGCAAAACCACATTGAGAATATTGCGATTTTCCCCGAGGCAGAAAACAGCCGGTCTGTGCTTCATCCCCAACACTCGCATAATATTCCTCCTCTCCCCCCAGAAAACACCGAGTCCACTGTGCCTACTTCCTTTAGCCAGCGGACAGTTTGCCAAGCAAAGCTGGAAGGGAAAAATTAAATTTCAATCTCAGAAAACGTTCTTTTATGCAAACCTACTTGATAGTAAAAATAATTGATTTGAGGACAGAACACCACGGTTTGATTAGAACAATAACTAGAATGCAGACTTCATTAAGCTGCTTTAAATGAGCTGAGGAGAAAGGGAGATTACACTTTTTGGAAATTCAGACAGAAACAAATGTTCAAACCTCGTTTTCATCATAGCTCCTAGCCCTTCAGGTTTTATTTCACATTGACTGACGTCCGTCTCAGGCCTTTCATTGGTCAAATGGTTTTCATACATGTCTACGAATAATGCATCACTTTGAAGGAACAGCAGCGGAATAGAGCTGCTTCTGATTCTACATATCTGACATATCATCAATCTCATCCTTAGGCAATAGATTTTTTGTTGCTTCTAAATAAGTAATTATGCATAAAAGTTGAAGATTTGAATTTTTCAAACACAATTTTACCCTGCTAAATAACAGCAGTAATAAGTCATTCCTCTTGGGGTGGGAATCACTAGAGGGCCCACAATACAATATTATCAAAATACACAAGTCAAGAGTATTGCAATAAGATATATTGCAATTTATTACTTTTTTTCAACTGCAAATTATGCAGTTTGTCAACATCTGTTTTTATCTATTAAGATACAGTTTTCACTCTGTTCATCTCAGAGTTTTCATTCACATATTTTGAGGTCAGAGGTCAAGGGACCCCCTTTGAAAATGGCCATGCCACTTTTTCCTCGCCATCATTTAGTGGAATTTTGGTAGCATTATTAAGCGTTCTTCCCGACATGCAAACATAACATGGTTGGTACCAATTCTTTAGGTTTTTGTAATTTCATATGATACTAGTGTATTCACTTTAGCTTAAAGACTGAGCCTGCTGCAACCTCTGAAAGACAGAATAGCATCCGTCAGTGTGTTAGAGGTTAATAGAATATATAATAAAAGGTCGATACTTGACGTCCGTGTATCGATACAATACTGCCACGTAAAGTATTGCGATACTCTGCTGTATCAAATTTTTTTTCCCCAACCCTCATTTGGATTTACAACTGCAATAAATGTAGTCAATTGTGTCACGCCAAGCCTTGCTGATGAAACCACCGATTAGTATGCAACTCTGTAACAGAAATGACTTATTTCACCATCTTAATTATCGAAACTAACATAAAAAAACGGACGTTATCAATGTTAAACCTCTCAGTTACTAAGGAGCTTTGTAGTGTGACCTGAAGGTGCAAACAGCAGAGAGCTGCTAGACAAAGAAGAAGCAGATCTCGCATCACCTGAGGGAAATATAAAGGTTAATTCTGGCAAGCCTATTTCCAATCCCAGAATAGAGCAGGGTGCATAAATGATTATCTACTGCCGGTGAAAGGAAAAAAGGTTCCTGATTGGATTAATCCAAACCGGGGTCACCATCGGAACAAGAAACAATGTGTCTTGCTTGTATTCCTACTGTATGTTTTTATTCTTATTGAGACGGGCCTAATGGGGGGGAAAAAGACGGAAAAAAAAAAAAGGCAGAGAGAGGGAGAGATCATGGAGAAGGACAGCCTCCAGTCAGCTCCAGCAGAGGGGCCTTGCTGACCTAGATCCAGGCTGAGTGGGGATGATATTAGCAAAGCAATTAAGGGAGATGACAGCCGTCAGGCAGGGTCAGACTGACAGGGATAGCAGTCCGTCTCCCTCTCTCTTGAGCATGCTCTCTCTCGCTCCCTGCTGTAATGGCTATTGATTTTTCACAACCAAAACAAGAGGCCCTCTCGGCCCAGAAGTGGCTGAATTGGTAAAAAAATGAAGTTTTAAAAAGAAGAGTGGGTAAAATATAGAAGAAAGTGCAGATAGCATGGGTGCGATGCAAGGAGAAGGGGCCGAGGCTCACAGGTTGGTGACCCTGTCAGCTCTTAAGCTTGGATGTGCTGAAATCACTTCAGGCATGTCAAAAAACTTCATTCCCCAGAGATGATAGGGAAGTAGAACTTTTACCTCTAAAACTTGTTCCGTGTTTTTGCCATGGGGATGTAAAAATGATAATATTCTAGGTAAAGTGAGGCAAAACTAAACTTCTGGTGCGACAAGGATGGAGGCTAGACATGCAAGTTAATTTATTCTGGAAAAATGATAAGTACATTAAGAGTATAATTGTATAAATTCAGATTTATTCATTTCACCACTTCTTGTTCATATGCATATCCTGATTAGATACTTCTGTATATAATCTCGTTGCACAGTACACTGTTCAATTGCTTAATATTCTTGATAATGCTTTGCAATTTAAGAATTTTGCATGAAGAAAAAAATAGCCTGTATTACAGCTTTTCCTGGAATGACTTTAATTGTTTTCTGATTAAAAACACAACAGTAAAACAAATCAGGTTACAAATAGGGCTGCAGCTAACGATTATTTTCCTTGACAATTAATCTGTTAATTATTTTATCTATTAATCAATTATTTGTTTGGTCTATAAAATGTCAGAAAATGGTGAAAGATATCAAAATAGTTGGCGATTACTTTAATAGTTGACAACTAATTGATTAATCATTGCAGCTCTAGTTACAAATATACAGACACCATCCGAAGATCTGTATTATTCCGAGTAAACAACTCTTAGCCTAATACTGCTTCAAGGAACGATGAATTTGCAGACAATACAAAAAGTGGATGCTTCGTTTTCCACTTGAAAATAGTTTCCCACTGAAGACATTTGTTGGCATTTAGAAAGGCAACAAGTTGTGGGCAATGTCAGTTTACACTAGAAACATGAGAGCTGGTGTAGACAGAGAGATACAGTGGGTTGATATAGTATCACAATACTACATTGATTATTTGGACAACGATACAATATTTGCTGGTATCGATATGATTTTGATTTGATTCAGTTCAGGGGCCTGCGATGGATATGAGACAATCATATGCCCACTTAACACGGTTATATTTATATCAACGCCCAACTATAATATGATTTGAGAATTTTATTACTGGGCTCTTCCAGACATTTAAATGAAAAACAACGTATTCTTTTTAATTATAAAATAATAAAAATAGTCCTCCTGTTGTTCACTATAAAGTGCCACATTCCTCACGTTTAAGCACTGTTTGGATGTTTAGGAAGGAGGTGCGCTTAGACGGAAATGGAGACACAGAAGTGCCATGGGAATTTCAAAATAAAAGGCGGATCTTAAAGATGAAGACATGTATGGATGTTTTTTCGCTTGGATGATATTGGATCGTTGATCGTTGATATCGTTGATATAAACAAAGGATCACAATTTGACTGGGCTTTCAGATGATATTAAACTATTGACCTTGATAGGCTTTCATACGATCTTTCAGTCTGACTCAGGACACCACAAAATGTTGAATTCAACAAAGTAAATCTAAAAGTCTACCGCTGCTTAAAAACGATTTAGACAAGGAGTTACATCAGCCAATATGAGTTTTCTGATTGCGTTTTTTTCCAGCCCAGGTGTAAAAAAACTCATCGCTGAACCAAACACCGAGAGAAAATAGAGAACGACAGATGTGCAGCAACAATCCCAGAGAAAACCAGATTATGGGAAATCTCATAAAAACATATTACAGTATGGCTGCTGCATTAAAATACCCTCACAGACCATACATCCAAAAATCAGATTTACAGCAATTACAGCAGACAGCGCCGCTTAAATCACCGGCCCTTACAGCTGTCACAGAGCAGCGCGCCGTACGCATCGCTCCGTCCCAGCATGCTTTGCTCCAGGCGTGCGACTCGGTGCTGTTGTGTTCGACATGTCTGCTTTAATCTGATCTCAGTGGGTGGGTGTTAAGTTTGACAACAGACATACAGAAAGAGCAAATTCTACACACAAACAAACAGCAGCTGTGGAACATAAGTGACATGATGAGATAAAATGGCAAGACAAGAAAGGTTTGTGACAAGTGAATGGGTGCTTTTAAATCCCGCAGTGTGCCGTCAGTCGTCTGAAATCGATACATTAAATAAAATCTGTCGGTGGCATCCGCTGAAGTAACACCTGCGAGACAATATTTTGATGGACTATTCTCCGACATATTTGTTTTTCTTTCATCAGCTCGTCTAGCCGCACAAGGTCAG
This sequence comes from Sebastes fasciatus, assembly GCF_043250625.1. Classification (NCBI taxonomy): domain Eukaryota; kingdom Metazoa; phylum Chordata; class Actinopteri; order Perciformes; family Sebastidae; genus Sebastes; species Sebastes fasciatus. The sequence continues at coordinate 10,213,467 of NC_133812.1, forward strand.
CGTCTATGTATGGAAGAGACTGCTCTCCACAGCCAAGAACACCTGCTCATGTACCTCGAGTACACTCCAGATAACACGCCTAGCTAGACACTCACTGCACTGTTTTCCTGCTCAGCTTCTCCATGCTATAGTGTCAACACGAATTTCTGCTTCAATCTCAAAATCAATTTTACAAGCAGCACTTTCATTTTTTCAGTTTACAACTTGGAGGGAAAAAATTGTTATGTGAGTTGTGCGCGCGGCTAGGCTGACGTGAATTTTGATTATTTTAGTAAGCAGCGGGAGTTAACGCGGCAGTAGTCAGAATGTGTTTGGCATCACTGAGCATTAATTCCATAATAACCTTTCAGAATATTGTAATTCAAGTGTTCTGAGAGAAAATTAGACTTCTGCACCTCCTCATGGCTCTGTTTACAGGCTTTAAAAAATCTAGCTCGTGATGGGAGACTTTGACCAATCACAGGTCATTTCAGAGAGAGAGAGCGTTCCAATTGGCTGTTCATTCAACGGAGGCAGCTGTCAATCACTCGTGAACTTCGATCAAACAGTCAAACTAGGCAGCGCTGATCAAATATGAATCAATATTCTGTTACTGTAATGCCTATTTTTCATGAAAAATGTTTTCAGAAACATCTTGTGGTGTACTGTTTAGCTGTAAAATAAGAATGATCCGAGTTTGCGAGTGATCGACAGCTGCTCAGAGACGGCAAGCCTCCAGCTCGGCTCTGATTGGTCGTTTTCTTCCAGTCTGTGAAATCTTGCAGATGCCATTAGGAGCAACGGAGGACACAATTTTTTTCAGATCACCTGTCTCATGCACTTCTGTCAGGAAATAGTGACCGTTTTTTAAAAATAACTTTTATATTAATCATAGTTGCTCCAACCTGCCTACTCCAGCTTTAAAACTGAGAGTTGATTTGTTTCCGCCTGAGCGATATGCAAGGATTTTGGAAGACGCTTTGGGGGCCAGAGTTGAGGAAAAACACATATGGTGCAGGAATGCACATTTACAAGTATGGGGTATAAACTCTGTTGAGCCCCCCTACAGAATCGCTTTGACATCTGCGCTACACATGTGTGTCCCACCAACCCATAAAACTACTGCATGAGGATCCTTTTAATAGTGTGCACCAAATGCACAACCTGCGAAATCAAGAGGTGCGATTACTCACTGAGCCTCCCTGACTGTATTCTTAAGGCCAGGCAGAAAGCTGAAGAACGAAACGTTATTCTCAAGGGCCCCGGCTAAATGCATAACCACAAATGACCTGTAGCATGCCGGTAATCGCTCAACTACTTGATGTCTGTATTAGTGTATTAGCTCTCTCATCTGCGCTGAAAGGCTTCGGCAATAACCGTACAGACAAATAACAGGAGCCTCTTAAGTCCCTGTTTAAGTGGAAAATGCAGTTTAATTTATTTTTTTTTTTCGGCCTCGACCAGAAATAACGTGCCTTGGCACCGGAGTCACGCTTTGTGAACAGCAGCGGAGAATGCCCTAAAACATCTGAGGCGTCCCCTACATATGTAGGCATGGAGATATGTGCCATAATGAGTTGCACTCTGCAGATGGCCATTAAGGCTTATGTCAACATTAGGGAGATGTCCAAATAAAAACTTGGCAGATGATGCCTCGCTATTAATCCAGAGTACATTTTCCACGCAGACCCATTGACCGCGGATAATGGAAGGTATATCTGAATTCTTTGATAAGAGTCCCTGTTGGGAAATTAATTTCAGCGGAGAACATTTGGTCCTGTACGGAGCAGCGATGTAATTAAGGTTAAAAAGGGAGCTCTGATACCAGGCATGGAAATTTGCTTCCTTTCAAATGTATCTTTGTAAATCTGACAGGGGCTGGAAACGGGTGGACCGTGGCTATTCACAATGTCAGCGTGTTCTTTAAAAGTGATGCCGGACAGGAAGCCGCTGCGCAGTGCAACAGCTCGACGCAGAAGGCGAAAGGAGAGGAAATCAAAGTTGTTGTTTTTTGTTGCCCACCAAACAGCTTGAGTCAGCCGAAAAATTGCAAATGTCCAGCCAAGTCCAGCGAGCAGACAAAGAGGAAGGAACAACAATGACTTCTGGTTTTTATCTGAGTCTCAGATATTGCATAATGCAGTGTGTAGGCTCTGTTTTAGAGGTGCATGGTGTTAGGTTACAGTAGAATAAAACAATGGCTGTGAAAATACAAGCTTATTGCCTCTTTTTTTTAACAGTAGCTTCTGTATATGAGGGAAAGAACAATGTAATAAAATAATATAATATAATGTTCTGCAAAAGATGAAATTACCTATAAGTCTGTTCCTGAAGCATATATCCATGCTCGAGTTGAGTGCTGCTCGAGACATTAAGCGAAACAATATACCTTATATGCTGCGATAACTACTGTATCTTACAATAGCACGGCAACTAACGACACACACTAAGCTTTGATATATGGGTCATGCCATAACGCCTCTCCATACCTAGCATAAAAATCAATATGGCATCACTCGCACAGAGGCCGAGCACGAAGGGGGGGACGCTCCGGTGTAGATATTCTTAAATAACACAGCTGACATGACAGACGTACTGAAAAGGTAAAAGCTTGATATCGTCGGGCTGCAGGACATCTTCACCAAAAAAAGGGGAAGTGAAGGTTTGGCAACAGAGGGCTCAGGCAAACCGTGGCTGACAGGATTTAGTGGATGAATAGACGGATGGACGGACAGCTATTGATGCTGAACATTTCGCAGCTTTTCTCTTTGCGTCGTGTCGCCGTGTTTCCGCTTACATTCCTCGGCTGAATTGCCAATTTAAAAATAAAAAGGACATGTTTCAATAAACGAATACAAGTAAAGCCTGTTTTTGTGCATGTCTTGACTGGTGAATTTGAATAATTTTTTCCACTGCAGGTGTGTTTTTGTAAAGCCCGGCGTTTCTTCAGCTCATGGTTCTATCAATAAATTGCAGCTGGCCGTGTTAAAATCAATGAAATGCACGTTCTTTTGGATGGATTTGTCATATGTTGTTTTGTCTGTGGCTCAATGTCACCGCTGCTCATCGCAACCTGACACTATTGAGAGAGATTTCTAATTATCAGCGAGGTTCTCGGTTTAAACTAAATGAGACAATAAAAAAAGTTTAAAACACAAGAGTACTTTTCAGTGGAAGGTGACATTTGCAGACTAGTTAAAAATACTTCTTCCATGTCGGAGAAGCTTATAACGAAGCTGTAATAAATTCCTTTTGTAGCCTATTCAATTTACAATGTGCTATTTAAAATAGTGCACAAAAGAGCTCGTTAAACTATTTAAAACCATCACTGTGAGTACATGACGGTGACATCATGGAGCCAAAGCAGGTAGCAATGAACCTTTTTAACTGCAAAGTAGAGAAGTTTTTCTCCTCTGAGCAAAACATGATGTGACAGTTCGACTTAAATGACTTGAAACGTGGGAGTATTGCACTCACACCACTCCTCTACTCCTTAGTGAGGACACTTCAGTTACATACTTTTCCACTACCCTTATGATGATGTGTTTATGCGCTGCGGTTCCCGAGGGCATTTTAAGGGAAAAGAGACAACACTGATAGCGCAGCCTGAAAGTGCCAGCATGCCCCATTCACAGATATTAGCCTCAATGGGCTGGATAAGATGCCATGTTAAACCTCCCGCTGTGCGTATGTGTGTGTGTTAGACTGTGTCAGCCTCTTAGGATTCCATGCCCCTTTAACCACGGGCCGACCCCCTGCGGCGCCTTTACGTCTTAATCACCCCGGGGGCGAGCGGGAGACAATGCCTCGCCGTTTATGTGACAAGAGATAAAAAGCGGGTCCGTGTGACAGCGTGGTTATGCATGTGTGTTTATGTTCAGCCCTCTTGTTATGGTCTGGTGACGGCATGTGAATGGGATCTCCCCCCCCCCGTGTGCCCGACGCCATTTGTATCATTAAGACAGTGGCTGTGCGCTGCGAGGGGCAGGGGGTCGTCTCATGAGTGGCAGCGGGGGATCAAAGCGTGACCTCGCTCCCTGCTTCCTGCTCTCCTTCCTTCCTGCACACCTGATTGCTCTCAGCAGCAAAGGCAATATCAGACATGCACCTCATGGCGGCCGGGTCAGAGGTCACGTCATTAGTGACACCGCCTTTCTGCTGAGAACATACCTTTACCCAGTCCTCTCCCCATCATTTTCTGTCTCTACAGCTAAATACTTTACTGCGCTGTGTCCAGATAGATGACCTTCTCGAGGCTTTTTCCCCCTTTGTCAGCAGGTGAAAGCTCATTCTAGTCTTAATAATGATGGTAGGCGGAGGCCCATCCTTCAAGCCGACTCAAAGTCAGGGTTTTTAACATTACATAAGGCTACTTCTGCTCTATCTAATTATGATGAAAAATGTATTTTAATATAGCCATCCCCCTCACAGCAGGACCTTCCATTAGGTAGGCACATGTGCACATAAGCACAGCTTGTAATTATGTATTATTGTTATTATGTGTAATTTGTTTCAAGATGGATAAGGCCCTCTTAAGATGCTGAAAAACATTACTGTCACTGGAGACTCAGGTTACTAATGACTAGGGCTGTCAAAGTTAACGCGATAAGGCGTCAACGCAAATTCGTTTTAGCGCGACTAATTTCTTTAACTCGTTAACGCAAATGCGATTTTACGGGCGTAGCGCGCTCAGTTTTAAAGCTAGAGGGAAGATACTGGCATCATATGAAACTAGAACTTAAGGAATCCATTGGTACCAACCATGTCATAGTAGCTTGTCGTGAAGAAGGCTAAATAATGCTACAAACTTGTGCTAAATTTTGGCAAGGAAAAACAGTCATGCCCATTTTCAAAGAAGTCCCTTGACCTCTGACCTCAAGATATGTGAATGTAAATGGGTTCTATGGGTACCCACGAGTCTCCCCTTTACAGACATGCCCACTTTATGATAATCACATGCAGTTTGGGGCAAGTCATAGTCAAGTCAGCACACTGACACACTGACAGCTGTTGTTGACTGTTGGGCTGCAGTTTGCCATGTTATGATTTGTGCACATTTTTTATGCTAAATGCAGTACCTGTGAGGGTTTCTGGACAATATTTGTCATTTTTGTGTGTTGTTAATTGATTTTCAATATTAAATATAGACATACATTTGCATAAAGCAAGCATATTTTCCCACTTCCATGTTGATAAGACTATTAAATACTTGATAAATTTCCTTTTAAGGTACATTTTGAACAGATAAAAAAAAGTGCGATTAATTTGTGATTAAATCAAAAGTCCACTTATCAGCTTTCGACAGCATCTCACGGTCTTCATCAGCAAATGGAGTCACCAAATGAAAGGCGAGATTTGCACAAAATGCGCTGTGGATATTCCCTCAGTTCCCCAGTTATAGATATCAAAAGGTAAGCTACACCATTTTTTTTCCCCGTTTTGTCTTGGTTGGCATATGGCATGCCAGCCCTGCACCCAGTGTTCCAGAGAGTGCTCCCAAACAGGTGCTTAACATAATGACTACAGATAGAAAAATGAGACCTGCATAGCACATATAAAATTAATAATAAAGTCATAAAAATGTAATGCTCAGCCCAAAGTCAAAGTTAGTCCTGCAGACCGGCACAAAAGTGGAACTTTCTTTTTCAGCTACAAAAAAAAAAAGGGGTGACCACTTGATTTTATTAGTATTCACTGACAAGAAGGAGTTGCTGCACACGCCTCGCTGTAATTTACTGCACTCCTCAACAGGAGTGATGTAGCTTTCTCTCTCTCATTAGTCGCTGCAGAGTCCCCTCCGGCCTTTTATGCACCGCCCCCCCTCCCCAACACTCCTCAACAGCCAGTGCAGCAGGTAGGCCGCCAGCTGATGGCACCTCTGTCTGAGTGGCTCTGCGTGCTACCAGGAGACCTGTTTTCCTCCTCGCAGAAGCTTGTCATCTATCATTACTCGAGGTGGCCTTGAGAATGATTCCTGCAGACAGCTCCAGCTTACCGTCTGGGGGCCTAACGTAAACAGCACACTGCCGGGCAAACAAGGGTGATGATGACCATTACTTCCCAAGGTATGTGATATAAAAAAAAACTAAAAAAAGCGTATTGTGTTCCGGCATAAATTCAGGAGGCAGGCTTGGCAGGCGGCGGGGCTTTTTGGATCATTTGTTTTTTTGTTTCTATACTGAAACAATATTCTTTCTTCTTGTTCTCACAGTCTACTGTGATGATTCAGGGGACATTCACACCACCAATGTCTGGAGTGGTTTAAACAAACTCCGGATCACTCACTCTTTTTTTTTTAGTTAAAATGAGAACAACAGCATTCAAACTTGGCTCGGGCAACAAATAACCACACCAAGGCCTGCCTGAAAATGCAAGACTGTGTGTCCTATTCCGAGCGAAATGTGGTGCTGTTTGTTTTGGAGTAAGAACAGTCATGCCGGCTAATGGAAAAACCCCAAACCACTCCGAGCTTTATGGGTATGCGGAGACGGATGGTGACACCTTATAGCCGGCGGTGGTTACCACTGGCCATAAGATATTCCCACAGACAGTTTAGATTAGTGAGTAGATGGGTTGAATCAAATAGTGGACCTTAAAAGTTTAAACACCTTTCTTGTGATATTCACTGCAAGTGCAAACAAATAGAAAATTGGAGACATTGTGTGCTGTAGTCACTTTGTTATGAATCAGCTGAAACTCTCCATAATGGATATATTATAATACAGAGCAGCATTTCAAGGCCAAAACCATAACTTTAGAACCTGTAATTTTATGCCATTTGAGTTACAGAATGTAGGGATTTGTTGTTGCATTACTGTTGAGGTGGTTAGGCGGTTTAGTTTGTGGGCTACAGGCCGGGGTATGCTCAAAGAATTAGTTTGTACAAAGTGTGGTTTAGGGGCAAACGGGATTACGGCTGTTCCGGACGGACACACTCAAAGTCGGAGTGAAAAGCTTGCCGTAATTGAAAGCGACAACACACGATAATCACTTAAATGTGGGGATAACGGTGTACTCTTTCAGAAGGTGTCTAATGGAAAGCATTCATAGTGTTCAAAGTGCCAAAATCTGTTGTGTAAAGATTGAAAAGATAGAGCCTGAGAGAGAGGGTCACACCTTTGCTCCACACACCTGGCCAATCGCCGGGTGATGATGTGGGTGTGAATGTTGGGTTGTCAGTTTTGGAAAGTTAAAGAAATTGTTGAATGCAGCGTCCCATTTCCATCGGCCGGAAGCATTTCTTGTTGGAGTATACTGGTGCCCGACCCATTCAGATCCCCTAACCAGTCCAATGGACAACAGTTTTCCAAGGATGTCTAGATCCATGATGTCATCTGACTCCACTCAAATGCACAAACTCATTTGATTGGATGTCTATGAGTCAATTAGTGTTCCACATCATCTAAAGTGGACTGCAGTTGAGCCACTCCCCCTTTTTCAGCAAGCATGGCCGACCATGAGGCAAGAAGGAAGCATAAAGCACATTTTAATCTATT